>NW_027202982.1:972500-1572500 GCF_024711535.1 Dipodomys merriami | reverse complement strand
CAAGATCAGAGGGCTTCCTGTTAGGCTTATACATTCTTGCATATCTGCTCTGGGAAACCTATAGAGTCATGTTCAGAGAAGTGATAAATGTAATTACAAAAATGGAAGAGATTTAAAAGAGATTTGGACAACTCTGTTCCAGGAAGACAACACCTCACAGCTATAGAAATGGATGATAGACAATAATATCTATTAAGCAAGTGTACCTGTGACAACTTTTAACATGACTAATTGAAAGAATATGATAAAATATATACTGCATGATTCAGTTCATCTACTGTTTAAAATGTTCTGGATTTTTCAAAGATAGTTTAGAGAACTATTTGCAATAGAGCATTGAGAAAGACATCCAGCACTTTAGAACAGTCTGCTTTTGGGCAATAGGGAGAAAGAATGCAATTGAAGAGAAGCACCCAAATGCCTCTATTAGTGGTAATCTCTTTTTTTTAAGCTGGGTGAAGTTTTCTTTTTCTTTTTCTGAATGTACTAGAGATTATGGAATCATATACTTTAATAGGTAAATTATGGTATGTGAATTGTATCAGTGATAATAGTAATTATTATGACAATTGCTAATATTATTATATTACTATATATAGCACATATTATATTGCTAACATAGTGTATTATTGTGATATATTATTGTGGGATTTTTCTTATTGTGAAAACATTGTATAGAAGGTTACAATTATATGGGCAAGGTAATGAATGCATTTATTATCAAGCATTGTTGTCTCCTCCTTTGTTTCCCCTTCCCATTCCTTCCCACTTTCACCCACACAATCCCCGCCCCCCCCCTGCCAAAGCTGTAAAATTCATTTTTGACATAACATCTTGTACATCTCATTGGTGCAATGGGTCCACCTGTATCCTGACATAACATAATTTTCATAACATCTTATAATGCTAGTCATACACATAATTTAAAAGAAAATGAACTCATTTTACTCATAAAGATGTTTATTCACAGAATGACAAAATGACAAAAATGTGAAAATGTCTTCAAGGTTATGAGGAAATATTTTTGTAAATAATTCTTATGTAATAAAAAATCATCTATAAGACCAATTGTAAAAGTTGATGTCTCTTTATATGTATACCCTTGTTTCACAGAAATATATTTATAAAATATATTGTCATTAGTGGCATATAGAAATGATGTTCATAACACATCATTAAGAGTATAATAAATGCATATGTTCAGTGTCTGAGAAGACACTCTAAGTGTCTGCATGCAAACATTCAAGATAAAATGACAGAAGGGGTAGAAATCTGAACACAACAGGATGGTGTGTTTTCCTCTTTCATGACTTCTATGCTAATTGACTAGTGATTCTTCTCACATTCTTGGGACAACCACAACTGATTATTAACACATTGTATTAATCCTTATAAAGAAGAACCAAAAAAATTCCATGGTCCCCTGCAAAGGACAAATTATGCCAATCATCACATGCATGACTATATGAGCTCTTCACATGGGATATAAGCCTTATGAAACTTCAGAGTTCTATCCTAGTGCATGTTTGCACAGCATCCTCAAAGCCAAGTGTGTATTATTGCTTCTTCCAAGTTTACCATTCAGAGGGAATTACAATATTGGGTGGCGTAGAAGGCATTCATTCAAGTATTACTACTGACATTGCTATTAGGCTCTATAGTATGGACATATCTCTCAGGATTTCCAGTTTAAAATACATAAAACAGGACCCTCAATTTTAGATGGAGGTCAAGACTCTCTGCAGCAAATATTATAGACTATTTGAGAAAAAAGGCACCAAACTATGAAAATTTATTGGATCATAAAGTTGGATAGGACCTGAAGTAATCCAAGATAAAATGTGAAAATACAAAGTGAAATACCCCAAATACCCCAAAGTGAAATAAACCCAAATTGGGTTTGACCAGCAAGTAAAAAAATAAATTTCATAGATAAGTGTCTATTTTTTTCTTAAAATTATCTTACCAGTTCAGAAGTCACAAGGTAAACTATGAAACAGAAATAAAATGCAAATTGTTTTTTATAGAAGGATATGTAGTCGAATCAGAAACAATCTCCAATATGATAACCAGACTCAGAATCCCTAACAGAGAAATCCTCCTCTTGTGCAATTCTGTAAGTTGTCTAGCAGTGCCAATAGTTGCCTTAATTGTTAATTGGAATAAAAAATATTAAGCTTAGAAAGTATGATCTGGAGAAGCATGAAAAAAAATGCAGTTGCATGGCCATTTGCTTACTCAATTTGTTAGAATCATTGATGCGTTTGTGCATATCACAGAGTTCTACTTTATAATTTACTGTTGTAAATATTTAATGTTGGAATGCTGCTTTAAAGGCATCTCATAGGACATAAATCTTATTCTCATTTATTTAGGTACATTTGAGCTAAATTTCCTTGGGAAAAGTCCTCTGTGATACGTATTATGTAAAAGTGGAATTTTAACTTCTACACATCTTCATCAAATTTTTCTACAACAATCTAATTATTATGTGAGGATGTCTTTTTGTGATTTCTGTTCTTTTGAGCCTTGAGCTTTGTTGCATGACTCAAAATATTCTTTCTTCTGGAGAAATACACACATAAACTTCGAAGGACACAGGTTCTGCTGCTATTGATGTAGTTTTCTGAAATTTTTGATTTGATTTAGTTGGCTTATATTTTTCTACACACTTAGTAATTTATCCTCCACTACTCTAAGCAATAATGAAAAGAGTTCATTTTTCCAACTATAGATATGTATGTAGCATAGATTATATCAGTTACTATTCCATATATTTTGAGGTTCAGGTTTTCAGGATAGATAATTTGTTTATTGTACACACATGTAATAAGATAGAAAACTTTATTGTTGGAAATATTATATGTCTGATTATTCTTTTTCTGACATTATTACAGATACCTAGTTTACTTTTGCTATTACTTACTTGAGAAATTTTAATCTGCATTATTCCTGATCCCTAATTTTTTGTTTAAAGTATATTTAGCATATGGAGAACATGCCAGTATCTTCTGTTTTTGCATAAGTAGGTTCTGACTTTTCTAATTACCTGGCTTACCCTTTGTGCTATCATTAATCACACTCCTTGACGACAACTTCATTAGGAGATGGCAGTTTCCTGAATGTCCAACAGGCATGCTGTGGAGAAGAAAATGTCAAGTTGGTCAATTAGACTTTCAGTTTACCTAACGAGTCAGGGTTGAGGATTTGATCAAAAGCTGGACAATTCAGTATTAATTTTTAGAAAATTATCAGGCATTGTTTTTGCAACCATTCTTCTTAAATGGTGATCACATATAAATTAGCACATATATTGTTCCATATATGTTGAACACTCTACTTTTGTTCTAGACAAATAATAAGCATGAAGGTACAAACAGTAATTTCTACAGACCCTAAAAGTTGCACAGTGACTGAAAAGCACTTTATTAGTGTTTAATACATCTACTTAAATAAGAACAGAGATTACCTCCTTTCTTCCTGTAGAATGGATATATTTTTCCTGAGATTTAACTGTGTTTATTTGGCTATCAAGCTCTTCAATCAGTTTACAAAGTTATAAAACTGACTTTATTTTAAAAACCAGGATTTTTATCAGATTTCCATATTGTAGAGAGGAAATTACTTACAGTGTCTCTTTAAATTCATATGCTATGATATAGGTAGTATATATGGAAATTGAATTATGGTAATAGGAAAATTTCCTAAATTATTTCATCAAATGATTATTATTGCTTATTTTTCTTTGGGAATTTCTCAATGTCATACATGTTGCAGAGTACTAATTTAACAAGTTAAGAGATTAATAATAAATTAATCACTTTTAATTGGCAATTAAAAGTGTTTGAAATGCAAATCACTTTTAAAATTGGAATTTATAATACATCATTTTCATTTCAACAATTGAATGTGTTATACTGCATCCTCTAGCCAATGAAATAATCTGAACATTTTTACTTTCATTCAGAATGTGATCAGTTAACTGGAATTATTGGTAAATATTTGGCTGATAGTAATGTCCTATTTTTGAGTGTCTTTTTCTTTTTTTGTAAATAATTTTTGACTGTCATTGTAAATAAATATTGCAGAATTATAATTAACTCAAAAATATTCATATATATACACAAACATATTGGTAAGTATTGAAATTTCACTCAAAAATGTATTCAAACCTTGTCATTCACATAATATTACACTATGATAGATGGAATTCACATGGGTTATAGTGACTTTCTTCAAAAAAGAAATGTATGTAGGGGAAAGGCAAAAACAAACTGTTTAAATAGGGATAAACAAACTGTTTAAATAGATGGACCCATTGCAACAATGAGATGTACATATTGTTATGTGGAATAACGAACTTTACAACTTTGGCGGGAGTGGGGGGGTGGAGATGGGAAGGGATCAGAAGGGGAAACAAATATAGGAGGCAAAAATGCTTGATAAGTAATGTATTCATTACCTTGCCCATGTAATTGTAACCCCTCTGTACGGTATTTTCACAATAAAAAATTTAAAAGAAAGAAATGTAAAATCAAAAACTGTTTTCCTTTTCAAGTACCTCTTAATTTTGTAATATATTTACTTAAATTTAATAATTCACTGTAAAAATAATATACACATATGTATTTCTCTTAATACATGTGATAGGACACATCAATTTGTAGCTGTGAATTTGTGTAAACGCTCATATATTTGCATCACTAATTCTAATTCATTCTTTTCTGGAAATTATGCCATAGCTATGTTTATTAGCCCGTGTGATGTGGAAGGGGAATGGTCTTTCTAGAGATCAAAGAACTAATTAACTGGAGAACTAGAGGGGATAAAATAGGATTGAGTGGGCTAATATCTAATAGAGGTCTTACTGGTATAATTTAGGGATGCCTTATTATGATTATTGAGCTCGACCTTATGATGGCACCCACCTTTTGCAGTATTACTACAAAGGACAGAGAATAAAGATACCTCGATTCTAGTATGCATTTGTTAAAAATCAGTGTTTGAAGTAACACAGACTGCTGGTCTAAACAATGAAAAACAGCCACATCAAGTGTGCATGGAGGTCTCCTAGGTGTGCCACAAAAAAATAGCACAAAGTAAGTGATACACCTCACATAAAACATACAATGAGAGTCTGAATTTTTACTACAAACCAGGATCTTTTGTTCCTGTTAGGGATCCATTGGTAACTGCTCACTACATTTTCTCAGTAATTATTTTCTTCATATTTATGGAATACGCATCATGGCTCTGGTTTGTATTTCTTCACAAATATACTTATGTGACTGACAATAAATGCTGTATTTAACTATGAGACTGTGAAAAACACAATTTGAGACCTGCCTGGGAAATGTTTCCAAAACTGTATTCTAATATGGGGTGGTTTCACCTTTCATCTCAACTGTCTAAGAAGATCATGGTCTAGACTCACCCTGGTGAAATGTGAGACGTTATTTTGAATGATAACCAGAGAATAAAGGACTGGATGTGTTTCTTCAATGATACTGTGAAGGCCTGGCTGGAGATAACATCTCAGATTTGGAGAAAAATAAACTGAAAGAGGTGGGGAAAATGAAAGGAAGGATGTGGGGGGAGAGGGCAGTAGGAGGAGCAGCAGCTGAGTAGGTGGCTCATGCCAGTGAGGGATCTGTGGTTCACAGTTTGAAGCTAGCCTGGGCAGGAATTTTGAGCAGCTTTTCTTCAGTTAACCAACAAAGAGGCAGGAGTGGAGCTGTGGTTCAAGTGGAAGATCACCAATCTTGAGCAAGAAAGCCAAGAGACAGAGCCCTAATCTTGAATTCAAGTCTGAATTCAGGATGGACACACACACACACACACACACACAATTGCTATATAAATTTAATATAACTTCCCCAAAGAGGCTTATGACTAATAAACAGAGTAACTCCAGGTCATGATAAGAAAGCTGTTTATTAAGACCTTGTCAACAATGACTGTAGGATACTACTTCATAATAACTTTTTCCACATTAAATTGGTATTTACAGTATGTATAAGTTTTAAGTGCAAAGTGGTATAATTTTCATCTAAATGTGTTTGATGATCTACTGTAACATCTGCCTATTTTAATCCTAATGTCATTATATAGTTGAAATATATGTTTGCAACTTTAATAGAAGTCCCAGTTTTCATTGAGTAACTGATTTTTGCCATGGTAATATCAAATGAGTTTCAGTAAGTCCTAAGAACCAAAATGATTCATAAAGAGAAATTTTTTTTAATTTGTATTAACTTCGATACAAAAGCCTCCATTCATGTAGGAGGGATTCCACTTTAATTCCTCTCCACGTTGCCAGCAAAATAACAATGGTTTTCCCTAAATCAAATGGAATCCCCTTATTGAAATGAATAAATAAGTACATTAAAAAAGTTTGGGCCTTAATGTATTTTGAGATGCTACTTATAAACATATAGGTGAACAGACACAAATAACTATCTCTACCACTTAGATTTTTGGATCAAACAAAAACTTGGAATACCTACAATAGATTCATGCTGTCAATATTTTTTCAAATCCTGAATGAGTAAATCAAGGAAGTTTTGAGCATTTCAATACCCACATAGGGAACAAAATTTTTGGGAGTTAGAAGTTCAATTCATACTCTAGGACATTGAAAGAATCTGAATGGCAAAATAGAAGAGAACAGCTGAAAATAAACCTAGTCTGCCATTTACTAACCTATCCCTGCCCATTGTAAGCTTGGTGTGCTTATCAAATTTCCAACATCTAGAGCACATTGCATCCCATTTCTAGAATTCCAACAATTCAGGAACAGAGATGGGGAGGATTAAAGTTTAAAGGAATCGCAGTCAAAAACTTAGATGCTGGAGGGGATGTGGACAGAAAGCAACTTTACTTCATTGTTGGTGGGAATGTAAACTTGTTCAATCACTTTGGAAAGCAGTATGGAGCTTCCTCAAAAGACTTCACATAGAACTCCCCTATGACCCAGCAATCCCACTTTTGGGCATTTACCCAAATGTTTACAAACAAGACCACACTAAAGCTACCAGCACAACTATGTTTATTGCAGCATTATTTACCATAGCTAAGATATGGAACCAACCCAGATGCCCCTCAGTAGATGAATGGATCAAGAAAATGTGGTATATATACAAAATGGAATTCTATGCCTCCATCAGAAAGAATGACATTGCCCCATTTGTTAGGAAATGGAAAAACTTGGAAAAAATTATATTAAGTGAAGTAAGCCAGGCCCAAAGAAACATAGGTCCCATGGTTTCCCGTATTTGTAATATCTAATATATGTATGAGTCAAGCGGAAAAGGTCAGATAATGTGATGTCAGGAAAATGAACCCTTAGATGTGAATTTTAATGTTTTTTTTCTTTCATGCATGTGTTTCTAACGCATCTATAAGATTATCTCTTTGTTGCTTTGTATGCCCCTCACCCACAGTATAACCCCTGCTTTCACTATATTTGATGTCAGTATAACTTGTGGAGGAGATGGGGAAAAACCAGTTGTTTAAGGATACAGGTGGACCTGTTGCAACAATGAGAAGTACAAGTTGTCATGTCCAAAACGAGCTTTACAACGTCGGTGAGGGGGGGGGAAGGGGGGAAGGAATAGGATTGGGATGGGGGGAGGGGGGAGGCTGGGAAGCTATGTGAAGGGTAAACAAAGGAGGAGGCTGCAATGCTTGGTAAGCAATGTATGCATTATCCTGCCCATGTAATTGTAACTCCTCTGTACAGTATGTTCACAAATAAAATTAAATTAAATTTAAAAAAAAAACAAAAAAACAAAAAAAAACTTAGTGATACTACCTCTCTATCTCAGTCAGTAAGAGTGTGATGGTGTGCACCTGTCACCATAATTATCCTGGAGACTCTAGGTAAGAGGATCATTTTCTGATGCAATGCCGGGCAAAAGCATGAGAATTTGACTAATAAATAAAGAGCAAAACAATGGATAAGGGTACAGGCTCAGGTTGTAGAGCACCTGCCTATCAAATATGAGATCCAGAGTTCAAATCTCAGTACCATTAAGAAGAATGTAAAGGAAAATAACCATAATCTAGTAGAGGTGGAATCTTTACATAGGGGATATAGACCTGTCCTGAAAATCAATGATGCTGAAGAAAGCACAGTGTTCTTCCCTGTAGTTTAGTGCTTACTATTACCCTACTGTGCCTCTCAAAATACAAATATAGAGCCAAGGACACATCATTACTATTCTTTGCCTCAAGAGACAATGGACGTGATTCTAGATGCCTCTAAGCAATTCACTCTTTCTGTCCATAGTCAGGATGCTTGACATAAGAATTCCAGTGAGGGGAATCATTATAAGACATTAGCATCTCACTTTTTCCTCTTAAACCTCACACTGAGATCTAACTTTAGTAATAAGAATGAGGAAAATTAAGAGCTGTAAGTGTCGGGAGTTAAGGATTGTTTTTGTTAGCAATTACAAAGTAATTTTCTTATATGAAGGAGTCACATCATTCTGCAAAAAGATGGGATGATCTGTTTCCATTTTCATATTCTCAGTGTGCCTTGCTGTTTCACATGCTGTGAATGTATATTTATAATCTATCCGAGATCTTAAGACCTTTTCTCTCTTATTCTATTTCCAATCTTTACTTTAAGCACTTTCTATGTACTATGAATTTGATAATATTTTAATCCGGTCATCAGTAGAAGTAACTTTATGAGCTTTTTTCGGTCCTGCAGTTCTGGAAACAAGTATTTTTTTTTATTAAATGTGCAGAAATCCTAGTATTTCAACTCATGCTGTAAGCCAAAAATTGTCCTGTAAGCTTGTCACACGTTTATTATACTGCCTAATACTGCTAGATTTAGTTACCACATCTCATAATAAAATGCACCAATGAGCCCTAGAGAGAGAAGTAAATAAAAAGTCAGCTTTGAAAAATCAAACAAAGCATGAATCTCAACAAATATATCGGAAATGTTTAATTTCAAAGAAAACAGAAAGATTCAAATGAAAGCTACAAACCAATGTTTAAAAGGGTAATATTTCTAAAAGCAGGATGGATATGGAATATTACATTTAGCCTCCTGGATGGCCTGGCTTCCTGTTATTAATGTGCTTGCAAAATGCCATGTGAAATGAATGAAGGCTGTCCTATCTAACCAGTATAATGACATGCAATTGATTTTGGTCCCCTTAGAGAAGACTGAATGGGCATTTCAAATTTTTCTTTCAGTGGTTCAATGCATGGAAAAGCCACACCCCTATTTGAGAACACTGAAGAAATCCATGTGGACAGGACTACAAAGCTACCAGCCACTCTCACTAATCAGCCACTGGCAAATGACTCTACTTTCCCTTCTGATCTTTCACCTGCCATGTGAATGAAACACCTTCACAGAGGATTTTCCAATTATTGGTATGGCTTTAAGGCTAAAACTCACAGGTGATATTTCAGTGTACTTCAGTGAGAAAATCTGGAGCCAGCAGTGCTCTGTTGAGCACCTCCTCTGTTCTTACCCACAGAAAAACTGAGATGATAATTTCCTATTGCTTTGAATTCTTCAGATTTAGGAAAATTTATATTCAATGACAAGTTACCAGTAAGTGGTGGAATGACTACTTTCATACATCTGGTTTGATTGACAGTATAAGTTGGTGAAGACGGACTGAAACACTGCTGAGTAGTATCTAATAAAATTGAAAATATGCAAGTCATTTCATGTAGCAGATCTAACTTTTTTCTGATATACACATTTCATGTACCAAAAATATCACAGCCTTTTTAGTAAAATAGCAAGTTTCAGAAGACTAATAACAAGAGGACTAATAATATGTAGTATATTCATCAAAATAAAAATACACAGAGATATCTGAGATAAAATTTCCAAAAAAGAAAATTCCAATGATATTAGGTCATACTAATTTTAGAGATACATAAAATTGTATGGTTGAATGAGTATGTATGAAAGTAATTAAAAAGGAAAGAGTAAAAATAAAAAGTTATAATAATAACAGTAAATAAACTTGACTGTGGATTCACACCTATACTCTTCAACACTAAAGAGTCTGAGATCTCAAGATTCAGGTTCAAAAAAAGCCAGACAAATGGCTGAGACTCTTATGCCTGATTAGCCACATAATAATGTAACAACAAATGGGCCAAAGGGAAGGGGTGATTTGGAAGCTTAGGGTAAATGGCCAGACAAAAATATATTTTTTAAAAAGTGTGCCAGGTGCCAGTGGCTCACACCTGTAATCCTAGCTACTCAGGAGGCTGAGAACTAACAATCACAGTTCAAACCCAGCCAGGCAGGAAAGTCCTTGAGATTCATCTTCAATTAAAGCAGAAAACCAGAAGTGGCACTGTCAGGTTGTAGAGCACTAGCTTTGAGCTGAAGAGCTGAGGGACAGCGTCCAGGCCCAAATTTCAAACCCCAATACCAACCAAAAAAAAAGAAAAAAAAAAAAAAAAAAAGAAAGTGTTAGGAGTACTAGCCCTGAACAAATTAATTAATCAAGAGCTCAAGTTTCTGAATTCAAGCCCATTATGGTAGTATTAATTAATTAGTAAATCAAATAGTTAATTAATTAATAGCCAGTAGTTGAATAAGTGTCAGGAAATTTGTCAGGGAAAAAATGAATTTGCAATTCAGTTGTGTGTAGAAGCAACCACTGGGGTCCTGGAAATGCTTTGTATATTTCATTTCTTTGAGGTTAAATTACATAGCTACCTGGTATGTGCGTGCGTGTCTGTGTCTGTGTGTGTGTGTTTGTATATATTTCTGTGTGCTGACACCAAGTCTTGGACTGAGGGCCTGAGCACTGTCCCTGAGCCATTTTTGCTCATGCATTGTGATCTACTACTTGAGATGAGCTACCGCATCACTTGAAAGTTTTTGATAGTAATTGGAGGTCAGAGTCTCACATACTTTCCTTGCTGAGGTTGCCTTTGAATTTCAATCCTAAAATCTCAGCCTCCTAAGTAGCTAGGATTATAGATATGAGGTATTGATACATTGCTTCAATTCTTATTTATTAAACTCAATTTTGTATAATTTTGCTGTATAGATATGAACAGTTCAATGATGCAGTAACATTGTGAGAAATGCATTGTTAGGTGACTTTGTCATTGTGTAAGAAACACAGAGTATACCTAAGCAATGCTGGGTAGTATAGGTTGATCATCTGCTATGGCCTCTGTATATAATAAGAGAAAATACACACCAGATGTACCAGACGGTGTAATACTGCACAGTGCTTTGTAGTATAGTTTTCCATTAATGGTTTATAGAACATTAATTCACAAGAAGAATAATGTAGCAACTATTTAAGCCAGTTAGATAGTCATTTACTATCCTTTATTATCAATAAATAACAAATAAATAATGGGCTACAACTATTTCCAACTATCCAAGCAATAGGTTTGGACACATTAACATAACATGCATTAGTCACTGAGATGTCACAATGCAGCATAAAATGGGGTTTCATAATATAAATTTATTTAGCAATCACTATTTAGCACCCATTTTCTACCAACTTTACGGCCTTTGTTCATAGTTCTCAGTATGGTAGGTATTTTTTATTACATGTAGTTTACAAATTATAAAACAAACACAGAGAATATAAACTAAACATCAAACTAAATTATTGATAATTATGCAACTTTAGGGAATAGATTGTTTGCATTTGTCTTGAATTTGATTCTCTTATTTGTTTCATCTATTGGTTGATTGGAATGATTTTTTTTGTTTAAAAACTGATGAGAGATTTATATTGTCATTTTGTGTATGTGTATGCATGTGGGTGTGTGAGAGAGAGAGAAAGAGAGAGAGAGAGAGAAAGAGCAAGAGAGAACACAGTGCTATTAAATCTTCTACGCTTCCATGAGAAAATGACTGGTATGGCAAAATATGTAATTTCAAAAATCTCAGTGTGAGTAAGGGCTGTACGAGGATATAAATGGATGAGAGCACAAACGTTTAAGAGCAATATCACCTGACTTGTTTCATAAATGGTACTCCTTTATCAAATTATATGGACAAAATCCATTTATTTTTTAAAACCTTAGAAAATTTAGGGAGTCTTAGGAGTTTCTCTTGTGTTACACAAGAAGTCACCATTTCACCACTAAGTTCTCTTTGCTGAAGTATCCTTTTACGTTATTTTTCCCACAGATTATCCTCAGGCCATACAGATTCTTTTACTTGGCTTCAATATGAACTGTCATCCTATACCTTTCATGAAAGTTTCAACCTTTGGTGACAGTGCTACTCAATGAGAGACTGTTACATCATGAGGACATGTGACATAATTCATTTATTAGCCCACTGATGGTTTCAGAATGGTTTGGATTATTGGGAGTTGATGGAAAGTTCCAAAGTTTGATCTAACTAAGAAGGGGGAGCAGGAAGTAGGTTACTGAGAATGTATCCTCTAGGGCTATGTTCGCCCTGGCCCCTACTTTGTTCTTTCTGCTACTCTGTTCTTTCTGCTTCTTGGACACCTGTGTGTGAACAGGTTTGCTTCACTCCACCCTTCCAAGGCTCTGTTTGCTACAGGTCCCAAAACACAGAACCAAAATGCAGTGTAACACAGGATACTAAGCCCAAATAAAGCTTTTCTTTTCTAAACTGCTTTTCATAAAGGTTTGTTAGAACTATACAAACCTAATTAAGTCCAGATACAATTTGTATTTTAATGTTCAAAGGTAGGTCTAAGTATTAACCTTGTTCTTTAAATGTAAAGGCCAGTGTCATTAAATAGACAATATTTTCATGCCAGAGACAGATCTTTACGCTAAGAAGAAATTTGAAAAGTCAGTGTGTGCATCTGAAGATGTTTTGATCCATTGAAAACCACCATAAATAATAACAATAAAAATCACAGTAGACATACAAATGTGAGTAACCAATATTTGTTTGGGCAAAGCAAAGCCTTCTTTTGTTTTTAAATTCATGGACAATTCAGACAAAGGAAAATTATAACTTGATAGAACAGCTCTCAGGCATAGCCAAATGCCCTGGATGATTCATATTTAATGTGGATTTAATTACAAAATCAGTAAGAAATATTCAACCTTTAATACAAACACACAAAAAACAAATAAATTAGATAGTATTCAAGTGAAAAATCTCTGAAATCCTAGGATAAAAAAATCACACACACATATTACATTGGAAATGAGAAAATGATATATAGAAAAAGTCCAGGAAATTTGACAAGATCTTACCTCCAATTAGCTAACAAAATGTCAAAAGTGGAGCAGTAGCTTAAGTTATAGAGTGTCAGCTTTGAATGAAAAGCCAAGCAAGATCACAAAGGTCTGAGTTCCACCCCCAGTACTAGCACACAGATAGACAGACAGATAGACACAGAAACAGACAGACAGACAGAAAGATAGAGAAAGACAGAGAGACAGAGACAGAGACAGAGAAAGGTATGGAGTATGGTAGAGACATTTATGGAAACTGCTGAAAGAAATCATTCTGTTAAGTTAGGGGTAAAATAAAAGGATCCTCTCTGTGAAAATATAATAATTCCAAATTTCACCCATTTCCAAAGAAGCACACTGATCCAACAACCTCTTAATGATAAAGGTTCTGGAAAAATTAGGAATGCAGGGAACATTCCTCAATACAATAAAGGCTGTATATGACAAACATACAACCAGAATCATATTTAATGGTGAAAAAACTAAAGCCATTTTCTCTTAAATCAGGAATGAGACAAGGATGTCCACTATCTCTGCTTCTCTTAAATCTAGTATTAGAATGCCTAGCTACAGCAATAAGACAAGATGCAAACATTAAAGGGATCCAAATAGGGAAAAATGAAGTAAAACTCTCCCTGTTTGCAGATGACATGATTTTGTATATAAAGAATCCCACGGACTCCACTCCCAAGCTGATTCAAAACTTTGGCAAAGTAGCAGGGAATAAAATTAACTCTCAAAAATCAATGGCTTTTCTGTATGCTAACAATGAGAAAAGCGTGGCTGAAATCAGAAAAGCAAGTCCATTCTTAATAGTCCCACAAAAAAATAAAATACCTAGGAATTAACTTAACCGGAGAAGTGAAGGAACTCTATGATGAAAACTTTAAAAACCTGAAAAAGGAAATCAAAACAGAACATAGAAAGTAGAAAGCAAAACCTCCCCTGCTCCTGGATTGGAAAGATCAACATCGTGAAAATGGCAATACTTCCCAAGGCTGTCTACAAATTCCATGCAATACCTATCAATATTTCAATCTCATTCTTCAAGGAAATAGAAGAGGCAATCCAAAAATTCATATGGAACAATAAAAGACCCAAATAGCAAAAACCATCCTTAACAGAAACAATAGTGCTGGGGGAATATCAATACCAAATTTCAAACTCTACTACAAAGCCACAGTAATCTCAACAGCTTGGTACTGGCACAAGAACAGACCTCAGGACCAGTGGAATAGAATTGAAAACCCAGAAATGAACCTATAGACTTACAGTCATCTAATCTTCGATAAGTGAGCGAAAAAATTAGAATGGAAGAAAAACAGCCTCTTCAGTAAATGGTCCTGGCAAAATTGGTTCATCACTTATAGAAAACTAAAGCTAGAACCTTATATATCACCCTTTACCAGAATCAACTCCAAATGGATCAAGGACCTTGGAGTCAAAGCAGACACTTTGAAAACATCACAGGATGGAATAGGAGAAACCCTAGGTGTCCTTGTCACAGGCCAAAATTTTCTAAATAGAGACCTAGAAACACAACAAAACAATTTACATTTTAGGAAGCTAAATATGGTTACAAAATGTCTATGGTTGATAAAGCAAAAAATAAAGCCTATAAAACCAAATCTTTAAAGTTTCATGAAGGTTTATGTTTGATCTGTAAGACGATAAAGAAATTCAGAAAAGACATATGCTGTAGGTATAGTTAAACAATCTGGTTTTGTGATGGGGAAACAAAAGAGCACATGGCTTTACCCTTTTGCCCAGGGAGAATACTGTGGTCTAATAGATCTAAGAAAGTCAGACTACTGGGTCAGTTCAACTAAAAGATAACCAATTCTGGTTTGAGTAGTAGGCTAATTTTATCATGCCCATTGAGTGTCTCTGTGTAAAAATATTAGATATATAAAGCTTGAGGCTGTGAAACTATATATGTTTTTTAATACTATGCATATATTTAACAATTTTGAGAATATGTGTTGATACCAATGTGTGATTTTATAAATGGAAAACCTTTTTATTATTGAAGAGAGATGTAGTGAACCTATAATCCTGAGGAACAATCAAAACAACAAAACACAAAAGAAACAAGAAGAGAAAAGTGCCAGTTTTATCTAGAAGGAATATTATCCTAATGGAATATCATCCAAGATATATAGAAATGTGATGCCAAACATGAAACATATATGGATGGAATTTAAATGCTAATTACTTAATAAGCTAAGCCTGTCAGAGAAGACTTCATAATATAAGCTTCCAAGTATATGAAGATATGGCAAAAGCCAAAACATTAAGACAGTGAAATACCAGTTCTTAGAAGGTCTTGGCATCAAAGGGGTTCTGTTAGTAGAAGAAAGAGAAGTTTTAGGCCATGAAAATATTCTGTGCATTAGATAAAATACCCGATGCACTAGATACAATGGCCTATATATAGCAGTATGCATTTGCTAAAACCCGGAGAATATACAATTATCTTAAGGTAAACAACAGGCTTTAGTTAATGGTAATGATCAGTAATGACTTGTGCGCTGGGGTCAGGTAACTCATAACTATAACCAAAGTTCCTCAGGAGGAACAGGGTCCAGGCCCAGAGTTCAAGCCCCATGACCAAAATAAAGTTCCTCAGCAGGTTGAGATACGAGTATTATTCTTCAAAGCCATCCTAGAAATGAAAACCCATGGAAAGCTTAATTTCCAATCAACCACCAATAAACCACAAGTGGTGCTTTGGATCAAGTGGTAGAACGCTAGCCTTGAGCTAAAGAGCTGAGAGACAGCACTCAGGCCCAGAGTTCAAGTTCCGTGAGCAACAAAAAAAGAAAAGAAAAGAAAAAGATCAAACTGGAGATGGAGAATTTGAAGTAATTTGACAAAGATTAATTAATTTGCTATATTTTCTTCTTTTAATTAAATATCTATTTTAGAATAAACTATAAATTCTGATTATTACATCACTCATGGATCATCAGTGAACATTCACTCTTACACTAGGAAGCCTCACTTTATATAGGATAGTACTTGTGTCTTATACGTATTCAGCCTCTTCTTTTTTATATTCCAGGCTTATTTTTTTCATCCATGAATGAAACAAGAGATATACTTTAGGATTATTTGTTATAGTTTGTTCAGAAAAACAGCCCCTTTATTTTATTTTATTTAAAAAAAAGAAATTTCAGTCATATTTATCTGGATCCATTTATTTTTATTTTTTATTGTGAAAATACTGTACAGAGGGTTACAATTTCATGGGCAAGATAATGAGTACATTTCTTATCAAGCATTGTTGCCTCCTCCTTTGTTTTTCCCCTACCATCCCTTCCCATACACCTCCCCTCCCGTGCCCCGATCTTCCCCCTATAACTCACTAAATTTCTTAAGTTCGTTTTTCAACATAAGGACCTGCACATCTCATTGTTGCAATGGGTCCACTTATATCCCTAGTTAAACGATTTGTTTTTTTTCCCTTCCTCTCCACAAATTATACCAATATCAAATACCATGAATGTATGGGTTATACTATGTGGGAGAAACATACAAAGCAACATAGAAATCATCTTATAAATATGATAGAAACAATTGCATGAAAGGAAAAAAAAACAAAAAAAAATTTGAATATCTTGGGGTTCATTCCACAAACATCAACTTGTCTGACCTCTTCTGCTTGACTCAGACATATACTAGTTATTGCAAATAAGCGACCTATGTTTCTTTGGGCCTAGCTTACTTCACTTCATATAATTTTTTCCAAGTCTTTCCACTTCCTGACAAATGGGAGTAATGTCATTCTTTATGATGGAGGCATAGAATTCCATTGTGTATATATTCCACATTTTCTTGATCCATTCATCTACTGAGGGTCATCTGGATTGGTTCCATAACTTAGCTATGGTAACTAATGCTGCAACAAACATAGCAGTGTTGGTAGCTTTAGTGTGGCCTTGTTTGAGATCATTTGGGTAAATGCCCAAAAGTGGGATTGCCGGGTCATAGGGGAGCTCTATATGGAGTCTTTTGAGGAACCTCCATACTGCTTTGCAAAGTGGTTGAAGCCCCTCAGTAGATGAATGGATCAAGTAAATGTGGTGCATATATATGTGTGTGCGTATGTATGTCGGAATTCTTAGCCTCCATCAGCAAGAATCACACTGCCTCATTTTTTAGGAAATGAAAAGACGAGAAAAATATATTAAGTGGAGTAAGCCAAGCCCAATAAATACATGAAGAAATGCTTAACCTCTCTAGCCATAAAAGAAATGAAAATCAATACGACATTAAGATTGCACCTCACCCCAGTTAGAATGGCTATAATCAAGGACTCTAATTACAACACAAGCTGTAGGGAATGTGGACAGAAGTGAACCTTACTACATTGTTGGTGGGAGTGTAAACTGTTCAACCACTTTGGAAAGCAGTGTGGAAGTTCCTCAAAAGACTCCACATAGAGCTCCCCTATGACCCAGCAATCCCACTTTTGAGCATTTACTCAAAAGTTCACAAACAAAACCATACTAAAGCTACCAGCACAACTATATGTACTGCAACATTATTTACCATAGCTAAGACATGGAACCAACCCAGATGTCCCTCAGTAGATGAATGGATCAAAAAATGTAATATATATATATATATATATATATATATATATATGCACATATATGTCATATATGTATATAAACATATATGTATACATATATGTATTTATATACATATGTATGTATATATGTATATATATACATATATATGCACACACACACACACACACACACACACACACACACACACACACACACACACACACACACACACACATATGTTAGGAAATGGAAAGACTTGGAAAATTATATGAAGTGAAGTAAGCCAGGCCCAAAGAAGCATAGGTCCCAAGGTTTCCCTTATATTCAATAACTAATATTAAAATCAAAGCAGATGAACAGTTAGCAATGTAAAAGTAAAACCATATTGTCTGAATTTCAAGGAAACATTCTTTACGAAATGTCATCAGGGGTGACTAACATAACAGGTGTAGCTCCATGTGCTACAACTGTGTGTGCAGACCATCTGGAAGCAGCTGTTGTAAAGAATCTGATATTTTATTAATAATGAAGGAAAGCTAGCTAACAGTCTTTATTAGGATGATTACATTTCTTGGAGAACAGTGGTGATCCCCTGCTTACATACAATCTGTACTGCATGGAGAAAGGTTTTGCATGCCTAGGCCCATGTTTATAATCTTGGAGTTCTTCCATGAAAAAACACATAATTCAGTTAAGAAATTTTTTCCACAGATTTTTTTGAGCGATTTCCTCATCGGTAGTGAAGTCCCTGGCTCTCAGAATATTTGCCTATGCTAATTTTATTGTAGATACTGTCAATACACTTGGAGCTAATTTCTCCCAGAATATAAACACTGACCATTTTTATCCTTCTCCAAAATTTTCAGGTTTAACTTTTCCTAATATGAAAAGCAACAGAAGTAAAAAGAAACCTCCACCAACACAATTCCTTAAAGACCCTACTTGAAGATCACATTAGATATCTATGTAACTTCATTCAAAATTATTATCTCACCATCTCAAAACAAATTTCGAAAAGGAAGGAAAACAATGCCTGTACTTCACATATTCACTATCCTCAACAACAATAATAACCTTTTCTAATAATGACCTTGGAGATATTCTGAAAGTTCATTTATGGGTGTAGCATGTATGCTGAATATGGTAGATTTTAGCAAAGAAGGGTGAATCAAGATAGCTTGCATACAACTAGACAATGTGATATACATCTGAAACAGTATTCAAACACAAAAACAACAAAAATGGACCATGCCTTAATAATCACAAGACTCAATAAATGAAAGAGGTATGAGCAGAAGGGGAATATTCCTAAGTTATATCTAAATTTGATTGCTAGTGCCTTTACTATACATCTGGGTGACTTTATTCATCCATTCTGGAATTCTAAAATTATCAGAGGCCTATTATGATACAATTGGAGAATATTAGATAAAATCTCCAGGAATCATACTTATCATGTATGTCAAGTGCATGATAATTTTTAGAGTAGAAAATGTACTTGTCATATGAAAAGAATAATAGTATAATACATTGAAATAAAATGTCATGAGGGTAAGAAGCAGCTCATATTTATTGTAATTTATTTTGCTGACCATATGATAAACAAAGCTAGTTAAATTATTTTCTGAAAATCCCAGGGAGAGCATTGCAATTATTAATTTTTAATTTTCTATATTTTCTGGTCTCTTTTTTTCCCTTTCTCTTTCTTCTTTTTTTCTCTCTCTCTACTTTCGTCCTATCCAACCTATTTCCTGCTTTGAGATTAGGACTTATTTAAGTTAACTCTCCCTGTGCCTTCCCACATCTCTCTATTCCTATTTTTACACACATCTCTCCCTAAACCTAATAATTTCTGGTTTGCCAAATCCTTCTTTGTGGTTCGTAGCCCATTAATATATAGTTGTTTGATGTTGAATAGATGTATCTGTAGAACTAGATTGTATCTGGACAATTGACTGTGCAAATACAGACTTTGGTTGATGCTTGCCTTGTTAGTGTTCTAGCAGAAAACTGGTGTTATTTTCATCCCAAATGGGCAGAGTAAACTGGAAAAACACAAGAAAAATGGCAATTCCGGGTATCTCAACGCCCATTCATGATAATCAGGGGACAGAACAGATAATGAATAATCCAGAGGAGAGTCCCCAAATAGCTCTACAAACACTGCTGGCAAACATGGTAAATGAAAATATTGAAAACATACACAGGACTCTGTATGAGCGTGATAAGGAGAGAGAGGAGGCAAACAAAAGGTCAATACAGGAAAAGATTGAAAACCTACAAAGGACTCTGTTTGAGTGTGATAGGGAGAGAGAGGAGGCAAACCAAAGGTTTATACTGGAATATCATAAGCGTGAGGAAGCTACTCAAAAACGGATACAGGATTTGCATGAGCAGCTTGAGAACACTCAAAGAGAAAGTCAGGAAAGGCGTGAGCAGGTTGAAAACACTCAAAGATAACTACAGGAATGGCATGAAAGCGAGGAAGCTAAGGAAAGAGTAATTTGAGAGAGCAGGATGAGAATACACAAAGATCACTAAAGGCATTCATGGCATCCATTAGCAAAGAGTGGAAGAAAGTCAGGGAGACCACAAAGGGAATGCTGAATGGAACCCAACAGAA
Organism: Dipodomys merriami; assembly: GCF_024711535.1. Taxonomy (NCBI): domain Eukaryota; kingdom Metazoa; phylum Chordata; class Mammalia; order Rodentia; family Heteromyidae; genus Dipodomys; species Dipodomys merriami. Next base: position 1,552,103 of record NW_027202982.1, on the reverse strand, counting down.
GGAATGGGAATCCAAGGAAACCATAATCTATCAACTACGTGATTTGAGAATAAACACTGAACACCAAATTAAGGAAGTAAAGAAGTTCATACAAGATCTAAAACAAAGCTCCAACAAAGAATTTGAAGCCATCAAAGCTGACCAATTAGACAGAAAAGAAATATAAAACAAAGTAGAAAGTCTTGACAGCAGGTTAAACCATGCAGAAGATCGAATCTTGGCGATTGAAGACAGCCTAGATATTGTAGAGAAAGAACATACAACCATCCAAAACAGATAATATGATAGAAATATGATAGATGAATCCAACATTTGGAAGACACCATAAGAAGGCCTAATCTGAGGATCATGGGTGTAGAGGAGCATCTAGAAACAGAAGTTAATGGTCTAGGAAATTTGTTTAACAGGATCCTAGCAGAGAACTTCCCAAACATGCAAAAAGATAGGACTAAGATAGGCCTATTCAGATACAAGAAGCTTTTAGAACCCCAAATAGACCAGACCAGAATAGGACATCCCACCGTCACATTATAATCCACACTGGATCAACTCAGAACAAGGAAAAGATCCTTACAGCTGTCAAGGAGAAAACATTAACACCTATAAAGTGAAACCAATTAGAATCACCTCAGATTTCTCAGCAGAGACAATCAAAGCAAGAAGAGCCTGAAATGATATATGTCATGCCTTAAAGACAAACAACTATCAACCAAGAATACTGTACCCAGCTAAACTCTCCTTCGTAACTGAAGGACAAATAAAAACCTTCCATAGCAAAGAAAAATTAAAACAATATATCTCCACCAAACCAGCCCTGAAAAAGATTCTTAAATATGTCCAACACATAGAAAACAAACAAGACCACAATAAAGCCCAAGAAACTGCACCCAAACTTAGAATCCAAGAACCATAGGAGGAACCCAGTAGCTGCAGCCCACAAGAAGGTGGATTAAATAGCAGGAACTCCCAAATACCTCTCAGTCCTATCTCTCAACATTAATGGACTTAACTCTCCAATTAAGCGACATAGACTGTCTAGTTGGATTAAAAAGCAAGATCCTTCTATCTTCGGCCTGCAGGAGTCACATCTTGCCCGTAAAAACAAACACATTTTCAAGGTTAAAGGTTGGAACAAAATCTACCAAGCAAACGGCCTCCATAAACAGGGTGGAGTTGCAATCCTAATATCAGATAAAATAGACTTCAAATCAAAATTCGTGAGAAGAGATAAAGAAGATGGCTACATACTAATTAAGGGATCTCGCCTTCAGGAGGATATTACAATTCTAAAAATCTATTCGCCAAACAATGGAGCACTCACATTTAGCCAAGAAACACTACTTTCCCTCAAATCCCATATAGATCCAAAGACATTAATTGTTGGGGATTTTAACACACCACTCTCCCCACTAGATAGATCAACTGGGCAAAAACTCAACAGAGAAACCGCAGATCTAAACAATTACATAGATCAACTAGTTTTAACAGACATCAGAATACACGTTTTTTCTCAGCAGTACATGGAACATTTTCTAAAATAGATCACATTTTAGGCCACAAAGCAAACGTCCAAATTCAGAATCATTAAAGATATATTTTGCATTCTCTCTGACCACAAGGAAATAAAATTAGAACTCAACACCAAAAGCCACTAAATAAAGTCTGGTATCACATGGAGGCTGAACAACACACTGTTGAATCACGAGTAGTTCATGGAAGAGATTAGAAAGGAAATTCAAATGTTCATGATATTCAACAAAAATGAGCACATAAATTTCCCGCTCCTCTGGGACACAACAAAGGAAGTACTCAGGGGCAAGTTTATAGCTCTGAGTTCCTACATTATCAAATTTGAGAGATCTGAAACCAACAATTTAATGAGACATCTGAACCTCCTTGAAAAAGAGCAGCAAGATAAACTCCAATCCAGTAGATGGAAAGAAATAATTAAAATTAAATCAGAATTAAATGAATTAGAATCAAAAAAACCATAGAAAGAATCAACAAAGCAAAGAGTTGGTTCTTCGAAAAGAATTAACAGAATTCTCAGAACCTTAGCAAATCTTATCAGAAAAAGAAGAGAACACACCCACAGAAATAAACTAAGAGATGAGAATGGAAACATCACCACAGAAACAACCAAGATTAAGAACATGGTAAGGGAAAATGTCTCAAAACTTTATGCTATTAAGTTTGAGAACTTGGCAGAAATGGACCTTTTCCTAGCAAATATTGACATGTCAAAACTAAACCAAGATGAGTTAAACAATCTTAACAGGCCCATATCAAGCATCCAAGTAGAAACAGCAATAAAAGACTTCCCAGCTAAGAAAAGTCCAGGACCAGATGCTTTTAAAGCGGAATTCTACAAGGCCTTCAAAGCAGAGCTCACACCAATACTCCTCCAACTCTTCAATTTAATTGAAAGAGAAAGTTCACAACCGAACACATTCTATGAAGCCATCATAACCCTTATCCCCAAATCAAGGAAGGGACTGATCAAAGAAAGAGAACTATAGGCCCATTTCTTTGATGAACATTGATGCAAAACTTTTCAACAAAATTTTGGCAAATCAACTTCAACAATTCAAACAAAAAATCATGCACCATGATCAAACAGGATTCATTTCAGGGATGTAAAGCTGGTTCAATATACGCAAATCAATTAATATAATTCATCACATCAACAGGAACAAGGATAAGAATCACATGGTTATCTCAATAGATGCAGAAAAAGCATTTGACAAGATCCAACCCCCCGTTATGATGAAGGTTTTGGAAAAATTAGGAATCCATGGAACATTCCTCAATACAATAAAGGGTGTATATGACAAACCTACAGCCAGCATTATACTTAATGGTGAAAAACTAAAGCCATTTCCTAACTCAGGAACAAGACAAGGATGTCCACTCTCTCCACTTCTCTTCAATCTAGTATTAGAATGTCTAGCTACAGCAATAAGACAAGATGCAAAAATAAAGGTGATCCAAATAGGGAAAGAAAAAGTAAACTCTCTCTCATTGCAGATGACATGATCTTATATTTAAAGAATCCCATAGACTCCACTCCCAAATTACTCAAGCTGATTCAAAAGTTTGGCAGAGTAGCAGGGTACAAAATTAACCACCCAAAATCAATGGCTTTTCTCTATGCCAAAAATCAGAAAAGTGTAGCTGAAATTAAGAAAGCAACTCTATTTGTAATAGCCCCACAAAAAATAAAAAACATAGGAATTAACTTAACCAAAGAAGTGAAGGACCTCCATGATGAAAACTTTAAAAACTTGAAAAAGGATATCAAAACAGAATTTAGAAAATGGCAAATTCTCCCATGCTCCTGGATTGGAAAGATCAACATCGTGAAAATGGCAATACTTCCCAAGGCTATCTACAAATTTAGTATGATACCTATCAAAATTCCAACCTCATTCTTCAAGGAAATAGAAGAGCCAATCCAAAAATTCATATGGAATAATTAAAGTCCCCGAATAGCAAAAACGCTCCTCAAAGGAAAGAACACTGCTGGTGGAATATCAATACCAAATTTCAAACTCTACTATAAAGCCATAGTAATCAAAAAAGCTTGGTACTGGCACAAGAACATACCTCAGGACCAATGGAATAGAATTTAAAACCCAGAAAAGCACCTACAGACCTATAGCTATCTAATCTTCGATAAGAGAGCTAAAAAAAATAGAATGGAAAAAAGACAGCCTCTTCCGTAAATGGTCCTGGCAAAATTGGTTAACTACTTGTAGAAAACTAAAGCTAGATCCTTATCTATCACCCTGCACCATAATCAACTCCAAATGGATCAAAAACTTGGAGTCAAGGCAGACACTCTGAAAACATTACAGGATGGAATAGGAGAAACCTTAGGTCTCCTTAGCTCAGGCCGAAATTTTCTTAATAGAGACCCAGAAACACAACCAATCAATGAAAGGTTGGACAAATGGGGTTGCATGAAGTTGCAGAGCTTCTGCATGGCAAAGGACATAGATAGCAAGATCAATACAAAGCCCACGGATTGGGAGAAAATCTTCACTAGCCATAAAATGGACAAGGGTCTCATATCTAAAATATACTTGGAACTCAAAAAATTAAACCCCCAACAACAAATCATTAAAGAACAACTATCCAATAAATAAGTGGGCTAAAGATTTAAAGAGAAACTTCGCTGAAGAGGAAAGAAGGATGGCCAATAGACACATGAAGAAAGACTCAACCTCTCTGGCCATAAAAGAAATGCAAATCAAATCAATATTAAGATACCACTTCACCCCAGTTAAAATGGTAAAAATCAAGAACTCTAATAACACTGTAGTTGATGTTGGTATAATTTGTGGAGGGGAAGCGCAAAAACAAATTGTTTAACTAGGGATACAGCTAGACCCATTGCAACAATGAGCTGTATAAGTCGTTATATTGAAAAATGAACTTCACAACTTTGGTGGGGGGGTCGATTTGTGTGGGGGAGTATGGGAAGGGAGAGGAAGGGGAAAGAAAGAGGAGGCAACAACGCTTGATAAGAAATGTACTCATTATCTTGCCCATGAAATTGTAACTCCTCTGGACGGTATTCTCACAATAAAAAAAAAAATAAATTGTTAGAAGACAATTTGGAGGAGCGGGGTTGGTAGGAGGAAAGTGCCAGAAAACTGAGGAAAGGGGTAACAATTTAGACAAGAAATGTACTTATTACCTTACTTATGTAATTGTAACCCCTTTGTACATTACCTTGAGAATAAATAAAAAATGAGAAAGATTCACAGGAAAAAAAATAAAATAAAATGAATTTTGCCTTGGGCTCCTGTTTCATGCAGTGATTGTGGTTCAAAGACAATCTGGGGAGCAAAGACCATAAGTTCCTCATGTCCATATAACCACCAAAATAAGCTGGAAGTGAAACTGTGGTTTAAATGTTAGATTTGAGTAAAAAAGCTCAGGGATTACACCCAAGCCATGAATTCAATTCTCAGAACTGGCACCAAAAAAAAAAAAAATACATGAAATGTTTAATTTTGAAAACTTTCAAAAGTTATAGTATTAGTTTTTGCTTCCCTCTATAACATCAATTGTGACTGAAATATTTAGATTCGATTGGTCTAGTTTTTTGTAAATGTTTTAGTCCTAGAATTCTACTTTAAATTACAAGTCATCAAAATCCACAATTATACATAACCCGGATATAACTTCAAATTAAAGGGTTTGTATTGGTTTCAATATTTTGTTTACTTTTCACCTCTAATCTTAAGTAATATTTTGTTACACAAATTATCACGAAGTTCCTTCAAATAACTTTTAAACATAAAATATTAGGCATTATGACTTTGAAGTTGGCAAATTAGAACAATCTTGGGCATGCATCAATCAAGTATATGTGATGTCTCTCTAGAAACTGGATAACATGGAAAATTTTCAACTTCCAGGTGATCATTTGAGCAGTAAATTGTAGGATTTTCCTGGCAATTTAATTCAGTGCATAATATCCCAGTCAATACTCATTGTCAGCCTAGTTGAACGGAACTTAGACATGTTCCTGGACAAGCTTATACCCAACATTGAAATCAAGATGGACTTTGGTTATCGTGATCTACAAACATTGATGACTTCTGTTGCCATCTTGCATTCTGTTCTTGAGAATCTAAGTCAATTTCAGAGGGAAGAATCCACTCTTGTGTACATACACCTATTCCAACCATGTGTACCTTAGCTAAAGCAACACACAGGGGATTTAAGGACCTAGTGTTTTTAGCCACTTCATTTTATTCTTTGTCTTCTTTTGAAAACATTATGCTAAAGATTCGCTCACTACAACACTAAAAGCAATCACATGGTAGGAAGTGCCTATTATACTAATACTTGGTAGAAGAGGCAAAGTGCTATCAGGGAAGGCTTTTGAAATATTGTCTCCCTTGAAAAAAATCTCATCCACCTAAATGCTGTCTGTAATACTGAGTTGAAAACCAACAGCCCAAAGAAGCTGAGTTTTAAAAGGATTCCTTGAAAATAGTAACAAAAGGAAACAGGAGATTAGATGTAATATAGATAAAATAGATTTTTAAATTCAAATATGAAACATTACCAGGCACCAATGGCTCACATATGGAATTTTAATTAGTCAGGAGTCTGAGGCCTGAGTAGAAATGTATTCTGGACTACATCTTTCTAACCCATAAAATGTTATGGTGAAAGCATGGGTCAAGTGATAGAGCAACACCCTTGAACATAATAGCTGAGCAAGAGCTTGAGACTCTGAACTAAAACATTGATACTAGCACCAAATAAATAAAATAAAAAAATGATGAAAGTAGGAATATAGAAGAAAACATTAAATAAAATAAGAAAGAATAAAATGATAAACATACAGTAACTGAAGGACAAGAAAATTCATAAAGAAATAACAGACACTTCTACAATAATAGTTGGAGGTTCAAATCACATACTCTCAAAGAAGAATCAGATGAAGTTAAATAATAAAGTGGATGTTTTGTGCAACATAGTAAATTAACTAGTTTTTAAAGACTATTAAAGGACATTATACAAAATGAAAAAAAAATCCATATTCTTTTCAAGTACTCAAGAGGCTTTTCTAAGCAAGAGTATATTTTATACAGTCCCAAATTGAGTCTTGATGAATTTTTAATGATAATTTCAAATTCTAGCTCCACTCTTACTCTTTACCTTTTCCAGGAAGAACTTGCTCTAATATAGATAGCTAGATAGCTAGATCTATCTAACTATCTAGCTATATATATTATATTCTGTATTTACATATAATATATATGATATGTATATGTAGTAATTTCCCATAAGTAAGATAAAGACAAAAATCCTGCCTATTTCATGAAGTGACTGACGTTAAATAATGTCTATATTACTATTACTATTTTATAATCATACTATGTTGAACATTTTAATTTAAAATACTATGCTATAGATATTATGTACATATGCTTAGCATATATAATATGCCACAGATATTTATGTGCATATTTTATTGTTATTTTATATTCATAGCATAAAAATTGGTGCTGGAGATCGTCTGTAACTCTAGCTTTCAACATTACTACTAATATATAAATGTTAATTATCAGTGATAACTCATATATATATATGTAAATACTGAGTAAGAGATCTCATAGTGGATATTTTCTACTTGTAAAATAGTAATCATAGAAATGATGATTCCTTTCCCATTGTTCTTTATTTGTGTTTGATGCACAATAAATTCTTTCTTGTATGTTTTGACCCAGGTTTATGTGTCAAAATGCGATCTTTATCATCAGTTAAGAGAATACTAGATCCATAAAATCCAAGGTTCATGAATCTTTTTTTTTCAATTTTTGCATACTCCAGGCTTTGATCTCAGAGCCTCACATTGGACTAAGCTTGCTGCCTGTTGTACTGGCAGTCTGCCACCTGAACCAAGCCTCTATTGTAGCATTTTGTTGATATTTTAGAGATGAGATCTATTTTACTTTAGTGCGTATACTAATTTTGAGGAATAATCCTTCTGATTCCATCCCTCTAAGTAGATATTACATGTGAGAGTCAATGTAACTGTTGAATTTTTTCTAAAAACATAAAATGGTGGGTAAATTTAGCAGATATCAGAATATATTTGACAAATAATTTTTCTTCTAATTCTTGTAAATGTTTCTTTTTATTAATTTAATTGTGTGTTAACGAGCTATTTTTATCCTATGCACATATACACATATCTATTTTCTTGATGCTCAAAAGAAATAGCTGTTAAAATAAAATGATTCTGAAAGCCAGCAGAGATAAGGGTAGTAAACTTTACTTCAGTAACTTTCATGTGAGGAAAAAAAGGAGTCTTTGAAATGGTCATCATTTAAAAAGTTACCATAACATTTTAATGTAGTTATTCATGAAAAACAAAACAAAATATTTTCCTCTATGCAACCAGAACATTTTCCTACAGCTATGTTTAGAATATTGGGGAAGCTATTAGTATCACCACATTCTGCTCACAGTTCCTCTGTATATTTTACATTAACACTCTCCGCCTATTCTCTGATTCCTTGGTTCAAACTGGAATGAGAGTGGTTTAAAACATGTAGAATAGGCAACTACTAATTTCATTTGCATATATTCCATATATGTATAACCCACCACAGATTTAAAATAACCCATAGATTTACCATAATTATCATTTTGTAATGTTTTGTATAAATTTGTACTACTTATTCCATGCACAATATCATTTATTGTCTACTAATTTTAGTCAACAAGAATTTCATTTTCAGCCAAATCCCATTCACTATCTTTGTAAATGCATTTCCCTTAAAATGAATGGGTGGCTTATTCCACATCTTCTTAGTCACAATGAGTTTAACATAATGTCAATCACAATAGTTTTAGCACAAAGCTGTGTACACCCATCAAGATATGGTTTTTCATTTTTTTAATCTTTGTAAACAACAGACATGATGATGGAAGATAAAGCTCATTTATTATCTTAACAGTTTCGTTAGGTTAGGCGCTAAACCGTAGTTTATCTGGTTTCTCCTAGGCTTAAGACTCACAGGCTTCAATGAGAGTGTGGCTTTCTTTGGGCCTAGCCAGGGAAAGACCCTCTTTCCATCTCAGGAGAATATTGAGTCTTTGGGCCCTTTGAGATTTGTTCCTCAATTTTGTAACAACTATAATTTTGATAAGGCTTTCACTATTAGAATAACTTCAATAACAGATTGACTTCCTTTTTTGATTATATAATGTTTTCCATTTTCATCATAAAGTTTTAAAACATGTTTCTTAAGGAATTTATGATATGAAGGACACATATTTCCATTTTGCTAGTATAGTTTTGTACCGGAGCACATTGCTCATTTTCCTCATCTTGCTTTCATTGATTTTCACACTAGAAGTTTCCTTAGTGTCTCATGATTTTGTAATCTATCTCATACAGATGGAAACATAAGAGGTTTAATGGAAGTCCAATAAACCACTCTTACTCTAAGTAAAACATTGATTTAGTGAAATTCTCTATGTTTGTGTGTGTGTGTGTGTGTGTGTGTGTGTGTGTGTGTGTGTTCCAGCCATATCTGTGAATCTGGGGCTTGAACTAAGGACCTAAATGCTCCTGCTTAGCCTTTGTGTTCAAGACTGGAGTTCTACAACTCAAGCCACACCTTCTGCTTCTGGCTTTTTCTGGTAAACTGGAAAAGAATCTCTCAGATTTAAATATCTAGGTTGCCTTCAAGCCTCTGTTCTCAGAACTCAGCCACCAAGTTCCTAGGAGTTTAAATGTGAGCAATTGTAGCCCTGGGACCCAGCCTCACACATGAATGTCCTCTGTCCTCTGAATTCTTCAAAGACAATAATCCAAGCTCCACTGAGAGACTTTTTCTCCACTTCTCTTCTTGCAGATTCACATCTAGGCCCAAATTATTTTATAAACCAGGAGTTCCTCAATGGAAGCTATCCAGTAGTGTGCTAGCAAATGTGTTTATATACACACTACTACGTGTGTGTGGAAAGACATTAATATGTTTATTAAAATGTTGCTGATATTGAAGATAGGGAGGAGTGTGAAATTCACATATAATAGTAAATTATAGAATATTCTTTGTCATAAAGCTCATGTAGCCGGTTGGTTCTGGGGATGAATTTATTCATTGATGTTTGCCAACTCCTTGGCCCCATAGCTGGGTCCACATCTCCCTGCCTATCCTTGATGAGCATGACAGACAGAAATAACTGGCCATGTTTGTCATAATGTAAGTGCGGTTGTGACTATGTGAGGGGAAATGAGTTGCTACTGCTTACAAGTAATAGTGCTGCACCTTTAGAACCAATCTCTTCAGCCACAGCTCTATTTCCCATGTGCACAGCCTCCACACATACCCATCTTATCTCCATGTGGCCCTGAGGGACCAAGTTCAAACCACCAATGGGATAGCACTGGTTGTTGGGTTAGGAACACTTGAGCAATATGGCATCATTACATAAAATCTCCATTAGGCAGACAGAGTGAGCATCAGTAACCTTGAAAACACAGACAACACTAAAGAATGAAGTGTAGTAAAGTAGAAAACAATGATTGCTGAGCCTCTGTTGCTTTTGTTTTATCATATGGTGTTTGATTGTAAGCGTATGCAATTTAAAGAATGGTCACTAACTTCTAAAAGTTTTAAGAATCTTCCTTTACCAGCCAATGTAAGCCAATCTAGCCCGTGTTAAACACCTCCTAGCACAGAAGCCACAGCACTCATCCACACCCTAAGATCCGGCCTGCCCAATTCAGTCTGTGCTCACCACAAGCTCCCCGCCACGCAGACATGGCCTGGCGTAATGGATCTTGTGTGAGTATGGCCTTCTAGTTCTCACATTCCATCAGACACTGAAGGCCAGAAAGTCAGGCAAAACATCCTACATGCAATGGGGAGGGTACCACTCATTGGTTTCTCCACCATAACTCTTCTCCGCCCTCCCAGCAAATCTAGGTCCTGATGCAGGGTTTCCAGGATGATGGAACCATGGTTTCCAGGTGACCTTCTTGCAGAATGACTTCCATGTAACCTTTGAATTGCCTCTTGTGAAATATTTCAAGTTTGTCTCTTTAGAGTTTTATGTCTATTTTGGGACTATTTGGCTTTGAGAAAAGGAAATCACGGGAACCTGGAATCTCAATTAATGGAAATCAGATAACATTCACCCACATCCTCTTCAGCAAACTTCTGGACTTTGAGTTTAAATACCAATTCCCAGCCTCCACTTTTTGGATCCTTCTGGCACTTTCTGGACCATGGACTTCTAAATAATGCCTTCTTTTTTTAGGTCTGAGACCAGGAATTAAACTCAATATCTGATATGTTTGATCATTGGCTAGTGCTCTTCCAACTAAGCCACATCCCAACTCCAATGCTTCTACTGTAAAGAAGAAAAGACAATGAAAATGTACACACCAAAAAATATATATAGTTTTCTGGGCACCAGTGGCTCACGGCTGTAATCCTAGCTACTCAGGAGGCTGAAATCTGAGGATCATGGTTCAAACCAGCCCCAGCAGGAACCTACATGAGACTCTTCTCTCCAATGAGCCACCAGAAACCAGAAGTGGCACTGTGGCTCACCTTGAGCTGAAGAGCTCAGTGACAATGCCCAGGCCCAGAGTTCAAGAATCATGACTGACAAAAATATATAAACTTTACTGTTTCCAAAATAGTCAAATGCCATCTTTATAGGAATCTGTATTTTTAATTGAGATATATATGACACTGGCACATAATATGCATGTATTACACATAGACTCCTATGGGAGATGGGCAGTAGGAAGAATCCACGGCAATTCCAGAGTCAAAGCTGGGGCCCCTGGAAACAACAATGCAGAGGCAAAGCCGTCATAAATGCAAGTGACAGAGGCAGAGGACGGGTCCACTGCTGCCGGGTCCTCAAGATCAGGGATTTCAGATTTGTCTAGCCAACTCCCACAGCAGGGTAAACCATTCCCTGCAGTATGCTTCTTAATGTCTAGCTAATAATGTTTCCGTTTCTCTGGTAGAACCCTGACTAATAGGACAGTCTCTATTGGTACAGGAAAACAACAACAACAAGCAAACAAATGAACAAACACACAAAAGGCAAGGAAAGAAATTGCAGGAGAAGGGAGGGAAGGAAAAAGGAAGAGAAGGCAGCAATGGAGACCAAGAGATAAAATAGTTTGCAGACAACACTGGGAAAATTCCCCCATACACTGAACACAAGCCATGTGCTAATCCTGTGTATCTCCCTCCACCCCCTCAACCTTGCACCCCACCACTGCCAAGTTGTGTGATTACCCAGGTACCTAGGGAGCCTGTGTCTCACTTTTTGCTGTGACACTCGCATTACACCTGGTCCCTGCATCCCCTGGGCCTTAGTGGCTCCTTTCTTGAAAAACTGCAGACCCATGCTCCTAACTCCTGTCTCCCAGAGCTAACATGTAACAATACCATGGGGTTGGAGGTAGAGCTCAGTTGGTAGAGCATTGGCCAGTGAGCAAGAGCCATGAGTAATACTCAAGTCACTATCTTGGACTTAAACTAAAGAAAGCCCCCCTCCAAAGAAAAACAAACCAGTTACGTGTCTTCTGAGGAATTCTCCAGGTTTTTTGCCATAGGTGCCAAATTCAAGTTAAAATGGGGATAGGAGCAGCCAATTGCCCAACATTTGACTTCACAGACATGCCCAGAAAGTCATGTTAGACCTTGACCACACAGAGCCTGTGACTATGACAGAGAGGGATGTTGCCTACCACAGACGTTCATGTGAACAGTACTCAGCATATTTCACATTAATAATCATCATCTTATTTTTAAACAAGATTAAACAAAACCCACCCTAGCCCATAACTGATTTTTGTTTTCATGTCTTCTGGTCACACCAATTCAGATGGGCAGATGTAAGTTGTAAACTAATCCATACACAGGACACCTTCACTCCCTGGCCTAGGGACAGGGCTGCGCACCATCACTGACTGAGCCAAGCCTCGGAGGTGTTCATGCTAAAGCCAGGAAAGATAAAATTGCCTTTCTGTGTTCACACAAGGCCTGCTGCCATGAGCTCAGGCTGCTCCTCACCACATATGCATGGAAGCAAGGAAACCAGCCCAGGGAGGGAGAGAGAGCCCCCCCCCAATGTTGCACTCTATCCCCAGTGTTGCAACTGTCCCCTGCTACCAAAGTGAACCCTCCTGATTATGCCATCCATCACAGGCCCCTTTCTAGTGAAAGTAAGTCAAGCTGACCTTTTTACTTGCTCCCAAAAGAGGCTTACCTCACAGCAAGGAGAGAATCCCAAAGATTAGGGCTGCATTACATGGAGATGAATAGCAAATTCTAGTATGAAGGTGAGCTTGTAAACAGGAAACAAACCCCAGAATACAGCACCAAAGAGATAAGGAAAAGATGAGAGATCTGTCCATGTGTGTGTGTTGTCCATAGGTATCTAGTACAGGTTCCTGAGCTTGGCTTCCAGCCCACCCTTTACACTCTGCTTCATGACAGAAGGGCAGAGACTCAAAAACCTGCATCTCTTCTTGACTAGTCAGTCCCTGTTTGATATACCAATGGACTGTAAAGTTAATGGGAAAGGGGGAACTCTCCCAGCTTCTCAGTAAACTGGTCCCTGTCAACAGCAGCCGTTAGGGCTTTGAACAACCGCTCAGAATTCAGGTGCTTCAGATCTCCCAGCACCAGCCCCTTCTCAGATGTCTGAGTCTCAACTCTTTAGCAGTCCCAGCCCTGATCCACTAAGCACCAACAAGGGCAGGACACCTTCCCTACCCCCGCAGAGAAATGGCCGCTGCAGCAGGTCATTTCTCCAAGATCAGGTTCTAACAGAGCAAACTTGTCTCATTCCTCTTGGAGAGGAGAGCCACAGGGATGCTGGTGGCGTCCTGTCCTTACAATGTCCATGCCACTTCGAGGTTCTCTTTTCATCTTTCTGTTCTTCAGCTCCATATTTTAAGCTTTTCCTATCACTGCCTTCTCTGTGTTTAAAAGGCCACATGGCTTTTGTTCTCTAGATTGAATCCTGATTGTGATCATGTCTAGTGTTTGGAGACAGTCATTAGAACAAGCTTAGCAGGGGATAAGTCTAAATGTCAAAGACAGAAAAAAGGTAGAAAAGAACAGGAGGTGAAGTTGAGACTTTGTGGATAGTTTCTCTCTTTTTATTATTTAGGGGGAAGAAAATGTTGTTCCTTTCTACACTTTTCTGTGAGCTAAATGCTTTACATGCATTATTTCATTATGAAGCAGATCCATTGGGGCCTAAAAACCCCTAGACTCAGGCACTTTTGATCAGGAGCCTTCAACCAGGACGTGTCGCACCTGAATAAAGTTCCTTGAACTCATTCTTCATTGTCTGAGATTCTGCCGTTTGAATTTGCAAGACAGGAACTCAAGAAGGTTCTTGGGTGGCGTCAGCCTGCAGCAAAGCTGTGACCTGGCACCAGCAGGCCTTGCCTAGCACTAGGCTCCAATACGAATGGCTGCTGCCTCCCTTGGAGCTGCATGGGCCATCATGTGAATGGGCTTTGCTCACCACACACACTGCATCTGGACAGTCCGGTCTGGTCATGTAACTTTGCAAGGTACTTCACATCCCCTAGATGAAACTGAAGAAGGTCAGATTCGTGTTTCAGTGTCACCCACCTAGTAGGCCAGGGATCTGATTCATGTTCTGTGATTCTGGAGCCTCTTAGACCCATCTCTACCACATCAGCTGCAGCGTTAAGCCAGAGCCCATCACCATACTCACCTCCAGACACCTGGCTTTCACTGCCGAGCACTCAACATGCTCATGGGTACATGTCTGCAAAGCCCTTCCTGAAGCCTGGCCATGCATGCAGGGCAGGTGCAGCCCTGCTTGAATATGGCATTTCACAGCCAGAGTAGTGCCTGAGCTGCAGTGAGAAGGGGTGGCATGGCTGAGTGATGCACTCCAACAGTGAGCCCAGAGGGAAAGAGTGGGAACTTGGAACAATTAGAACCATCCTAGTCGGAGCAATTAGTGGGAGAATAGAGAGTAATTTAATGCTTGGTAAGGAAGAAATGCACTTAGGCTAAACATTAGCATATGCCTCACAGTTAGGCAGTATCTGCCACAACACGTCTCATTCAGAGCTCATCCTTATGAGCAGTCTTTCTTTCTTTAGTAGCACACTCAGCACAAGTGTAGCCCTTTCATGGGCCCTGTGACTCTGTTTTCTGAGATTTAACCATTTCTGCATGAGTTATCAATGGTTGTGCTGGCATAAAATAGTGGTTTGAATTTCATGAAAGAGAAATCAAACATACTGCTTACTAAGTATGTGATAATAAACCAGACACGTTACCTCACTGGACTCTTCTCCATTCCTTCACCAGAGACATACAGACAGACAGATAACCAGACAGGCACAGAGGGATTTATAATAGCCATAAGTGTTAGGTTCATGACCACTGATGGAAGGGACAAGATGGTCGAGAAGAGGCAGCCAGGGCTCACTCATTTCTTCACAAATTAAAACAACCTGAAGGACAGTTCCTCAGGGAATAATCATTGTATTGCTCATTAAAAACAAAGGAAGAACACATACATTATACTATAGACATTTTACCTGAACTAATGCATGGCAGAAGACAATGGCAATGCAGCATCCCTGAGCCGGCATAAAAACGTTTCCTTAACTTTTCACTAATTTGCCTCATGTGGAGTATAAAAAAAATAGCCCTTAGCACATTTGGAGCCCATAAAGACTAAATGAAATATTATTTTATTATGCAACACTGAACTTTTAAATTTTTAGTTATTGTTCACATTATTATTTAAATGTGACCAGATGCTAATATTTGAACTACAAAATATGACTCCACTTAGATGATAATCCTTCCTAAAGGATTTTGCAAAGTCGTCTCTGACTTTCAAGTATGCATTTGCTTATTGGATGATTCCCCTTTCCCTGGCCCACCGTTTATCAATCTCAAGTCATTGCACACACACTTCTAGCTACTCATCCCAAGGCCTAGCTCAAACCTCATTAAGTCTTTTGCTGTCATCTTGGATTTTTGTTGTTGTTGTTTTTTTTTAAAGGAGCCTACATGTCAAAGTTTACTAAAAGGAGGAAGATGGTTAAAACTGAAAATAGAAAAGAATTTCCTCCAGACTCTCATAAACTTCACAGAGGCTGTGTATTTGAAAAGCTTCAGAGATTTTGGCCTCTCTTTCCCTTCCCCAGTCCCAAAGGCCTCTGGAAGGCCTTGTGGGGCCATAGCCAGTCTCCAGTCACATGACTGAGAGTACCAGCTATCAGCACCTTGAGATTGTTTTGTATACATACTGTTTTTTGCCAGTCATGGGGCTTGAACTCTGGGCCTGGGCGCTGTCCCTCAGCTCTTCAGCTCAAGGCGAGCGCTCTACCCCTTGAGCCACAGCACCACTTCTCTTGAGATTGTTTTGTACTGCAGGACTCCACATGTGTTTCCCCTTTATGAAAATTACCTCACATCTCAGGAAGTCTCTTTTCCCCAAGCAGAACCAGCAGATCTGCTCTGCCAAGAAGGTAAATGAATCCTGGTGCGCACTTGCTCAAAACTCACTGGCTTGCTATGGAATCCCGGCTTCCTGTCCCCAGACCCATCAGGTATGCACTGTACCCCAGCTGCCTTGCTCACCACTAATGTGTGTGGGGTGACAAGAAGGAAGGGATTTGTAGCTAGCCGTGCATCGTGCCTTTCTTTACCCTAAGTTCATCCGTCTTTGATCCTTGACCCTGGACAAGAAGTGAGTCTGGTCAGAGTGGTGATCCTGGCTTCCACCCTCATAGATGCTTTAACCTGCTACCAAAAGTGCTGAACCCAGCAACGTTTGAGAATTACATCTCTTTTTTTAAAATTTATTTTTTATTGTGAAAATACGGTACAGAGAGGTTACAATTACATGGGCAAGACAATGAGTACATTTCTTATAAGCATTGTAGCCTCCTCCTTTGTTTCCCCTTCCCATCCCTTCCCTCTTACCCGTGCTTTTTCTAGTTTCCAGAAGGAAAGCTAATTCAAATCCCCCTGTCTTGCCTTCCTGAAATTAAAAAAAAAAATAGAAGTCTCAACTACTGTCTTAATTTTCCACCTAAAATATGCTCATTCTTGCTCTTTGTTTTAAAATACACTTCTCATGCCAGAAATTATGGAAAAATATTTCTAAGCCCTTTTGAAACAATTGAGTTTGTGCTCTATTCTGAATAAGCCTTGTATAATCCAACTTGCTTTGTAGCCCAGACTGATCTTGAACTCACAATTCTTGGTGCCTCGGCTCCCAAGTACTTAGATTCCAAGAGTTTACCAGCACACCTGGCCATGTCCTCTTTGTCCTGGTCATTATTTGAAAGCAATTATATGTCAAAGGCAGAGGCAATGGTGCTCCTCTTCATCAGAACTTACCAGAGCTCCATAGATGATTTAGAGTTTATTCAATTATGACAATAATCTTAATGATTCCTTACATTTTATTCATATGAGGTTTTTGAAGAATTTTAAAGGCCTCGTTCTGGCCGCCATGGAGTAGGATGAGGCCCGCAGCAGCGGCTCAGCGTCAGCGGGGGCAGCAGCAGCTGAGACAGTAGCTGAGGCAGCCGCGCCCCCCTCCTCCTGACCTGGATTAGGTCCAGCAGCTCCATGGCCGCCGCCACACTGTGAAGGGGGGCAAGGGGGGAGGAAGCGCTCAGTCTCCCCGCCCCCCCATAGTCTCCTCACAGGAGGTGAAACTGCCATGACCCCAGTGGATTCTGCGGCCAGGCCTTGAGTCCCCCTTCCTGGGGTGCGGGGGACTGGCATGAGTGGCCCCACGGTGATGCCGGGGGCAGGGAGGCAGTTGCCTGAGCCCGGGCCTGCTCTCGACCCCACCTTGTGGACCTAGGCTGCCTGCAGAGCATGCGAAGGACCCCCATCCCTGCTTTCCTCCTCCCCTAGATCTCTCTCACACATGCACACGTACACACACATGCACACACACACATGCCCCAGCCCAGGAAGATGGGAAACTGCCTCAAATCTCCCACCTCGGATGACATCTCCCTGCTGCACCAGTCTCAGTCGGACCTGCCCAGATTTGGCGAGGGACGGATGGAGCCGGATCAAGAGCCGCTGCTGCCATATCAGGAACAAGTTCCAGTTCCAGTCTATCATCCAACACCCAGCCAGAATCGGCTAGCAACTCAGCTGACTGAAGAGGAACAAATTAGGATAGCTCAAAGAATAGGCCTTATACAGCATCTGCCTAAAGGAGTTTATGACCCTGGAAGAGATGGATCAGAGAAAAAGATCCGAGAGTGTGTGATCTGTATGATGGACTTTGTTTATGGGGACCCAAATCGATTTCTGCCGTGCATGCACATCTATCATCTGGACTGTATAGATGGCTGGTTGATGAGATCTTTCACATGCCCCTCCTGCAAGGAGCCAGTTGATGCATCACTGCTTTCGTCCTATGAGACTAATTGAGCCAGGGTCTCTCGTCTGACATCAAGTGAACCATCATTTTTGGTGGTTTTGATCTTTTGTCACTGAGCCCAAAGAGCCAGGGATTAGGAATTAAGATCATGCACAAAAATTTCCTAAAAATATCTGGATGGCTGCAGATGTTGAGGAAAGTATGTGATATTTTAGAAACTTAGCAGGAAAAAGTAGGATGGTATTTTTATGTAAAGCCTTGACCCAGTGTTTAAAAATATAATTGTATTTAGACCTTGTTATTGCTCCAGTACATAGGAATTGTGTAGTGTTAAAGCATCTGTATATGTTTAAATTGTGTGTGTTGAAGATTAGGAAAAAGATACTGGCTATTTTTCCTAAATGAAATAACTTTCTTCTTCCCTCTACCCAGATTCTTTTCTGAAGTTACTGGCATTTGGGTCAAGGTTTTATTAAAAGCAACATTTTATAACACTGGCAAAAAAAAAAAGTAGTTTTAAGCTGGTTTGCACAGTTCTTTTTTTTCCATTGGAAATGGAATTCATTGCCTTAGGTCTTTAAAAATAGTGTATTATTATCATTGGGGCTAGCTCTATGTTGAAAATCAGTTTATTTATAACCTCTTATAAGTGCTATATTCTGTTTGCAGTTAGGAAATGCAGAAATCAAAGTGATCTCCTAGCTTGTAAGCAAATTGAGATGCACTATCCCTTTTGTATTAAAAATGAGTTAATGTGTCAAGAAACCAACTCTAGCAACGTGGGTTTAATATTATCCTTTCTATATGTTCTATCTAATTCTTTTGGTTGTTAATATGGTGATAATTGAAAGTCAAGGTAAATTTTAAATATTAATATTTCTGATTTATTGAGCTTGAATTATGCCACCATACTATGTAAAAATGAAAGTGGCACCATGGTGAAACTTAACAAGAAGTAGTTTCTTAGTTGTAATAATTTGATTCTCTTCCCTGTGACTTCCTTCCCTATAGTCTTGAAAAATAGGAAAAGGATACTGCATCTCTCATTACTGTAGTGCTGAGGTTATTGAAGTCATACAAACACATCTCTGTGTCTGTTTGTTGGAAAGTTATGTTAAGTCCTAGGTGACTGACAAGAACAAAGGTAAATGTGTTTAATGTTTTGCACACAAATGCAGAATTTGTATAACCACATGACTTCATAGTTGTGATCTCAAAAAAGGAATTTCTACTTTATTTTTTTCTTGCATTTAATGTAAGAGTACGGTAAATCTCTAAGTTTCTGAAGTATTAGAAGTAGAGATGGCCTAGTAAAGATGTAGTAGTGTGTTTTATACATTTTGCATGTGTTTATTTTTCTTTATGTTCTCAAAAGGTGACTTATTTGTTCAGCTCAGTGATGTTACCACTAAAAATCATTATTGAAAGGAGAATCAGTCTCCAGCTAACAAGTCAAATATTTCTCTTTTTTTTTTTTTAGTTTAATTTGTGATTCTAACACTTTTCTAAATACAAAACACAAGTGGTATGAAGGGTCTTCATGATTGCATTATAGAAGTATTTAATATGTCATAATTAGTTAATTTGGCATTCAACTGTAATGTCCATATGTTAATTTCCCTATGAGCCCCACGATGGAAAAACTTAAAGATGAATTTGAAAAAAAATTGAAAGAATTTCATTTATCAGGTTCTGTTAAATTGTTACATGTATCTTGCTTAAGTTTCTGTTCATTAATTTATATTCATCCAATTATGTAAAGCAAATTTGGAGGAAACAAAAAAAAAGAATTTTAATAACACCCACAAGTTTGAAAAAAGATTTCCTGCCTCTGGTATTACCAAAAGCTGGAATCTGGAAATCTAGAGTGACCCCCTAGAAGTTGTGAACTTTTCAGTGAACTTTTATCACCCAAGGGTCTGCTTCCTCTCCTTTGGAGATGGTTGCCATGGGGATTTACCCCCAACAGCCAGAACAGCACTCCACCTCCAGAACCTCACCCCTCAAGAGGTGGCTCAGGCATCAGCAGCAGCATGCAGAAGACTGTCAGAAATGCAGAGCCCCTACTGGGAAGGAGGCTCAGTGGTAGAGCGCTTGCCTTGCATGCTCGAGGCCCTGGGTTCGATTCCTCAGCACCACATAAGCAAAAAGAAAAAAGCCGGAAGTGGCACTGTGGCTCAAGTGGTAGAGCGCTAGCCTTGAGCTGAAGAGCTGAGGGACAGCGCCCAGGCCCAGAGTTCATGCCCCACGACCAGACCCTCCCCCAAAAAAGAAATGCAGAGCCCCAGGCCTCACCCCAGACCTCCTGAATCCAAAGGAGCATTTGACTAAGTCTTGATCAAGTCAAGGCTAAGAATGTGGCTTAGTGGTAGAGGGCTTGCCTAGCATGCCTGAAGCCCTGAGTCCAATTCCTCAGTACCATATAAGCAGAAAATTCCAGCAGTGGCACTGTGGTTCAAGTGGTACAGTGTACTCTTGAGCAAAAGAAACACAGGAAAGGGGAAACAAAGCAGTAGGCAACAATTCTTGATAAGAAATGTACTCATTACCTTGCCCATGTGATTGTAACCCCTCTGTACAGTATTTTCACAATAAAAATTAAAAATAAAAAAAATTTAAAAAAAGATTTATGCAGACCACCACTGGGCTAAAGAATGTACCCAGTAGTAAAGTTATACTAAAAACTCAGAAAAAAGAAAAGAAGCTCAGGCCATGAGGTCAAGCCTCAGGACTGAGGGGTGGGGGGAGGGCTGATCGCCAAGTGAGTGGATTGATCGCCAAGTGAGTGGATGAACTTTTAAGTTGGAGCAGCAGTAATCCACAGGATCTTGGAATCTTTCCTGGTTAATGTGTATCCTTCGCTCCCTTCGCACTCTCTCTCCCTGGTTCACAACTGAAAGGTGGAGATGGCTGCCTCGTCCTGTCTCCATAGCGGCAAGAGAAGGGAAGACTCATGTTTCCATTTTTGCCTGTTGTTTATCTTATAACTTAACAGACTCCACCAAGCACGGCCCGTGACAAGTTAGAATATTTGGGATACGGAAAACAGATCTTCTCCAGTAAAGCAGAGGCCCTCTTTTATGAGATCATCTTTCGGATCCAGTCCAATCCTGAGATTCACTCATTTTATCATACAGACATTTATAACAACAACAACACAAATCTCTCACATCTTTGCAAATTGCCTTGGACTTGTCCACGTGTTATGAACACAAGCTCTATAAAATTCTGCAGGCCGCCCTCATGCCCAGACCTGTCGGCTTGCTTGCACAGTACACTGGCACCTGTCCCCACCCTGAGCTCCAGAAACCAGAGAAACACTAACATTGGAATGCCAGCCTGAAGGCCAAGACATGGGAAGAAATGCTCTGCTTGGTGAGTTTTCATAAGATCCTATTTCTAGCCAAATTCCTATTACTTCTGAATTGTAGTCAGGGAGTGATTTTTTTTTTCATTAGCATCTCTCTTCCGAGAAGGAAAATTTTATCCTCCAAATAATATTCAAGTGAACTGATCACTTCCAACCCCAGGGTCATTTCAGCCTCTGTGTCATCGTGGATTCAAGACTGAGTCCTATTTAATATGCTCAAGTTCTATACTGAATAGGAAGGGGGGGAAGTACACCAAGAAACAAAGAAAAGAAGCATCGCATTTGCAGAAGTAAACCCCTCAAGTTTTGCAGCCTGCTCACAAAGCAGCACAATGATCCACGTCTTACAGTCAGTGTTTTCCCACAAAGTCTGAGTGCATTTGTTCTTTCATCAAACATTCATGGAGTGTGTGCTGTAGGGAGCCGAGGCGAGACTCCGCCCACTCCCTTGCAGCTTTGAGGTAACCACCCCAGACGGTGCTTGGCGGGACGCCTGGGCTGTGCGCGTGCGCAAGCCAGGTAGAGTCCCCAGCCAATCCCATGACACCTGGTGACGGTGAAAGGCAGGCGACCAACAATAGAAAGACCCATGTTCCTATTCCCTATATAAGTGGCCATGTTTCGGGTGCACGCTCTCTCGCGCCCAAGCTCTCCTACAACTAAAAGGCTCTCCAATAAAGCGTGATCTGAGAAGACTCCTGGTGTGGTGGTCGGTTTTTCTCGCTGGTCGAGTAGACGGTCGCTACAAGTGGTACCGAAACCCGGGAACGAACCAGGGACGGGACCCGCGCGAGAGACCGAACCAGCGCCAGAACTCAACACGCGGAGAGGGGACGTCGGTAAATATCCCCCGGTATGCTGTTCACTGTAGATTTAGATATTCATTGGTTGCTTGCATTGCTTCTTCCCTTGTGGCTTGTCTTTTTGATGGTGCGCACTTGCCTGGAGGAGGGAGGGTTTGATTTAATCCAGGAAGGACGCAAAGTACTAACGCAGCATCAGGATAGTCTATCAGAGTCAGCATACAGTAAGGGGGAGGAAAATAGGCCTAAAAGAAAAAGGGAAAAAAGACAAAAGGATCCTAAAGAATTAAAGCAAGAGGGACTGCAGCCCTCACAAAAGGAGAAGGGTTTTAGGGAGGAGGGGGTCTCAAGGAGAACCCCATGCCCTTCTTTAAAAGCAAACCGGTTCTCAGCCCTACATGTGGAAGGGCGGGACCAAGAATATAGTAATCGTGTGAGTGACTCAGGGGAAGAAATGTTAGAGGAGGAGGGAGAGCAGCTCGATCCAGCTAATAGTGAAGACTTAGCAGAGGCTGCGGCGGAGCACGAGGCAGACAGATATGGGGGGTGGCGCCCCCTAGGGGTGGGAGTACTGCAGCAGCCAGGGAGAGGAAATGGAGCTGCCCCTCACCGGTCAGCCCCCCCACCGTGCCCGCCGGCAGGGAAGAGTCACTTTATAAAAGAAAACACCTGGTCGTGATTAGCAGCAGCTTTCCCAGTCTTTGAAAATCCAGTTACTAATGAAAGAGATTTTGAGCTGGTTTCCTACTCCCAGTTAAAGGATTTAGTTGAGGCAGTCAGGACTTATGGGGTGACGGCCAATTATACCACTGCCTTGCTTCAAAGGCTAACTATTAATGCTATGATTCTGTGGGAGCAAAAACTGTTCAATATTTTCCTGAATTAGTGGCTAAACAGGCAATTTTGGTCTGAAAAAAAAAAAAGAGAAAAAAAAAGAAAAAAAAAAGAGGCAATTTTGGGTATTAAGTATTGTTTGATGCACTTTGCAAAAATTCCAGATAAATTAATTATTCCATACACCCGTGAGCAAGTTGAAATTTTAGCAGCCACAATGGATATGTGGGCAATTCTTGTTTGCTCATTTCCAAATCTAATTGATAATCATTATCCTAAGCATCCTCTGCTTGCCATAGTTAACAAAAATTTAGTGTATTTTCCTGTTGTCACTTCAAAGGAGCCCTTGGTTGATGCTCTGACCATCTTTACGGATGGATCAAAATCTGGACAAGGTGCCTTTTTTGTTCAAGGACACAAACAGCCGGTAGTCTTTAATTTTCGGCCGAATGTCCCACAGGCTGTTGAATGTTTAATTGTGCTTGAAGTTTTTAAAAGATTTGATCAACCTTTTAACTTATTTTCTGATTCATTATATGTTGTAAATGCCGTTGCTTCTCTTGAAGTTGCTGCTTCAATCAAGCAGGCCAGTACAATTTCTAATGTTTTGTTACAGATTCAATCCCTTATCTTAAACAGAAAACATCCTTTTTATATTGGACATATTCGTGCCCACTCTATGTTGCCGGGCCCGATGGCAAAGTGTAATGATTTGGTGGACCATGCAACTCAGGCTATGGCTCTGGTTGCTGCTGATCCTGTAGAATTGGCAAAAGACTTTCATAGATTGTATCATGTACCTGCTAATACCCTTAGGAAAAGATATAATTTGTCCAGGCATGCGGCCAGAGATATTGTTAAAGCCTGTAAATCTTGTGTTACCTTTCTTCATCCTCCCCATGTGGGGGTAAACCCCAGGGGGTTGAGACCAAACGCCCTATGGCACATGGATGTTACTCATCTGACGGAATTTGGTAAGTTGAAATATTTACATGTGTCTGTGGACACCTTTTCTGGTGTCATTCATGCCACACACACCTATGGCAGGAGAAAAGGTGTCTCACGTCAGAATACACTGCTTAGAAGCTTGGGCAGCTTGGGGAAAGCCCCTTAGACTTAAGACGGATAATGGCCCTGCTTATACTTCCCATGGTTTTCGCGCCTTTTGCGCACAAATGCAGGTTGCCCACACCACTGGATTGCCCTACAATCCTCAAGGACAAGGTATAGTGGAAAGAGCTAATCGAAGCATAAAAGAAATGTTTCAAAAGCAAAAAGGGGGAATTGCTGAGTCAGCGTCTCCCAGGGAAAAACTTTCTCTTGCGCTCTTTACCCTTAATTTTTTAATTCTAAATGACAACGATCAGTCTGCCGCAGATCGGCATATGACAAGAGACTCCATGGATACTAAAGACATGGTTATGTGGAAGGATGTTATTAATAATAAATGGTATGGACCGGATCCGGTAATAACGAGATCCAGGGGAGCTGTTTGTGTTTTTCCACAGAGTCAAGAAGTACCTCACTGGGTGCCAACGAGACTGACCAGGCCGGTGGAGACTGCAGCAGAACCCCCTCTTGAAGATGCAGCTGATCTTCCTGCTGTTAGCAACAGTGCTAATAGCAATCCCTGTGATAGCTAAACCAATGATGCTGTGGGCTGTTACAATTTACTGACTGGATTGCCTCTGCGGTGTCCTTTTCCAAAGAGCGGGTGGGAGTCGGAATGTTTTTAGCCTGCTGCTTGGGAGGATGCGTGGTCTGCCTATGGTTGGTCTGTCGCCTTCGAGCCCAAACCAGAACGGACAAGGTTGGATCTGGCTGTCGGCCCTAAGAGGCAGTTAAGCCTTACCATTCTGCATAGCCTTAGCACCCCGAGGGATCAGGGGATCCCATTGCACCGGGACAGGTATGCAATTTGCAATTTGGGACAGGGTGCAAGGCAAGTGCACTGCACTTGAGGAGATGGTTCTCATCTCCTCAAGAAGAGCATGCTGGGTTGCAAGTGGGTTGATGCCCAAGATCCCACCTCTGCAAAAAAGGCATCGGACGGGCCTCGTCATCACTGGGGAAGGTGCACCCCTCAGGCGAAGGCCAGTGCAAGGTCCTAATGTTTTAGACAGAGGCCCAACCTCTACTCTTACCTGTTGCCATAAAACAAAGAAGGGGGAACTGTAGGGAGCCGAGGCGAGACTCCGCCCACTCCCTTGCAGCTTTGAGGTAACCACCCCAGACGGTGCTTGGCGGGACGCCTGGGCTGTGCGCGTGCGCGAGCCAGGTAGAGTCCCCAGCCAATCCCATGACACCTGGTGACGGTGAAAGGCAGGTGACCAACAATAGAAAGACCCATGTTCCTATTCCCTATATAAGTGGCCATGTTTCAGGTGCACGCTCTCTCGCGCCCAAGCTCTCCTACAACTAAAAGGCTCTCCAATAAAGCGTGATCTGAGAAGACTCCTGGTGTGGTGGTCGTTTTTTCTCGCTGGTCGAGTAGACGGTCGCTACAGTGTGCCACATGCCAGGCACTGTGATTGGCCAATAGACCTATCCAGGCACTTCCTTTCAATCAAGAAATGCCTACCTTGCCTGTGGACACAAAAAGCTAGGTAGCTACAGAACCACACAACTAATACCATCTTAGTGGATGGAACACGGTGACATGGGAAGGCAAACTAATAAGCCACAAGGACCCAAATATCAGGAAAATTCTGCTCTTGCTGTCAAGAGGTTTCTAATCTAGGTGGGAAAATAAGAGAACCACCTTCACACCTGAAAGCATAATCCTAGTTATTCATCAGGCTGAGATCTGAGGATCAAGATTCAGACCCAACAGACTCTTATCTCCAATTACACACACACACACACACACACACACACACACACACACACACAAGTAAACCAGCCAGAAAGTAGCCTGGACAAAGGCATGTGGGTAGCAAACTACCCGACCTCTCATCCTGGAGCTGCCACTCAGACATAACTGAGAAACAACGTGGAGAGAAAAGCGCAATGACACTACAGCATGCACATGAAGAACGAGGATTTCATGAACAGCTTGCACACTTCCATGAGGAAGTGACAGGAAATGAGTGGGATGAAAGTGGGCGGGCAGTAATTACAGGGCTCATTGGAGCAGATGTCACATAGCATGTGCACAGGCGATCTGTGAGCCAGTATTGGGCTCCAGCTCAGGGCTGTGGGATCAGGGATGGAGAGTGGAATGAAGGTGCTTGCAGAGGTAAAACGGGGAGTCTTTGCAGCAGTTCCCATGAGCAGAGAAACCAACCAAGGCCTACGTTTCACAGCCGTCAATGAGCAGCCCTTGCATTGGGGGCAAGGTTGGCCATGGAAGGATTCGGGGCTCAGGGCACCTTTACTTCTGAGAAATGGTCCCCTGCATGTCTGTAAGGGTCCTGAATTTGGACGGTGCACCCCTGCAGCCCTAGGTCATTTTCCTCATTTAAGGTGGTCAACCCATCAGGAGCCACGATGGCTCAGAGAATCTTCCTAGTAGAAGCGTCAGAGGCCCCTCCACACACTCAGCTCACCTTGAGCCTCCCAGATGACAGGAGCCAGAGGTGGGGGTACAATGTAGTCACCAAAGTGCACACCCTGAAGTCTTTCCTGTCTACTGTGTGCTTTCATAGCTCACAAGCAATATACCTCCCGTCCCAGGACTCATGTGTTGAGCAACACCAAACATGAACATGTAGTGGAGATATAAACTGTATGTTCATCCACAACGTGTGTGTGTGTGTGTGTGTGTGTGTGTGTGTGTGTGTGTGTGTGTGTGTGTGTGTGTGTGTGTGTGTGTGTCCTGGGGCTTGAACTCATCACCTGGGGGCTGTCCCTGGGCATTTGTGTTCAGGGGTGCTCTAGCTGCTATTCTAGCTGTGTGGAGGATCAAGCCCCAGTACCTGCACAGAAAACAAAAAGAAAAGAAAAAAGGAAGAAAGAAAAAGTGTGAAACCCCCTTCATGCTCGTTCTAAGAGCTGCATTTGTCTTTGTCATTTAGTAAAGCATATCAGCTGGAAGATGTTCAACTACCTGGAGATAAATTCAGGAGAAGAAATGCCGCCATGGGTCTGGGGTCCAAAGCAGGGCTGATTTCATTACAAAACAGCCTTGATTGAAGGTGGGGGCTGGCACCTAACAACCCCGGCTGTGGGCTTTTCCAGAAGCTCCAGGCTCCATGGAACCCGGCTCTGGGATCCACCTCCCTTCATCACAATGCCTTGAGCCCAGCCCAAGGGAGAAGCTGGGGACAGCGCGACAGGGGTTCGAGCCCCAGGACCCATCCGAAGTTTAAAATAGGCAGAAAGGGAAGAGTGAAGAAGAGAAGGGAGGAGGGCCACAGCTATGCCTGGGCCAGCCTGGGCTCAGAGCCCCACCCCACCGGGGGACCCACCGCCCCCCGCGGTGCCCCCACCATGCCCCTCACTGCTCCCGCCTACACTGCTGCCCACCAAATCCCCACCGACCCCCACTATGCCCCTCCTACACCCCCAACCACTCCCCGCACTTCTCCCACTGCCCCCTTACGACGCCCCCCCCACTGTCCCTCCTAAATTGACACCCCCAGGCATGTCTACCATGACCAGCGCAGGCTCTTGACCTAGGCTGCCCTCCCGCTGGGCCAGACTCCTCCACCGCCGCTAATGGGATCCAGGCCACACAAGGCCTGGGTTGGGCCAAGGGAGACCCCGTGCCCCTCCTGGGGTTCCCACTGCCCCTGCCCCGCCAGCTCCAGAGGCCTCTGCAGGCCTGGGTGACAGTGCCCCGGTGACAGCATCCAGGGGGTGCCTGGCCCAGCGCCCAGCCAGGCAGCACCCCCACTGGGCACAGCGCCGGGCAGCGCCCCTTCCCGGCAGTGCCCTGGCCCGGCAGCACTCCCACTGGGCTGGGCACAGCGCCCCCTCTGGGCTGAGCACAGCGCCCCGCCCGGCCTCCCCACAGGTACTAGATGCCCTCCTCGCCGGAGGCTCTGTGATGAGGGTGAAGTTGATCCAGACTGGTCCAGACTGCCTCCAACTGAGAGCCCATGGCCTCTGCTTCCGGGACCGCAGGGACTGCGGGGTGGTGGGCATGGGGCACGGTCAGAGTGGGGGCCAAGGCCGGCCTGGGCCTGCCGACCCCCGGCCCACTGGACCTGCCGACCCCACGACCTCAGCCCGCGCAGGGCAGCGGGTGACCAGCAAGTTCCGTGCTCTGCTCCCTGGAGAGCCTCGGAAGGGCGGTCCGGAGCACAAGGCAACGTTCACACCCAGCACCGAGGACGACAGAATGACTCACAATCACACCACACACACACCACACACACACAATCACACACACCACACACGCTCACACTCACACCACACACGCTCACACACTCAATCACACACACCACACATGCTCACACTCAATAACTCACAATCACACCACACACCACACACACACCACACACCACCCATGCTCACACACACATCCCCCACACACAATCATAAACACCACACATAATCACACCACACACACCACATACTACCCACACATCACCCACGCTTATACTCACAAAACCCCCGGTCTGTCGCCTGGAAGTGTAAGACGTTAATGGAACAAAAGCACAGAATGCAAAGGCTGACATGGCAAACACATGCTCAGTCACCTATAAACCTGATACAAGTCGATCTATAGATAACTTTGAAGCTCTTGAGTGCAACCATTGTAAAACAAAAACCAGTAGGCAACAGAGGAACCTGGAGCAGCTGACTGACAGCAAGTCCAGGTGCCAGTGGTGTCCGGCTAGAAGGCTTCCACGGAGGCCGGGCCTCTAGCTGAACTCGACCCCTCCCCCCACTGGCCTCCACAGAGCCTGGGCCTCCCGCTGGATATCCTCTACACCCACTCCAGCCCAAGCCCAGCCAGCCACCACACCCACCACTGTCTCCTCTCCTCCCTCTGCACAAGGGTGAGAAGGGGGAGGGCAGTAGGAGGGCAAGGAGGAGGGCTGGGTGGTGGGCAGGGGGGGCAGGGAAGGGCCAGGGGGGATGGGGAGGGCAGAGGAGGGCGGAGGGATGGGGAGGGCAGGGCAAAGGGCCAGGGGGACCAGAGGGGAGGGTGGGGGGGCACAGGGAAGGCAGTGGGAGGGGCAAGGGGAAGAGGCAATCAGCCTGGAATCCACACATCTGGCTCCTATCGCACCCAGTCACCCAGCTCCAGAAGCCGTTGAACACATTTGGCTATTTATGTCCCACTCAGCACTCAGCACCCAGCCCCGACATGAGCTCCACGTGACATTAGGCATACAGGAAGATGGGGCTTTGATGGAGGAGTGCTGCTGACTTGACAGGCTGGGGCCACGGCTCAGGTCACAGAACACTGGCCATGAGTGCACAAGACAGGCCCCGAGTTCAAGCCTGTCCGGGTACAGGGTAAAAAAGTCATCATTATATACATATATATAATTACATATGATAATTACTTATTATACAGAAATAAATATATGTGTTGTTTTCCTTCAGAAGTTTGTAATGAGTATAATAATACAATATTACTCCAATGTTTAGTTAGGATGTGACGTAGAAGAATTTTATATGCAATTTATGCCATTCTCTTATTTCCTTTTTAAGCACAAATATATTATCTGAATAATGTACTTACACATAAATAAGCTGGGCATAAGAGTGCACATCTAAAAACCCAGCACTGGTGGGACTGAGGAAGGAGGATCATGTTTGAAGTCAGTCTGATAGCAACCTTGCCGGCAGATAGATAGGCAGACAGATGGGTAGGTAGTGGATAGATGATAGACAGACAGGCAGATTGATAGACAGACAGGTGATAGATGATGGGTCAAAATTCTCTTCTTGAAGTTGGGCATGTGAAAACTGATATCAGTTCTTCTGACAGACAAGAGAACAAATTCTGACAAGTTTTGAGGCTCCATTACACACACACACACACACACACACACACACACACACACACACACACACACACACACACACACACACACACACACACACACACACACACACACACATTCTTGTCAATATGGTAAAAATACTGAGTTGAAGGAAGTAGAAGCACTTTCAGAACCTTGTAGCCAAAGGTTCCACTTGAGGAAGGAGGAGAATGGACGTCCACCAGACTGCTCGGAAAGCATCAGCCTCATGCTGGAGATAAGCTTGCATCTGGGAGCCTGTAGTTCACGTCTGTAATCAAAGCTACTCCAGAGACTGAGATAGGAGGATCATGGTTCAAAGCCAGGGCAGGCAGGAAAGCCCATGAGATTCTTATCTCTGGTTAGCCACCAAAAAGCCAGAAATGGAGCTATGGCTCAAGTGGTAGGGCACCCAGACCCTGAGTTCAAGCCTCAGGATGACACTAAAATGAATAAATAAGCTTAAAAGAAAAAGTTACAGCTGAGTGTCTGTGGCTCACACCTGTAATCCTAGCTACTCAGGAAGCTGAAATCTGAGGATCCCGTTTCAAAGCCAGTCCAGGCAAGAAAGTCTGTGAAACTCTTATCTCCAATAAATCACCAGATTTATTGGTAGAGCTCAAGTGGTAGAGCACTAGCCTTGAGCTGAAGAGCTGAGGGACAGTGTCCAGGCTGAGAGTTCAAGACCCACGACACACAAAAAAAAGAAAAAAACAAAAAGTTACAGAGAAAAATAAAACCCATTAAATAGTTTGAAATGGATAGTATCAAAAGGAATTTGAGGCATTTGTTCAAAGAGCCCTGTACATGCCTATGAAATCAGTACAGTGAGACCCCTTGTATTCCTGTGCAACCACGAAAAGTGGAGAAAGGACAATTTCCAATGTGTCCACTTACCCCTGAGTTTGCTGCAGTATCTCAGAGCCCCTAAATATTTGTGAAATAGCTGCATTAAGTGTTTCACACCAAGGAAGCTCAAATCACAATTCTTAGGTAGTACCAAATGTTTATAAAACATTTACATATATTACATATATGTAATATTTATACACACACACACACACACACACACACACACACACATATATATATATATATATATATATATATATATATGTTTCACTTCAAAGCTTCTGAAATGTCAGATCCTGTCTCATTAGGTATCCCAGGCTGGCCTGGTTATTCACAATAGACCCGCCTGGGTCTCTTCAGTGCTAAGATTACCAGCTGCACCAGCGTGCACACTTGGTATGAGTGAAAAGTAAGTGATAGAAAACATCTATGATATTTCTGAATTTGATCCTCAATTCTTTTAAATGGAAAACTTGTGTTCACTTTATTCATGTGTGCTATTTAGGATTTTTGTGGAGATTTTGCTGACTTATTTGATTGCTTGCTGTCTTAAGTAGCTTTTATAATCCTAAAACCCCCAGTATAGTTTGCAAGGTGCAGGGTGCACTGTGTCCACCAGATGGCAGAACAGCTCCATGGGTAACTTTCCCCATTTTGGTTCTATTTTTCTGTTTGCGATGGGCAAAAATCCCCAGTTGATCCCACAAATAAATCTTATTTTTCTTTACTTTTAGGGATCCTCCTCTTACACTCCCACCGCCGTGAATGAATATTTTCATCAAAGGTTTGGACTCTGTAGGAACAGAGACACGGAGAGTAGGTCCTGGAAGGATAATGGATGCTGACAATAAAAGGATGCTCAGAAAGGATGCGTCCCCCAGGGAAAGCAGGGGGACTGCACTGCCCCCTAGTGGCGACAGCCATTTGTTTCTGGGCTTAATTAAGGGGGCCAGGGTTTCATGTAAGCTTCTCCATCCTCTCAGAGGCTATTATTTTGCATAATTCCAATGTTTCTGAGCAGGAAACACCCCAGCATCCAGACCCAACCAAGTGGTCAGTCTACTCATAGAGCTCAGTCCTGCGGTCTGTCTGGAGGCATATCCTCTAGACACCATCTGACAGCTCGAGTTAATATCATGCAGACCATCAGGAAGCAAAGAATTATCCTATGACCTCACTATTATTTGGCTAAAAGATTTATAATAATTTTATTAAATCAATGTTGTACAAATTCTATTAAGAAAACCTGAGCAGATCTATGATTCTCCAGCAAATGTTTTTATCCTTTTGTTCTGGTTATTTTTTGTATTTGTTTTTTGTTTTAATTTTGGTTTTTGTTTTGTTTTCCAGTCCTGGAGCTTTAACTCTGGGCCTGAGCACTGTCCCTGAGCTTCTTTTGCTCAAGGCTAGCACTCGACCACTTGAGCCACACTTCTGGCTTTTTCTATTTATGTGGTACTGAGGAATGGAACCCAGGGATTCATGCATGCTAGGCAACTCTATTGCTAAGCCACATTCCCAACCCTCTGTTTTTTGTTTTGTAATTAATATGTACTGATTGTAGGACAGGGCTTTCACTGTGATGTTTCCATACATGCTTATGAGGAATCAAAACCTCACCCCTTCTTCCCTCTCCCTTTGTCTCCTTTGTTGTTCTTCCTTTGGGTTTTGGTTTGTTTGTTCTTTGTGCCCAAACTGGGGTTTGAAGTAATGGCCTGGGCACTGACCCTATACTTTATCACTCGTGATCGGTCCTCTACAACAAGTCACACATCCATTTCTGGCCTTTTAGTGATTAGTTTTAGATTACTTTCACAGATTTCCTGCCTGTGCTGGCTTTGTATCTCCATCTTCACATCTCAGCATCTTGAGTAGCTCAGATTACAGGCATGAGATAGGGACACCAGCCTGGGTGTATGTCTGTCTGGAATACAAATTAAATTTGCTAAGAGGGAAAAGGGTGGTCAATGGATGCTGGATAGGAAAAGAAGGATCAGCAGCAGAGGGACCGGGAGGAAGTGTGGTAGAAGCCATTCCTTTCCCCAGTCCCTGAGTGCTGTGTATGTGTGTGCTCATGAGATAGTTAAACTATTGGTGAGTAAGGAAGAAAGTGCTGCAGCCCATCGGCTGCATGGGGCCAGGACTGCAGGGAGGGGACAGAAGCAGCCATTGTGGGGTATGGGTTGGTTGGGGCTGTGGGAGGAAATCTCAGGGATAATCAGCTGGGAATATATCCTTCTCCTGACAAAATGCAAGCATTCTAAAACTCCTCTCACTGAACAGCCAGCCTCTGCAGGCTTAAACAGGAAGCCCTGACAAACTTATTTGCATGTAAATAGAGTGGAAGGTCAGAAGCAGCTCAGAAAATGTGAACCCAGGTGGTGAACTTGAACATGAAGCCATTCCTAGATGAATCACCAAGAAGCTGTGCCACTAGGACTCATGTCAGATAAAGTGAGCTGAGTTCTAACCCCACTCATGGATGACAACCAGAAAATGACTGCAAAAAATCGGGGATGGGTGAGGTGCATGGTCTCTGCCCACACCAGCAACTCATATCTGCAATCCCAGCAACTCTGGAGCCTGAGATACTAAGGCAACCTGGGAAGACTGTGTGGAAAAAGGAGGAAGGAGAAAGAGGAGGAAGAGAAAGAGGAGGAAGGGGAGAAAAGAAGGTGGGAGAGGCCAGTGGGAGGGTCCAGAGATCCACGTTCCCGTGGTGGACACACACACCGCTCCACAAAAGCCAGCACCACCACTGTAAGGCGTTCCCGCCAGGTGAGCTCTATGGAGACACTCCCCAGTTGCTTGCTTGTACACTTGAGGACAAAAGCAAAATTCCCTGTCCTCTTGCTTTCCTGAACTTCAACATGGAGAAGGAGAGAATCGAGATTCCCAAAGCTGATGACACTGAACTTCCCCTTTCCTGCCCAGATGGGAGCAAAGCGGGGAGCAGCAGGCTCAGAAGTGGGGCTCTGTTGCGTCTTCCCATTATCACCTCTGGGCCTCTCTTTCCTCCCCTCCCCACCCAGTTCACTCCTCCTCATCCAGTGAACTAATGTGCTCAGACCCAGGAGCACACCATACACATACATACACACACCCCACATGCTCACAGGGTTATTATTGCCGAGAACAGCCAGGCCCAGAAGAGATGGTTCAGCAAAGACATTGCATTAAATACCACATTAATTTCTCGTGCCGGGAAAAGCTCAGTAAAACTGAAAAGCTTCCTCCCGGCAAACACCTGTGCAGCCTGGTGGCAGACTGGGCTCTGGGTTAGGGAGGCAGCAAGGGAGCTGGAATGCAACCAGCAATGGCTTCCATGAAGGTGTTGGATGTAATTGGGTGTTAATTGTGTAGCAGGTAGAGGGTGGAGGGAGCCACAGAGTGAGGAGAACAGAAGCGGACTGCAGTAGCCTAATTTGAAACAGAGTGGAAGTTTCGTTCTCCTCTCTTCAGTCACAAGAAAAATGAGCCACACACGGCCGCTCTCTGTGCCCAGCCCTGTGTGCGCACTTCGGTGGGGCATCAGGAAGCAAAGAATTTCCCTATGACCTCACTATTATTTGGCTAAAAGATTTATAATAATTTTATTAAATCAATGTTGTACAAATTCTATTAAGAAAACCTGAGCAGATCTATGATTCTCCAGCAAATGTTTAGGATCTTGCTTTTTAAGAACACAAAAATCTGGATGCTGGTTGCTCATGTCTGTCATCCCAGCTACTCAGGAGGCTGAGAGCTGAGAGTCGCAGTTCAAAGCCAGCCTAGGCAGACAACTCTGGGAGACATATCCTCGGGCGAACCACCAAAAAGCAGGAAGCTCTGGCTCAAGTGGTTGTGTGAAAAAGC
This sequence comes from Dipodomys merriami, assembly GCF_024711535.1. Lineage (NCBI taxonomy): Eukaryota > Metazoa > Chordata > Mammalia > Rodentia > Heteromyidae > Dipodomys > Dipodomys merriami. Next base: position 1,517,526 of record NW_027202982.1, on the reverse strand, counting down.
TAGAGGACAGCACTCCAGCCTTAGTTCAAGCCTCAATACCAACACCAAAAAAAGAAAGAAATAGAGAAAAGCTTGTGCAGGACTGGGTTATAGCTCAGTGGCCAAGCAGTGCCTAGCATGTGCCAGGCCCTGGGTTCTATTCCCAGTGACACACAGACACACAATCATAAACCAGTATTTTCATGACATATGATAAAAACGGACTTACTTGAAAAAACCAACTTTCTTTCCCACAAAATACAGTGGAACAGGATAGCTACAGAACATATGAGTCACTTTCAGTGGAGGTGGATGTGGTGTTGACAGCCAAACACAATTGAAAAACACACTGTGCATGCCATCTGCAAGTCTTTTCGTGCCTCTGTGCATCTTGGGAAAGGGGCCTGGCCCCATTGGAGCTGGAGTTTGGCAGATTTATTCGATCAGAGACTATGATTCTCACAAAATAAGAAGTCACTAAATTGTGTGGGTGTCAGGTGCATCACATAATGGTGTGTTAGGCCTACTCGAGGAGTCTTTCGATTAACCCAAGACGTCAGTCTCAGTCTCAGCAACCTCTAAGAGTCCGTCTTATGCAGCTCTGAGGACAGCATACTCCTGCTGGGACTATGGAGATGAAGGGTGAGATGCTGTCACTCAGAGGGTAACATGTGTGAACAAAATGGCGTTGGACAAAGCTGCCTTAAAAGAATTTAAAAGGGGTTGGGAAGGGGGCTCTGTGGTAGAGTGCTTGCCTTGCATGCATGAGGCCCGGGGTTTGATTCCTTAGCACCATATAAGCAGAAAAAGGCAGAAGTGGTACTGCGGATCAATTGGTAGAACGCTAGCCCTGAGCTGAAGAGCTGAGGGACAGCACCCAGGCCGAGAGTTCAGGCCCCACAATCAACAACAACAACATCAACATAAGGAATAAAAGATGCTGTGTGGTGGGTAGTTCACACCTGTCATCCAAGTTACTCAGGAAGCTGAGATCTGAGGATCACAATTCAAAGCCAGGCCAGGCAAAAAAGTCTGTGAGATTCATCTCCAATTAACCAGCAAAAAGCCAGAAGTACAGCTATGGCTCAAATAGTATAGTACCAGCCATGGGGGGGTGAAGCTAAGAGACAGCATCCAGCCTCCAAGTTCAATCCTCAGTACCAGAATACACAAAAACATCACACATAGGATTGAGCTCATTTTTATCCAGGGACGCAAGGATGGTTAAATATATGCAGATCAACACACATAATATAGCACATAATCAGAATAAAAGACAAACACACATAATTATCTCAATAAATGAAGAAAAATCCTATGACAAAATTCAACATCTCTTCATAAGAAAAGCACTGAAGAGACCAGGAATGGAAGGGTAAAACTATAGCCAGCATCATACACAATGGGGAAAATCTGAAAATGTTCTGTACTTAAAAAGCTCTATGCTGGATGCTGGTGGCTCACACTTGTAATCCTAGCTACTCAAGAGGCTGAGATCTGAGAATCATAGTTCAAAGCCAGCCCAGGCAGGAAAGTTTGTGATACTCTTATCTCCAATACACCACCAGAAAGCTGGAAGTGGCACTTTGGCTCAAGTGGCAGAGCACTAGCCTTGAGCTAAAGAGCTGAGTGACAGCACCCAGGCCCAGAGTTCAAGCCTCAGTACTGACACAAGCACACACACACACACACACACACACACACACACACACACACACACACACACACACACACACAAAATCCCAATGCTATTCTTCACAAGCTCATCTTAGTCAGTGTGGAAACTGACATACAAAGCTGGAAGTTACTTAGCCAAGGGAACACAGGCAGGGATAGAATTCAGTCACTTCTATCTATACTGATGGCCACTTAGCCTAACCACATGCAACATAGGTATCTATGGTACTGATAATCATCCATAACCGTAGGGATGGCCATGGTGATGATGGTAATAGTGGTAGTGCTGATGGTGATGATAGTTCTGACAATGGTGTTGATAGCAATGATAACAGTGATGCTGGTGATGGTGATGATGATGGTGGTGGATTGATGATGATAGTGGTGGATTGATGATGATGGTGGATTGATGATGATGATGATGATGGCAGTGATGATGATGGTGCTGGTGATCATGGTGGATTGATGATGGTGGATTGATGATGATGATTATGATGGCAGTGGTGATGATGATGGTGATGATGATGATGATGATGATGATGATGATGATGATGATGATGATGATGATGATAATGGTGGTGGATTGATGATGGTGGTGGATTGATGATGGTGATGGATTGATGGTGGTGGATTGATGATGGTGGTGGATTGATGATGATGGTGGATTTATGATGATGATGGCAGTGGTGATGATGATGATGGTGGTGATGATGATGGTGGATTGATGATGGTGGATTGATGATGATGATGATGATGGCAGTGGTGATGATGATGATGATGGTGGTGGTGGTAGTGGATTGATGATGATGATGGCAGTGATGATGATGATAATGGTGGTGATGATGATGGTGGATTGATGATGATAGTGGTGGATTGATGATGATGGTGGATTGATTATGATGATGATGGCTGTGGTGATGATGATGATGATGATGATGTTGGTGGTGATGATGATGATAACGGTGGATTGATGATGGTGGTAGATTGATCATGATGATGATGGCAGTGGTGATGATGATGATGGTGGTGGTGGTGATGATGATCACGGTGGATTGATGATGATAGTGGTGATGAATTGATCATGATGATGATGATGGTGATTCATCATCAATGATTGCAGTGATGATGATGATGGTGGTGGTGATGATCATGGCAGTGGTGATAATGAAGGTGGCGGTAATGATGATGATGGTAGTGGTGAAGGACAGGAAGAGGAGGACATGGATTAAAGTATGTTAGTAACTCAGTTGCTGAATTCAGTCCTCCTGTTCTGGGAACAGAAACAGGACAATGTTAACAACGAACACAAGAGGGACCTGTCACACCAGCCTAGAGGAACAAAGAGATGATTTCCAGGGAGCCACCGACTCCTGAGTCCCAGGAGAGAGACAGGCCTGCGGAAGAGGCACCACTCCCAAACAACCTTGTAAATTTTAATCAAGTGTTCTCACAGCCGACGGTAAGGTACTGCTCACGATTATATGAGTCTGTTAATAAGGAATTAAGATACAGACTTCTATTGTCTTCAGGAAAACAATGCTTGTTTAATCAGCCACAATTTTATATTTTTATTTAGACTTTTTTAGATTAAGTACAGACACTTAATTTTCATGAAAAAAAAATCAAGTAAACCATCCAGGACACCCTCTATGAGTGGAAACAAGGGGCTTCTGCCCTCCCAGCCAGCTCCCCACTTCCCTAATGCCAAGGTGGCCAAAGGTGGCCACTGCATTCCCAGAGAAGCCAGAGGTCCTGGGTGGGAGCGTGGAAGGAAATCAGGCTTCCCAGAGGAGTCAAATGAGAAACAGATGGGCTCCATTTTCTAAACCAGAAACTTTTTGTTCCTCATGGGGTTGGTTGTTTACTGGCTGTAATCTGACCCAAAAACAGGAGGCAGAGTCCAAAGAGCTGGAAGCCAGGCCTGGACATCAGGGACTAGAAACGAGTCCGGTGACCCCCACCAGCCTGGGCAGAGAGTGGGAGGCACTGGGCCATGTTCCACCCCACTTGGCCCTGGTTCAGGATGACCAGCAGTGCCTTCCAGCTACGGGCTTGTTTCTGGCTGTCTGAATCTCTGGCTCAGAGAATCAGCCATGGCTGGGACTCCATGTGGGGCCTTCTGAGCCATGCTCTGTGGGGCTGAGTGCAAAGGCTATGGATGTGGAATGTAGCCAGAGTGGGACTTGGGTTCTGAAGGCAAGAATCCACATCTTCCAAGTTCCAGTGCCCGGTGTGTGTGGTGTGTGTATGTTTACGCACGTGCACATGCACACAAGAACATATGCACTCTACCACTTGAGCCGGCGCAGTTCCACTTCTGGCTTTCTGGTGGTTAATTAGAGATAAAAGCCTTAATAGACTTTCCTGCCTGGGCTGGCTTTGAACCATGATCCACCAATCTCAACCTTAGTAGCTAGGAAGGGAGGCATGAGCCACCGGCGCCCTGCTCATGGGGTCAAGAGACTCCCAAGTAACATGGCAGCTCATAGATAAGTCTTTCAATATGTGCGTTCTAGAAAACACTAGATCCAAAAACAAAATCACAATACCTTTGCCAGACCTTAAAAATGAATCAATATTCCATCAGTGTTTAAATTGACAGAGGACTTGTGTTTGTTTTGGCTACTAACATATAAAGCTTGGTCTTCAGAACAATGCCTAGCACACCTTGCTGCTGGATGAAGGAAAGAACACATGGAACTTATATAACAGAACAATTCCTCCTCCTCCTCCTTCTGTTCCTCCTGTTCCTCCTCTTCCTCTCCCTCTTCATCATCATTTCTTCTTCTTGTCCCTCCTCCTCCCCCTCCTTCTGGTTTGCTGGAGATAACGGCTGAATCTGGGGAGGGCAAGAGGGATCCAGCCTCCAGCCTTTGCTCCAGCCTCCCTCCTCACCTCCCATCTGGCCTCACCTGTGCAGCCAGCTTGCTGGGGTGGAAGAGCAGCAGGCACTCTGTAAGTGGTGGGCATTGGTGGGCATTGGTGCATACTCAAATGAAGAGCTCTTCCTCTCTTCAGTCTTCAAGTCATGCCGCACATGTCTGAGTGCACAAGCGAGAGTCTTTGCACTGAAGGAAGCCATTGTGGAGGCCCCACTCCCTCATGCCCCTTCCTGTGACTTTCACCCTCTCCCTCCAGGCCTCTGTCCCCCCCTGCCCTCTGGAGCCTGGGAGCCCTCCTAACCCCTTCACAAAGAGCGAGGGACAGCTGTGGGGGACTTTGAGCTGGCTTTGTCCTCTGTGATGGGCCCAGGAGTTTGGAAGTTTCCAGGCATTTCAGGACAGCCACTATGTTTGCTCCTTAGGTGCATGCACACATGGTAGAGGTGGGGGCTGCTAGGTACCTTATCATAGGAGGTTCCCAATTTCCTTATCTGGGGAAGGATGTGGGTAAGACCCAGGGCTGATCCCTGCCTGTTCTGTTCCCCATTCTCTTCTGCACATATTAACATGAGAGTGAAGAAATGCATGAGTGAACAAATGAATGTGATGGTGAGCTAGCCAGCTGCCAGTGGCTCACACCTGTGAACCTTGAGCCACACACCCAGCCCAATGTTTATTTTTTTCAGAATAGAATATCCACAGTCTCTCTCTCTCTCTCTCTCTCTCTCTCTCTCTCTCTCTCTCTCTCTCTCTCTCTCTCTCTCTCTCTCTCTCTCTCTCTCTCTCTCTCTCTCTCTCTCTCTGAACTCTGTGCTTGGATGCTGTCCTACAACTCTTGAGCTCAAGGCTAGTGCTCTTCCACTTGAACCACATAACCACTTGTGGCTTTTTTCTGCTTATGTGGTGCTGAGTTATTGAACCAGGGCCTCATGCATACAAGGCAAGCACTCTACCACTGAGCCACCTTCCTTGGCTCACAGTATCTCTTTTAAATAAATAAATTGGTAACATCTTAGAATGGACCGCTTTCAGATGCACTGAGGATGCAATTTTGGTCCCATAAGGACTGGGAAAGCATCTGGGACACAGTTGACAGGTGCTTTAAGAGATACTCTCCACTCTCTTTTCAAACAGAGGCAGACACGTACTGTGTGGGCCTCCTTCGTGTGTGGCTCCAAATGGCTTCCTTTACTTCTGAATAGACTAAACAAAGATCATCTTGACATCAGCATACAGCCCCGGTCATGGGGAGGAGGTGACCAGATGTGTGCTGGTGAAAGAAGGAAGCGAGCAAGTGGAAGACTGCCGAGCCATCACCTGTCCAGGCATGCTGGGCTATAAATTATTGAAGATAGTATGTCCTAGTGGGAAGCTGTCTGATGAAGTGAAGCCATTCCTGTACATCACCTGAGGTACATTCTGCGACGGGTAATCCTCGGAGTCCTCTTGCCATCCAGACCATGTTCCAAGTCCATCCAGGAGACAGGGCAATAAAGTAAAAGGCAGAATCGATATCCTGAGTTAATATGCCGGCATGCAGACCTCAAAATCAATGCTGGCCTCAGTGGGCCAGTCCATCTGTGAAACTAATTGGGACACTTTGTCTGACTATGTTGTGTGGCCCAGGTTGACATTAGAATGCTCCTCTCTGCCCTGAAGAAGCAGGAAATGCAATCAGCAGCCTGTTACTTGGCCTAAAGAAGAGAACATGGGATAGCCAGAGCTCTGGTTCCTAGTGTCCGGTCAGACCTCCAATCAAGGGCCCCCTAGCTTCCCACACTGCTTCAAACTCAGAGGAACATGTGTGGTCAACTTGACCACCAGCTGCGGCCTGGCTCTGAGGAAGAGTGTGAGTTAGTCTGGAAGAAAGGTATATACCTGAAAACAAAGGCTAGTGGAACAGAATTGCAAATACTGACAGCATGTTCTTCTCTATGGAGAGGTTTAAAACTAGTTGCTTGAGGGGCGCTGGTGGCTCACAACTGTAAACTAGCTACTGAGATCTGAGGGTGGAGGCTCAAAGCCAGCCTGGGCAGACAAATCCAACAGACACTTACCTCTAATTATCCAGCAAAATCCCAGCATGTCCCCCCAAGCACACACGTGCACAGGCGCATATGCATGCACATACGTGGGCACAAACAAACGCGCGCGCGCGCGCACACACACACACACACACACACACACACACACACACACACACACACACACGACCTCTATTCCTGGTTTAAGTCTGCCCCCCAGCCAGCCTCCAGCTAGCATTGCTCCCTTTCCAGTGCATGCCCTTGAGTTTTGCCTGGCTTCAGGGAAAATTACTTACTTTAGATTTAAACCATCAGAGGCATGAGTGTGGCTGGGAAGGGAGCCTATCCACTCTCCAGGGAAAGTGAGAGAGGGAGAAGAGACTTTCTGGTCAGGGCTCTGAGCCAGTCCAGCTTAGATGGGGAGAGGGTTGGGACAGCCAGGCTCTTGTGGTTCACGCTACTTGGGAGGTTGGACACGGGAGGATTGTGGTTTGAGAGAAAATGACAAACACCTGAGAAGAATCCAGCTGTCCCTGTGCTATCAAGAACTTCACCCACATAGGACACAGCTACAGGAGAAGCTCGCAGTGCCTTGGAAGTCGGTGAAAGGCCTGCCTCCACGTAGCTAACCACCGGGACAAGGACCAGGTGGGCTTAGATTCCACATGTGCCATGTGTTAAGAGAAAACATAAAAGTTCCTCTGGCTGGGCCCTGAGAATTTACTGAAAAGCTCCCCCTGTCCCCGCCTCGACTTTGCCTCTGTGCTTTTGATCTGAGAGGATTTCTGCTATAGTCACCATTGCAATCACCATGGGCTCCAAGAAAGAGCAGATTCACAGGCATCCATCTCATGTGGAAGACACACGGCCCCTCAAACAAGCAAAGTCTGCTTCTTATCATTTTAAAGAAAACAGCCAAAGACTTAGAAGATCGCCTTGCTCCTGATCTGTTCCAGTAACAGAGTAATAACAATATCTCCAGAATTCCTCCAGGACAAAGACTGGGCTAACTGCCCACCAGGCCATACCTGAAGCCGGGGCTGTGTGAACTCTGCAGACCTTTCTCATCCCCTGCCCCCAATTCTCCCTATTTAACCTAAGGCCAATGTCTGCACCCCCAAAGACTGCTGAGGATGTACTTAAGTGCTGTCTTCCTAAGGCTGCTGGGAAATAATTCTCTTTTCAGCCCTTTACTATGTCTCTTCTTTATTTGGCATAAGAGGACAAGTGGTTGGTGCTACTGGGGGACTCCTGGACTTCGGGCCTGGGTGTAAGATCTCAGTTTCATGAGCAAGGAAAATAATGGAGCCAGGCCTGGCCTTTAAAAGGAGCAAGAAGGAAGGGGTCTGGGCAGAAGGAGCTGCATGAATGCTGAGTGGCCTTTTCCAAAGAGAAACAGGCAAACATAATTCCTCACTCACTTCCTGCCTCACCATGTCATCCATCTCCTCCTCTTAAGCCCAGTCTTGAAGTTGAGCACATTTCTCCTGGATTTGTTTTTTTAGGTCATGAGGCTTGAACTCTGGGCCTGGGTACTGTCCCTCAGCTCTTCAGCTCAAGGTGAGTGCTCTACAAATGGAGCCACAGCTCTACTTCTGGTTTTCTAGTGGTTCATTAGAGATAAGAGTTTCACAGACTTTCCTGCCTGGGTTGGCCTTGAACCATGATCCCCAGATCTCAGCCTCCAGAGTAGGTAGGATTATAGGTGTGAGCCACTGGCACCCAGGTTCTCCTGGATCTTGAAGTCTATACAGCCTCAAGTCAACTAAGGAATATTAATGGAATGGGCTGAATATCGCATCCTTTCTCCTCAGGTGACAGGTCCCAATCTCTCGACTCTCTAAATTTACTTGGTATGGAAAAATGGATTTTACAAGATGCAATGAAACTAAGGGTCCCTAGGTAGAAAAACAAATCTTGATCATCTGAGCAGATCTTAAATGCAGTCACAAGTATCCATATAAGGAAAAGACAAAGGGAGATTCCAGATAGACATCACAGAGTGAAGACAGAATAGAAAGGTACAATCTTAAGAGTGAAGAGATGTGGCCACAAGCCAGGGCAAGGTGGTCACCACCAGAAGCTAGAAGAGGCAAGGAACAGATTTTCCCCAGGGACCTGCAGAGGGAGAAAGCACTGCCTTCCCATGGTGAGGGCTCTGGCGTGCAGATCCAGGGCAGCATAGACTATCATCCTTTGCCTCTCTCCATTTGTGGTCATTGGTTACAGCAGCTTCAGGAAACTAATGCAATCACATTCCTCCCTGCATCAACATCTCTTTGCCTCCCGGTCTTTTAGAAAGAAGAAGAGAAGGGAGAAAACAGGATGATTTGTTCCTTGCTTTATTAATTTTGCTTGTTTAGTTTTCAATAGTTTAGTGCCTCATCCCCAGAGGAGAGGAAGTTGGCTGACACAGGCAGTTCCATCCTAAAGAGCCACAGGGGACAAGATCTGCCCTGCCCTTTTGACAACGGGTAGGTTGCCTCTCCACATATGTATTTGAATAAGGCTGCATTATCACATCTCCCTCCAGGAAATTCCATGGTCCCAGTTAGCTGGGAGCTGGCTTTGACTACCTCTATCCTATGACAGGTAACTAGAGGTTCAGTGAATGTATAAAACCTTGTAAAACTTTAGAGCAAACTGGCTAGGCCACAGCACCAGTCTCAATTCTACTAAAGGAAAATGGTTACATAATTTTTCACATAGAAGTTGAAATTAGGCCAGGCACTGGTGGCTCATGCCTGTAAGTCTAGCTCAGGAGGCTGAGACCTGAGGATTGCAGTTCCAAGCCAGCCTGGGCAAAAACATCTGCAAGAATTTTATCATCAGTGAATCATCAAAAAGCCAGAAGGGGAGCTTTGTCTCAAGTAGCAGAGCACCAGCCTGGTCAGAAAAAGCTCAGTGAGAGTTCAAGCCCCCAAATGGGCATTAAAAAAAAAGTAAATAAACTTCCTCTTAGGTTGCCTCTGCGTGTCCCTTTGTATATGGAACAAGAAGTTAGCAAAGGATCCCACTCCACATTTTAGCTAATGCAGTTTAGTTCATATCACATTCATTGTTCTTCCATGAATCCGGGACAGAGCCCTTTGGACAGTGGCTCTGGGAGGGAGGCCTTCCTAAGGAAGGATAAGGACCAGGAGAGGCTCCACCAGGGATGAGGCCAGATAGGGATTTTTTCAGACAGCCCCCCTCCCCAGCCGCTTGCTCATGCTTTCACTTGCCCTTTTCTACCGCAGGGCAAGGCAGGCACACACTAAACGAATGGCAGCATCATCAACCATGCCCATCCCCAGCTGCCTGAGGGTTATAGGGGAGCTATCCTCAGAAAGTGACTGGGACCTGTGGCTTGTTTGTTTGTTAGTAAAATAAAACTAAGCTTGGCCTTGGGATCCACTAATGTCATCCAGGGTCATGGAGTTCCGACCTTGACACCACTGAGGAGAGTGGAAGCCGGAGCCCATTGCAGTGCCATTGGATACACACCCCAGGAGCTGACTGGGGCAGGGCATCAGCACATGAGGGCCATCCACAGGGTCTGGGCATCACTGGCCCTTTATGAGAGGAGCTGGACCAGGGCCTGCATGGCAGGCCCTGCCCACAGGTGCAGAGCCCAGATGGACCAATGGCAGGCCATGGTAGCTGGTAGCAGTGGGACCAAAAAGAATCCCAGCTGTAAAAGCTGAGGTCTGCTCTTGCCCTGCAAGAACCTGGGGATGGTGCTGCTGATACCAGGCCCTGCCCTTGTCCAGCTGTGGGATGGAGTCAGCATGCTGCCATTCTGGTTTCCTCAGTAACAAGATAGGGGATGTTCTGGGCTGGCTACATTAATAACCAGGCTGTATCACTGACTTGATATGCAACTTCTATCTCTCCGCTCCCCTGCTAATTGCTCAGCTGGGGTGAGGAAACGTGTCTCCAGAGCTGACTTGAGCACCAGAGGTATAAACATGAACCTACTTACACAGGTTCTAGTCTATCAAGTCTATCTAGTCTATCTAGTCTATCTCCTCATTCTGGAGCTGGGAAGGTGGCTCAGTGGTAGAGTGCTTGCCTTGCATGCACAAGGCCCTGGGTTTGATTCCTCAGCACACATAAAAGCAGAAAAAGCTGGAAGTGGTGTTGTGGCTCAAGTGGTAAGAATGCTAGCCTTGAGCTGGAGACCTGAGGGACAGTGCCCAGGCCCAGAGTTCAGGCCCACAACCAACAAAAACAAAAAATATCTCAAAAAATCCTCATTCCATCTCTAAGCTGCCGAAAGCCTACGTTAGGACTACAGACAACACAACTCCATTCCCAGTAATTTTACATGGCTGCATAGTTCTCCTAAACATTTATTATCAAGGCCTTTAAGGTCTCTTTCTTGAGGTTGCTGGTGGACAGATGAACTTGGAGAAGAACTCAGGAACAAGGGTGGGCGTGTCCAGAAAAAGAGAGGGGAACCCAGAATTTCGAATTCCCACTCCTCCTGTCTCTAGCCATAAAACACATGGCTTGGGTTTCTTCCTATGGCCATCTTTCATAGTTCCCATCTTTCATACAGGAATAATCATAGGTAAAAGTGCTCTGCGGACTGGAAAATGTAAGTGGGATGTAAGTGACCAATTTCCTGCCCCCATTTTTAGTATGAGGTGAGAAATGTCCAACGACCTGGTTTGAGAATATACTTTATGTGTCTGGAGAGCCACCTCACACTCTTGCTCAAACAAAATTCAAATCACACCCCTTCCCCATTTCCTAATCTTCAAAATCAAATGGCAATGCTGTGGATGACTAATGGATTCCTAAAACAGCTGTGCCGGGTTTTCTTTGCTAGGAACTAATTACTTACTCCATGAGAGCCATTGGTCCTTGCTGGTCTGATCTTTGCTGAAAAAATAATGCAATAAACCACCCTGTTATTTTAACAGTGAGCACAGGGCTAGGCAGGAGGAACGTCTAATTAGTAAGCTGCCAGCAGCAGTTTTGTAAGTAGACCTAAGTGAACGATTCCTTCTGGCATGACTGAGATGCAGGAGTCAATGCAAAAGTTCTGTGAGCAGGTCTTTTCTGTCTCTTATGTTCACCATTGGACTTGCATGGAATCAGGTAATGCACTAAGGTTCTAGAAACTATACCCAAGCACTCAAGATGCCCATGATTCATGAAACACGACATGCACACATATTTGTAAGTCATGAACAAAGAAAAGAAATCACTAAGTCTCACACGTGTGTGCGCGCTCTCACATGTGTGTGCAAGGTTTGGCTCATTCTTGAAATGCAGGGTTTCATTGCACAAATGGGTAAGGTAGAAATAAACGGACCTCTGAGTACCAGGATGGATCAGAGGCCCAGCCTGGGCCAGACCTTCAACCTTGCAGCCCGATGAGCTCATAGCCCCACAGAACAGAGACTATGACCTCACCCTGTGGTCTGTGAGTTTCTCCTCAGATCTCAGCAAACGGGAGCTGGGATCTGAACCCCGGAGCATTGCGGGTTTGTGCCTCATGGCAGGCACCAAGGAACAGACTCAACATGCAGCACAGCTCTGCAAACACCTCCCTGCGCAGCGCTCCCTAAACACAGGAAACAGCAGCTGGGGCACGTTGCCAGAAATATTTATTTGCCAGTCAGGGTGTGACAGCTCCATGCTTGAGTTTAAAGCTGTGATCCAGGAAGGAAAATAAACCAGCACAGCAAAAATCCAAGGCGCCTGAACCAGAGGTTTCATGAAAAGGCTTCAGGGTGGGAGAAACTGAAGTTAAAAAACAGCTCTGCCCTCATTCCCAGTGCCCTTCCAGTCCCCATTCCTCCTCACTGGCAAGGCTGTCCAGGTTTGCAGCTAGGAAGAGCAAGGTTTGGCAGGTGCCAGCCCATTTAGTGTTGCATAAAGATGACAAAATGGGCGGGGAAAGTAGCCAGGTGGGAACGCGTGTGCTTATATAACACACACAACAAACAAGGCTGGGTTCATTATCAATGCTATGTATGCACATACCTGCACTCACACATGTGCATGCATGTATGTGTGTGTGTGTGTGTGTGTGTGTGTGTGTGTTCTCAAGCCAGTACTGGGGCTTGAACTCAGAGCCTTGGTGCTGTCCCTTAGTTTTTTCATTCAAGGTTAGCATTCTTCCACTTGAACCATGTCTCTATTTCTGGATTTTTGATGGTTAACTAGAGATAAGAATCTCACAAACTTCCCTGCCAGGCTTCCTCTGAACCATGATCCTCAGACCTCAGTCTCCCCGGAAGTGCCTAGACTTCCAAGGACCTAATGTGAATTTGTTTACAACCCGTTAGCAGCATGGGCCATTCAAATAAGAGAAATCTTGGGTAGGAAGGTTATAGTCAGAGGAGGTCCCAACTAGAAGCATTTCAGTTCTAGGCCAACCTGGGCAGAAGTTTACAAGATACCTTCCTGTCAGAAGACTGGCCTGGGTGGCCTGCACCTGACATCCTGGCTACCTCAAGAAACCTATCTTAGGTAGATATTGCCCATGAGCTTCTCTGGGGAGGAAGCAGAGACCCTGGCTCAAATATAAGCATTAAAAGACAGGACTAGGGGCATGGCTCAGCAGTACGAGCACCTGTCTGGCCCAGAGTTCAAACCCCAGGACCATCCATACAGAACCATTTCCACACTGAAACTGCTTCTCCACACCCCTGACCCAGCCACCTACACAGAGTAGCCTCCATTTACTGGGGTCCCCAGAGTCACCCACGGGGGCCTGCACGGCTCATGCACAACACAGGCTGTGGGGCCTGAGCTGTTCCTCAGGTGTCTGATACCGTCACTGCCTCCTCCATCAAACAGAGCTAGCTGTTCCAGATCACAGGACGGCCTGGCCTGGGGCCTCTGTCCCTGACGGATGGATGCAGCCATGCAGGACTGAAGTGGCCAGGTGGACATGGCAGGGGTCACAGCTGTCTCTCGTCCTTCCACGGGTGAGTCTGTGACCTTACATCTGGAACAAGAACATGGGACAATCTCCCTAATGATGCACCTGAACTCCTTCAGGGCTGAGGCTGGAGGTCTGGGATATTCATCTTGATGAGTCAGTTTTTCTAGACCAGTCTGCCCACTGGCTGACACAGGGCCCCCACCTCCTCTGCTGTGGCAATCCAACCCAAAGCCTTCTGCATGCAAGACAAATGGCCCATCACTGAGCCATATCCCCCATCATCTTGAAAGGCTTGCCTGGAAATGTGCCATTCTTCCCTTCCCAGCCTCCCAAGTGCTGGGATTACAAGCATGCATCCACCACCACTCTTGGCTTATAAAGGTACTGGGCTTTGAACTCAGGCCTCTCTCTTGCTAAGCAGATGCTCTACCACTTAAGCCCTCTGTCAACCCTCCATGGATTTGTGCTGATAAAAGATATCAGCTCTGAGCCCAGTAGAGGACAAGCAGAAGGCGAGGTACTGAGTGGCAAAGCTGATAACACTGTGGGCTGGAAGAGGGCTATCTGCGTTCTTAAACCAGCCCCCTCTCCCCAGAGTGAAGTCACACTGATTGATAGGCACTACCTAAACTGTCCCCTTAGGGAGCTTCAACAGGTTGAGGAGGAGATCTAGAAATACTTGGAACAAATACACAACTTACTATCTTATGCCTAGAGAGTTGTGGTGCCCTTGCCTGTAATCCCAGCACTTGAAAGGCCCAGGCAGGAGGATCTCAAGTCCAAGGCCCATCTCTGCTATTTAGCCTTACATCTACAATCCACTTGTGAGATTACTGGGTGACCCGTTTCAGATAGAGATAAGACTGTCCCCTGTATCCTACGTTTATTGTGTACATAGATCCAGACTCTCCACTGTCCTCTTCCTATCATTATCTCACCAAATCGCAGCAAAGCATCCTGGAGGAGGCCTTCTTCACCTTCACTGAACAGGTGAGGTGAACCAGGACTGGCAGCTTGTGACTATAATATCCTAGCTACTCAGGAGGCTGAGATCTAGAGGATCATGGTTTGAAGCTAGCCTAGACCAAAAAAAGTCTACAAAACTCCATTTCCTAAACAACCAGCAAAATGCTGGCAAAGGAAAGGATGAAGGAAGAAAGAAGGAAGGAAGAGAGGGAGGGAGGGGGAGGATCTCACACCTGGTTCAAAGGGACATAGGAATGTGAAGGTGCACTGGCTTTGGCATTCATATTGAGTCCACTGCCTATTGAGAACACATTGCAGGCTGTTGCCCAAATAACCCGGCACCTTTGGGGGATAAGAATTTGGGGGTTAGAAGAAGCTATAGAAATAATCTGATCCAAATGAATCGCTTTGCAGGTGTAAAACCCAAGACTTAAGAAATTAAGCATTGATTCTAAAAATCAAAGAGAGCAAAATTGGTGCAGATAGGAATTTCATACCCTTTGCATTTACAAGCAAAACACAAGCCAAAGGTTTTTAGGAAATGATAGGGAAAGTTCAAGAGGAACAAAGTGAGCATTTGGGCTACCACCATGAGATCATGCCCTTACTTGGTGTGACCATTCCAAAAAAGTAATGGTCAGTAGAACATGAGTGGCTCATGCCTGTAATCCCAGCTACTCAGGAGGCTAAGATCTAAAAATTGTGGTTGGAAAAGACCAGAAGTGCTGCTGTGGCTTAAGTGGTAGACCTTGAGCAAAAAAAACTTGAGGACAATGCCCTGAGTTCAATCTCCATGACAGGCATAAAATCCCCATAAAACAAAAAAACCTCATCCTGGATGTTGTCATGCTTGGGCCAACAGAAAAGATTTCTCAGTCGGTGGAGTGTCTTACATGGAGAAGTTTAGATACAACAGATGTTCATTGAGATTTAGGTGACCCAGAAAGCCCTGCGAAATACTACTAATAATATGCTTTTACATAGGAAAAGAGAAAACTATTTTTTTCCCCATATAAAACAGCTGATAGGATTTTCCCCCTTCTAAATGGGCAAAATAATACCTTGAGAAGGAGCAGGAAGTGGGCCTGTTATAATTCTCCAAGGAAGTAATACTTGTGGGAGAATACTTATGCCAGTGGCTCAGGCCTGTCATCCTAGCTACCCTGGAGGCTGAGATCTGAGGATCGTGGTTCAAAGCCAGCTTGGGTTGGAAAATCCATGAGATTCTTATGAGCAATTCATCACTAAAAAAAAAGCCAAATGTGGAGCTGTGGCTCAAGTGGTAGAGCACCATCCTGGAGTGGAAACAGCTTAAGAGACAATGCCAATGCCAGGAGTTCAAGCCCTAGTACCAGCATACACACACACACACACACACACACACACACACACACACACACACACACACACACACACACACACACACACACACACACACACACACACCAGCCAGGAAGAAGGATAGACTGGAATCAAGGTGTTCATTGCAGTGGGCTATTTCTAATGAGAAAAAAGATGGCTCTCAGTCCCACTGCTCCTTGGGGAGAGCCATCTCTGATTCCCAGGATGAGGACTTTTTAAGGAGGACCCTAGGGCTTCTCTATCAGCAGGTGACCTCCACTCTTTAGCCTCTTTTGATGACTCCTTGCTAGAGGACTTCGTGCATATTATCTCATCTCATCCTTTGTTGTTGTTCTGGTCCTGGGGCTTGAACTCAACACCTAGGTGCTGTCCCTTAGCTTTTCACTCAAACTAATATTCTACCACTTGAAAAGTTCCATTCTGGCTATTTGGTGGCTAATTGGAGATTAAAAAAATCTCATGGACTTTCTTGCCTGGGTTGGCTTCAAACTTATAACTTTGAGATTTCTATGCCCAGCTGGCAAATTATTTCCAAAGCAAAATAGGCTAGTGGTTTATGCCTGTAATCCTAGTTATTCAGGAGGGTGATATTAAGAGAATAAGGGTGTGGAGCCAGTCCAGGCAGCCAAATCCTTGAGATGTTTATCTCTAATTAACCAGCAGATAAGCTGGAAGTGGAGGCGTGTCTCAAGTGGTTGAGCACTAGCTTATAAAGTAAAAGCCAAGCAAGAATACAAAGCCCTGAGCTCAAGCCCCAGTATTAACACAGAAAAAAGGAACGGAAGGAAGGAAGGAAAGGAGAAAGGAAGGAAGGAAGGAACTAAGGAAAGAAGAAGGGAGAAAGAAAGACAGAGAGAGAAAGAAAGAGAGAAAGAAAGTAGGAGGGAGCCAGGGAGGGAGAAGGAAGGAAAATAAGGAGAAAGAAATGGAAAAGAGCAAGGAAAAAAGAAAGAAGAGAAAGAAAGGAAGGAAGAGAAAGAAAGGGAGAAAGAGAAAAAGGAAAGACAAAATGTAAAAAGAAAAAGAAAAGGAGACAGGCAGACAGGCAGGCAAGCAAAGTCATAGTATTGAATACAATTCTGGCCTTGCTATTATCTTTTTATATAATCCTTATCATATAATTGAGCCTCACACACACAAAATGATGTGACCTAATCAAATTATCTCTCTTTCTAACTCTATTCCTATATAGTCAATGGCATGGTTAAAGTCACTGCAGTCTCTCTTAGCAGGGTCAGAAACTGCCTGGTAGATCAATGACTTTGATTGAAGTCATGTTCCATGCTCTTTCTCTCTCTCTCTCTCTCTCTCTCTCTCTCTCTCTCTCTCTCTCTCTCTCTCTCTCTCTCTCTCTCTCTCTCTCTCTCTCTCTCTCTCTCTCTCTCTCTCTCTCTCTCTCTCTCTCTCTCTCTCTCTCTCTCTCTCTCTCTCTCTCCATTTCCATTCTTTATGGCTAGCCCTTGAGAAGCAAGCAACTGCTACCAAACACCATCAAATCACACCTTCCCATCCCCTGATATACATAGTGCTCCCAGTAGTCCTTCTGAGATTATTAACATCTTTCATCCCCCCCTCCCCTCTCCACCTCCCTGTCAAAAAAAAACAGGTATGCAAGACCCAGCAAAGACCTCCTGATCCTAGCTCAGAGCCCCATCCTAGGAACTATGATTTTCTGACCATGCTGAGCAATTTTTCTTCTCTACATGCAGCTGTGGGAATCCCCCAGGCTGCTAAGCTTCCCATCAGGGAATTTATGTTGCTCTCTGAAGCTTAGCCCACCAATGTCAATGCCCACTTATGTCAATGCCAATGTCCATGCCAGTTTGGTCATGTAGCAACAGCCTCGGAGGGGAACATTTTTGGCTTATTCAGCCTTACTTCCAGATGCAAGCAACACCTGCCACACTTCATTCTTCTCCCTTCCTGGCCAGGAAGGCTTTCACAAGGTGCTTGCCCCTGGGAGCAGATGCTCCTGTGGCCATATAGAAATATTATCTGCATAATTTATCACTCCCCATACAGTCCTCTTCTCCCAACTAATGGAGAATCAGAGAGATTTTTTTAAGTACCAGTGGTGTGTGTGTGTGTGTGTGTGTGTGTGTGTGTGTGTGTGTGTGTGTGTGTGTGTGTGTGTGTGTGCATGAATATATGCTGCTTGCTAGCCACCCAGTGGAGGAACATATTGCTTTTTTGATTCTGTGTCGTTCTTCAAGCTAGTTCCTTTATAAGGGTGCTTTATGTGGCATGAATTCATTCCTCCTTCTAGACCATCTCCTGTTTCTTTTTTATAGTATTTATGTGTATATGAGTGTGTATGTGGGGGTGAGTGTCTGTGAATGAGTGTGTGTGTATGAATATGTGTGCTGCTCCTGGGGCTTGAATTTAGGGTCGGGGCACAGCTCTTGAGCTTTTACCACTTAAGACTGATACTCTAGTCCTTGAAGCACAGCTCCACATATGGACTTTTTGCTGGTAAATGAGAGAGAAAGTTGTTACAGACTTTTCTGCCAATTTTCAGATCTCAGCCTCCTGATTAGCTAGGATTAATGGTGTGAGCCACCGGCAACCCAACCTACCCTTGGTATCTAGAATGATTACCAGATCCATGCTCAGCCAAGTCAGAATCTCCCCAGTTACAGCCATACAATATGTAGATTTCCCAAGCAACAAGCTTGGGGATTAGCATTGTGAAGGGAGTCTCTTTCCACTAACAGGCCATAATTGCAGAGAATAACCCTTCTCTGCATTACTTCCTCTGTGCCACATGGTGAGATCCGATAAAGCCAATAGAGGGGAACAGGGAATGGAGAAGCAAATATTCTTGATGACATTATTTATTTTTTAAAAGTGGTCTTTAATTCATTGTACAAAGGAATTTATATACTGATGGGCTTTTTGTTGTTGCTGTTTTTGCCAGTCCTGGGGCTTGAACTCAGGGCCTGGGCACTCTCCCTGAGCTCTTTCACTCAAGGCTAGCACTCTACTTCCAGTTTTTGGTGGTTAATTGGAGATAAGAGTCTCACAGGTTTTCCTGCCCATGCTGGCTTTGAACCGCAAACTTCAGATCTCAGCTTCCTGAGTTGCTAGGACGACAGGCATGAGCCACCTTCAAATAATCACCAGAAGTGGAGGTGTGTTTCAAGTTGTAGAGTGCTAACCATGAGAAATATAAAGCCCAGTGAGTATGCAGGCCCTCAGTTCCAGCGGGAGTACTAGCACAAATTAAGAGACAATAAAGAAAAGGAAGAAAAAAGGAAGATAGAAAAGGAGGGGAAGGAAAAGAAGAAGGGGAAAGAGAAAAAAGAGAACAGAATTGAGAAGAGAGAAGATGTGAATGCCAAGTACTAGTGACTCATGTTGTAATCCTAGCTCCTCAGGAGGTTGAGATCTGAGGATCCTGAATGGAAGCCAGCCTGGGGAGTCTATGAGACTCTTATCTTCAAATAACCACCAAAAGTGGTGGTATGGATCAAGTAGTATGGCAACAGCCTTGTGTGACAAAACTAAGCAAAAGTCCAAAGGCCTGAATTCAAACTCCAGTCCATGCATGTATGCACAAGCACAATCACACACACACACACACACACAACACACACACACACACACACACACACACACACAAGTTGATGTGGCTGTTGGCAGGAGGCCTTAATCACTCAGCTCCAGGGCCTCTCTGCAGAACTGCTTGAGCATCCTTACAACATGGCCTCTGGATTTCCTCAGAGGAGGACAAGATACCCTAGGCCATAGCATGTGTTATTTTATGGTTTAATGGCAGTCATCCTATAGTTTAAGGAGGAATGATTAGCATCTCCACACCTCACCTTGAAGGAAAGGGTTTCTAGACAATTGTCCATTACATTGCATAGTTTCTCCTCTGAGCCATAGCAAAATGTCTTCTCATTTCACTACAAAAAATCCTCACCATTTTTTTTGTCAGACACGGGGCTTGAACTCAGGGCCCAGGTACTATCCTTGAGCTCCTTTTGCTAAAGGCTAGTGCTCTATTAGTTGAGCCACAGCTTCACTTCTTGTTTTCTGGTGGTTCATTGGAGATAAGAATCTCATGGACTTTCTTGTTGGGGCTAGTTTTGAACTTTGATTCTCCTATCTCAGCCTCCTCACTAGCTAGGATTACAGGTGTGAGTCACCAAGGCCCGGCTTCCTCACCCTTCCTATAAGGAGTTTGTTTTGATCTCCTTTGTGCTACAAATTGGGGAATAACTGACATTGTTTTACTCTATGGTCTTCAGAAACAAAGACTTATAGCCCATGTCCATGAACAATAAAATATTTCACTTCAAATATTTTACACACTAACATCATCTCTAAATTTTCCTGATCTCCTTTCTAACTTGTTTTTGCCTTGTTTTTTCCCCATTTATTTTGCAGTGCTCTCTAAGCTTTGCATTTTAATGAGCTGCCTTAAATCCTTTTCAGGACAAGGCAAGATATAAATAAATAAGTAAAGCATATGAATGTACACATATGTACCTAAAATATCTCTCTTGATTTACAGCCATGGATCCTGCGTGTCAGAGCCCCAAATCATTTGAGCAAATTCAGATCATTGTATCTGACAGATGCTGTGGTAAGGAGACTATCAGCAGCACAGAACCTTCCAGAATCCATTTCCTATTCATGTTGCATGCCAGGCCCTAACTCGACCCTCCTTCACCCTCACAACTGCCCCCAGAGGTAGGCACTGTCATGGTCCCTATGCTACCAATTAGGCTTAAAGGGGTGATACAACTTTTCCCAAGATTACATTTGACAGCCAAGTACTGATCGCTCATGCCTGTAATCCTAGCTACTCAAGAGGCTGAGGTCTGAGGATCACAGTTCAAAGCTAGCCTGAGCAGGAAAATCCCTGAGACTCTTATCTCTTAATGAACCACCAGAAAACTGAAAGTGGAACTGTGACTCCAAGTGGTAGAGTGCTACCCTTGAGCAAAAAAGCTCAAGGACATGACCCAGGCCCTGAGTTCAAACCCCATGACTGACAACAAAAAAAAAGATCACATTTATAGAAAGTAGCAGAGCCACAACACAAACATAAGATCGTTGAGTGCTGGAGTTGAAGTTCTATAATATTTTGGGGAATATTGTAAGATGTTATTAATAAGAAGATAAAAACGCCACGGAGATAAACCAAAAATAATCAAGTAGTTGCTTTCCATTCTTGGGTCAACTGCAGCTTTGCCATGGGTGGTGTGCAGTTCCCCAGAAAAGGAGAAAACAATACACCATAGAGGATTGCACAGCACAAACAAGAAGCTATGGCTGGCATATGTGAAGCATGGAGAGTTGAGACAGACAGGACACAGGATACATACTACAGGTGCTCAAAGAAGTCCCAAACTTCATTCCCTAGGAAGTTTCTAGGAGGCGATGAGATTTGAGCTGCACCTTCAAAGACAGACTACAACTGAGTATAATGAGAATACTAAAAACAGGCACAAGTGGCTCACTCCTATAATACTAGCTACTCAAGAACTCAGATCCAAGGATCAAAGTTCAAAACCAGCCTGAACAGGAAAGCCTATGAGATTCTTATCTCCAATAAACAACTAAATAAAAAAGCCAGAAGTGGAGCTCAAGTGGTAGAGCACTAGCCTTGCCCACAAAAGCTCGAGAATAGCACCATGGCCCTAAGTTTAAGCCCCAGGATTGGTACAATAAAAAAGGAAGAGGAGGAGGAGGAGAAAGAGAAGATTCTAGCAGCTTGGAAGGATATACAAAGTTGAAATTTTCCAGGTATCCACACTGTATAATTAATTGGCCCTTCAAAAACTTAGATTAGCCAGCTAAGACTCAGCAGGTGGCAGGTGGGCAGTCACAGCAAACGCACATGTGTAGACCCTGGAAGAGAAAAGCAGAGATGCTATACCCTGGACTCTCAGAAAAGAGAAAACTCAGAAAGAACATGGAATCTACTCATCCTCCACCTCTGTAGTGACAAGATGAATGAAAAACCTGGAAAAGATGTGTGTGGGACCGTGACCATTCACCACTGCTTTGTTGTGGGCAGAGAAGGTAGGATTCTTGAAGTTTGAACACTCATCCACAAAATGGGGCTAAATGTAATTCCTCCCTAGGGAGATCAAATTAAATAATCCACTTAGAAAGTATTCTAGCCTATAAAAGAGAATAATATGAACATTCCAGGGCCGGACAACCTCCTTCTATACAAGTGTATGCATTCTATTTGGGACAAACCTAAATTAAGCTAAAAGCTGTTTCTTGATCCTTGCACTGATCTTTTTTTTTAAATTGTGACTATATGCATGTGTGTGTGTGCATGCACGCACACACAGACACACACAGATAAGCACATACCGCACAGGTCTGGACAGTGTCCCTTACCTTTTAATTTTTTTTAATTTTTTATCAATGATTATGCTCAACCACTTGAGCCACAGCTGTATTCCTGCTTTTTGTCGGTTAATTGGAGATGAGTCTCACAGACTTTCCTACCTGGGCTGGCTACAATCCACTCCCTTCAGATCTCAGCTTCCTGAGTAGCTGGGATTATAGGTGTGAGCCTCTAGTTCCCAATTTTGCACTGGCTCTGGTTTTATCTTCTCAGCTGCACATAAAAGTATCTATTCTATTTTCATATCTTAGTTCTCCAAGTATTTACAGCCAATAATTACCACCATTGCCCTTCTACCAAGCAAAGTTCTAGACTATTCAAAACAATTCTTTGCCAGTGGCCAGTGGCTCACAACTGTCACCCTAGCTACTCAGGAGGATCAGTAGTAGAAGGATTGTGGTTCAAAGTCAGCCCAAGCAGGAAAGCCTCTGAGATTCTCATCTCCAATTAACTACCAAGAAAAAAAGGCAGAAATGGAGCTGTGGCTCATGTGGTAGAGTGCCAGCCTTGAGAAAAAAAGCTCAGGTACTGCATCCAGGCCCAGAGTTCAAACCCCAGGTTTGTTCACATATGTGTACATGTGTGCATGCACACGCGCGCACATGCACACACACACACACACACACACACACACACACTTATCCCATCTCCTTATGAGGCTCTTCAGGGTTTTACACAAAGACAGTGTACCACCTTCTGTCTGACACTTTCTAGACTTTTCCATATGATGACCAATAAGAAATACAAGTTCTAAATGTAGTTTTACCCAAAAGCTGGTTGATCTTAGGATAATTTGCCATCCTCCTACCATCTATGCTTCTGAATTACCTTACTTTCCTTCTGTAGCCAATCTAATTCTTGCTGGCTTGCTCAACATTCAGCCCACATCCTTGAATAAATGACTGCGCACTCCCAGCAAGTATACCACCCCCCCCCCCCACATATCCATCCAAGTAAGTACTGAAGACACTAGAGCCGTGTTTCCCAGTGGTGTGCGAGACAAGAAGAACATCTCTTATTTTCTACTTGGGTCTTATTTATCTCCTGGACCTGAATCCAAGCCAACAACAACAGCAAAAGAAACAGAAGAGAAAATGCGTCAGTGTTTATATTTTATGTTTATGTTTAAATGTATCTCTGTTTATATTTTCGACCTCTAAAAAGAGTGTGTGCTTTCCAACTCTAAAAGAAGGTGCCTGTTACATAGTTAATTAATTAACTCAGCTGATGAACGGATGACAGACTGCCCTAGACAGAGAAGACTGGGGAAGGGGGGGGTGGAAGAACATATAATTAACAATTAACAAGAGAATGAGAGCTCGAAGAATGCCCCCAAGGGGGGAAAAACAGGGGTGTCTCCCAGTTTTCTCTCTCCTATTCACCCCTTCTCTTTCACCTCCAGCTGTGCTTGGTCTGTTTGGTTCCCAGACCCCAGGAAACACACCCTACTCCTCCTGCCTGCTACCCAGCTAAACTGTATTAGCAGGTACATTCAAGAGTCAGCCCTTTATCTACTGAGGGGCATCTGGGTTGGTTCCATATCTTAGCTATGGTAAATAATGCTGCAATAAACATAGTTGTGCTGGTAGCTTTAGTGTGGTCTTGTTTGTAAACATTTGGGTAAATGCCCAAAAGTGGGATTGCTGGATCATAGGGGAGATCTATGTGAAGTCTTTTGAGGAACCTCCATACTGCTTTCCAAAGTGGTTGAACAAGTTTACATTCCCACCAACAATGAAGTAAGGTTCCTTTCAGTCCACATCCCCTCCAGCATCTGTTGTTATTAGAGTTCTTGATTTTTGCTGTTCTAACTGGAGTGAGGTGATATCTCAATGTTGTTTTGATTTGCATTTCTTTTATGGCTAGGGATGTTGAACATTTCTTCATGTGTCTATTGGCCATCCTTCTTTCTTCTTCAGAGAAGCTTCTCTTTAAGTCTTTCGCCCACTTAATTATTGGGCAGTTGTTTCTTTGAGGATTTGTTGTTGGGTGGTTTAATTTTTTGAGTTCCAAGTATATTTTAGATATGAGACCCTTGTCCGTTGTATGGCTAGTAAAGATCTTCTCCCAATCGGTGGGCTTTCTATTGATCTTGCCAGCTATGTCATTGCCCTGCAGAAGCTCTGCAACCTTATGCAATCCCATTTGTCCAACCTTTCTTTGATTTGTTGTGCTTCCGGGTCTCTATTCAGAAAATTTCGACCTGAGCCAAGGAGACCTAGGGTTTCTCCTATTCCATCCTGTAATGTTTTCAGAGTGTCTGCTTTGAGTTCAAGGTCTTTGATCCATTTGGAGTTGATTCTGGTGCAGGGTGATATATAAGGATCTAGCTTTAGTTTTCTACATGTAGTTAACCAATTTTGCCAGCACCATTTACTGAAGAGGCTGTCTTTCTTCCATTCTA
Organism: Dipodomys merriami; assembly: GCF_024711535.1. Taxonomy (NCBI): domain Eukaryota; kingdom Metazoa; phylum Chordata; class Mammalia; order Rodentia; family Heteromyidae; genus Dipodomys; species Dipodomys merriami. Next base: position 1,492,970 of record NW_027202982.1, on the reverse strand, counting down.
TTGTTTTAGCTTCCTTATCGAAGATTAGATGGCTATAGGTCTGTAGGTTCATTTCTGGGTTTTCAATTCTATTCCATTGGTCCTGAGGTCTGTTCTTATGCCAATACCAAGCTGTTTTGATTACTATGGCTTTATAGTAGAGTTTGAAATTTGGTATTGATATTCCTCCAGCAGTGTTCTTTCCGTTGAGGAGCGTTTTTGCTATTCGGGGTCTTTTATTGTTCCATATGAATTTTTGGATTGCCTCCTCTATTTCCTTGAAGAATGAGGGTGGAATTTTGATAGGTATCGCGTTGAATTTGTAGATAGCCTTGGGAAGTATTGCCATTTTCACGATGTTAATCTTGCCAATCCAGGAGCATGGGAGGTTTTGCCATTTTTTAAGTTCTGTGTTGATTTCCTTTTTCAAGATTTTAAAGTTTTCATCATAGAGGTCCTTCACTTCTTTGGTTAAGTTAATTCCTAAGTATTTTATTTTTTGTGGGGCTATTACAAATGGAGTTGCTTTCCTAATTTCAGCCACACATTTCTCATTGTTGGCATATAGAAAAGCCATTGATTTTTGGGGGTTAATTTTATAACCTGCTACTTTGCCAAAGTTTTGAATCAGCTTGAGTAGTTTGGGAGTGGAGTCTATGGGATTCTTTAAATACAAGATCATGTCATCTGCAAAGAGGGAAAGTTTTATTTCTTCTTTCCCTATTTGGATCCCCTTTATGTCTGCATCTTGCCTTATTGCTGTAGCTAGGCATTCTAATACTAGATTGAAGAGAAGTGGAGAGAGTGGGCATCCTTGTCTTGTTCCTGAGTTAAGAGGAAATGGCTTTAGTTTTTCACCATTGAGTATAATGCTGGCTGTAGGTTTGTCATATACAGCCTTTATTGTATTGAGGAATGTTCCATGGATTCCTAATTTTTCCAGAACCTTCATCATAAAGGGGTGTTGGATCTTGTCAAATGCTTTTTCTGCATCTATTGAGATAACCATGTGGTTCTTATTCTTGCTCCTGTTGATGTGATGAATAATATTAATTGATTTGCGTATATTGAACCAGCTTTGCATCCCTGAAATGAATCCTGTTTGATCATGGTGTATGATTTTTTGGATGAATTGTTGAAGTCGATTGGCCAAAATTTTGTTGAGAAGTTTTGCATCAATGTTCATCAAAGAAATGGGTCTATAGTTTTCTTTCTTTGATGAGTCCCTGCCTGGTTTTGGGATGAGGGTTATGATGGCTTCATAGAATGTGTTCGGTAGTGAGCTTTCTCTTTCAATTTCATTGAAGAGTTGGAGGAGTATTGGTGTGAGCTCTGCTTTGAAGGCCTTGTAAAATTCCGCTGTAAAACCATCTGGTCCTGGACTTTTCTTAGCTGGGAGGTCTCTTATTGCTGTTTCTATTTCAATGCTTGATATGGGCCTGTTAAGCTGGTTTAACTCATCTTGGTTTAGTTTTGGCATGTCAATATTTGCTAGGAAAAGGTCCATTTCTGTCAAGTTCTCAAACTTATTAGCATAAAGTTTTGAGAAAATGTGGTATATATACACAATGGAATTCTATGCCTCCATCAGAAAGAATGACATTTCCCCATTTGTTAGGAAATGGAAAGGTTTGGAAAAAATTATATTAAGTGAAGTAAGCCAGGCCCAAAGAAGCATAGGTCCCATGGTTTCCCTTATTTGCAATATCTAGTATAGGTATGAGTCAAGCGGAAAAGGCCAGATAATGTGATGTTAGGAAAATGAAACCTTAAATATGTATTTTAATGTTTTCGTTTCTTTCATGCATGTGTTTCTAATGCATTTATAAGATTATTTCTTTGTTGCTTTGTATGTCCCTCCCCCACAGTGTAACCCCCGCTTTCACTATATTTGATGTTAGTATAACATGTGGAGGAGATGGGGACAAACAAGTCGTTTAAGGATTCAGGTGGACCTGTTGCAACAATGAGAAGTACAAAATGTCATGTCAAAACCAGCTTTACAATTTCGGTGTGGGGGGGGAGGGGGGTATAATTGGGTGGGGGGAGGGGGGTAAAATTGGGTGGGGGGAGGGGGGAGGCGGGGAAGGGAAGTGAAGGGTAAACAAAGGAGGAGGCTGCAATGCTTGGTAAGAAATGTATGCATTATCCTGCCCATGTAATTGTTGCCCCTCTGTACAGTATGTTCTCAAATAAAATAAAATACAATTAAAAAAAAAAAAAAAAAAGAGTCAGCCCTTGAGTACGGCTTGCTTTTTTTGTCTGCTGAGCCCATGACAGGATACAAGATTGGTCAGCTGTCATTTCACCACCATTGAAACATTTAAAGTTCTATAAAGGATATGGCACAAACCATCCCGGTCAGAATTGTTCATGGGGAAAAGGATCTCTGCTTCAGAGAAGCTCAAAGGCTTGTCTAAGTTTCAGAGTATAAATGGGAAGAGGTGGAGTAAAGAAGTTGTGGAGAACGGAGCAGGGGTCAGTCTTGAGTGCATGAGGGGGTTCAGGCTGTGGGAAAAACTATCAAGTTCTAGTGAGATTTTTAAACTATTTTTTTCTTTTCTCTTTTGGCACTGGGTATGGAACCCAGGACATTGTACTTGCTAGGCAAGCATTTTGCCAATGAGCTAAATCTTACCTATTGGGGGAGAGAGGTGCAAGAGATTTATCTCTCCTTCACAGATTGTCTGTGCCAGTACATGTCCTAAACTCGCAACCTGGGTACTGTCCTTTAGCTTTTTTCACTCAAAGCTCACACTCTACTGCATGAGCCACAGCTCCACCTCTGATTTTGGGTGGCTGATTGGAGATAAGAATCTTCTTAGACTTTCCTACCCTGGCTGGTTTCAAAGCTTGATTTTCAGATTTCAGCCTCACAGGAACTAGGATTACAGGCATGAGCTACTGGCGTCTGACTTGAGATACTCTTCAAAGAGAGAGTATTTGTTAAAGGGTGTGATCAGGAACCGAGGTTCCAGATGAAGTTCTTGTATTCCTGGCTTTGCCATTTGTGAGGTTTATCTTAGAAAAAGCCGTATGTATATGTATATGTATATATATATATATATATATATATATGTATATATATATATATATATTTAATTTATTGCAGTCGTACAGCTTGACCTCTGGTCTGGGCACTGTCCCCATGCTCCTTTTGTTCAAGGTTAGGGCTCTACCACTTTGAGTCACAGATCCCCTTCGGGTTTTCTGTTGTTATTTGGTGATAAGAGTCTCACAGAATTTCATTACCAGGACCCTGGCTTTGAACCAGGATACTCAAATCTCAGCCTCTTGAGTAGCAAAGATTACAGGTGTGAGCCACCAATGCCTGGCAAAGCCCTATATGTTGATGGTCCTGATTTTCAATGTATATCCAGAGAAAGGCTAGAAGGGTAGTTTGTGTGGCTTCTATCTATTCCCAACTATACGGACTCAACAGTGAGTCTCTGGAACCCCCTATTGAAGAATTCTGAGATCCTATATGTGGTTCCAGAGCAGAGTTCTGCTATCAGCTAGTCATGTCTGCCATGGAGCATAAAAAGAGGAGGTAGGTTAGGCCAGGCATTACCGTGGATGGCTGATCAGAAGCAAAGACAGCTCTGCAAACACTCTTCTGCTATCAATGCCTCTCCCCCATACACACACACACACACACACACACACACACACACACACACACACACACACACACACACACACACACACACACACACACACACACACACACACACTATGCTTTTCTTCTTCCCGCCCTCTTCCCTTCCTGCCATTCCTGGATTCAGAGCTTAGAATTCTACCACTGTAGAGTTCAAATGATCCAAGAGGAGCCTGCAGCCTGGTGTTTCATGTTTCTTCCAGCTGCCAATTGGAAATCCAACTCCTGCTCACTCCCTACCCACCTGGTCAGCGCTGGACAAACAGACAAGCATGAGGAACCTTCTCAATGAGCTAAGTGAGGAAGCCACTTCATGCTGAATGATCCCATTGCTAGCTATAGTGACAACTCTGCCCTCCCCACCCTCCCCTCCCACCCTCTATTCCGAACTGGTTTGGCTGTGTGAAGCTGGAATGTCTCAAATTTGAACCTGGCTTCAGGTTTTCCAGGGGGAGGGGCAACTACATCAGCAATTCTGTACTTAATTCACCAAGGGCAAGTGACTTTCTCTAGGGCATCTTTTGCCTCTAGCAAATTACAGCTGTGCAGAGAGAAAGTAGGATAAGGAGGGGAATTCACATGCTGAGGAGTACAGGAAAAAAGGAAAGGATGAAGGCCATACTGTGGCCTCTTCTCTCACGTATCAGTCTCCTCCACAGCAGGACTTTTGCACCTGCTGTCCTTTCCCACTTGATACATGGTGTACGTCCTCCATATGGCTAACTGGTGCTGGTGGTTCACACCTATCATCATCCTAGCAACTCAGGAGGTTGAGATCTGAGGATTACAGTTGAAAGCTGGCCCCATTAGGAAAGTTCATGAGACTCTTACCTCTAATGAACTACCAGAAAACCGGAAGTGGTGTTGTGGCTCAAGTGGTAGAGGCACTTGATTTGAGCAAAAGAGCTCAGAGACAGTGCCCAGGCCCTGAGTTGAAGCCCCACAACCAACCAAAAAAGTTAACTCATGGATCGCCACTTCCAGGAAGCCATCTGAACCTGAGTAAGGGCTTTTTAATTTATACCCATCATAGCATTATTGGCACTAATGTTTGAATGAGCTTTTTACTCCTCCGCTTCTCACTAATAAATCACCTATGGGGTGTTGAATGAATTTCCATCTCTGTCTCGACATAGCTATGTCACTTGTAAGAACCACAATTCCCCAAGGGAGTGTTCTCATTTTACAAGTGGTGAAATTGGCTTGTTTGAGGTTCAAGGGCTTGCCCAAGATCACTCAGGACATAGATGCAGCAAGCAGCAAATGAGAGGGTGTGTTTAGAATTTAGATTCCTATTACCACTTTTGCCACATTCACTGTACAGGCTCTGCTGTTCAGGTCAGACATGTAGTATAACCATGCGCTGGTGTCTCTGTACTGGGTGACCAGACAGTAAGTACTGATCAGCATCTAAGGTCTGTTTGAAAAAACTTCTGAGTCGATGTAGAAAAAGAAGGAAAAGTATTACTATATTTTTAGAAAGACAAATGTGCAGAGGGCCAGTTCCCAACCTCCCTGCCTCCTTCCCTCCCTCCCTGCCTCCCTCCCTCCCTCCCTTCCTTCCTTCCTTCCTTCCTTCCTTCCTTCCTCCTTCCTTTCCTCCTTCCCTCAACCTCCTCCCTCATTACCTCCCTCTCTTCCCCTCTCTCTCTCTCTTTCTCTCTCTCTCTCTCATTCTTTCTTGTCCTGGGCCTAGAACTCAAAGCCTGGGCACTGTCGCTGACCTTTTATATGCTAGCATACTACCACTTGAGCCACAGCTCCACTTCTGGTTTTTCTGGTGTTTCCTTGTAGATAAAAATCTCAAAGTCATTCCTACACAGGCTGACTTCAAACCACAATCCTCAGACTTCAGCCTCCTGGGTAGCTAGGATGACATGTGTGATCATTGGTGCCCAGCCACAACTTTTCTTCTTCTTCTTCTTCTTCTTCTTCTTCTTCTTCTTCTTCTTCTTCTTCTTCTTCTTCTTCTTCTTCTTCTTCTTCTTCTTCTTCTTCTTCTTCTTCTTCTTCTTCTTCTTCTTCTTCTTCTTCTTCTTCTATTATTATTATTATCTTGAAGTAGTTGCACAAGGAAGTTTCATTCAGCTTGTCAATATATGAGCCCTTCCATCCTTCTCCCCCATTTCTTCCCACCCCAATTCTCCCCTCAACTTACCTGGTCAAGTATGGATAATTGAATTTAAAAAAATTCCACTGAATCCAAGGGATCTAAACTGTTGCGATTCAGCACCAGAGAATAATTAAGTCTTACAATAGCTGCATTGGAAGGAAGATCAGAGAAGGGTGGAATAACTTGCTAGAATCACACAGAAAATGGACAGAACAGCATCTTGTACTAGCCTTCACCAGGTTGTGGTTCAGGCTGGAGGAGGGCAGGATGGAAACTGAATGCATTATCCTGAGAGGGAGGGTAAGATCTCCAACAGGGATTTGTAGTGGAGGTGCTTGAGTGTCTGTGGAGGAAGTGGGGGGAATCTTTCTTTCTTGCCCTCTTGTCTGGGAGATGAGAATAGAGAAACCAGATCTGAAGAGATTAGAAAGCCCATGAATTCATGCCTGGCTTGCAGCTTTTCCCACAAAGAAGTACAGTAACAAAGAATGAATTCCCCTATCCAGAGAGAGAGGGGGATACAGAGAGAGAGATACAGAAGAGAGTGGGAGGTAGAGATTGATAGGTAGCTAGAGACAGAGAGATGTAGAGTGAGAGACAGAAAGAGATAGTGAATGAGAGAATGAGAGATTGATAGAAAGATATAGTGAGAGACAGAGAGAAAAAGCCTGGTTCTGGTGGCCCATACCTGTCTTTCTAGCTACCCATGAGGCTGAGATCTGAAGATTGAAGTTCAAACCAGCCCAAGGAGGAAAGTCCATGAGACTCTTCTCTCCAATTAACCACTCAGAAACCCAGAAGTCATGCTGTGGCTCAGGTGGTAGAACACTAGCCTTGAGCTAAAAAGCTCAAGTACAGGGTCCAGGACCATAGTTCAAGCCCCATAACCAACAACAACAAAAAAGAGATATAGAGAGTGAGGCAGAGAAAGACAGAGTAAGAGATAGAGTGAGAGATAGACCAATAGTGATACAGTGAGAGACGTGAGAGACAGAGAGACAGAAAGAGGAAAGAAAGCAAGAAAGCAAGAAAGTAGACCTTAGTTCAGGCTTTGCAATTCCCAGCAGTTAAAGGAAGATAAACTAAACACTGGAAGGCGCATGGAACAATGCATAGCTGGGAGGAAAGGAGGAGAAGGAGGATGATACCATCGTCCCAATGGCTTCCCCAAAGTTGGACCTGTTAGAGGGAGAATTGGAATCATGATGGCAGATTGATATGAGTAGAGAATCAATATGGCACATGGGACTAGAGCAGGTAACCTCATTGGTGCTCAGGAATTTGGGGCACACCAGAAGGTCCACCCCAGAGAAGATCTGCACAGCTGGGGAATGGGGAGATGTTGACTAGGGGGTACTCAATTCTATTCCCCAACTGGTCAAGGTTATTGAGCATAGAACCTGACGTTTAGTTTCTCAGCTTGTGGTTTTGAGCATGGCACCTTATCATTGAACACACCAGCCTCCTGTCCCATTTTTAAAATTAAGCAGAGGTCAGAAAGCAATGACCTTCTCCCAGATGGTGTTAGAATGAAATAAACCAGTGTTCTATGCAGAATTTAGTAGCTGTGTTGGGCGAAATACTCTAGAGACATGTATTAAGCACCCATAGCGGAAACACAACCTTGAACTATGAATGGATGATCACACAGAAGGCAGGTCCCCAAGTCATAAGAATTAATAAATATAATTAGAGTAATTATAGTTAGAATAATAAGAATTAATAAATATAAACTGGGCACTGGTGGCTCACACCTGTCATCCTTGCGACTCAGGAGGCTGAGATCTGAGGATCGCAGTTCAAAGCCAGCCTGGGCAGGAAAATCCATGAGATTCTATCTCCAATTAACTACCAAAAAGCCAAAAGAAATGGCATTACTGCTCAAGGGGTAGTGTACTAGTCTTGACCAAAAGAGACCAGAAATTGCACCCAGGCCCTGAGTTCAAGCCCAACGACAACAGCAACAAAGGTGAATGGCAGGTATAGGGAGATGCTCTCTCTATTGCCTGTGCAGTGCCTTGCAGGAGTATCAATACCTCTATGTAAATGAGTCATCCAAGTAAATAAATTATCCAAATAAAGAGGAAGCTCATCACCGTCCTGGTGATTAGAGGCCATAAGGAACAGTAACATCAGCCACCCCTATCCAGCTCCCTTTGCAGGTACTGGAAGTAAGATAAAGAATCATTTTCTCAGGCTGGGCATGTGGCTTAGTGGTAGAGTGCTTGTGTAGCATGCATGAAGCCCTGGGGTTGATTCCTCAGTACCACATACAAAAAAAAAGCTGGAAGTGGCTCTGTGGCTCAAGTGGTAAAGCACTTGCCTTGAGTAAAAGAAACTCAGGGACAGTGCTCAAGACGCTAGGAATGGCAAAATTAATTAATTAATTAAAATCTCTGTCCTCTCACTCATGAGTCAACAACCATGCTAACAAATTAGAATCACAAATGAAATCATTTCCACAGTAGTGAAACGCGGAGGAGACCGTGATGGGGAGCATAGACTCGAGATCTCTGGAGACAGCACAGAGCAGCCTAGAGGTGGACATGCCGATGCACAGAGAGGAAGCAGACAGGGAAATGGGGGATAGATGATGGCACTGAACCATTGCAGGAAGGTTGGGGGGACATGGAGGAGTTTCAGCGCTAGCATTTCAGAAGCTGGTATTCATGCCCTGGGCTGCTTTGGGGGGGGGGGGTTGAGGGGAAGGAAGGGTTGGGGTATCTCCTCAGTTTCTGCTGGTGACCTGGATGGGGGTGTGATGTGCCCAGGAAGGAGAAGCTGGGGAGAGCAGTGGGAGATGCTAGAGAAGGTTTTGGGTTTGGCTTGAGACATTCCTTTGATATGTCCAACAGTGCTGTGAAGTGTGCAGCTGTCTTACGGGAGTGAGGGATAAATAGCAGGTGTCAGCTGCTCACACTCAAAAGGAGAGTGTGAAGCATGTGTGAGAACTCAGACATCAGAGAGGCTACATTCCAGAGCCAGTATGACTGCTGCATGGATGTCCTCCTCCTCCTCCTCTACCTCTCCTCCTCTGCCTTTTCTTCTCCATCCTTCTCCTCCTCCTCCTTTTCTTATCCCTCCTCCTCCTCCTCCTACTTCTTCTCCTTCTCCTCCCCCTCTCTACTTCCTTTATTTCTTCCTCTTCCTCCTTCTCCTTCTTCTCTTCTCCCTCTTCCCCCTCCTCCCTCTATTCCCGCTCCTCCTCCTCCTTCTCCTCCTCCATGTCCTCCTCCTCCTCTTCCTCCTCCTCCTCCTCCTCCTCCTTCTCCTCCTCCTCCTCCTCCTCCTTTCCTCCTCCTCCTTCTCCTCCTCCTCCTCCTCTCCTCCTCCTCCTCCTCTCCTCCTCCTCTTTCTTCTTCTTCTTCTTCTTCTTCTTCTTCTTCTTCTTCTTCTTCTTCTTCTTCTTCTTCTTCTTCTTCTTCTTCTTCTTCTTCTTCTCCTTTTCTTCTCTTTCTCCTCCTCCTCGTACTCTTCCCCCTCCTCCTGCTCATCCTCTTCTTCTCAACCTTCTCTTTTTCTCTTCTCCCTTCCTCTAATTCTCCTTCCTCCTCCTCCTCTTCTTCTTCCTCCCTCCTCCTCCTTCTCTCCTTCTCCTCTCTTCCTTCATTTTTCCTTCTTTGTTCTCTCCACCACCACCTCCTGCACCCTTCTCCTCCTGCTCCTCCTGCTCCTCCTGCTCCTCCTGCTCCTCCTGCTCCTCCTGCTCCTCCTCCTCCTCCTCCTCCTCCTCCTCCTCCTCCTCCTCCTCCTCCTCCTCTTCTTCTTCTTCTTCTTCTTCTCCTCCTTCTCCTCCTTCTCCTTCTACTTTTCTTCTCCTTCATCTCCTCCTCCTCCTCCTCTTCCTCCTCCTCCTCTTCCTCCTCCCTCTCTTCCTGTTTTGGTATACAAGTAATGGAGCTTGAACTCTGGCCAAATAATGCTGTCCCTGAAGGGAACCCTTCTGCATTGTGGGTGGGAGTGTAAACTTGTTCAACCACTTCGGAAAACAGTATGGAGGTTCCTCAAAAGACTCCACCTAGAGCTCCCCTATGACCCAGCAATCCCACTTTTGGGCATTTACCCAAATATTCACAAACAAGACCACACTAAAGCTACCAGCACAACTATGTTTATTGCAGCATTATTTACCATATGGAACCAACCCAGATGCCCCTCCGTAGATGAATGGATCAAGAAAATGTGGTATATATACACAATGGAATTCTATGCCTCCATCAGAAAGAATGACATTGCCCCATTTGTTAGGAAATGGAAAGACTTGGAAAAAAATATGTTAAATGAAGTAAGCCAGGCCCAAAGAAACTTAGGTCTCATGGTTTCCCTTATTTGCAATCACTAGTATATGTCTGAGACAAGCAGAAACTCTCTGATAAGTTGATGTTAGAAATATGAACCCTAAGACATGTATTCAAATGTTTTTTTTTCTTTCAGGTGATTGTTTCTAACACATTTATAAGATTATTTCTTTGTTGCTTTGTATGTGCCTCCCCCTTGGTATACCCGTACTTTCACTGTATTTGAGGTTTATATAATTTGTGGAGAGGAAGGGAAAAAACAAATCGTTTAAATAGGGATACAGGTGGATCCATTGCAACAATGAGATGTACAAGTCATTATGTGGAAAATCAAACTTTACAACTTTGGTAGGGGGGAGGAGGATTTGGTGGGAGGTCGGAGGATGGGAAGGGATGGGAAGGGGAAACAAAGGAGGAGGCTAAAAGCATTTTAGCTTGATTAGAAATGTACTAATTATCTTGCCCTTGTAATTGTAACCCCTCTGTACAGTATTTTCACAATAATAAAAAAAAAGAATGCTGTCCCTTAGCTTTTTTACTAAAGGCTGAAACTCTATAACTTGAGCCACAGCACCACTTCCACCTTTTTGCTATTATTTGGTAATAAGAGTCTCAAAGACTTTTTTGGTTGGACTGACTTTGAGTCAGAATCCTGAGGTCTCCGCCTACTGAAGAACTAGGATTACAGGCATGAGCCACCAGTTTCCCCACCAGATTTCTTCTATTTGTTCCTTCTCACCATCCGAGGATTTGCCATTGTCACATGACCCAACATGGCTGCTGGAGCTCCAGCCATCAAATCCATTCACACAGAATGCATACAGGCATGTCTTCTCTGCCATTACTTTGCTTTAAGACTTACAACCTCCCCCCTCCCCTTGGACCTGTCACCGTTCCATCTGTCCAGTTGCTTGCTACTTGAACACTTCTGACCATCATAATGGAAGTCAAATATTTCCTTGAAGTAAGGAATGCCACGGGCTGGCCTGATGGCAAAATGATCTTTGAACATGCTCATTGGTGCCCTGGAGAAAAGCTCACCAAGTGGATCTGAAGGTAATTGCTTTTTGCCTCTGCCTTGCAAAGGGCTGACTCAGATACAATGCTTCTCTCACTTGCAAGTTTAATTTAACTCCTTTAGCTCCATTAAGGTCCCTGGAACCCTCCTTTTGCTGGTGCCAAACACATCTCCAGGCCAGGCATTTCTGGCTGGATTTAAACTTGTCCTTCATCTTAGGATTCTGCAAGGCTCTTGAGGATAGTTGGAGGTATGAGGCAAAAGGCCTCTCACCCTTCCTTGGGGTCCTTTCTCTGGGAGCAGGTAGGGAAGCTCAAATAGCCACCAGTGTCAGCCGGGCCTTGTCCAATGAATGCACAGGTAAATATTTGTGTGGCCAGGGAGCTGTTTATGCAGTGAGTTGGGGCTTCAAAATAAACACAACCACTTTTTGTTCACATCCTACCTGTTTTGAATGCACACTTCTCCATCATTCTACTCAGACTCTCTCAGGATTACTGTGACCATCCCTATTTCTAGACCCCTAAAATCTCTGCTTCTCTCTCTCTCTCCTCTCCTTCATTCCTTCTGTGATACAGAAAAAAACCTATGTCACTAGCATATCACCAGAAGAAATCAGTTTGTTTAAAAAATATATAACGGGTAGGTACTCGTGTCTCACACCTGTCATCCTAGCTACTCAAGGGGCTGAGATTTGAAGATCATGGTACAAAAGCAGCCCAGGTGGGAAAATCTGCGAAAATCTTATCTCCAATGAACTACCAGAAAAACAGAATTAGAGCTGTGGCTCAGAGTGGTAGAGTGCTAGACTTGGGAAGAAAAGCTTAGAGACAGCATCCAGGCCCTGAGTTCAAGCCCATGGCTGGCAAATAATAATAATATATTTAGTTTCATTTAATTTAAAGGTCAGAGAATCTCTTCAAATTAGATGGGCTTTGGTTTGTTTGATTGTTTATGCCAGTCCTCAGGGCCTCGAAACTGTCCCTGAGAGTCTTTTTCTCAAGACTAACACTCTACCAGCTGAGTCACAGCCCCACTTCCGGCCTTTTCAATTTATGTGGTACTGAGGAATTGAACCTAGGGCCTTGTGCATGCTAGGCAAGCACTCTACCACTGAGCCACATTCCCAGCCCACATTAGATGTTTTCGTGAGGACATATTAAGAGCCATGAGAGGAGGTAGATGCCCTCAAGGTCATGTGAGGAGAGTATAAACCACAGAGAATTCTTGAGACCTTGTTCTGCTACTCCATACAGGGTCAGCTTATACTCAAAGATGTGAAAAGTCTTATCGCCTGTCCTTTAGCATGTAACAGCTCCAATTCTCCTCAATGCTTTCAGAAACTCAGCCAGTGACATGACAACTCCACAAAAGAACACAAATTCCAGGGGAAGTGGGTTTCAACCTTGCCTCCATTATGTGAAAGTTCAGCAACACTGGGGGAGGGCATCTGCTACTTTGAGTCTTAGGTTTCCTCATCATCAGCATTTTGACACAAGGACAATAAACTTCCTCAGAAGGCTGTCCTGAGATTTAAGCAAATGAATATTGGAAGAAATGACACTAACGATAGTATAAGGTTCAAACCATAATATGCTTTGTATGTAGTTTCAGGCATAGCAATTAGCAGCTTACAACGTCCTCATCAGTGAAAACAATTAAAATATCTATCCCAAATGATCTCATACTGTCCTTTTGAATTCACCAGTGAGGGAGACTTCACTAACTTCCAGGCTTTTACCCCCTCACCAGTTAATACTAATTCATTCATAAATCCTGCACAACTTGGCCCAAATAGTCTCTCAACAATCTTATGAAAGAATCAGGCACTGGTGGCTCATGCCTGTAATCCCAGCTACTCAGGAGACCAAGATCTGAGGATTGAAATTCAAAGCCTCCCAAGCAGGAAAGTCTGTGAGACTTCCCTCCAATGAACCACCAGAAAAAGGAAGCACTAGCCTTGAGCAAAAAAGCTCAGGGACATCTCCCAGGCTCTGAGTTCAAGCCCCACAACTGACAAAAGCAAAAAAAAAAAAAAGAATCATGAAAGAAACGATGGAGATGTAGCTCAGTAATAGAGCACTTGCTTCATAAGTTCACGGCCTTGCGTTCCATTTCGAGCAACACACACACCCAAAACACACACAAAAACACACAAACAGAATATCATAGATATGAGTCTTATGAAGAGGTAACCATCATTCAGTAAGTTTGTTATTGTTTTGAAGAAAAATGATTAACACTGAGTATATATATCATCAGTAAAAATGGTTGTTATTAATGGTTGTTATTTTTATATAGTGTGTGAGTTTGAACTTCAAAGTAATCACAACAGTATATAACAGTATATATTGCTTGTTAGCAAAATGAAGATTGGAAAAGGAATAGACGAGACTCGATTCTTCACAGGTTAGGACTTTTTATTGCCTGCGAAGGGCACAGACCTTCCTGTGGGTATGGAGGTTGTGTGAGGAGATAGGATTGGAGCTGGGTTTTTATGGTATCTGACCAAGGAGGCAAAGGTTAATGCAAAATCCACTAGGGCTAGGGATGTGGGGGGTGGTTGACTGGGCCCACTATAGGAAGTTTACAGCTGGGCTTAGGTGGATTGCCCTGCCTGCGTGTCAAACATGTCCACACATACCTGGGGTTTGCCGGGCATCTGTATGCACTGGGAACAATAGGGTGGGGAGAAATCCTTCATTGCTAATATAATTATATATTATTAATTGATTATATATTACTCTATATAATCTATATACAGTATACATATAGTATACTGCTTGTAGTATATATACATATAGTATATACATACTGTATATAGTGTATGTGTTGTGCATAGACTATATAGCTTATTAATATATAGCATTATACTATATATATATAATGTATTATATATGTAATAATAGATAATAAAATATTATACTGTATGTCATATTATACATACGATACCATATGTAACATAGTATGATAGTATATTATACTATATGTAATACTCCATGCACCATATATACTATATATTAAACATACTATATATTATATGTTAGTTTACTACATATAATATTAAGCTAATTGCATCTATATACCGTATATCTACATACTGTATATAAACTATATACTATAGTACATACAAGATGTACTATGTATTTTGCATAAATACTATATAGTATATTATATATCATGTATGTCACATATAGTATATCTTATAATGATATATATTGTATATATCATATATAATCTACAACTTATATATACACTTATATGTATATAGTTATAAATACATATTAGATATGTGTGTATTACTATACTGTATACTATACTATACGGTATACTATGAATACACTAATATATAGGATACATTATATAAAATATATATTATATATAATTATGTAATTAACATATATTATATGTATTACCCATTTTACAATACTAATGCCAATTGGACACAAGAAACTCCCATTGTCAAGAATACTTCATGTACATTTCATGACAGGGATTGGAGGAGTGGCTCAGTAGTAGAGCTATAGCCAATGAGCCAAAGCATCAGGGACAGAGGTCAAGGCCTGGTCTCAAAAGAAAAGTTTCATGGTGACCCAGTGAGATAGGCATCGTTTAATTTCCTCCCCATTTTTAAAGTTTTACAAAATGACCCTGAAGTTGCTGTACACAAGAGTTTCAAGTCAACATGTCAGTGGTGTGCCCAGGGCACCACCACCTCCATTGCTTTCCCTGACTCTGTTCTGATTGAGTCCATGCTGTAACTTGCCCAATCCCTACACCTTGTATGTGGGGGACCCTTGTACAAGGCAGTCTGAGCCCAGGACACATGCCCCCAGCACCAGGTTGTCTCCACAGGCAGCAATCAAGAGCCCAGTCATGAGTATCCTTCACCCCATCACAATCTGGTCCTCAGCAAATCGTTTCCAAAGTGAAGTGCCCACAGCCAGAACCTGGAGCATCTTTATATCTCAGCACCTGCTACCATTGTCACTGAGCTGCCAGGACTCCAGCTGAAATCATGGAGGACGTTCCGATTTCAGATTCTGCTGCACAAGGTTGCAGGGAACCAAGGCTGCTTGGTTAGCACGTCAACAGTAGGACAGTGTAGAACAATATTTTAATGCAAATGCAATGGCCTGGAACAGCATTATTTTACTCCAGGAGCCTTAACTAGGTTAGCATGACCTCCGCAGGGACCAGAATTCTAACAACACATTTAGAATAGAAAGGTTTATGGAGATTCCTATGCTAATAAGCCACGTTTTACTGGAACGATCATGTTCAGCACCGAGGCAATTTGCCAGCTTCAGCCAGGCCATTATAGGGCCAGGTGACTTAGAGAGGAACTAGAGAGGTCATAGGAAGGCCTTAGCATCCCAAAGGTAATAGGAGAAAGAGGGTACAAGTGGTGGGACCCTGAAGAAAGAGGATGTGGGCACATAGCTTTCTGCTTTGCAACCTGTAGAATGCTGCAGCCATTAAAACCTTCTTTTTCAGAGTTAGTAAGATCAACACACCTGTGGGATTTGAAAACAGAGTAAATAGAGAGGGAAAAATGAGAAAATGCCTATGGCCACAGTAGACTTTTCCCTCACACTTTGTCTTTGCTCTTGATTTGGTGACTGTTGGGGTTGAAAGAAAAAGATGACAACCTGAACTCTTCAACATCAGTACCAGTATCTGTTTTAGAATTAAAAGAATTATCCAAAGCTGAGCTGGGTAGAGATAGAACTAGGTGCAAAAAATGTTTCCAAAAAGAAAAAAACCCAGAAAACCAATCAGATCTAGAGCTGGGTGTTCGTGGCTCACACCTGTAATCCTACCTACTCAGGAGGCTGAGATCTGAAGATCGTGATTCAAAGCCAGCCTGGGCAGGGAAGTCTGGAACTCTTATCTCCAATGAACCAGCAAAATGCCAGAAGTAGAGATGTGGCTCTGGTGGTAGAGCACCAGCCTTGAGGGAAAGAAAGCTAAGGGTCAGAGTAACCCCAAGCCCTGATTTGAAGCCCCAGTATTGGTGCAAAAACAAACTCAAAAACACACAACAAAAAATCAGATATAATTTTATTTGGTTCATCCATGCATGTGTCTGTAAGAGTCAACAGCAATCAAAGAATAGAATTTTTAAAAATGAAGATAAATCACAGTGCTCCTTGGCCTATTCTATGCCACCTGAAGATTTTATGTTATTTATTTTTTTGGTCAGTCATGGGGCTTTGAACTGAGGCCTAAGCACTGTCCCTGAGCTAATTTGCTCAAGGCTATTGTTCTACCACTTTGAGCCACAGAACTACTTCCTGTTTTCTAGTGGTTCATTGGAGATTAGAATCTCACAAACGTTCCTGCCTGGTGTGTCTTGGAACCACGACCTTCAATTTCTCAATCTCCTGAGTAGCTAAGATTATGGGCATTAGGTACTGTGCCAGCTCAGACTTGGTTTTTGGTTTTGCTTTGGAGTTTTTTTTCTGAATGGTTTTCCAAAGACACCTTGACAACTCCCTAGAAATACTGCATCATAACCATAACCATAAAGTGAGACAGAGGAGAAGTGTCTGTCATTCCTAACAAGTTGTCCAGATGATTCCATGCGTGAGACCCTGCCGTGGATCTTCTCCTCTGACATAATCACAGAGAGATAGCAGGATGCTCTCAAAGGACACCTTGTCCAATATCACACATCTCATGTAAAACCAAGAGCCGGGATTCCAGGCACATAGCACGTGTCTCAGCTGACATTGGCCCCAAACAACATTACAATAATTAATATTCACCTAGCACCTAATGTGTGCCAGGAACTTTTACATATATTATCTTGTTTCAGTCAAAGGTTAATGTTATTGAAGATTTGTTTTTAATTCAGCATTTTGGTTTGTGATCCACTGACAGAATTAGTTGACAACATTAGGCTGTAATCAGATTGCACAATTCTGCTCTCATTCTAGCTGGGATGTGGAAAGGAAATGAATTGCCTTCACCTGCGATTGACCTTCTGTGTATCTAGAACCCTCATCTGAGTGGGAGAGAAATGTACTAAGTGATCCATCAGTTTAAATTCATCCTTTTGGTTTGTATGTGTGTACCGGTCTTGGGACTTGAACCTGGGGCCAGAGCAATATCCCTGAGCTTCTTTTGCTCAAGGCTAGCATTCTACAACTCTGAGCCATAACTCCTCTTCTAGCATTTTCTGAGTAGTTTACTGGAGATGAGTCTCACGGACTTTCCTGCCAAGACTGGCTTTGAACCATGATCCTCATAGCTCAGCCTCCTGAATAGCATGCATGAGCCCATGGTCCTGGGCTAATTGTTTTAATTTTTTTTCAGATTGCTTCTTATTGCTTCTTCCCCAAGATGAATTCTGAATATGAGGAAATGGGGAGATGGTTAAAAGTAATTGGTTCGTGGTCGTTTTGAAGATGGCCAGGAACCAGGGATCATGTCTGTTCTACTTCAAAGACCACCATGATCCTTCTCCTTCCATGTACTGCATTAAACCTCTCAAGCTGGGAACTGGTGTCTCATGCCTGTAATCCTAGCTATTCAGGAGGCTGAGATCTGAGGATCATGGTTCAAAGCTAGCCTGGGCAAGAAGGTCTGTAAGACTCATCTCCAATGAACCACCAGAAAACCAGAAGTGCCACTGTGGCTAAAAGTGGTAGAGCACTATAGCCTTGAGCTGAAGAGGTCAGGGACAGCACTCAGGCTGAGTGTTGAGATTAAGCCCCATGGCAGACAAAATAAATAAATAAATAAACAAACAAACAAATAAAACAGAAAACCTTTCTCTTTGGTTTATCATGTGCCCAAAGCTGGCAGCAAGCAAATCTATTCCCATAGATGTCCTAATTTGCCTAACCACTCTCTTGCTTCCTGTGTTAAAGCTAAAACAAAAATTAGGACCTGCTTTCTTTGTTTTGTTCTCTGCACACTGCCACCTCCCCACCCCGTCTTGCTAACACTTGGCCTGTCTGGCAGGACTTGGCTTAGACAAAGCTGGCCTTGACATTCTAAACAGGCAGCCTAAGGCACAGAGGTTTTGTGGGGTGTTCCTTGCCTCCTTCCTTCCATTCTCTAAGCAACAGTCAAAAACCTTAAATCATCCAAAGTAAAGCCTAAAATTAGGACAAGATCTTTGATTAGGACATGATCTTTGAAAATGATTACCTTATTATACACAAAGCAGCTACTTTAGGATGTTCAAAAGGAGTTTTACTTTGTAAGATTAGCAAACCAGAACATATCACTTGCATTTCACAGGGGAGACACAGAGGCACATAGCATCACAGGATTAGAGAACTGGCCTAGATGCCAGTTGCCAGCTACTCAGGAAGCTGAGATTTGAGGATCTCAGTTTGAAGCCAGCCTGTGCAGACAAATTTAAGAGACTCTTATTTTCCTTTATCCACCAAAAATAATTAAAGCCAGAAGTGTATGTATAGCTTAAGTGGTAAAAAGCATCAGCCTTGAGTGGAAAAGCCAAGTAGAATGCAAGGTCTTAAATTCAGCACCAGTACTGGCAAAGAGAGGGAAGAAAGAAGGAAGAAAAGGAGAGCAAGCAAGCAAAGGAAGGAAGAAAGGAAGGGAGGGAGGGAGGGAGAGAGAACAGAAGGAGAGAGGGAAAAAAGAAAGGAAGAAATGAGAGTGGGAAGAAAAGGAAGAAAAAGAAGGAAAGAAAAAAGAATAAAGGAAAGAAAAGAAAGAAAGAAAAAGAAAGAAGGAAAGCAAGAAAGAAGGGAGGGAGGGAGGCAAGGAGGGAGGGAGGGAGGGAAGGAAGGAGAAGAGGAGAGGGGAGGATGGACAGAAAGAGAGAGGGTGGAGGTAGGGAAAGAAGGACGGAAATAAAGAAGAAAGCATATGGACAAGCAAAGCAAGGATGGAATAAAGGAAGCAAAGATAGGAGAGGGGAGAAAAGGGGAAGAAATACAGAGCAGGGAGGGAAGGAAGGAGGCATGGAGAGAGGAAAGGAAAGACAAAAAGAAAGATAAAGAAGGGAAGAAGGAAGGGAAAGTAGAAGGAAGAAAGGAAGAAAGAAAAGAAAAGAGGCAGGGAGAAGGGATTCCTTCTCTTCTTCCGAAGAGAAAAGAAAAAACAAAGAAAGAAAGGAAGGAAAGAAGAAAGGAAGGAAGGAAGGAAGGAAGAAAGAAAGAAAGAAAGAAAGAAAGAAAGAAAGAAAGAAAGAAAGAAAGAAAGAAAGAAAGAAAGAAAGAGGGGCTGGGAAGGTGGCTCAGTGGTAGAGTGCTTGCCTTGCATGCCTGAAGCCCTGGGTTCGATTCCTCAGCACCATATAAGCAAAATGAAAAAAGCCGGAAGTGGAGCTATGGCTCGAGTGGTAGAGTGCTAGCCTTGAGCTGAATTGCTGAGGGACATCGCCCAGGCCCAGAGTTCAGACCCCACGACTGGAACCCCCCAAAAAAAATGAAAGAAGAAAGAAAGAAAGAAAGAAAAAAGAAAGAAAGAAAGAAACGTAGGAAGGGAGAGAGAGAGAGAGAGAGAGAGAGAGAGAGAGAGAGAGAGAGAGAGAGAGAGAGAGAGAGAGAGAGAAGAAAGAAAGAAAGAAAGAAAGAAAGAAAGAAAGAAAGAAAGAAAGAAAGAAGGAAAGAAAGAAGGAAAGGAAGGAAAAAAGGATGCCCACTCAAAGGTTTTTATGAAAGCTAAATGAGTTCTTACACTTCAAGCATTTAGATCAATACCAGGTACGCAGTAAGCTCTATGGGAATATTGATGTGTTTATTTTATCCCCCTTGGCATATAAGGATGACACAAAACCAATCCTTGTTAATGCTTCTGCACTCTGTCATTTTCTTTTCATTAGTTGGAGATTTTCAGAGCATTTTCTTGGAAATAATGATATTGCTGAGATGCATAGCTGAGTTTATCGTCATTGAAATAATTAAGATAAATGAGGGCATGAGAGTAGACAAAAAACAACTTTATCACAAAATAATCACAGCTTCAAACAGTACTTACAAAGACAGACACAGGGACAGACACACACACACACACACACACACACACACAAACACAGAGAGAGACAGCGAGAGAGAGAGAGAGAGAGAGAGAGAGACAGAGAGAGAGACAGAGAGAGAGACAGAGAGAGAGACAGAGAGAGAGACAGAGAGAGAGAGAGAGAGAGAGAGAGAGAGAGAGAGAGAGAGAGAGAGAGAGAGAGAGAGAGAGAGAGAGAGAGAGAGAGACTAATAGATCCAGGCAGTGGTGGCACACCTGTAATCCTAGCTATTCAGGAAGCTGAGATCTGAGGATTGAGGTTTAAAGCCAGCCTGGCAGGAAAGTCTGTGAGACTCTTTATCTCCAATGAACCATCAAAGAGCCAGAAGTGGAGCTATGATTCAAGTGGCAAGGTGCTAGTCTTGAGCAAGGAAGCCTTGAACAAAGAAGCTCTGGAACAGCACTCAGGCCCAGACAGAGTTCAAGCCTATAACTGGTATATGCATGCAAACCCCTCCACCCTGACACACAAATAATGGAAGAATGAAGATCCTCAACATCCTCAAAGTGTCTTCTTAATTTCAACCAGCTTTAAGTATCACCACAGCCCAGAGAGGTTAATAGATAGCAACAGGCCTCATAGGGTATTCACACCAGCCCCTAGTATGGATCTTTGCATTTTATCTCTGCCCCCTGCCCCTGGCCCGTTCCTGGATCTCTGACCCTGATAACCAGCATTATACTTCCAAGTTAACCTTTTTTTTTCTTGTTTTTAGTTTCCATATATGAGGTACTCATCTTTCTGCATCTGACTTACTTTACTTAGCATGATGATTTCCACTTCCTGCAAAGGATAGTCTTTCCCTATTCTTCATGACAAATATTCCATTCTACATAAACACCACAATGATTTTGTTTGTTCATCTTCCTATAGGTACCAAAGCTGATTCTATATCTGAGCTACTATGAAGAGCATCTCCATAAACATGGATGTGCAGTTGACTCTTATAAGCTGACTTTCTTCTTTCCTTTGCATGGATATCTGAGAATGGATTGTACCCTCACCCCTTATTTTTAGGTACAGATCTAAGGCACCCATTATCACCTCTTTCTTAAGCCAAATTCTCCACCCTAACACTCATCTGAAATAGATCTGATTGTGTGTGTGTGTGTGTGTGTGTGCGCGCATGAGTGTACACATGCCAATCCTAGAGTTGGAACTCAAGACCTGGGCACTGCCCTTTAACTTTTTGGCTCAAACTTGATGCTCTACTTCTTAAGCCACAGCTCCACTTCTGGCTTTTTACTGGTTTATTAGAGATAAGAGTCTCACAGATTTCCTGTCCAGTCTGGCTTCAAACTTTCAAATCTCAGCCTCCATTGTAACCAGGATTATGAGAGTGGAGCCTTCATGTCTTGGAAGACCAGATATCTTGATGCCCATGTTTCTGATTCTTATCTTGCTTTCTCTCTCTACCACACGCGTGTGCGTGCACGCACACACACACAAACACACACACAGAGTCTCTCTCAGTCTCTTTCTCTCTTTAATTGGTATAGGGCTCAGGGGGAAATGTTACTAGTATCTACTGATTGCTCCCAACAAATAATATCTGTTGCTATCTGTCATCACCAATATGTCAGTATTTTATGCAGATGTTGCTCCAAGCAGAACTGCCAGACGTTTGCATCTTCCTTGGGTCCTAGTACACAAATGAGGTGGCTCTAATACCTCTGGGGCAAGGATTGGTATGCAATACCAATCAGCCTACAACACTGGGAAGTCAAGAATGAAACAGACCATGGTCCTGAACACTTGGTAAGCTTGGCTCTCAGAATGAGCCAAACACAAAGCTCCTTTCAGACATTTGCTCAGGGTCCTCTTTGATGCATAACTTATTATCATTGGGAACCAAAGCTTGAGGAGTCACTTTCTTAATGTCCCTGGCTATATAGGTTTCACCTTGGGTGTCCCCACAAGGTTTGGGTGAGATGAGATGCAGGATTCCATAAAGGTGATGATATGTGCAGTCTATTTTGGCTCCACAAATCTCCTGGAGCCTGGTGTCTGGGCTGAGGGTGATGTGGCTATTTCTGTCAGAGCACAGGAGATTCAGTGGCTGAAGCTTCCATGTCCCTACTTCTGACTGCATCGTGATTGCTGTGTCACTGAGTGTGGGGGCGGGGCACTGTGACATCACAGCTTTTTTCCAAAGCCTGACACTATAAGTGACTCATATTGAGAGCACAGGCTATGGCAGTCGGCCTGACTTAGTACAGCAGACTTCTTGAGTCACCCATTAGTTGTGTGATGAAGGCAATTAGATACCAGGAGAACTGGAAGTGATCTTCACTGTCCCCTCCCCCCTTATGAGTCTGAAAGTCCTGGCTGTAGTATTCAGGAGAGAGGGCCTGAAGGCAGTGTGGGGGCATCTCCAAGGAGCTTTGAACTAACATTCTCCCGAGGCAAGATGTATCACAATGCTTTACATCACAGTAATAGCATACTTAGGCACATTTTAACTCACTTCCCAAGATGCCTGGAGGGAAGGGGCAATGGATTGGACTATGGCTTTTTGAGTCACCAAGGATCAATATTTTTGTCCGATCTTGTTAGAAATGAAGGATGGGGCTAGGTGCTGATGGCTCATGCCTGCAACCTAGCTGCTCAAGAGGCTGAGATCTGAGTATTATGGTTTGAAACCAGCCTGGGCAGGAAAGTCCAGAGACTCTTCCCATCAGCAGAAACTAGGAGTGGAGGTAGGGCTCAAGTGGTAGAGGGCTAGCCTTGAGCAACAAAACCAAGTGAGAGTGTAAGGCCTGAGTTCAAGTTTCCAGTTCCAGCATGAAAAGGAACGAAAGTAGAAAGAGGGAGAAAGGGAGGAAGGAAGACAAGAAAGAAGAAGAGGATAAGAAAGAGGTGGAGAAAGGGAGAGAAAGAAGGAGAGGAAGGAAGGGAGGGAGGGAGGGGGTGAGAGAGAGGAAGGGAGAAAAAAGATATGTGATGGCTTTATTAGGTTTTTATTTTTATTATTTTTATTTTTTATGCCATTTTATAGTTATGTATTAATATATTTTATATTATTTATATTATTTTATTATTATGTTTGATTGCTATTATTTTCTCATAGGAGAATATCAAGAGCAAGAAGAAAATGATGAAGAAAAACATTGCTCTTTTTATGCATCTCTCCCCATTTTATCAAGGTAGAAATCTTCTCCAAACCCAGAAAACATTCCCTCAGCTCTCAATGGTCAGGACAGAACTGCATATGCATCACTGGACCAATCACTGGCAGATTGCAACAACTTTAATTAACCTACTGTGAGTCATGTCTTGGAGCTGGAATCACTGTTCTCGGGATCAGGAACATGTCCATAAGAAAAGAAGGAATGACCATTAACGGCAGGCGATCAGCGATGTCTGTCCCTTGCTGAACGTTTGCAAAATTTGGTATTATTTTTGTGCCAGTACTGGGGCTTGCACTCAAGATCTTACACTTTGACAGCTTTTTCACACAAGGCCAGTGCTCTGGCTTTTGGCAGGTTCTTTGGAGATAAGAGTCTTGAGGATTCGTTTTCCCAGACTGGCTTCAAACCACAATCCACAGATTTCAAGCCTCCTAAGTAGCCAGGATTACAGGCCTGAGCTAATGATACTTGGATGCAAAGTACTTTGCTATATGGAATCAGACATGTTTTTCCTTCGCCTTCTTGTCTTGGGGCTCAAACCCAGGGCTTTGTACATGCTAGACAAGTGCTCTGAAACTCTGCTACAGTCCCAGTCCTCCAGGGGTTTTTGAGATAAGGTCTTTGTCTGTAGCTCAGGGTAGCCTTGAACTTACTGTGCTACCCAGAGTGGCCTCAACCTCCCCAAGTGCTAGACTTTCAAGTTTGCAATGTGAATTACCATGCCAACCAGACACTATCTCTTAATGATAATGTCTCCATAGTCACCCGTTCCAGCTCTGCAATGATGACTTATTCAGAATAAACACAACAGGCTTCCATACATGAACATAAAACACATCTGAAGTGGAACATTGGGTGAAGTCTTTTCTGCTTAATGTAGTGCAAAGCTCCAGAGTCAGCCTGTGTGGGTTCAATGCCCTGCTCTACTATTTACTGGTTAAGTGACTGGGAAAATGTCTTTAGCCTCTCTGAATCAACATGGCTTTTTGGACAACAAAGATAACAGTGCTTACCTCTCAGGGATCTTTGTGAAAATGTATTAAATTCATTTGCATAAAACACTTAGAAAAATAACTTTGGATTGGTGGACATTTACGTGTCTATTGTTATAATGTGACCATTTAAAAAGTGTTTTGTTGCTTTCTTCCAGCAGCATTCTATGCTTCTGTATCTCTGTTGGAAAGAAGAAATAAGATGCTTGGCAGTGGTATCTCACATCCGTAATCCTAGATCTGTAGCCAGATCCCAGGAGACTGAAATCTGAGGATCACAAGTTCAAAGCTACCCTGGGAAGACAAAAAAAAAAAAAAAAAGTCAAGGGACTCTAATCTTCAATTAACCAGCAAAAGCTAGAAGTGGAAGTGGAACAAAAAGTCAAAGAAGAACCCATGGCCCAGAGTTCAAGTCCCAATACCAGAACAAAAATAACTTACGTAGAAATAGGGACTTAAATCAGGTCCACTACCCTGGGACTCACTAGTTGATCGGAATGTGTGTCTGCCCTTCCTGTTCTTCATTTGGAAAACTAACCCAGTGTTTGAGTACCTGGGTAAAAGAGAACAGGGCGAGGGTGTAGAGAGCTGCGAGAGGCCGCACCTGGAAGATGGCGCCGGCTCCCGCCCTCAGCCTTCCCGATGGCGATTGCTCTCGAGGTAAACAACTCCTTATATGGCTAAGGCAAAGAATCTGGCTTGCTTCCGCGCACCTGAACCTATTGGTGGTTCCCACGTGGCGTATCAGGTTTGGCTACCCAGCGGGTACTTAAGGCTGTGGGGAATTCTCCCCGGGGTTGGGGTCAGAAGATTACTCAAAGGTCCTGAATAAACTGCAGAGAGAAGAGTCCGGTGTCGCGTCTTCCTTGCTGGTCGAGGCGGGTAGCGACAAGAGGGTGACAAGCATGCACAGAAAGAGGCAGGACAGAGATGGAAAAGAGTAGAGGGAAAGTTAACCAACCCTAGGCTCTGGGTCAGTCACCTGTGTAGCCAGAGGCTTGACCCAGCTTTGGATAACTCTCGATCTCTTTCCAGTCCTGAATATAACATATAATTTTAAATCACTTTGTATCATCAAACCACATAAGCAAGGAGGCCTTTTGCCATTTTACATGCAAAATGAGCAAAATAAACAATGTACCCCATGCCATCATGAACTTTAGACTGTAACCCAAATATAAAATATGGAAGGGAGGGATTTGGTCCCTGAAGACTGCCACTCTAGCATCCTTTAATCCAAGCTCTATTACTGGCTGCTTTATTATTTATTAGAGAGATCTCCTGTATGTGTTTCTTCAGTCAGCAGATATTCATTGAGAACTATCTCTATGCCAGACTTTCAGGCTTACACACTGAAGACATGATCACAAACAAGATAAACCCAGGTCCTTCCAGTCAGGAAAAGGAGAAAGAAAAAATAGAATGTAATGAGGTAGTTTTGGAGTTTCAATTCTTTATAAGTATGACAATAGTTGAGGCCTATGAACCATGGATTGGAAATGTCTGATGCATATTCAATCAGATAAGCAGAGTGAGTGTCCTACCACACAGCACACTGACTGCAAGCTAGGGCAACTTATTATGTATTTATATGATTCGATTTCCTATTTAAATTATTTCTGTAAACTTTTAAATTGGTAACTATGAACACAATTATACCTATGCCCAGAGATGGAACCAAATGTAAAACTCATTATAGCTAGCAAGCTAGATAGTTATTCAGCTAAGGAGTTAGATGGATGATAGATAGATAGATAGATAGATAGATAGATAGATAGATAGATAGATAGATAGATAGATAGATAGATAGATAAAGAGATGATAGAAACCTAAATATTTTCAATTGAATAACAACGAAAAGTATAAAAATATAGTATGTAAGCGCCCAGGCCCAGAGTTCAGCCCCACAAGCAGACCAAAAAAAAAAAAAAAAAAAAAAAAAAGAAAAGAAAAGAAAGAAAGAAATCAGAAAATGTGTCAAAATAAGAAACAAAAACAGTCAAGAGGTCAAATACAGAAATTGCAGAAATAAAATTAGTAGACAAGGGATTGAGAGACAGTCTACATTACTTAAGGATTTCAAGGAAAACATGACTTTCAGTAAGGAACACAAGATATAGTAAAAAATAAATTAAAATAAACTAAGCATTAAAAATACAGTGCCTGGTGGGCACTGTATTAATTTGTTTGTTTTTACTATCCAATTTGGGTAGGGGAAGGGCTATTGGAGATCACTTAAATAGGAATTCGGGCTGACTCATGATGAAAATGAACTTTACAATGTGAGGGTGGGGAATGGGAGGAGATAGGGAGGTGGGGAGGGAAGTGATGGTAGGGGGAAAACAAAGGGGAGATAACAATGCTCACTACAAAATGTACTCACTACCCTAATCATGTAACTGTAACCCATCTTTACAAACATATATATATATATATATATATATATATATATATATATATATATATATATATATATATACACATCCATATTGGAAGAATTCATTGGATGGGCATAAAAAAGCCGAACAGATACAGCATAAGGTAAGTGAAATGAAGAAATCACAACAATACTCTCTCAAGTGAAGTGAGAATAAAGCTTCTAAGAACTGAAGGTCTCTAGTAAGTACTTTCAAGCAAATAGAATTTCTATTCTGTGGGGATCTTATGGAGGATAAAAATATATGAACAAATAAAAATCCAAATCCAAATTATGTTCCCTCATATCCCAGTAACTGAAAACCTTCTGAGTAGGATATGTACTTGTTTGCTTTTTAAAACAACTCTGTGGTATGTGTGTATAATTCATTAGTTCTTGCACACTGGCTTTAGGAACACTTCCAATGCCCAACTAGCTTATCCTCTACTTTTACATATCTTTGTTGTTGTTGTTCTTCTCATCATGTGGCTGGAACTCAGGACTTGGGTCTATCTCTGAACTTTTGATGCTTAAGGCAAATGGTCCACCACAGCTCCACTCCAGCTTTCACATGATTAATTGGAGATAAGTGTCTCAGGGACTTTCTGCCCCACTGGCTTTGAAACACCAAACTCAGATTTCAGCTTCTAGGGTAACTAGGACTATAGGCATGATCCACTGGCACAGAGCTTTATAACTTCCTTTCAAGAAAAAAAAAACCCAGATTTTCCAAATAAGAGAAAACATAGTAATGTTGTCTTCGAGTCTGGATCACTTTATTAAACATAAAGATTGCCAGTTCATTCCATTGCCCTGAAAATGTTGTAAATTCATTCTCTACATATGTTAATAAACATCAAGATAATTACAGAGTAAAATTAGTTCCAATACTGTAAAGTTATATAAGCTTTGAAAACCATACACTTTACAACAACACACTAAACAGAAGGAAAAGAGATCTATTATCTCATAAGGGTCTCCTTCAGTATACATATCAGCATTTTTTCACCTACTTATGACTGCTAAGTACCTACAAGAAATGATAACTGGACTAGAGTGAATAATACAAAATTCAGATGGGACAACAGATACTAAATATGGTTAATCCAAGCATACAATCATAGATGTATATACCAGTCATATATATGTATATATATATATATATGTATATATGATCTATGTCATATAGATCATATATATCATATACATAGATAGATGTATGCCTGATATTTACTGTTTTTATAATGCATGTGAACATTAAATTTCAAAAAATACCATAAGGACTACACTTATTTCAAGGTAATTCCTGATTTTCTTTTTATAAATACAGACACACTAAGAAGAGTATTAAGAGAATATTTGACTTTTCTCAATGATATCCCCATGTGTTCAGAGTGTGAGCTGAGATTCAGGGTGATGAAAAAACAGGAAAACTAGAAACACAAGGGTAAAAAGAACTCTCAAATGAGTATGACACAAAGGAAGAAAGTATAACACCTTTGGCAGATTGGAGATAAGACTTACTGGGAAGCTCTGGAATTAATTATCACAGAGCTAATAGAAGATAATGATATAAATTACAGAAATATCTTCTCAGTGTGAAAATGTCAGCCTAATAACACTCTAACTTGATAAGAAAAGCCAAACAAAGAAAGAAGGATTATGTGTGAAAGTTTATTAAGATAAACAATCTAAAATACTTTCAAAAAGAGTAACTGTGGTTGGCCATTAAAGGACCCTTCAAACTAAGTGGAAATTATGCTCTAGGAAAAGTTCCTGACTGTTTGCTTGGCCAAAGGTGGATGCTCTAGATATTTCATAGGACAAGTGAAGAATTGCTAGAGACTGAGTCTCACCAGTAAAACCAGGTTGGCCTTGAGCTTTGGAACTTGGTGTATCTGCCTCCAGTAGGCTAGGCTCACAGGTGTGAACTATCAACATTGATCTCTCATCCCCATCCCCCATGGTTAGGCTGTGTTCTGATCTAGGTTTGTTCCTAGAAAAGCATGTTGGGTAGATGGGAAAGAGTTCCTCAATGTCCTTCATCACCTGATGTATGTTGGTACTTCCCCAGCAGGATTATTGTTTAGGGAATCAATGATAATATTTGTACCAATCCAACTGAAGGAAGTGACCATCTATCTTCTCAAGATATATGTGTGTGTATGTGTGTGTATATATAGAGAGAGACACAAACACATATATGTACACATATATAAAAACTTAACTGGTTTTGTATATAGATACATATGTATACACAAATATGTACATACACACATGCAGATACACACACAAATATACATAGATATATGCATAGATCTATGTATATTTGTATAGGCAAGTGTTTCTCCCAGTCTTTCCTTTTACTTTCTTTGTACTTTGTGGGGCTGTGGGCAGGCTGGCTTTCTTGGGAATAATTTTGTTTTTCAGAGACAAGGTCTCACCAGGAAGACCAGGTTTTACTTAAAGCCATAAAAACCAGTGTGTCTGCCTCCTGGAGGCGGGTCCTCCAGGTGTGGACCATCAAGAGTGATCTCCTACCCCCCAGGTTAGGTTCTGATCTGGGCTTTGATCCTTCCACTGAGGTGGAAAGGAGATTGGGTAGATGGGGAAAATTTCCTGAATGGCCTTCATTACCTCATGTGTGTTGGTGCATCCCTAGTCAAGTAATTATTTAGGGAATTGCTGATCACGTTTGTATCAATCCAACTGAAGGCATTGGCCATTTGTCTTATTGATATCCATACATCTATATGTATCTATATATTTATCTATGAATCTATTTAGAGAGGAAAAGACTTTTCCTAGCCTTTCCTTCTTCTTTCTTAATTTTTGGTGATGTTTTGGCCAGCCTGGGATTTTTGGTACCATTTTATTGGCTTGCTCTTTTTCAGAGATATTGTCTCACTTGGAAGGCAGCTATGCTCACCACTATACCACCAATGTGCCCGACATGCTCTCACTTGGAAGACAGATTTTACTTAAGCTTTAGAATGCGCTGTCTCTGCCTCCTGTGGACTGACTCATAGGTGTGCATCATCAACAATGACTCCCTACTGCTACTGCCCATGGTGAGGGTGTGTTTGGATCTGAGTTTATTGCTTCTGGTATGGTGATCAGCAGGTTGAGCAGCTGGGAGGGACTTCCTTCTGAGCCAGGTTTGGACAGCCTATCTGATTTTGTTTCCTGTGTTTTGATTTGATGCACTGGAGTATGAAGTAGAGGGAGCTGGGTATGGCTCATCCACCCAATCTCTAGCATTCTCTGGAAATGAAAGAGACGGTGGGATTTGTAGGGCCAGAGCTGTTGGAGCCTCTCCCTCTTTATGTAAATAATGTGGTGTGGACAAATGTGGTTGCCTTAGGTTTGTCAAGCCCCTGGAATTAGTGTCAGTCCATACCTGTGCTGGCAGAGGTGGTATTCCACTGCTTCCTCCTCCTCTTCCCTCTGCCCCAACCCTCCACACACTATGCTTCCTAAGACATGAAGTGTTGGTTTCTCAGTCAGCCTGGCTGTGAACCCCTTGGCACCAGTGTGCCTCTCCAGCTGCCTCACCAGTTGGAGCCCAGCTTTTCCATCAATCATCTTTCCCCTGGATATTCTTAAAATATTTAATCTTTTTTTAATTTATAAGATTTTTCTTAAAGTTTTTAATTTTTGTCACTATTGGTTTGGCTCTGGTCCTGGGGCTTGAACTCAGGGCCTGGTTGCCTTTGCTGAGGTTTCCTTCCTCAAGGATAGTGTTCTACCACTTGAGGCAAAGCTCCACTTCCAGCCATGATTTTGAGGGGTGGGTTGGATGTCTTTAGAGATAACAGGCTCCTGTACTTTCCTTCCTGGTCATTTTGGAATTATGGTCTTCAGATTGCAATCTCCTGAGTAGCTAAGTTTGCAAATTTGAGCCAGAGGTCCTCAAGCTTTGCCTGTGTTTGGAAAATATTTGATTACGTTCCCCAATCCAGAGGGCCACTTAATAGAGTGTGCTTCATTTTAGTCTGAGACACACATACACACACACACACACACACAGATTGTGTGTGTGTCTTTGCCTGTGTATATGTATGTATGTATGTATATGTACATATATGTGTTTGTGTGTGTGTGTCTAGAGTCTTTGCCCTATACATATGTTCCCTGTTATTTGAAATCCCTGACAATATTGCACTTATTGATATATATTGATATAAAAATTAATTTTATAGGGGCTGGGAAGGTGGCTCAGTTGTAGAGCACTTGCCTTGCATGCCTTAGGCCCTGGGTTCGATTCCTCAGCACCACATAAGCAAAAAGAAAAAAGCCAGAAGTGGTGCTGTGTCTCAAGTGGTAGAGCACTAGCCTTGAGCTGAAGAGCTGAGGGACAGCGCCCAGGCCCAGAGTTCAGGCCCCATGACCGGACCCCCCAAAAAATTAATTTTATAGATTTTGACCACATTTGATTGCTTTCCCCTATCCACAGCCCGTCTGCACAATGTGTGCATTATATAGGTCTGTGTGAGCTGTTCCCTGTGACTGAGAGTACCTTCCCCAAGAGTAATAAGACTTATTAATGTATATATCTCATACACCCAATCCACGTGAGATACCTGTTCCTTAGGATATCTTCCTTCAAGTTGTACAAGAGCAAAAGTTAAGGACAGAGGAGTAGCCATGAAGTGTCAGGGTCCCAGGGATAAGGTTAAGAGTGGACACTGTGTGAGCTTGCTGCCCTAGCCATAGCATGAGAAAGCCTGTGTCCTTTGGACATCCCACTGGTGTTCTAGGCCTCTCAGTCTCATTGCCAGGGGAACATGCTATTGTCTTAGTTGTTCTTGCAAATGGTTTTGACCATGAGCCAGGCAGTTCTGTTACCAGCGACCTTTTTGGTGTTTCCCATGAACAACCATGGTGGTGCCAGAAGGGGCACAGACTGTTGTCTGGCCTTGGGGATGAAACTTCCTGCCTCCAAGACCACCTCCACTGACACCAGCACCCACATCACTACCAGCACCACTTCCTCTCCCTATACCTCCTGCTCCACGCTGAGCAGCACTGCCCGCTGCACTTGCTAGGTGGGCGAGGATGTGGCCACTCCCGTTGCTCCTGGCCAGGTTGGGCTGGAGCTTGCCTCCTGGGACATGACGTGTGCACTAGCGGTCATGACCCGCGAGCTTGGGCAGGGCCAGGAGGCTTTTCTGGAGGTTGGTTTAGGAGCATTGCGCCCATTGGCCTAGGCTCTTCTTGGCTTGGACAGGCGCTCAGTGTTTGCATATGCTACTCTTGTTCTTGGAGAAGCTGCAGGTACAGCTCTTGCCAGGACTCACCCTCTGCTGGTTTTTCATCCTTGAATGCTTTGCCACAGACGATTTGCCACAGCCTGTCTGTACCACTGTATGCCACGGTCCTCGGGTGAGTGTTCCCTTGAGGATAGTGCAGAGAAGAGGTAGAAGAGTGGGAAATGGGTGCTAGGAGAATTCAGGGAGGCCTGGGAATGGATGGAGTGCTCTGTTGCAGGAGCCCCCGGACATGCTGGGGGCACCAGGCAGCGCGAGAGTTTCGCTTTATTGGTCTGGAGTACAGTGGCATCTTCAGGGACTTTCTGACAAAAGGCAAGGCCGTCTCTTTCCCTCCCTCTCCCTGTCCCCCTTTGCCTTCTGCTCCCCTTCCCCCTTCCCTTTCCTCTCTCTTTCCCCCTTCCTCAACACCTTCTCCTTCCCCTTCCCCTTTTCCCACTTCCCAGGGCACAGAGGCTCTGGGCCCAGGTGAAGGGAAGGAGGACATCCTTTTCTTGTCGGGCAGCCCACCCAAATAGGCCTGCAGCCCAGGGAAATTAGAGGTTTCAGTGCTGAACTGCACCATTGACACCCTGGCTTCTTGTGTGGAATTGACGAAACTGGCTGAATTGGTGGCTGAGGCTAGAGCCAGCTGTCCCTCCTAGTTTTCCTGGACCTTGCTTGCCTTTGGGACTGAGCTGTGCACGGAATCCAAGGGTCTTCTGGGGCCGCTGTAGCCATTCCTTTTCAGGCCTCCTTGAGCCAAGGCAGTAGCACGAATCCTGCCCCTGGTCCTCTCTCTCCTTGGCAGCAGCTGGGTCTGGTTGAGGGCATCCTCGAAAGACTGTGGAGGTGCGTGGAATTCATGCTGTTGTTGGGATTTTCTCTGGTGATTGCCACCGCACAGCTTCACTGCCTGCATCTCTGGGTTGCCAGAGGTCTGCTTGACCTTAGAAGGCAGCCGGCCTGAACCTCTCTTCCCCTCTATAGAGGATCGGCACCCCTCTTTTGGTCTGGCCCCACCCTGTCCCTGGGGTTCCCAAGGGAGACCCTCTTGTGGGAACCCTGGTGGGTCTTGAGACTGTGGAACTGGAAGGCAAGCGTTGCCAGGCATGTCCCAGGTACCAGTGTGCCCAGGGTCCTGCGAGACTCCAGAGCTGTCCACAGCCCAACGATGAGGCCTGCTGCTGCCCCCAGAAGACTCTGGGACCATTCCGGGATGCTTCTCCAGCCTGCTCCTGGGACAGGGGTTGGCAGACCGCTTGCCAGGTCCCTGGAACTCACACAGCTCCCCAGGCCATGGGGGCTCTGGCCCAGAGGTGCGGTCTCCCCTCTCGAGTGCCGTTTCATCCCCCCAACCCCAAACCACACTAGACTCTTTCAACTTGTCCTCTGGCTCCACCCTGACTCTGACAGCCCAAGAGCCTCCTTTCTGGGTTCTTGAGTGCCATCCTGTTCAGGGACCTGGTGTAGAAGCGCTGAAAGAAGTGCTGTGTTGCAGCCCAGGAGAGCCAAGGTCTCCCAGCGTGTGTCCAGCTTCTTTGCCATACTGCCTACCAGCAGGTGCTTCCTAAAACCCTTCACTATCTCTCTGACACCCATGGCACCAAGGATTTCTGCTGTGATGGGCAGGACTGACAGCAGACTCAAGGATTTTCGGAGCTCCTCTGAGTGTGTGCTAGAGGCCAGGTGCCCTTGGAGCAGCTGCATGGCTTCCCACACCCACTTGGTGGTTTGCGTCCCCATGCTACCCCTGGCCATGTCTACAGAGATGCGGGAACCACACACCTGGACTACTCGATCTAGGGGTTCATTCGCCCTGCTCTGAGAGAACAGATCCACATTTGACATCTTCAGCAGGTCTTCCTGCTCCCTGTCACCATCCTCCACCTCCCTTTGCCCCTCCCCCTGCCCAAGATCATACTTCCTGGACTCTAGACCTCCATCCTGGTTAGGGACCTGGCTCATAGCCTCGGATTTGTGGCTCAGCACAGCCAAGGTCTTCCAGTGTTTGTCCAGTTCCTTGGCCAAACCAGCCACCTGTGGGTGCTTCCTAAATCTCTTCACTACCCTTCTGACACCCGTGGTGGCAAGGATTTCTGCCTTCATGGGAATTACTGAGAGCAGCCTCAAGGAATTAAGAAGCTCATCCGTGTCTGTGCTGGAGGCTAGGTGCTCCTGGAGCTACTGCACAACTCTGCACACAGACTCGGCCGTCTGCATCCCAATGCCACCCCCGACCAAGTCTACAGAGATACTGGGTCCACTCACATGGGTTCCTGGATGCTGAGGGTCACTCGCCCTACTCTGAGAGAAGGGATCTACATTAGAGGACTTCAACATGTCCTCTGGCTCCCGCTCCCTCATCCTCTTCCACCCCTCCTCTCCCAGATCATCCTTCCTGGGCTCTTGACCGCCATCCTGCTCAGGAACCTGGCTCAGAGCCTCTGATTTGTGCCTCAGCACAGACAAGGACTTCCAGCACTTGGACAGTTCCTTGGCCAAACTGCCCACCTGCTGGTACTTCCTAAAACCCTTCACTGTCTCTCTGACACCCGTGGTGGCAAGGATTTCTGCCGTGATGGCCATGACTGAGAGCAGCCTCAAGGATTTGTATAGCTCATCTGCATTTGTGCTGGAGGCCAGGCGCTCCTGAATCTGCCTCATGGGTCTGCACTCCCACTGGGCTGCCTCCATCCTTTTGCCAACCCCGTCTATGTCTAAAGAGATGTCCAGGCCACTCACCTGGGTTCCTGAATGACATGGGTCACTCACTGTGCTCTGGGCACTCTTCTTCTCATCAGTTGCTGTGAGGCACGTAAGCTTCCTCCTGGTCCTTTCGGCAGCTGTGTCCAGAGTGACCCGGTCCACCAGCTGCCTGCCTTATATAGACCTCTTATTGCCCCACCTCTTCCCACAATAACTCCTCTAAGCCCCTCCCTGGCTCTGGCTCACGCCTGTCACACCATTACATCCTAGCAGGGAGTCTCCCAAGATGCACCTTGCCTGACCTCCTACAAGTCCCCTCCCTACAACTCCCAAGGCCAAGTTTCGGCTCTGCCCTTCTTGTCTGGTACTCCTGCATCAAGAGATCCCCCACTATTCTTCTGACCTGGGGAACCAGGAGATGGTTCAACTGGCGCCCTCC
Organism: Dipodomys merriami; assembly: GCF_024711535.1. NCBI lineage: Eukaryota > Metazoa > Chordata > Mammalia > Rodentia > Heteromyidae > Dipodomys > Dipodomys merriami. The sequence continues at coordinate 1,457,964 of NW_027202982.1, read as the reverse complement.
ACTAACACTCCCTGTCTCTCCATCTTGTTTACAGGATCCTCTCTATTTGGCCCTGTATTTTCCACCTTTAAAGATAACTCATAACACTAGGCACACCTTCGGCCCCTCCGCTCTCTGCGGAGGACCCTGGAAGTAGCAGCCCCGGCTATTCTTTCAGCCCAGGCGTGTGGAAAGCAGTCAGAACGGAGTTAAATCTAGCCTGTCCAATATTTCAGGATCCACAGGGACAGCAGTATCATGAACCCTTAGATTTTAATGTCATAAAATCTTTAGCTGAGTCTGTGCGGACATACGGAATCATGGCGTGCTTTACTGTAGCCCAGGTGGAAGCCCTAAACAGACACTGCATGACACCCGGTGATTGGAGTGGGCTCGCACGAGCTTGTTTGAGCCCAGGTCAGTATTTAGATAGGAAGGCCTTTTTGATTGAATTTGCTAGTGAAGAGGCTGCAGCCAATCAGGTTGCGGGAAACCCAGCTTGGGACAGAGATATGCTGCTTGGACAGGGGAGATTCGCCAATCAGCAGATAGGCTACCCGGTTCAAGTTTATGAATAAATCAATAAAATTGGCATAAAGGCATGGAAGGCCTTACCAAATAAAGGCGAGGTGAGTGGCAATCTCACCAAAATCCTGCAGGGCTCTATGGAGCCGTTTTCGGACTTTGTTGCTCGTATGGTCGAGGCTGCTGGCAGAATTTTTGGTGACCCAGACGTAGCCATGCCATTAATTAAACAGCTTGTTTACGAGCAGTGCACTAAGGAATGCAGAGCCGCCATAACCCCATATAAGAATAGGGGACTAGAAGCATGGATGAGAGTTTGCAGAGAGCTGGGCGGACCACTAACTAATGCTGGATTAGCTGCTGCTGTGGTGCAATTAACCCAGAAGAATGGGGCTGGGAAGGTGGCTCAGTGGAGAAGCACTTGCTTTGCATGCCTGAGGCCCTGGGTTCAATTCCTCAACACCACATAAGCAAAAAGAAAAAAGCCAGAAGTGGCACTGTGGCTCAAGTGGTAGAGCACTAGCCTTGAGCTGAAGAGCTGAGGGACAGCGCCCAGGCCCAGAGTTCAGGCCCAGGAAAAAACCTATTCAAAAAACGCTGTAAATTTGTCTAAACAGTTGTCTAGTTATCTTTTATGTAATTGAACTAGGGAGTTCGACAGCCTGATGGAACAGCTCAGGCTTGCCATCGTCATGGTGAACTCGACCCGAGTGGATGCCGGATTGGCGGAGGGGTTATCTTTGTGGATCTCCACTACTATGAATCATCTTACGGAGGGGCGGGTTTGGGAGCCCTGACAGGCCTCCTGGTGTTAGCCTCCTTGGTATGTCTGTGGTGCATTTGCCAAATTAGAGGTTCTCAGCATCGCAGTGCAGCCATGATTTTCCAAGCCTTTACAGCCATTGGAGCAGGTCAGTTCCCCCAAGCGTGGCTTGTCACCCTAAAACAATGAACACAGATTGCAAAGCCAAAGTACTGCAGTCGAGAGGCATGAGTTTTGCCCTCGAGGAGAGCATGTTTGATTGCACACGGGTTTGATTCGCCTTTTCCCGTCCTTGTGAATAATGAATCAATGGACAGGCTGAGTCATCCCTAGAGAAGGCGCCCTCTGGGAGAAGGCTTGTATGAAGTCCTTGCATTGCACAACAGGGATCAGACCTCTGTTCTCATCTGTGTTCTTTAAACAAAAAAGGGGGAACTGTAGAGAGATGTGTGCAGCCGCACCTGGAAGATGGTGCCGGCTTCCACCCTCTGCCTTCAGATGGCTAGTGCTCTCTGTGGTAAACAACTCCTTATATGGCTAAGGCAAAGAATCTGGCTTGCTTCCACGTACCTGAACCTATTGGTGGTTCCCTCGTGGCGTATCAGGGTTGGCTACCCAGCAGTACTTAAGGCGGTGGGGAATTCTTCCCGGGGTTGGGGTCAGAAGATTACTCAAAGGTCCTGAATACACTGCAGAGAGAAGAGTTCGGTGTCGCGTCTTCCTTGGTGGTCAAGGCGGTAGCAACACATCAGAAAGAATGACATTGCCCCATTTGTTAGGAAATGGAAAGGCTTGGAAAAAATTATATTAAGTGAAGTAAGCCAGGCCCAAAAAACATACGTCCCATGGTTTCCCTTATTTGCAATATCTAGTATATGTCTGAGTCATGCAGAAAAGGTCAGATAAGGTGATGTTAGGGAAATGAACCCTAAGATATGTATTCAAATGTTTTTTCTTTCTTTAAGGTGATTGTTTCTAACACATTTTTAAGATTATTTCTTTGTTGCTATGTATGTCCCTCCCCAATGGTATAACCCCTGCTTTCACTGTATTTGATGTCGGTATAATTTGTGGAAGGGAAGGGGAAAAACGAGTCATTTAAATAGAGATAGAGGAGGACCCATTGCAACAATGAGATGTACAAGTCATTATGTCGAAAACAAACTTTACAACTTTGGTGCGGGGTGGAGAGGGAATCTTGGGTGGGGGCACGGGGCGGGGTGAGAAGGATGGGAAGGGATGAGAAGGGGAAACAAAAGAGGAGGCTACAATGCTTGATAAGAAATGTATTTTTTATCTTGCCCATGTAATTGTAACCACTCTGTATAGTATTTTCACAATTAAAAAAAAGCTTGTTCAGAATCGTAGTATTAGCATCTTCTTTGTCTTTCTTTAAGGTGACATAAATACAAATATTGCATCTTGTAAGTTTATAAAAATGGGATTATACTTCCTAGATTTTTCAGTGGTATATTGAACTTCAACATTATGTTTCTCAGGTTCACCTGAATTAATGCATATGGTTGTAGTTCATTTATCTGAACTTTTCTGCTTGTCTCAGACATATATTAGTTATTGCAAATAAGGGAAACCATAGGACTTATGTTTCTTTGGGCCTGGCTTACTTCAATTAATAAAATTTCTATGCCTCCATCAGAAAGAATGACATTGCCCAACTTGTTAAGAAATGGAAATCTTGTAATTAATCTTATAAATATTAAAAATATATTTTCTCACTGGGTGGCTCACACTAGTAAACTTAGCTCCTCATGCTGAGATCTGAGGATAGTGGTTTGAAGCCAACCAGGGCAGATATAGTCTATGACATTCTCATCTCCAATAAATTACTCAGAAAAATTTGGAAGTAGAACTATGGCTCAAATGGTAGGGCCCTGGCCTAGAGCAAAAAAAGGCTCAGAGACAGTGCCCAGACACTGAGTTCAATCCCCAGGATCAGAACATAACAGAGTATGTTTTCTCTTAATACATACGATGGTTTTCTTGCACATGTTTCATCTTTATATATTTTTCTTATTCTTTTTTGGGGTGGCTGGGGGACTGGTCCTGCATCTTTTACTCTGCCTAGGCATAGTCCCTGAGCTTCTTTTACTCAACGTGAGTATGCTACCACTTGAGCCACAGACCCACTCTGGCTTTTTTTGAGTAGTTTAGTGAAACTAAGAGTCACATGAACTTTCCTGCCTGTGCTGGCTTTGAACCAGGATCCTCAGATTTCACCCTCCTGAGTAGCTAGGATTATGGTTGTAAGCCATTGGTGCCTAGCTTTCTTATTATTTTCATAAACATAAGTTCCTAGTAATAGATGGATTAGTTAGTCTCTTTCTTTATATTTTTGGTCTCTTTCTTGTTCGCTTAATATTTCTTTCTCTGTGGTAATTATGATTTTCATATATCCTAAGATTTACTAAGGGTTCTCTTTCTTTTGAACACACAAATATTCACTCAGAATTATTTGATTAAAGCTACATTTTGAAGTAAGAGTTGAACTTTACTTTTCTTCTACAGCATCCCAGTGCCATTTGTTAAGCAGATCCTTATCCTTACCCCAATACTAACTTTCTTCTTACTATGGAAGGGGTTCCTTATGGGCAGATGTCTTTCTCCAGGTGCTGTATTTGTTGCCAAACCTTTCTGACATTTTACATTATATGTATATTATATGTCATTTTCTGGTATTCTGCAATATTTTTCGGTATATTTTAGGTTTTTCTGTTTTATTCAGAACCACTATAACATTTTGTCTCCTATACAACCATCCTTCAGTGTCTATGGGGATTGGTTCCAGGACCCATGACGAAACTGGTGTCTGATCATGTCTCTCCCATATAATAGTCCTATATTTACATATAACCTGTGACACTCTCCTGAATACTTTAAGTCATCTCTGGACCTTGGCATCCTCTCTTATGATACAGGTTCTTTGGTATGAGGGTTGGAGTTAATCTGACTGCCTCACTTCCAGGAGAAACATAAAAATATAGCCACCAATGAATCTCAGTTTCAGCCAGGTCTTGGCTGCTATGCCTTAGTGCCCTATTTGTAAAATGAAATTCTGGAGCAATAGCTACTGCACAGAGACTCCACAGGAGATGAAACATCATAGATGTTGAAGAGAGTAACAGAGGGAGGGAGTTTGACTAAAGCAAATTCTATGCATATATGGAAAGACCACAAAGAAACCCCTTTGTACAGTTAGGTGCAAAGAGAAGAAAGTTGTCTGTGAAGTATTGGAAAACTGTGTGGCTCTTCCTCTTCCTGACAATCCCAGAACAAAAGACAGATTACCCAGACGAGAACATGAATTTATTCAGTAAAATTTGCCTGACACCAGAGCCATCTGAAGACACAGAGTATATGCTGAGATATGATGAGGAATGGAAGAAATGTGTCTGGAAGTGAAGGGCCTGACTTAATAATAACAGATGGACAGAGAAGCTCAGCAATGTCTACCTAGGTGCTCCAGCCCCAATCCTAGGATTTTCTTTTCTTTTCCCATGATTCCTATCTTTTATTCAATCTCTGTCAACAAATATGGTTTTATTTAATAATTTAAAAATTATCTTTAAATAGTTGTATATAGGGGGTTTCAATTCAACATGTCAATTTATATAAACAGTGCATCTTGACAGTGTCAACCCTTTTGGTCAATCAGTCTTGAATCTTTTACCACCAAAATATATCCTGAATGTTAGTTATTTTTCTATCTATCTTCAGGACTACTCCCTGAACAAATAATTACCATCAGTTGCCTGCACTACAGTATCTCACTGCTTTTTCTACTTCCATCCCTGGCACACACAGCTAAGGATATCTCTCACAAATAGTAATGTGTTACTTCTGGGCTCCAAAAATCTCTAGCAGGCTAAGCACTTATGGTTCACGCCTATAATCCTAGCTACTTAGGAGGCTGAGATCTGAAGATCTTGGTTCACAGCCAGTCCAGGCAGGAAAGTCTGTGAGACACTTATCTTCAATTAAACACCAGAAAACCACAAGTGGTGCCATGGCTCAAGTGGTAAAGTATTCGCCTTGAGCTGAAGAGCTCAGAAACAGCACCCAGGCCCAGAGTTCCAGCCCCAAGAGTGACCTTTTATACCATATCTTCTTTCACTCAGTTATACAAGCTTTCTGTCAGCTCTTCGGGCTAGTTCTTCAACCTAGAGCTCTGCATCGTTTCTTCTACCTTTGGTGCTGCCTCTGTCATCTCATCTACTCATTCATTTGCTGCTTTATGTAATATCTTCTTGGCTAGTTTTCCTTGATAAGCTCAAACTACATTAAATCACCAGCCACATGACAGTATTACTATCTGATTTTTCATCTTCCATTTTACTTTACCTGATATTTCTTCATTTATTTTATTTTATTTTTCGTGCTAGTACTTGGTTTTGAACTCAGGGTTACAATTCTCACTTGGCTTTTATGTTGAAGGCTGGTACCCTACTCAAGCCATATCTCCACTTTAATGGTTTTGATTGTTGACTGGAGATAAGAATCTCACAGACTTTTCTGCACAGCCTGGTTTTGAACATCAATAGTCAAATCTTACCTCCTGAGCAGTTAGCATAAGCCACTGATGCCCTGCTAAATTTTAAAATATTAAGTTTTAAAAATGCTCTCTCTTGGGCCTGGGCAGGAAAGCCTGCCCAGGCAGGAAAGGCCATGAGTATCCAATTAATCACAGAAAACCTCCAACAACAACAAACTAATGGAAGTGGAGCTGTGGTACAAGTGGTAGAACACTAGCTTTGAGCAAAAAAGCTCAGGAGCAGTGTCCAGGTTCTAAGCTCAAGCTCTAGGACTAGCATCCCCTTCCCCCCACCGAAAAAAAGTTCTCTTTTAGTCTTCAAGAGAATATAAGCTCAATTAGAATAAGGCATTGGGGGCTTGTAGAGTGCTTGCCTAACAGGCATGAAACCCTGGGTTCGATTCCTCAGTACCACATAAACGAGAAAAAAAAAAACTGGAAGTGGCACTGGCTCTAGTGGTAGAGTGCTAGCCTTGAGCAAAAAAAGCTCAGGGACAGTGATCAGCCCTGAGTTCAAGCCCCAGGACTGACAAAAACAAAAACAAAACAGGGACTTGGTCTGTCTTGTCCACTACTGAATATATATAACACTTTGAACAGTGCCTGGCACAGTAGATACTAAAACAAAATTATTGAGTGAAGATTAGAACCACCTTGAGAAGCACTTAAATTAACATCAGTATTGTAAATTAATATCATATTTTAGCTCACATTTTCCAGGAGCCAAATAATAATGTGCCTAGGAGAAATATTAAAATATTATTCTTCCTGGTAAAACACAGCGAATACACATGTCCATGGTACCTACTAAAAGATATGATCCTTTTTTTCCTTAGGATAAAAGAATGAATGTACATTTGTCTTCCAGATTGAAATGATAATTATTAATTAGAAAAGATCATTTTTTTCTTTAAAATGACCTCAGCTTATTTTCTTTGCAGATTTGTCCTTTGTACTTTCTTGGTAGAATCTTTCTGGCAGGTCAGAAGCTCCAACAGGAAAAGTATATATGGTGGATGAAAGCAGTGAGGCTGTCCTAGGGATTCTGTACAGTACTGAATTACCCTCAGGGCTTCCAGGATGCTCTTGGCTTGGGCTTTCTTTAAGGAAAGAACCTTTACAACACTGGAGACAGAACTCAAGTCAGAATATGCAGGAAACTGAGTTAGGGTAGGAAAAAAAAAAACAAAATTACACACCTATCCTCCACCCAAGTTCTGAAGCTTTATGAATAAAAAGAAAGTATTGCTGTTGGTATTAAATACATCATGCAAAGGAGAATAATATACTGTCTAGTACTGTTACTTAGCAGCATTAAAAATCAATTGCATACAAATTGAGTGAAGCCACAACTCATTTAGAAAAACTAATTCTGAAAAACTTTGATACATTTACTTGTCTATCAAGAAATAAAGCTTTAATTCATAAGATTAGGAAATTCCTCACTAACTTTCAGGGAGGTAGGTAGGCCCATGGACTGTCAGAAAAGATCAAAACCTGAATTTTTCCCAGGGCTAACAATTTTTTAAGTGGCAGCCACCAAAGGAAATGCTTCCTTAAAAAAATTACTGAGATATATTTTCCATGCAGTATTATACACAAATCTTAAGTGAAAAACATTTAAGGGAAAACTCACCACTTTTTTATCTTAAATATTATAAAACAAGTTTGGTTCTATCTTAAATACCACTTGTCCACTGTTGACATGAACTTCAAGCCTTTGCCTAAAAAGGATATCTCTGATTTGAAAAGAGAAAGTACTGGGGAAAACGACTGGCTCACCTCTCATGTGAGAGTGATTGATCTTTAATGAAGTCCATGGCATCCTTCAACACGGGATATTTCTCTTTTACTGTAGGCAATGGTCTGGCTTCTTCCATGGATCTGAAAGAGAATAGCCAAATTCGCCTTTGGGTGAAGGGTGTAAGCCGGGTGGGTGTGGAAGGTGAGGAGAGCTCCACAGCAGTGGGCATTTCTGCAGAGGGAGGCCCACTAGTTGGTGGCAGCTTTGATGGGACCTCCCAGTCAAGACTCTTGTCTCCGACAGTTGAGGGGCCTGCTTCTGTGGAAGATGCTGAGGCTTGGAAATGCTCTTCTACCACAGAGCTTGACTTCTGGTGCCTGTCTAGTGGCTGGAGATGATTGGTTTCATTGATAATCACCAATTTGTCAAAGGTTTCTTCTGAACTTTTGTCCATGGGCAAAAATTTTAGTAATGGAAGACTTTTCTGAATACATTCTTTTGCTAAGTGCAAAAAAATAAAATGATAAAAAAAAATTAAACTAAGGAATTACTTTCAGAGAAAAAAAGAATCTATTTACACTTGATCTTCATGAATTCTGCATCTACTGATAGAATACAATCAAACTTTAATTATATGAATCAAGATCATGTTGAAACTTTTTTGCCCATGTAATTGTAACCCCTCTGTAGAGTATTTTCACAATAAAAAAATTTAAAAAAGCTTTATTATAGTGAACATTTCAAATATTTATGAAGAATAGTAAAAAGTCTATTCTATATACCCACTGTCTCAATAATTATCAACTCAATTAATCTTGTTTCCCCTACTCCCAAGGTCTGATGATTTCCATGCAAAGCCCAAGCATTACATTTTTTTTCCTGTAAAAGTTTCAGCCTAGCTCTCTACAAAAATACATTTTCAAAGATATTTTAAAAAATTAATATAATTCTTTCATAATTCTTTGAGCTGCATACATGAATCTGAAGCCTCTTAAAAGAAGCAATTAGAAAGATGTTCCAATTGGAGCATGTTGGTAAAGAATTAATTCTTTTTGACATTTTCCCATTTTTGGTATATCCTTGAATGCAACCTTAAGCATCTTTCTTTATCACTTTTCCTATGTCAAAACAGACTCAACAAGAATTACCAAGAAGGCAGGCATAAGTTCTCTAAGTTCTGAACAAAACAAAAACAAAACACCTGATGGACCAGTAACCATGGCTGGTATTTGCATACTCACCTTGGCTCTCTTGGTTCACCTCTACAGCTTCTGAATTGAGTTTTTCTTCAGCCTCATTCCCTAGGTTCATCAGAGACTTTTGATTCATCTCTAACGGGGGAACGAGAAGATTTGAACCACATAATTAAGCTGTTCTGATAGAGCAGCAGGGCAGCACAGAAAACTACTGCAGAAACACCCAGTGTTGAAATTATAGAAGACTTCATAACTATTGCCCAGCTACTTAGGATGTGGGCTAAACTTGTTTTCTTCATCCTTTGAAGCTGTTCACAAAACTACTTTTGAAGACCTATCTACAAAACTACCTCCTACAGCTCATGTGGAAGGAATTTATATATATGACTTTATTATTTCACAAAATTTAAAATACTGGTGCTGAAGGAGATTTTCTCTAAATCCTACCAGTAAAGACAAAGCAGCTGAGGTCTAGAGAAATGGAAGCCTTACTACAGTCATATATCTAGTTTGCTTCAAAAATTGTTCTAATTTTTTTGTCTGTATGTGGAGTTCTGAGGCTTGAAATTAAGGTCTGAATGCTGTCCCTTAGCTTTTTTTTGGGGGGGGGGGGGTCCCGTTGTGGGGCCTGTACTCTGGGCCTGGGCGTTGTCCCCTCAGCTCTTCAGCTGAAGGCTAGCGCTCTACCACTTGAGCCACAGTGCCACTTCTGGCTTTTTTATTTTTTGCTTATGTGGTGCTGAGGAATCGAACCCAGGGCTTTAGGCATGCAAGGCAAGTGCTCTACCACTGAGCCACCTTCCCAGCCCTCCCTTACCCTTTTTATTCAAGGCTAGTGCTCTATCATTTGAGCCATAGCTCCACTTCTGGATGTTTAGTGTTTAATTGAAGATAAGAGTCTCATCAACTTTTTTTTTTTTTTTTTTGCCTGGACTGGTTTCAAATCATGATCCTCAGATCTGAGCTTTCTGAGTACAGGATTACAGGTATGCGCCACTGGCACCCAGTTTGTTCTTAAATTTTGAACTCTGTTCTACCCTGATGAGGGGACAACTCTAGGTGATGCTGAGACTTCAGGCAGAGGAGGGTACTATGAGAACAGATTGAGGCAATGATCACAGCATGGTCCACAATGCTGACAGCCAGGCAGAAGGCACAAGAGAGGCCAAGGTCTCAAACAGAAAGCCAGTATCTTGTGTGTTGGCAGTCTATTCTATGCTCACCAGAGCATTATCTATAGCATGCCTTGTCAATAGCCAAAAAGTTTTCACCTAAACTATGTGGCTGAGTTTCTTAGAAACTCTTTTCTTTCAAATCTTACCACATGGTTTCTCTGTTAGCACACTTTTTTGAATCTTGTTCTACCATTTTTTATATTGAGTACTCTACCACTGATTTAACTCATCCAGCTGATTCTCCTCCTTCCATCTGATGATGATGCCTTTTGATTTCTCCTAAGAGATTTTGTTTACTTTAGTTTCTAACTATCCAGTATAATTTGGGCACTAACCATGGTCTAGTCAGACCAAGGCTGTGTGTTTGTAAACTCATACTTTTAATAAAAATAACTATTAAAAATAAATTAAAGTCACCCTCTGTCTTCATATGTCTCTGACACATCAGTCACTTAGATTATTCACCACGTTCTCTAGCTAGATGTCTCAGATAACAGGTCCAAAGCTGAATTTCTTTCCTAATTCATAAATCAAAGATTGCTTTTTCCTATCCTGATCAATGCTTCTCCTTCCTACCAAGTAATCCATCAAAAATTGAACTATCCTAAATTCCTCCTTCTTATTCACTACTCAAATCCTTCACAAGCCCTATGATTATTTCATCTCAGTTGCAAAAGCTATTCTTTTTTAGTTACTATAATTAAGTCTTTTGCTTTCAATTTCTTTTTTTTCCTTTTCTATCAGTACTGAGCCTCTCAAAAGATTTTGCTCAAGGCTGGCACTTTACCATTTGAGCCACACCTCTACTTCTGGCTTTTTGTTGATTAAATGGAAACAAAGGTCTCCCAAATGTGTCTGTCTAGAACTGGCTTTGAACCCCATTCCTTGGATCTCAACCACCTGAATAGCTAGGATTACAGACATGAACCACTGGTACCACCTGGCTTTTGCTTTCAATTTTGTTTTCTTTTCTCTGCCCATTTGCTTATATTTTTTTCTCAATTACTATCCAGGGTTAAAGATGCGTACAAATATATACCATGTGAGTTCAAGTCCCATACTGGCAAAAAAATATAAAGAATATAAAGAATATCAGTAATGTTTAACTACTGTGATACCTAAGAATCAAAAACAATTCTCCTGATTTCAGTGTTAAGCATTTCTATGTATTTGTATAATTATATCACTCATTTATATATAACATGAAAATTTGTCTTGTATTAAAACATATAAGAATTATCATACTTAAGCATATTTACACTTTTCTTTTTTTCTTTTATCAAATCTATGGAAAGATGACCTTGCTGATACATGTGGCTTTATTTCTTCCACTTTTTTTGTTGCAATGTAATATTACTCATATCATATGTTAATATACAATTCCTTTCTTTTTTTTTTTTTGTTGGTCATGGGGCTTGAACTCTAGGCCTGAGTGCTGTCCCTGAGCTCTTCAGCTCAAAGCTAGTGCTCTACCACTTGAGCTACAGGCCACTTCTGGTTTTCTGGTCATTTATTGGAGATAAAAGTTTCACAGGCTTTCCTGCCTGGGCTGGCTTTGAAATGTGATCCTCAGATCTCAGCCTCCTGAGGAGCTAGGATTACAGGCATGAGCCACCTGTGCCCCACTCCAATTCCTTTTCTTTTCCCCACCAACAGACATTTAGTTCTTCCAGGTTGCACTGTCACAACCAATGTTGCAGTTATTTTTCAAATATGTCACAGATCTTTTACCTTACTGACACTATCAACGGCTGCCAGTATCTTCCATATATGAGGAATTGCCCACAGTGGTATTACTTGGGGTTTACTGAAAGATATGAAAGGGGTTTGAACCCCTTTAATGTTTACTCTAAACATTTTTAACACTAAGTTATGATTTCAAGGATTCTAAATTACTTTAAGCCTATTCATTACACTGAAATTTATTTATTTATTTATTTTTTTTTGGTTCGGTTGTGGGGTCTGAACTCTGGGCCTGGACGCTGTCCCTCAGCTCTTCAGCTCAAGGCTAGCGCTCTACCATTTGAGCCACACTGCCACTTCTGGCTTTTTTCTTTTTGCTTATGTGGTGCTGAGGAATCGAACCCAGGGCCTCATGCATGCAAGGCAAGTACTCTACCACTGAGCCACCTTCCCAGCCCCTGAAATTTATTTTTTTTCAAATTCGTAAGATCTGGGAATGTGGTTTAGTGGTAGATTGCTTGCCTAGCATACACAAAGCCCTGGGTTCAATTCCTCAGTACCACATAATCAGAAAAAGCTGGAAATGGTGCTGTGGCTAAAGTGGTAGAGTGCTACCCTTGAGCAAGAGAAGATCAGGGACAATCCCCAGGACTTAAGTTCAAGCCTCAGGAATGGAAAAAAAATCATAACATAATACTCTTGGGAAAAAGATTTCTTACCTTAATTCTAATACCATAGTGGGAAAACCTAAATTAAATGAAATTCACATGAGAAGGAAAATCTTACTATCCATATTCGAATCCCTTCTGCCAGGGAATACACCTGTGCAAACTCTTCACTCAGAGCTATCTTGACCCCATTATTTACTAGGGAAAGGAGAGAAGAAGAAATTACATTCAGTTAACACAATTCACTAATGCAGCATTGCACACAAAATATTCTTTGAATCTCCTGAAACAAAGAAAAAGTTTTCCTGACACACAGACAAGGATGATAAAAGCCTTGGGGGAAAAGCACTAATTAAGTGACAAATATTTGATTGGGTTCCCTATGTTACTTCAGACTAACCTGTTTCAAATAAATATTTCTAAAATGGAATTACTATTTAAAGTGGATAAACTCTGAAATTTAAAATAAAAATACTAAAAGTAAGTTTATTACTAAAATTGAATTTTATAATAGAAAATAATTCATGGTATGTTAAATAAAAAATAAATTTTGAAACAGTATAAACAAAATGATCTCAGCCTGGCACCTGTGGCTCATGTCTGTAATCCTAGCAACTCAGTAGGTTGAGATCTGAGGATCACAGTTAGAAATTAGCCTGCGTAGGAAAGTCCATTAGACTCTCACCTCCAATAAAATACTCAGAAAAGTCTAGAAGTGGAACTGTAACTTAAGTGGCAGTCGGCTAGCCTTGAGCAGAAGAAGCCAGCACCCAGGTCCTGAGTTCAAGCACCAAGATGGGCATTAAAAAAACAAAAACAAAAAAAAACTCACTCTAAAAGAGTAAAATATTAGGGCACAGTGGCTCACACATGTAATCATAGCTACTTCAGGCAGCTGAAATCTGAGGATTGTGGTTAAAAGCCAGACTGGGCAGGAAAGTCCTGTCGGACTTTTTTTTTTTTTTGGTCAGTCATAAGGTTTCAACTCTGGGCATGAATGCTGTTCCTAAGCTTAAGGCTAAGCACTCTACCACTTGAGCCACAGCGCCACTTTGGTTTTCTGGTGGTTTATTGGAGATAAAGAGTCTCAGGGACATTCCTCAGCCTCCTGAATAACTAGGATAACAGGTATGAGCCACTGGTGCCTGGCCCTGTGAGACTCTTATCTCCAATTAACTATTAGAAAACTGGAAGTGGCACTGTGGTTCAAAGTGGTAGAAAACTAGCCTTGAATTCACTCAGAGACAATACCCAGGCCCTGAGTTCAAGCCCCATGACTGACAAAAGTAAAACAGTAAAATAATTTATAATATATGTAATATGTAACATGATAGATTATATATATGAATACATCTAGATAAAAGACTAGTGGAGTATTTAGAAAAATTTTGAGAGGTGCTCTTCACATGGGGTGAATAGAGTTGATAATTATTTTAAGCTTTTCTTTGTTTCTACTTGAATGAGTGTATTTTTATAACTAGTTATCCCCCCAAAAAATATATTTATGGCAGCACTGGGGTTTAAACTCTGAGCCCCATGCTTGCTAGGCAGGTTCTCTACCACCTGAGCTACTGTGCTAGCCCTTTTTGCATGGGTTATTTTGGTGATAGGGTTTGCTTTCTATCTGGGCCATCCTGGACCAATCCTCCTATTTGTGCTTCTCCGTTTTGCTGGAATGACAGGCACCCAGCCACTGGTTGAGTGTTGAGAACATTTTTTGCCTGGATCAGCCAAGTAGCTAGGATTAGAGGCTTGAGCTATCATTCTCAGCCCAAAATAAGTTTTGTAAGAAAGTTTTAAGAAGGGCTGGGAATATGACAATGGTAGAGTGCTTGCTTAGCATGCATGAAGCCCTGGGTTCAATTCCTCAGTATCACATGAACAGAAAAAACCAGAAGTGGTGCTGTGGCCCAAGTCGTAGAGCACTAGCCTTGAGCAATAGAAGCTCAGGAACAAGGTTCAGGCACTGAGTTCAAGTCCCAGGACTGGCAAAAAAAAGACTTATGAAGTCTTTTTTAAATGAAGCCTTTTCTCTTCACTCAAAAATCAAAATATAATAATTTATAACAGGATGAATTTCTCTGTTGCATCATTTTATAAAGCATTAAATATTGTCTGAAAGTCTAGATGTGTCAGGCTCTACATCATGCACTGGACATAAAAAAAGGCATCATCTGTGCTTATGCAGCTTACACTCTAGTTGAAAAACATCTCATGTCAGACTCTATACCAATGGGAATAAAACACTGAGAAAAATACACCATCCGTGCCCTCATACAGCTTACTCTCTAGTTGAAAAACACCTCTCTTGCTTCCTAGCCACCAAGAAGCAAGTAGGTTTCCTGTACTTTATGTTCTTCCTCTATAGGTTTCTGCCTTGCAGATCTAAAAGCAATAGATCAGCTGACCATGCAGTGAAACATCTGAAACCTGAGAGCTGAACAGATGCTGACATCATCATCATAGACCTTCTAGCCTCTGACTCTATGAGCCAAAATAAACTAGTATTCTTTATTAATCACCCAGTCTGTTATATATTCTGTCATAACAACAGAATGTTGACTAACACAGAATACCAACTCTATGTCTAGAAAGTTACATAGAAAGTTTGTATCGACAATGCTATGCGAGTTAGGAAATCTGAGTTGAGCATCGTTTAGTGAATTAACAAAAAATTGACTGCAGTGGTTTAAATCACAAGGCTATTTATTGTTCACTTAACTTCGGCATTTTGAATTTTTTTTCATACCATGGTAGCCTCTAAGAACTTTCTTTCTTTCTTTCTTTCTTTCTTTCTTTCTTTCTTTCTTTCTTTCTTTCTTTCTTTCTTTCTTCATTCTTTCTTTCTTTCTTTTTTTGTCGGTTGTGGCGCCTGAACTCTGGGCCTGGGTGCTGTCCCTGAGCTCTTTAGTTCAAGGCTAGTGCTCTACCACTTTAGCCACAGTGCCACTTCCAGCTTTTTCTGCTTATGTGGTGCTGAGGAATAGAACCCAGGGCCTCATGCATACAAGGCAAGCACTCTACCACTAAGCCACCTTCCCAGCCTCATCTAAAAACTTTCTTTTGAAAAAAATATTTTAAACTAAAATGACATACAAACAATTGCAGTCAATTAGTTATATTGAAATAGTCACCTGTGTACTAAAACATAAATTTATGATGATAGACATATGCTTTCTATTAACTCATTAAATAATAAGAGGTAGTAGCAGGACTAATACTGAGTAGAAATATGGATATTCACAAAGACTCAGAAGTAAGAGAGATGTGATAGAAAACTGGACTGTTTTAGAGACTACTAAAATCATTATAAGCAGACTATTGCTGTATACTAACACTTATGGTTGAGCGTTCAAAGGCAAATAATGAACATAGCTTTAGAAAAGCTATGGAAGAAAAAGAATTCTTTGCATATGATACAAGAAAGATGAGCTGAGGCTAGAAATGTGGCTTAGTGGTAGAATGCTTGCCTAGCATACATGAAGCACTGGATTTGATTCCTCAGTACCATACAAACAGAAAAAGCCAGGAGTGGTGCTGTGGCTCAAGTGGTAGAGTGCTTGCCTTGAGCTGAAGAACACAGGGACAGTGCCTAAAACCAGAGTTCAAGCCCCACAGCTGATTAAAAAAAAAGATCTTGTGAGTATTTCTTTGATGCAGTATCTGTATTGTAAAGGCATTCACAGAAAGAGCACAGATAAAATATATGCCTTTCAAACAGCAAAGGGGTTGAGGATGTAGCTCAGTGGCAGAGTGCTTGCCTAGTTTGTGAAGTCCTGGTTTCAATCCCCAACACTGAAATTAAAAAAAAAAGGACAAGTATTTATGTATGATATTTCTAATTCTTATTCTTTTTGTG
The DNA here is from genome assembly GCF_024711535.1 of Dipodomys merriami. Lineage (NCBI taxonomy): Eukaryota > Metazoa > Chordata > Mammalia > Rodentia > Heteromyidae > Dipodomys > Dipodomys merriami. The sequence goes on along the minus strand of NW_027202982.1, from coordinate 1,441,823 downwards.
TCACTACTGTGGCTTGAACTCTGGCCCTAACTCTCTAGCTTTTCTCTTTGCTCACAGATGTAGTTCTACCACTTGAACCACAACTCCAGATCTGATTATTGTTTAGAGGGGAGTGGGCAGTAGGGTTGGCTAACTGGAGATGAGTCTCAAGGTTTTTGCTGTGTAGACTGGCTTCAAACTGCAATCCTCAGATCTCAGCCTCCTAAATAGCTAGGATTATAAGCATCAGCTACTGGTGTTCTTTTCTTTTTAGACCAGTCCTGGGCCTGGGGTTTGAACTTAAGGGTCTGAGCACTGTCCTTCAGCTTATATGCTTAAGGCCTACCACTTGAACTACAGCCCTACTTCTGGGTTTTTTTTTTTTTTTTTGGTAATTAATTGGAGATACGAGTCCTATGGACTTTTCTGCCAGGGCTGACATCAAACAGAGATCCTCAGATCTCAGCCTCCTGAGTACTAGGATTATAGGTGTGAGCCTCTGGTGCCAGACTAGTTTCCATTTCTTTTTCTTTTCTTTTTGGTTGGTTATGAGACTTGAACTCTGGGCCTGGGTGCTGTCCCTCAGCTCATCAGTTCAAGGCTAGTGCTCTTACCACTTGAGCCACAGTACCACTTCTGGTTTTCTGATTGGTTTATCGTCAGTAAGAGTCTCATGGACTTTCCTGCCTGGGCTGGCTTTGAACTGTGGTCCTCAGATCTCAGCCTTCTAAGTAGCTAGGAGTATAGGCCTGAGCCACTAGCGCCCAGCCTAGTTTCCATTTCTGATCGTGTGATTCTCTATTGCAAACACATATGTTTTTAAATTTTCCCCCACAAGGCAAGTCAACTGTTTTCAACTTTTAGTCTACAAGTTTTTCATCTTTCTGATGAAAAAGATAATCCAGCTTTCTAACTATAACTTAATTACTATATATGTTTATACACACACACATTTTTATTTTCCCTCAAAAAAACATGTGGAGGAAGTGACACCGTGGCTCAAGTGGTAGAGTGCTAGCTTTGAGCTGAAGAGCTGAGGGACAGCCCCCAGGCCCAGAGTTCAGGCCTCATGTCTGGCAAAAGAAAAAAAAAGAAAAGAAAAGAAAAAAAAAGCTGAATCTTAGAGCCCAAGAACACTCCGCCAATTCCAGTCAGTCTCATGATTTAAGGAAAAAAAAAAAAAAAAACCATGTGGAAGCCAAGTGGTAGTGGCTCATGCTTATAATCTTAGCTATTCAGGAGGCTGTAAACTAATGATCATTGTTTGAAGGCAGCCCAGATGGAAAAGTCTGTATCTGAAACTACTCAGAAAAAGCCTGAAGGGGTGTTGTGGCTCAAGTGATAGAATACTAGCCTTTAGCAAAGGAAGCTCAAGGATGGTGCCCAGGTCCTGAATTCCAGCCCCTGGACTGGCATAAACAAAACAAACAACAACAACAAAAAACAACATGTGGATTACTTCACCTACCCTACACTGCTCAAGGGAGATATACCCCACAATGTTCATGGTAGATATACTTTTCCACATGACATTTGTTTCTATTCATGTCTCAATGTAGTTTTGTGTGGCTCTTTTTCTTTTCTTTTCTTTCTTTTTTTTTGTACTGGGGATAAAATACAGGATGTCCACTTGCCAGATAAACACTTTGCCACTGAGCTATACTCCAGCCCTTGAGTGGATTTTTAAAGGAGATAAGAATTAAGAAGTCACCAAGATGTTTTACAACTAGGAAATATAACCTGCAATGTGAGATTAAAGGAGTGGTACAGATTATAGAACCATAAAGGCAATTTTAACAGGAACAAGAGCAAGAACCACCTACTCTGAAAAGGTATTTATGCTTGCTTATTTCTTCTGAACTTAGAAGAATGTGTCCTGCAAAAGTGCTCTGAAAATCCATACCTTATCTTTAGATAGGGCTTGAAATGCTTTTCCCTTCAATGTACATGAGTATACAGGGAGACATTTTTTTTGTAGGTTCTACTAGGCTGCAGGTTACGTACACACACATGCAGCCCCCCACACACGTGTGTGTGTGTGTGTGTGTGTGTGTGTGTGTGTGTGTGTGTGTGTGTGTGTGTATGTATGTATTCATTTCACAAAGATGCTAAACTGGGGGACAAAAAGAAAGTTGTGAGAACCAGGCTAACCCCAAAGAAAGCCTCCTGGGATATGCCATAAAGAAGCTGCAAGTCCAAAGGTAATAGTTAATACCTACATCTTCTTCCTTCTACATGTTATTAGCACATTCAATAACATTGTAGGTTCTAATCAGAATTTCTTATATTTTTAGGGGTAATCAATACTAACCTAATTTTACAGAGGACAATGTCAAAGTGCAGAAAGGTTTTTTGGTTAACCTACAGCTGAACAACCTGAGTTTCTGAGGTTGCATTACATCCCACATTAATTTTTCTTTCAATTCAACTACTTAGCAGTTTCCCATGAGAATTCTGAATAAGGATACGGGCTTGAACCCTGGGCCTGAGCACTATCTCTCGGCTCTTCAGCTCTAGGGGAGCACTCTACCACTTGAGCTACAGCACCACCTCCGGTTTTCTGGTGGTTCTTTGGGGATAAGAGTCTCATGGACTTTCCTGCCAGGGCTGGCTGTCAACTATGATCCTCAGATCTCAGCCTCCTGAGTAGCTAGGAAGACAGGCATGAGCCACCAGCGCCCAGCTAACTTTTTTTTTTTTTAATGCTGGGAGTGGCCTGGACCACTATCATCCTATTTATTCTTTCTGTTTTTCCAGGTATCTGGGATGACAGGTTCTTGCCACAACACACAGTTATTGGCTGAGACAGGATTTCACTAACTTTTTTGCAAGAGTTGGCTTTGAACTTTGTTCCTCCTGATCACCAACCACACTCCCCCAACCCCCTCCCCCCCCAGTAGCAGGTTGGATTACTGGTACGAGCCACCAGCACCTGGCTTCAAAGTTGCCGTTTACCATTTTCTATTACATAAAGATGATCTGGGGGGGGAAAAGAAACACAACTACTAGCAGAGCTACGAGTCAGCAAGAGAGGGACCTGGCCTTATGTCTCAGCTGGGGAGTGATGTGTACTAGAATCAGATAGGTAAGGTGAAAGGAGACAGCAGAGAGCCTTGACTGTCACATTGAGGGGATTAGATTTCACGCTGTGGGCAATGGGGAGCCATTAATTGAGCTTGGCATTGTAATGACAAGATAATGTAGTGATTTAAATAAAAACATAAACAAAAAACAAAAGACTTGGGAGTACCAATGTAATAATGCAAGCAAAAGATGAAAGTCTAAATAAAGGTGGAGGAAAGCAGAAATGAAGAGTAAAGTTGAGGAGGAAGGGACAAAGAAGGGCTTGCAGTTGACTAGAAAGGAAGGGCACAAGCAGCACAGGGATGAAGGATAGATAGAGAGCAGTGATTGAAGGACAGGTCTGGGCAAACAATGACCATGACCGAAATGAACTGAGAAGACATTATGGTTTTACCCTTTGGAAGTAATGGGATTCAGAATGATTGAAAGGGAAACACTTAATGGGAAGATACATAACAGGCCCTGGGAGAACCAGAGCTGGTAACTAATATTTTGGAATTATTCCCACAAATGGGACAGAAAAGAGAGAAGAGAGGACAAAGTCTGAGATTGTGAGAAAGGGAAAGATGCCTGAATAAAGCTTATGCCTTAGAGAAGGAGGAATAAGTTAGTAAAAAAGGCAGAATAGTGAGATGTAAGAAAAGCATGTGGACTGTCATAGGACCAAAAGAAGAAAATCTAGCGGAATTAGATTCACCACAGAGACTAGTAGAGGAAGAATCATTGGAGGAAGAATACTTGGGAGGAGAGAAGAAAAAGAAGAGAAAGGAAGAAAAAAGAGGAATCAAATAGCAGAGTAAGAAAAGAGAGGGATAAGAAGTAGAAACAAAGAGCTACCTTGTTTTGTTTCTAAAATATTACACACCTACTACAGCTGAATGGAGACCAAAAGAGATGACACAAATTATTAAAGTGTGGCTCAGTAGACATTTGCATACTTGATGACACCATTAAGAGATGTTTACTGCAAAAAGTTATATTTCACGGAAGAGGCATTCATTACATACTTTTGAACACCATGGAACACTAGTGCCTTGAGTTAACACAGTAGCTAGCAGCTTAATGGAGGTGATAACACTAACATTTACAACTTAAAATAATAAGTATTAATAAACAACTTTCACCCAGACAGTTGACAGACAAATAAATAGCTCCTTCTCATTCTGATGTTGGTGAGTGGGCCAGATTGCTTCTAATTCCAACCCTGGACAAATCTGATCCCTGAAGACAGCTTTCCACAATGGGGACTTCAGTACTGAAGCCATTTTTGCCTGTGGTACTGCCAGGTTACTGCCTAACTCTAAAGAGAAAGTGGCTTATGAGAGTTCTATTATTAGCTCATTACCTTGAAATTCTTTGAAAGAAACTGATTGATTAAGGCTTGGAGAAAATGTATTCACACTTTTCATAACGGAATTGTGACATCTCATAAATATACATTAAAGATTAACCTTAAACTGAAATGTTACTGTCTTTATCGACTTCAGCTACAATTTCTGGTTTATTAAACTGAAACTGAATGTTTCAGTTCTGAGGCCTACCAAAAAGCTTTCTAAGAATTATGGGAAAATATCACAATTTTTAAATGTCATTTTATATAAACAAATAATTATTCTGAATAATATTCTGAAAATAAAGTACAGGTAGAAATCAATAAAATGTCAGTAGTTATCATTTACTATTAAGATTAAAGTTTATTTTACTTTTCTTTTGGGTTTTCTCTGCTTTTGTATTGATTAGTTACTATTTTTTATGATATTGGGGCTTGAACTCAGGGTCTCTAACTCTTGTTTGGCTTTCTCACTCACAACTGATGTTCTATCACTTGGGCCATGCTGGTATGTACTGGGGCTTAAACACAGGGCCTGCACTCTACCACTTGGGCCACATCCTACTTCTAGCTTTTCATTGGTCAATGGGGGATAAGAGTCTTATGGTATTTTCATCCTCAGCTGGCTTCAAACGTTGATCCTCAGGTGCCAGCCACTAGTATGCACACTGTTTGTTTGTTTGTTTTTGGTTGATTGTGGGACCTGACCTCTGGGCCTGGGCCTGTCCCTCAGCTCTTCAGCTCAAGGCTAGCTCTCTACCACTTGAGCCACAGCACCATTTCTGGCTTTTTCTGCTTATGTGGTGCTGAAGAATCAAAACCAGGGCCTCTGCATGCAAGGCAAGCACTCTACCACTGAGCCATCTTCCCAACCACCATTCTTGTTTTTTTGCTGGTTATTTAGAAATAAAGATTCTCTTGGGTTGGTCTATTCAAGATGTCTTCAAATCATGATTCTCATATCTCAACCTCCTGAGTAGCTAGGGTTATATGTGTGGGTCACTGGTACCAGCCAATGTCATTATTTTTTGGTCCAAAATTAGAACTTGAACTTGGTAGATCTTAAGTGCTGAGGGACAGCACCCAGGCCCAGAGTTCAGGCCGCAGAACTGACCTTCCCCCCAAACTAAAACAAAAACACCTCTATCTTTAAGATACACAGGAAGACAAATTCAGCTATCCAACCCAAATGTAACAAGACATGGTTGAGGATGTGGAGTTAACCAGACATTTGACTTCTACTTTACTATTCATTTTCTAATCTATTTCTGACCCAGTGGTTTCTTCATCTCTTAAACTGAGAACATATGAATATTTAAGACTCCATTAAGGAACAAATTGATATTAGCCCCTGGCACTAAGTGCAATATAAGTGCCTGCTACTACTTTAATGAAAACTGAGGTAAAGATTAAGGGGATTTGGGAGGAGACTCTGGCCAAAGGATGCAAAGCAGCATTTATGGAGGATGGGCAGCTAATGTTCTATGTGAGAACTAGCAGTGAATATACTGTTCTGCATTTTGGTAAATGAGTGTATACTACCTACTTTAGCCACACACACATACACACAGACAGACACACACACACAAACACACACACACACACACACACACACACACACACACAAAAGGTAACTATATGAGATGAGGAGAATGCTGATTTATGAATGCTAATTTATAAATGTTAACTATAAATACATACAACAGGAATTTTTTTAACAGATTGAAGACTAACGTATAGTTAGTGGAAAAAGAAAATCAAAATGGGTCTTTTGGATGTGGCTGTGACACTTAGCCACCATTGCGACAGTCAAACACTGCCAAACCTCCTTGCCTTCCAGACAACCTGATGGCAATTATCTGTGGTGTTATTTCCAAGGCAGGCAGCTTCTGTTGCCTCACTGGGGAGTTTTAGATGTATGGAGAGAAGACATGATAGACTGTCTCCAAACACATAGTAAAGTTGGGGCAGGGGCCTAAGGAAGGGGGATGATTGGGGAAGGTTGGAAATGAGAGAAATAGAACTTGAACTTGGTATCTAACACTTTCATCCACTGGCTGGCATCTAACATTAAGTCATACATCCAATACTCCAAAATACTCCAATATCATGTTTTTGTGTTTTTGCTGGTCCTAAGGCTTAAACTCGGGACTTGGGCATGGTCCCTGGGCTTTTTTGCCCAAGTCTAGCACTCTACTACTTGAGCCAAAGCTCTACAAATGCCTTTTTTGAGTGCTTCATTAGCGATAAGTCTCATAGACTTTCATGCCCAGACTAGCTTTGAAGCTCAATCCTTAGATCTCAGCCTCTTGAGTAGCTAGGATTAAGGTATGAGCCACCTGTGACCAGCCTAAGTCACTTTTTTTCTTTTTTGTTGGTCATGGGGCTTGAACTCTGGGCCTGAGCACTGTCCCTCGGCTCTTCAGCTCAAGGTTAGTGCTCTACCACTTGAGCCACAGTGCCACTTTGGTTTTCTGGTGGTTTATTGGAGATAAGAGTTTCATGGCTTTTCTTGCTTTGAACTGTGATCCTCAGATCTCAGCCCCCTGAGTAGCTAGGATTACAGGTGTGAGCCACTAGCGCCCAGCCAAAGTCACTTTTTAATAGATAGGTTTTCAGTTACTAAGGGCATGATTACTACTGAGATGCTTCATAACCTTCCTCATAGCCCTTTAACCACATAAGTTTTGTTTGTCTTTAGAAAGTGACTATTTAGGATGAATGATATTTGTTTTTTACAATCAGAACAATATTAAAAAATCATATAGATATAAAATACTTCAAAAAGATTTATTCTACGAATCTATCCCCTAGTACAAATGATACGAAGTTGATTAATGTATTTTAGGATCATATATATATTCACATATGTATTTATGTTCATATCAATTTCACTTCACAATTAAATTACTGTATTTCTACCTTCTAGTTGGAGTATACTTAAATCTCTAAAAATGACTATGCTGCTACTAAAAACAGCAACTTCCCAATTGTCCTCCATAGATAGAGGGCATCCACAACATACTTTGTGATAGGGCCAAAGCCTGAGTCAAGAAACTTCCCAATGGTGCCCAGTGGACAAACTGTTTTGAATTGGTTTAAAGAAAACTAAAAAGAAACATTATTAATACCTTGCTCTATTGTGATGTGGAGACCACCTATGAGAGAAAGTTTCTACCTTGCTCTTCAACACAGTTGTAATGAGAAAGGAAGGGCCAAGAATGTGAACTTATGGTGCACAGACTTGAGTGCCATGCACTGGGAGCAAGGCGGCCCATTAGTCGAGAGACAAGGATATGCAAGTCTAACCCCCAAGACATGGCAACATCAGGTAGGCCGTAGGCAGTGACTGTGAATTTGTAGCCGCACTCATTATTATTGCTGTCAGGATGAAAGAGGAACTGAAGCAGAGGACCATCCTTAAAGGTCACTTTCTAGAGACAAACAAAAGTCATTTGGTCAACAAAATGGAAGTAAGCAAAAACTCAGCAGTAAACATGTTCTTTGTGACTCAAAAAACCTTAAAAGCGGTATCTGTTTCTACAAGTTCAAAATTATTAAGGGAGAAATGTACAGAGATGATACCAAAACACAAAACTACATTTAGAAAGCAGAATTAGTAGAAAACTGCTGCTCAACTTTCTAAAACTCTAGTGACTATCTGCTCAACCAGTGATCACTGGCTCAGTTCTTTGTTCTCAACCAAGGAGAGAGAAGGAAACAGCCTGAAGCAGGCTCCAGCTCAGAGATTAAAGAGATCTGTCAGCCCGGGCTCCTAGCTTTCAAAATGGTTTAAGTCTATCTCTTCGAGCCACTGGCTTTTCTGAATTCAGATTAACAGCTCTTTAATTTATTCTGGACAACACTGGGTATTAGCAAATTTCCTATGAAGAGCCAGATAGTTAAATATTTAGCTTTTGTGGGCTAAATAATCTCTACTGCAACTGTTCCCCTCTTCAAGTAGAGTATCAAAGCAACTGTTAGAAATATAGGTGTGGTTACATTCTAGAAATGTGCCAGTATTAAGGGTTATACTTAGAGCTTTGAGTCTTTTTCAGTTATTTTACTCATGGCTATCACTCTACCATTCAAGCCATGCCTCCACTCCTGGCTTTTTGCTGGTTGAGATAGGGCACTCTTAGATTTGTCTACCTAGGCTAGATTCAAACCTTATTCCTGAGATATCAACCTGCTGAGTAGCTAGGATTTTGAACATTATGAACATGAGCTACCAGAGACTATCTAGTTCTTCTTTTTCCAAACACCATACTTTTATTGCTCTAAAGTTGGAAAAAGGAAAAGAATCAATATAGAAGTACTTATTTACCTTGTTTTGGGAATATGAGTCACCTTAGGCCACTTATAAGTTACAACTTTTGTGTCGTACAGTGTCTTCCCATCTCTAGAGTATGTAAATTCCAGATAATCATCCCTGTGAAGACATAATTTCTATTATATTCTTTCTCTTGTTTTTGATCCACTATTGCTTGGAAGAAAAAACATGTGAGTCTTACTGCTTTTCAGTTTCACACCTCTCATCAAATTCCACTTCACAGTTAACACTGGGTTAACAAACACAGATAATTCATGGCAGTTATTTTCATAGTTATGGGCATATTCCTTGGTCCATGTATGTAGTACAACAGGCTGTTCCTGCTGCCAGGTCTCAACATCCGGCTAGGCAGACAAATGAGTAAGAGAAAATTCCAGTTATTACTACACAACCGTCTCAATAGACTATCAGTGCTGTAGATCACAGGCTTTGACAGCCCTGATGAAATTTCACACAGGCTAATCTGATTTTCCTGTCTACACAGAGATCAATAGACATCTATCACTCAGCAGAAGTGCATTGGGATTATACTTTAGGGACTCATGCTTTTATCTTTTAGCAGTGACAGAACTATTTTTAAAAATAACTACTGGTATGAATTCCACTGGAGAAAAACACTGAATTAAAAATTTAAAGAGCTCACATTTTTACTTAGGACCTTGGCATGTCTAAGACCACTCTCTTCTCCTTTAAAAAAACGGAAATAGGCACCAATAGCTCATGATTCTAATCCTAGTTACCCAGGAGGCTGAGATCTGAGGATTGCAGTTTGAAGTCAGCTTTGTCAGGAAAGTCTTATCTCTAATTGAAAACCAGAAGTGGCTCAAGTAGTAGAATGCTAGTCTTGAGCAAAAGGAGCTGAGGGATAGTGCCCAGGTCTAGAGTTCATGCCCCAATACTGGCAAAAAAAAAAAAAAGATTAGGATTGGATGCTTTGGCTCAAGTGGTAGAGCACTGGCTTTGAGCTGAAGAGCTCAAGGACAGTGCCCAGGCTCAGTTTAAGCCCCACAATCAACAAAAAATTCAGGGTTGGAGGCATGGTTTAGTTGGTTGGTAGAGCACTACCCAATGAGCCAAAGCAACAGGTACTAAGTTTGAGTTCCAGTTTTACACCAAAAAACAAAATAAGAAAATAAAAAGGGTCTGCTAAATGTATATGCCCTTTCTACTACCATTAGGGAGTTTTGAAACTCAAAGAAACTATGAACAAATGTTATACAATAAAAATTAAGTATGGAAGATAATTCTTTTAAATACTAAATCTTCTTATTTGTCTTTAAATGTACATTTTCTCTTTTTGACTTCATTTTTGTGTGTGTGTGCCTGTCATGGAGATTGAACTCAGGGTATTGGTGCTGTCCCTGGGCTTTTTCATTCAAGACTAGTACTCCACCAATTGAGCCACAGCTGTGGCTCAGTCCTCCTTCAGGGTCATTGCAGAGCTTCTTCAACAGCTTCTTCAACTTTCTCAAAAGAGTACAGTGTGAAATGTCCAAAGAACAGAAGTCTAGGAGAAAGATGACGTAAAAGAGGATGAAGTACTCAGTATTCACTGCACATGCTGGTATTTCCACCAGTCCCCTCCCTGCTTATTGCAAATAGCCACTTCTCCTTACCAGTTGACGAGCTACCATGGAAAACACTGAATTACAGTGTTTCTACTACAGTTGTCCACTATACTGTGACAAAAGGGATTCCAAAATCACTCTCATGGTTGCCAGAAACTATCCTACATCTATCAAAACATAAAGTAGTTAATATTTTATATGGTACATCATTTACTACATTATTAACAAAAGCAAAGCTAGGGAGGGCTACCTCAGCACCTGAGATACTGGCTGTGTGAACTTGAACTTGAGAAACCACTATCAAGTGTCTCCAGGTGGCCCCTGAGGTTCAGGGCTGGTCTCATTCTGTGCAGATAGGAAGTGGGAAGGCATCTTTACTATTACAGGTTTGTCATGACTTTGTGAAAGAAATCAACTTAGAGGATAATTACTCTTTGCTCGCTAGAATGAGTTGGGGGCAGTGCCAAGATGTCTTGGGATATCTTCTGTTAACTTCTTTTAAACTTCAGGTATCTTTTGTTAACTTCTGTTAGCCTAATATGCTTTTCACCAGGTTTTAGGCTTTATCTTAGGCATCTTTGTATGGACATAGTATGTGCTCAGTGCTGATTTACTGAGGAAATAAAAAGGCCAATGACAGAAGCTGGGTGCTGGTAGCCTGTGGTTGTAATCCAGCTTTACAAGAGGCTGAGAACGAGAGGATTTCAGTAGCTGAACAAATGCATCATTATTGGTATGTCTAACAAATCAATGCTGCTGTCATTGTTTTACACAACATGTCCTACTTCCTAAGAAGTTAGTTTGAAGACAGCCTGGCCAGAAAAGTCAGCAAGACTCCATCTCTAATTAATCGGCAAAAAGTCAGGCTAGAGGTGCTGCTCAACTGGTAGTTTCAGCTGAGTAAGCAAGCTGAGCAAGAGCAAGGTTCCAATCTTGGCTACCATTAAAAAAAAACAAAACACAACAACAACAACAACAAAAGAGATGAAAATAAAAACAAGAAGGAAGTTTTAGTAATCCTCACCAGTCAGAGATTTTGAAATGCTACTTTGAATCTGTACACTAAAATTTTAATTCCACCATCTTTTTAAAGTTTGCATCATCCCATGGAGTCTCTTTAAATAAAAGATCACAGCAATAAAAAAAAAAAAAAAGGCTAGGGAGGGCTATAGAAGCTGACTACCAAAGCAGGGAGAAGGGAACAGCAGATCACAGAAAGGGATAGCGGATCACAAGACCATTAAGCATCATCCAAATGAACAATGTCAATCTAATCTCTGAAAGGGAAAAGTAGTGAAAATTTCAGTAGTTGATGTAACTGATAGTTAAGTTTAAGGTGAGTTTTTGTCTTTGTTGCTTTTCAATGAAGTGGAGATATCACTCGAAGTTATATCTGTGATCCCAGCACTCAGAAGGCTGAGGAATATGTTCAGTAGTGAACTTTCTCTTTCAATTTCATTCAAGAGTTGGAGGAGTATTGGTGTGAGCTCTGCTTTGAAGGGCCTAGTAGAATTCCACTGTAAAACCATCTGGTCCTGGACTTTTCTTAGCTGGAAGGTCTCTTATTGCTGTTTCTATTTCAACGCTTGATATGGGCCTGTTAAGCTGGTTTAATTCATCTTGGTTTAGTTTTGGCATGTCAATATTTGCTAGGAAAAGGTCCATTTCTGTCAAGTTCTCAAACTTATTAGCATAAAGATTTGAGAAGTATTCCCTTTTAATGTTTTGAATCTTGGTTGTTTCCGTGGGGATGTTTCCATTCTCGTCTCTGAGTTTATTTGTTTGGATGTGTTCTCTTCTTTTTCTGATAAGATTTGCTAAGGGTCTGTCAATTTTGTGATTTTTTTCGAAGAACTAACTCTTTGTTTTGTTGATTCTTTCTATAGTTTTTTTTGGATTCTAATTTATTTAATTCTGATTTAATTTTAATTATTTCTTTCCGTCTACTGAATTGGGGTTTATCTTGCTGCTCTTTTTTCAAGGAGGTTTAGATGTGTCATTAAATTGTTGGTTTCAGATCTCTCTAATTTGTTGATGTAGGCGCTCAAAGCTATAAACTTGCCTCTGAGTACTGCTTTTGCTGTGTCCCAGAGGAGCTGGTAATTTGTGTGTTCATTTTTGTTGAATAACCCTCATCCCAAAACCAGGCAGGGACTCATCAAAGAAAAAGAACTGGAGTTCCGGGAAGATGGCGGAGGAGAAGCTGGAATCTGAACAAGCTCTCGCATAGAAAGCAGCTTTAGAGTTCCAGTGAACAGTCCTAAGCCAGAGAATCACACCAAGTGTGCCATCACAGGACAGAGAGTTAGACAAGAGAGGGGAAGCCAAGGCAAGTGGTCGTCAGCAGCCGCCACGGCGGCAGCGGCGGCGACAGGGTCGCAAGCGGCAGAGACCACAGCCGGGGGCCATACCTGAGCGCTCACACAGAGAGTCCGGGACGAAGGAGCCAGACGCAGCGGCCGAGCGGATTCTACTCAACACCAGCAAGAACCAACAAAGAGCGGACATCTTCACCCTGCAGCTTGCAGACCAGAGACGACCCAGGATCCAAGACTCGGCACCAGAGACGACCCAGGACCCAAGACTCAGCGTGAGTACAAGCCCGACATCCTCACTCCTCAGGGAGCAGAGGAAGGAAGGCCACCCCTCCCCCCCCAGCACCGGTGATCTCCATCTTGGATACCGACAAAGCTCGGAGTTGCTGCTAGCTTCAGCTCAGGCCTTGGAATAAAATGAGTCATTTAGCAGGTCACAAGAACTTAACGCCGAAGTGACCTGCCAGACTCAGCTCCATCCAGGGAAAAGTCACCCAGCACAGGCGCCAGCCTAGCCTCACTGGGTAACCAGAGCCAGAGGCTGCCCCTCCCTCTAGCAGCCACCACAATCAATTGAAAAACAGAAACCCTGAGAATGGCTCCAGGCTGGGCGCTGTGAGTTATCACAAAATAGCCCCAGGGAAAAGCTACTGTTTGCTGAAAGGCCTCAACTCCACCCAGAACCTAGACTCATCACCACATCCCCCTCTTGTGACTCTCAAAGCAGACCACCCTCCCAGAAAACTAACCTGGGAGGGGGATCTCAAAATCTTGGGTAAAGCAGAGCATTTTTCTGCCTCTCCCAACCAACTGACTTAAGAAACCAATCAAGCCACAGGACCTCAAGCTGACCAGAGACTCCAAGAGACTGGTTGCAGACAAAAGGGAGATACAGGATTCTTCCCACTCCTCCCCCCCCAAAAACAAAAAAACAAAAAAAAAAAAATCAAAAGACTTTTTTTTTTTCTTCTTTTTTTTTTTTCTTTTTTTTTTATTTTTTTCTCTTTTTTTTCTTCTTCTTCTTTTCTTTTTTTTGCTTGTTTTTTGTTTTTTGTTACCTTATATATATATATATATATATATATATATATATATATATATATGTATATAAATTTTTTTCCCTTCTAAAACTTTTATCAATCTTTAATTTTTGCCTCTTCTGAAAAAATAATTGTTTTCCAGTAACTTTTTTTTCTCATCTTACAATTTTTATTTCAGAATTACGTGAATGAGAGTTTTCCTTTCTTTTCTTGTCTTCTTTCTCTTTTTCTTTCTTTCTTAATTATCTTTTTGTTTTTTATCTAGCTCTACTGAACTTCTGATCTTTTCTTCTCCCTTAAAGCTTTTCACATCTCCTCAATGTCCCTCCCCTTCTCTGAACATATTCACATTCCTCTCTAAATAGACGGTCTTTTAACCTCTATAATAACATTAATTTTTACGTTTCTATTCTTTTTCTGGTCTCTCTTTATACCCCTTTCCGTCTCTTCTTTTTCTCTCTCTCTCTACTTGCATCCTACCCAACCCATTTCCTGCACTGTGAGTAGGACATAGTTAACTCTCCTTGTGCCTCCCCACACCAATCTATTCCTATTTTTTACCCACATCTCTCACTAATCCTTATAATTTCTGGTTTTCCAAATTCTTTTCTGCGGTTCGAAGTCCTTTAACATATAGTCGTTTGATGTTGAATAGATGTATCTGTTGAACTAGATTGTATCTGTAGACTATTGACTGTACAAATGCAAACTTTGGTTGATGGTTGCCTTAAGATAGTGTTCTAGCACAAAACTGGTGCAATCTTTATCTCAAATGGGCCGAGTAAGCCGGAAAAACACAAGAAAAATGGCAAATTCGGGTATCTCAATTCCCAACCTTGATAATCAGGGATTAGAACAGATAAAGAATAACCCAGAGGAGAGTTCCCAAATAGCTCTACAAACACTAATAGCAAACATGATAAATGAGAAGTTTGACAATGTACAAAGGACTCTGTATGAGCGTGATAGGGAGAGAGAGGAGGCATCCCAGAAGTTTATACAGGAATATCATAAGCGTGAGGAAGCTTCTCAAAAACTGATACAGGATTTGCATGAACAACTTGAGAATACTCAAAGAGAAAGGGAGGAATGGCGTGAGCAGGCAGAGAACACTCAAAGAGAACTGCAGGAATCCCACAGAAGGGAGGAAACTAATCAAAGAGTAATTCACGAATTAAGAGACCAGGTAGAGAATACACAAAGATCACTAAAGACATTCATGGAATCCATTAACAAAGAGCTGAAGGAAGTCAGGGAGACCACAAAGGGAATGTTGAATGGAACCCAACAGAAGGAATGGGAGTCCAAAGAAACCATAACCAATCAACTAAGTGATTTGAGAACAAACACTGAACACCAAATTAAGGAAGTAAAGAAATTCATACAAGACCTAAAACAGAGCTTCAACAAAGAACTTGAAGCCATCAAAGCTGACCAAGTAGAAGGAAAAGAGATAAAAAACAAAGTAGAGAGTCTTGACAGCAGGTTAGACCATGCAGAAGATCGAATCTCAGGGATTGAAGACAGCCTAGATATTATAGAGAAAGAACATACAACCATCCAAGACAAGTCCAAGAAATATGATAGGTCTATCCAACACCTGGAGGACACCATCAGAAGGCCCAATTTAAGGATAATGGGTGTAGAGGAGCACCTAGAAACAGAAGTTAATGGTCTAGGAAATTTGTTTAACAGGATCCTAGCAGAGAACTTCCCAAACATACAAAAAGATAGGCCTATTCAGATACAAGAAGCTTTTAGAACCCCAAATAGACCAGACCAGAATAGGACATCCCACCGTCACATTATAATCCACACAGGATCAACCCAGACCAAGGAAAAGATCCTTAAAGCTGTCAAGGAGAAAAGATTAATCACCTATAAAGGGAAACCAATTAGAATTACCTCAGATTTCTCAGCAGAGACAATCAAAGCAAGAAGAGCCTGGAATGACGTATGCCATGCCCTAAAAACAAACAACTATCAACCAAGAATACTGTACCCAGCTAAACTCTCCTTCATAACTGAAGGCCAAATAAAAACCTTCCATAGCAAAGAAAAATTGAAACAATACATCTCCACCAAACCAGCCCTGCAAAAGATTCTTAAAGATGTCCTACACATAGAAAACCAACAAGAACGCAACAAAGGCCAAGAAACTGCACACAAACGGAGAATCCAAGAACCTTAGGAAGAACCCAGTTTTCACAGCCCCCAAGAAGGTGGATAACATGGCAGGAACTCCCAAATACCTCTCAGTCCTATCTCTTAACGTTAACGGACTGAACTCTCCAATTAAGCGACATAGACTGTCTAGTTGGATTAAAAAACAAGACCCTTCTATCTGCTGCCTGCAGGAGTCACATCTTGCCCGTAAAAACAAACATATTTTCAAGGTTAAAGGCTGGAACAAAATCTACCAAGCAAACGGCCCTCATAAACAGGCGGGAGTTGCAATCCTAATATCAGATAAAATAGACTTCAAATTAAAATTCGTGAGAAGAGATAAAGAAGGTCGCTACATACTAATTAAAGGATCTCTCCTTCAGGAGGATATTACAATTCTAAATATCTATTCGCCAAACAATGGAGCACCCAAATTTATCAAAGAAACACTACTTTCCCTCAAATCCCAGATAGATCCAAAGACATTAATCGTTGGGGATTTTAACACACCACTCTCCCCACTAGATAGATCAACTCGGCAAAAACTCAACAGAGAAACCGCAGATCTAAACAGCTGCATAGATCAACTAGACTTAACAGACATTTACCGAACATTTCACCCAGCAGCATCAGAATACACGTTCTTCTCAGCAGCACATGGAACGTTTTCTAAAATAGACCACATTTTAGGCCACAAAGCAAACTTGTCTAAATTCAGAAACATTGAAGTTATACCTTGCATTCTCTCTGACCACAAGGGAATAAAATTAGAACTCAACACCAAAAGCCACCAAAGAAAGTCCGGTATCACATGGAGGCTGAACAACACACTACTGAATCATGAGTGGGTCATGGAAGAGATTAGAAAGGAAATTCAAATGTTCATGCTATTCAACAAAAATGAACACACAAATTACCAGCTCCTCTGGGACACAGCAAAGGCAGTACTCAGAGGAAAGTTTATAGCTCTGAGCTCCTACATCAACAAATTGGAGAGATCAGAAACTAACAATTTAATGACACATCTAAACCTCCTTGAAAAAGAGCAGCAAGATAAACCCCAATCCAGTAGACGGAAAGAAATAATCAAAATTAAATCAGAATTAAATGAATTAGAATCCAAAAAAACTATAGAAAGAATCAACAAAACAAAGAGTTGGTTCTTCGAAAAACTTAACAAAATCGACAGGCCCTTAGCAAACCTTATCAGAAAAAGGAGAGAGCACACCCAAATTAATAAACTCAGAGATGAGAATGGAAACATCACCACGGAAACAACCAAGATTCAGAACATTATAAGGGAATACTTCTCAAAACTTTATGCTAATAAGTTTGAGAACTTGACAGAAATGGACCTTTTCCTAGCAAATATTGACATGCCAAAACTAAACCAAGATGAGTTAAACCAGCTTAACAGGCCCATATCAAGCATTGAAATAGAAACAGCAATAAGAGACCTCCCAGCTAAGAAAAGTCCAGGACCAGATGGTTTTACAGCGGAATTTTACAAGGCCTTCAAAGCAGAGCTCACACCAATACTCCTCCAACTCTTCAATGAAATTGAAAGAGAAAGCTCACTACCAAACACATTCTATGAAGCCATCATAACCCTAATCCCAAAACCAGGCAGGGACTCATCAAAGAAAGAAAACTATAGACCCATTTCTTTGATGAACATTGATGCAAAACTTCTCAACAAAATTTTGGCCAATCGACTTCAACAATTCATCCAAAAAATCATACACCATGATCAAACAGGATTCATTTCAGGGATGCAAAGCTGGTTCAATATACGCAAATCAATTAATATTATTCATCACATCAACAGGAGCAAGAATAAGAACCACATGGTTATCTCAATAGATGCAGAAAAAGCATTTGACAAGTTCCAACACCCCTTTATGATGAAGGTTCTGGAAAAATTAGGAATCCATGGAACATTCCTCAATACAATAAAGGCTGTATATGACAAACCTACAGCCAGCATTATACTCAATGGTGAAAAACTAAAGCCATTTCCTCTTAACTCAGGAACAAGACAAGGATGCCCACTCTCTCCACTTCTCTTCAATCTAGTATTAGAATGCCTAGCTACAGCAATAAGGCAAGATGCAGACATAAAGGGGATCCAAATAGGGAAAGAAGAAATAAAACTTTCCCTCTTTGCAGATGACATGATCTTGTATTTAAAGAATCCCATAGACTCCACTCCCAAATTACTCAAGCTGATTCAAAACTTTGGCAAAGTAGCAGGTTATAAAATTAACCCCCAAAAATCAATGGCTTTTCTATATGCCAACAATGAGAAAAGTGTGGCTGAAATTAGGAAAGCAACTCCATTTGTAATAGCCCCACAAAAAATAAAATACCTAGGAATTAACTTAACCAAAGAAGTGAAGGACCTCTATGATGAAAACTTTAAAATCTTGAAAAAGGAAATGAACACAGAACTTAAAAAATGGCAAAACCTCCCATGCTCCTGGATTGGCAAGATTAACATCGTGAAAATGGCAATACTTCCCAAGGCTATCTACAAATTCAACGCGATACCTATCAAAATTCCACCCTCATTCTTCAAGGAAATAGAGGAGGCAATCCAAAAATTCATATGGAACAATAAAAGACCCCGAATAGCAAAAACGCTCCTCAACGGAAAGAACACTGCTGGAGGAATATCAATACCAAATTTCAAACTCTACTATAAAGCCATAGTAATCAAAACAGCTTGGTATTGGCATAAGAACAGACCTCAGGACCAATGGAATAGAATTGAAAACTCAGAAATGAACCTACAGACCTATAGCCATCTAATCTTCGATAAGGAAGCTAAAACAATAGAATGGAAGAAAGACAGCCTCTTCAGTAAATGGTGCTGGCAAAATTGGTTAACTACATGTAGAAAACTAAAGCTAGATCCTTATATATCACCCTGCACCAGAATCAACTCCAAATGGATCAAAGACCTTGAACTCAAAGCAGACACTCTGAAAACCTTACAGGATGGAATAGGAGAAACCCTAGGTCTCCTTGGCTCAGGTCGAAATTTTCTGAATAGAGACCCGGAAGCACAACAAATCAAAGAAAGGTTGGACAAATGGGATTGCATAAGATTGCAGAGCTTCTGCAGGGCAAATGACATAGCTGGCAAGATCAATAGAAAGCCCACCGATTGGGAGAAGATCTTTACTAGCCATACAACGGACAAAGGTCTCATATCAAAAATATACTTGGAACTCAAAAAATTAAACCACCCAACAACAAATCCTCAAAGAAACAACTGCCCAATAAATAAGTGGGCGAAAGACTTAAAGAGAAGCTTCTCTGAAGAAGAAAGAAGGATGGCCAATAGACACATGAAGAAATGTTCAACATCCCTAGCCATAAAAGAAATGCAAATCAAAACAACATTGAGATATCACCTCACTCCAGTTAGAACAGCAAAAATCAAGAACTCTAATAACAACAGATGCTGGAGGGGATGTGGACAGAAAGGAACCTTACTTCATTGTTGGTGGGAATGTAAACTTGTTCAACCACTTTGGAAAGCAGTATGGAGGTTCCTCAAAAGACTTCACATAGATCTCCCCTATGATCCAGCAATCCCACTTTTGGGCATTTACCCAAATGTTTACAAACAAGACCACACTAAAGCTACCAGCACAACTATGTTTATTGCAGCATTATTTACCATAGCTAAGATATGGAACCAACCCAGATGCCCCTCAGTAGATGAATGGATCAAGAAAATGTGGTATATATACACAATGGAATTCTATGCCTCCATCAGAAAGAATGACATTTCCCCATTTGTTAGGAAATGGAAAGGTTTGGAAAAAATTATATTAAGTGAAGTAAGCCAGGCCCAAAGAAGCATAGGTCCCATGGTTTCCCTTATTTGCAATATCTAGTATAGGTATGAGTCAAGCGGAAAAGGCCAGATAATGTGATGTTAGGAAAATGAACCCTTAAATATGTATTTTAATGTTTTCGTTTCTTTCATGCATGTATTTCTAATGCATTTATAAGATTATTCCTTTATTGCTTTGTATGTCCCTCCCCCACAGTGTAACCCCCGCTTTCACTATATTTGATATCAGTATATCATGTGGAGGAGATGGGGACAAACAAATCGTTTAAGGATTCAGGTGGACCTGTTGCAACAATGAGAAGTACAAAATGTCATGTCAAAACCAGCTTTACAATTTCGGTGTGGGGGGGGGGAGGGGGGTATAATTGGGTGGGGGGAGGGGGGTAAAATTGGGTGGGGGGAGGGGGGAGGCAGGGAAGGGAAGTGAAGGGTAAACAAAGGAGGAGGCTGCAATGCTTGGTAAGAAATGTATGCATTATTCTGCCCATGTAATTGTAGCCCCTCTGTACAGTATGTTCTCAAATAAAATAAAATACAATTTAAAAAAAAAAAAAAAAAAAAAAAAAAAAAGAAAAAGAACTATACACCCATTTCTTTGATGAACATTGATGCAAAACTTCTCAACAAAATATTGGCCAGCTGACTTCAACAATTCATCCAAAAAATCATACACCATGATCAAACAGGATTCATTTCAGGGATGCAAAGCTGGTTTAATATACGCAAATCAATTAATATTATTCATCACATCAACAGGAGCAAGAAAAAGAACCACATGGTTATCTCAATAGATGCACAAAAAGCATTCGACAAGATCCAACACCTCTTTATGATGAAGGTTTTGGAAAAATTAGGAATCCATGGAACATTCCTCAATACAATAAAGGCTGTATATGACAAACCTACAGCCAGCATTATACTTAATGGTGAAAAACTAAAGCCATTTCCTCTTAACTCAGGAATAAGACAAGAATGTCCACTCTCTCCACTTCTCTTCAATCTAGTATTAGAACGCCTAGCTACAGCAATAAGATGCAGACATAAAGGGGATCCAAATAGGGAAAGAAGAAATACAACTCTCGCTCTTTGCAGAGGACATGATCTTGTATTTAAAGAATTCCACAGACTGCACTCCCAAATTACTAAAGCTGATTCAAAACTTTGGCAAATTAGCAGGGTATAAAATTAACCCCCCAAAATCAATGGCCTTTCTGTATGCCAACAATAAGAAAAGTGTGGCTGAAATTAGGAAAGCAACTCCATTTGTAATAGCCCCACAAAAAATAAAATACCTAGGAATTAACTTAACCAAAGAAGTGAAGGACCTCTATCATGAAAACTTTAAAATCTTGAAAAAGGAAATGAACACAGAACTTAAAAAATGGCAAAACCTCCCATGCTCCTGGATTGGAAAGATTAACATCGTGAAAATGGCAATACTTCCCAAGGCTATCTACAAACTCAACGCGATACCTATCAAAATTCCACCCTCATTCTTCAAGGAAATAGAGGAGGCAATCCAAAAATTCATATGGAACAATAAAAGACCCCGAATAGCAAAAACGCTCCTCAACGGAAAGAACACTGCTGGAGGAATATCAATACCAAATTTCAAACTCTACTATAAAGCCATAGTAATCAAAACAGCTTGGTATTGGCATAAGAACAGACCTCAGGACCAATGGAATAGAATTGAAAACCCAGAAATGAACCTACAGACCTGGAGCCATCTAATGTTCAATAAGGGAGCTAAAACAATAGAATGGAACAAATACAGCCTCTTCAGTAAATGGTGCTGGCAAAATTGATTAACTACTTGTAGAAATCTAAATCTAGATCCTTATCTATCACCCTGCACCAGAATCAACTCCAAATGGATCAAAGACCTCGAAGTCAAAGTAGACACTCTGAAAACATTACAGGATGGAATAGGAGAAATCTTAACTCTCCTTGGCTCAGGCTGAAATTTTCTGAATAGAGACCCGGAAACACAACAAATCAAAGAAAGTTTGGACAAATGGGATTGCATATGGTTGCAGAGCTTCTGCATGGCAAAGGACATAGCTAGCAAGATCAATAGAAAGCACACGGATTGGGAGAGGATCTTTACTATCCATACAATGGACAAGGGTCTCATATCTAAAATATACTTGGAAGTCAAAAAATTAAATCCCCCAACAACAAATCCTCAAAGAAACAACTGCCCAATAAACAAGTGGGCGAAAGACTTAAAGAAAAACTTCTCTGAAGAAGAAACAAGGATGGCCAATAGACACATGAAGAAATGCTCAACCTCCCTAGCAATAAAAGAAATGCAAATCAAAACAACATTGAGATACCACCTCACTACAGTTAGAATGGCAAAAATCAAGAACTCTAACAACAACAGATGCTGGAGGGGATGTGGACAGAAGGGAACCTTACTTCATTGTTGGTGGGAATGTAAACTTGTTCACCTACTTTGGAAAGCAGTATGGAGGTTCCTCAAAAGACTCCACATAGAACTCCCCTATGACTCAGCAATCACACTTTTGGGCATTTACCCAAATGTTTACAAACAAGACCACACTAAATCTACCAGCACAACTATGTTTATTGAAGCATTATTTACCATAGCTAAGATCTGGAACCAACCCAGATGCCCCTCAGTAGATGAATGGATCAAGAAAATGTGATATATATACACAATGGAATTCTATGCCTCCATCAGAAAGAATGACATTACCCCATTTTTTAGGAAATGGAAAGACTTGGAAAAAATTATCTTAAGCGAAATAAGCCAGGCCCAAAGAAGCATAGGCCCCATGGTTTCCCTTATTTGCAATATCTAGTATATGTCTGAGTCAAGCAGAAAAGGTCAGATAATGTGATGTTAGGAAAATGAACCCTTAGATATGTATTTTAATATTTTTTTTCTTTCATGAATGTGTTTCTAACGCATTTATACGATTATTTCTTTGTTGCTTTGTATGTCCCTCCCCCACAGTATAACTCCTGCTTTCACTATATTTGATGCCAGTATAACTTGTGGAGGAGAGAGGGAAAAACAAGTCGTTTAAGGATACAGGTGGACCTGTTGCAACAATGAGAAATACAAGTTGTCATGTCCATAACGAGCTTTACAATGTCTGTGCGGGGGGGGGGGGCGAGAAGGATTGGGACTGGGGGAGAGGGGGGAGGCTGGGATGGATGTGAAGGATAAACAAAGGAGGAGTCTGCAATGCTTGGTAAGAAATGTACGCATTATCCAGCCCATGTAATTGTAACCCCTCTGTACAGTATGTTCACAAATAAAATAAATTAAATTAAAAAAAAGAAGTCTGAGGAAGAACTGAGAATTTCAAGGGCAGCCTGGGTAGACAGCAAGTTCAAGGCCAGCATGGGCTACACAGTGAAAACTTATCTAAAAAGAAGTGGTGATTCCTGTAGTCCTAGCTACTTGGGAGGACTACAGTTTAAGGTCAGCCTAGACAAGAAGTTTGAGAGAACTCATCTTGAGGGACCTCATTTCAACCAATAAAAATCTGAACATATAATTATATAGTTGTAGTTCCAGATATTTGGGGAATACAAATAGGAAAATTGCAGTCCAAGTTGGCCCAGACATAAATGTAATACTCTATTTGAAAAATAATTTAAGTAAACGAAGGGGGTGTGGCTGAGTTATACCTGCTTAGCTAGCAAAGCCCTGAATTCAAATACCAGTACTGCAAAGGAGTAAAAGAGAAAGGGAGAGGGGAAGGGAAAAGGTAAAGGGGAAAAGAAAAGGGAGGGGGAAAGGAAAAGGGAAAAATTGACCAAATGAGTCAACTCTTACCCTTCCCTTTCCTTTAGTTTACAATGGGTCCATGAATTAAGGCTTCTGATCTGCCAAAGCTTAAGTGGATTGATCCAGAACTCTAAGCATTTTGTCATAATTGCTGAGACCAAATTTGGCAGAAGTGAATAGTCAATTTCTCACCATCTGTTGGATTTCATACAATTTTCTTTCGATTTACAGGAAACAAGTATCAATATTTTCAGTGACTTATAAAAGTTATAGATTTTAAAAGCTCAAGACTTTCTTTTGAGGGTGATGATTAACAGAGATGGCAGACTCCCCTCACATGCAATAATATCAAGTATGAGTGCTGTCTGATTGCAAAGAGAATGACTACCCAGTAGAATAACCAAATTCTAAATAAAAACACTTTTGCTAATGGCTCATAATTGTAATCCTAGCTACTCAGCAGGCTGAGATCTGAGGATCAAAGTTTGAAGCCAGCCCAGGCAGGAAAGTCCATGAAGACTCTATCTGTAGCTAAGAAGCAAAAAGCTAGAAGTAGAACTATGGCTCAAGGGGCAGAGTGCTTATGTTGAGCAAAAAAGCTAAGGAAAGTGCCTAGGCCCTAAGTTCAAGTACTAGCACCTTCTCCCCCACTGCTCTGAGAAAAGAAAAAAAGGCTAAGCATGGTGGCTCATGCATGCAATCCTAGCTACTCAGGAGGCTGAGTTTTATGCCAACTTGACTCTCATCTCCAATTAACCAGCAAAAGGGCTGGAAGGGGTGCTGTGGCTCAAGTAGAGCACTAGCCTTAGGCAATAAAGCTCAGCCATAGCTCTCAGGCCCTAGGTTCTACACCCAGAAATGGCACAAAAAAGACAAAAATAAGCTGAACAAGGTGGTGACACAGGCTTGTAATTTCAGCACTTGAGAGGCTGAAGCAAGAGAGGCTGAAGCAAGAGAGTCACGAGTTCAGGGCATGCCTCAGCTACATAGTGAGATATTGTCTCAACAAAACAAAAACTTCCAAATAACAAAAACAAAAGCAGAAATAACTATGGATCTGAACTGAAATAAGCCATATACATACTTGATGCATGAGTGATAACTATCTGTTTTCATGGATTGTATATTGATACTCACATTTTTTCTATAAGGTACAGAGCAAGATCTTTAGCTCCAGAGTTGTGCTCTTCAGTTGCAAATAGCACCGGGAGAGCAGACTACCTTGCACAGACCAGAACAGAGAAAAGACCACAGAGCCAACTTCCCCTGGTGCCTCACTGAGCATCAACAGCTCACACTACAAAGAAACAGACAAACAGGAAATGTCCAAATAATGTGTTCCCAGAACTTGGGCAGGAACTATCTCTATAGAAGCAGCTGTCACTGGCAAAGCAAAAACAAAAACTTATGTGTATGGGGCAAAATTAGGAAAGACCATTCAATCCAGAAGTGAACTAAGAAAAATGGTGTTAAGAAAACTTCCCTATTGCTCTGCATTTTTGTGGAACATACAAATGTTTTTTTTTTTTTTTTTTGCTCCGCAAGACAACTTCTGCACCCCAAGAATCCTACCCTATTGTTCATCTCTTTCTTGTAATGAATCTTCTGTCTCTGGGCCCTTCTCCTGAGTTTTCAATCAAATCTCCCATTAGCAGGGTTGAGGGAGAATTGAAAAGAAGGTGTGAGTCTGATCAAGGTACATTGCATGAGTTTTGTTTTGTTTTGTTTTTGTCAGTGGTGAGCCCTGCACTCTGGGCCTGGGCGCTGTCCCTCAACTCTTCAGCTCAAGGCTAGCGCTCTACTGCTTGAGCCACAGCGCCACTTCTGGCTTTTTCTGCTTATGTGGTGCTGAGGAATCAAACCCAGGGTCTCATGCATTCAAGGCAAGCACTCTAACACTGAACCACCTTCCCAGCCCCTACATTGTATGAGTACATGCACATGTCAAACTAAATCTACCCTGTACAACAAATTGATAATAATATATGGAAAAAATAAAGATAATCCATCATTGAAGGACAACAATAGGAAAATCACATTTTCTAAAAATTCATTTGAAAATGAAAATATAAATTCAAACATCAAAAATTGTTATGCTACAAGTGCTAGCCTTGAGATGAAGAGCTGAGGGACAGTGGCCAGGCCCAGAGTTAGGCCCCACGACAGGACCAAAAAAACAAAAACAAAAAAAATTTTTATGCTACAGTCATGTAACCTCTTTACTAGACTTAAACAACAACAACAACAACAAAAACAGAATTGCTAGTGATATCACTGATATTGTGTGACTGGGGGCAGTGATCTCACTAAATGTTAGCTCTTCATTTTTGGAAAAGTATGTCTAGTTTCAGGCTAAAGACCAGTGTCAAGGTATTTGAAAAACTAGCAGCTACATATTGTTTTATATGGTAAAAATATATCACTAAAAAGAACAAAAGCCTTTATTTGTTCTTTTTGTGCCAGTTCTGGAGTGTGAGCTAAAACCTGAGTGGTGTCCCTCAGATTTTTTGCTTGTGGCTACTACTCCTCGACTACTTGAACCACAGCTCTACTTCTGGCTTTTCTGGGAGGTGGGGGGAGAGGAGGTGGTTAACTGGAGATAAAAAATCCTATATTCTTTCCTCCTCAGACTGGCTTGGATCTCAGCTATCTGATTAGATGTAAGCTAGCACCTGGTGAAACCTTTTTTTTTTTAATTTTAATTTTTGCCAGTCCTGGGGCTTGACAGAGCCTGGGCACTGTCCCAGAGCTTCTTTTGCTCATCGCTAGCACTCTACCACTTGAGCCACTGTGCCATTTCTAGATTTTTCTATATATATGGTAATGGGGAATCAAATCCCAGGCTTCATGGAAGCTAGGCAAGCACTCTACCACAAAGCCACATTCCCAGTCCAACCTTTAATTTTTTAAAGTGTAATTTACAAAGGATTGAAATTAGACTACTGTGTGGAATCTTTATATAAGGAAGAAGTTTTTAAAGGAGAATTGACTAAATGACTATAGAATTTAGAATTTGTAAATGGAAGAAGTAGCCTTGTAGCTTGTAATCTTCCTACCATTGAAAATGCTTAGAGATTTCTGTTGAAGATGAACATGTATAATAATGAGCCCAAACTTTAGAAATGTCCATTCAATTTGTGTCTGATTTTTTGTGTGCCTGAAAAAAACTTGTGCCTGTATATTGGAAGTGAAGATAGGATTTTCCCACTTTCATATTTTATTTTAAAAACCTGCTTGAAAATAATCCATGGTCCTTCTGTGACTCTTTGTCATCTTTGTTCTTTGGACTCTCTGAATGGGCATGTAGCCTCCAGAGGGAAATTCTGGCACATAAGAATTATGAAGTTGGAGCTGGGAAGGTGGCTTGTTGTAGAGTACTTGCCTTGCATGCATGAAGCCTTGGGTTTGATTTCTCAGCACCACATAAGCAGAAAAGCCAGAAGTGGGCTGAGGCTCAAGTGATAGAGCACTAGTCTACAGCTGAAGTGCTGAGAGACAACACCTAGGCCCAGAGTTCAGGCCCTACGAATGGCATAAAAAAAAGAATTATAAAGTAGCCTGGCTTCAGTGGCTCAGGCTTATAATCCTAGATACTCAGGAGGCTGTGATCTGAGGATCACAGTTCAAAGCCAGCCTGGGCAGAAAAGTCTATGATTCTTATCTCCAATAAATCACCAGAAAACTAGAAGTGGCACTGTGGCTCAAGTGGTAGTGCTCGCCATGAGCTGAAGAGCACAGGGACAGTGCCCAAGCCCAGAGTTCAAGCCCCAAGAAGAACATATAAAAAAAGAAGAACTATGAAGTAACAGGTGCTGGTGGCTCACACCTATAAAACTACCTACTCAGGAGGCTGAGACCTGAAGATCACAGTTCAAAGTCAGCCTAGGCAGAAAAGTCCATGAGACTCTTATCTCCAATAAACCACCAGAAAACTGGAAATGGCACTGTGGCTCACATGGTAGAGCGCTAGCCTTGAGTTGAAATGCTGAGGGACAGTGCCCAGGCCTAGAGTTCAAGCCCCACAACCAACAAAACAAAACAAAACAAAAAACTATGAAATATGCTAATATTAGCATTGTCTGTAATTAATTCTTTTAAACTAGAATCAAACCATATACCTCTCCAAGTAAAACAGATAATTATGGTATGTCATAAAGAGACTGTTGTGGTATACCAGTGAATAAAATGACAACACATGAATGAACCTCAAAAATATTGTTAAGCAAAACAAATATTTCACAGAAGATTGTATGCTATAAAGGTAAAAGACAGGCAATACCAACATGTTGTACAGGGATGACTAGAAAGAAAAACAAGGAACCTGTGAACACACACTTAAGAATGATATGACAGAGAGTTGTTTTCACTTATTGTCCATCCATATTTATTCTTTTGTAGTGAACCACATTTTGAAATGGTCCCTTCATGCTGTGGTTTTGCTTTTCCTTCAATCCCATTCTACTTGCTCTATTGGATCACTCCCCAGTTACCACCTGGAGAGCAAAGCCTCTCCACTGAACCTCAGGCTCTGCAATCTCTGGCCCTCTTTAAGTTCTTTCTCTTTTCTCTGCCGGAATTTCTTCCTGATACTCCTTCCTACTTTCCTGGATACCTTCCTTGTAGATTTTTCTCAAGATGCCCATGAGTGATGTGAGGCAGTCCCCAATCATGACTTCCTGTTCGTTTCTGGTTACAAATCTTTAGCCATAATGTCTATCTTGAGAGTGCAACTAGGTCTTACCACCTGAAGGACACTAAAACCATGAATACCACATGTTCAAAATCTACCCATTATCATCCCCTTTTTAGTCACCTGTTCCTTCCCATTTCATCACAGGCCCATTGTAGGTGTACCTCCCTCCATTTGAAATGTCTTTAACTTCCTCTTTGCTTGTTTAAGCCTATTCAAAGTAATGCCCTGAGCTCAGCACTTCTTTTCTAAAATGCTTTTCCCTACATGCCTTCCCTCTCCCTAGACCTGTGTTCATCTTTGACAGCCTGATGTATGGTCAAAACTATCTAATCACACATTTGTTTGGGCTTCTCTACCATTGTATCCTCTGTACCTAATGTGAGACCTCACACTCAACAGGCATTGGGTAGACATTGTTGAACTAACAGACATGAGAAAAATCCCAGGCTAAGTGTACTTTAGACTATTTTTACTTTTTTTTTCTCCTAATGTAACTCTGTCTATCTCCCTCCCTATAACCATAAATGCTTGCTTTTACAAGAAGCTAATTCAGCGGCTGCAATAATCTCTGGCCTTCCATGCTTTCCCTTATTTGCAATATCTAGTATAGGTATGAGTCAAGCGGAAAAGGTCAGATAATGTGATGTTAGGAAAATGAACCCTTAAATATGTATTTTAATGTTTTCGTTTCTTTCATGCATGTGTTTCTAACGCATTTATAAGATTATTTCTTTGTTGCTTTGTATGTCCCTCCCCCACAGTGTAACCCCCGCTTTCACTATATTTGATGTCAGTATAACATGTGGAGGAGATGGGGACAAACAAGTCGTTTAAGGATTCAGGTGGACCTGTTGCAACAATGAGAAGTACAAAATGTCATGTCAAAACCAGCTTTACAATGTCGGTGGGGGGGGAGGGGGGTATAATTGGGTGGGGGGAGGGGGGAGGCTGGGAAGGGAGGTGAAGGGTAAACAAAGGAGGAGGCTGCAATGCTTGGTAAGAAATGTATGCATTATCCTGCCCATGTAATTGTAGCCCTTCTGTACAGTATGTTCTCAAATAAAATAAAATAAAATTAAAAAAAATAATAATCTCTGGCCTAGAAGGTTTAATGGTACATACAATTTCCTCTGTATCACAGATGAGAGAAAGGGAAGAAAGGACAAGTACTTGATGTGCCAGTGGTAAGGGATTGTGGGAAATTCTTTTGGACAGTCAGTGGGATCAGAGTTGGATGACCCAGTTGAAGAGCCGGGTTTCAGTTTTGTTCCAGCGTCTTGAGCTCCTGCTTCGATCAAGTAATGAGAACCCTGAAGTTTTCTCCCAGTGGCTTTGACTGAGAATGGTAAGAGCTTGAAGAGGTTTTAGAGGTTGAAGAATATGCAGGATTGAGATGTGCTACAAGAGAAAGAGAAAGTATAGAAAATGGCAGAAATAACAATGGAGATTAGAATGATCTGTGGTGAACTGGAAAGACAGCACATATCAATGATCTTGTAGTGAGAATTTTAAGGAAGTCACAGAGATGGGCAGAATAGTCTAGACATATGAGAGAAAACTGATGTGATGGCAAAAATAATACTAAAAAACGTTAAGACTGTAGCCAGGTAGGGTAGCTCATGCTATAATCACAGCTCTAGTTCAAGGAACACCCAGAAAAAAAATCACTGTATCTTACCTCAAATGATATCTGGGGTGGTGTACCTGCTTGCCACTATAATTACTTGGGAGACCAGGACCAGGAGGATCTCAGTCTAGACCATGCAAAAACTGAGACACTATCCTCAAAATGGCAGGAGCAAAATGGGCTTGGAGTCACAGCTCAGGTGGTAGAGCACTTGTTTAGCAGGAATGAGGCATTGAATTCAAACCCAGTACTACCAACCCCACCCACCCTCCAAAAATTCCCCACAGTAGCTGTCTAATCTCACTCTTAAAGAATCATGAGGTAAAGAATGGAGAGGAAAACAGGAGGTACCTCTTGAGCAGCCACAGAAAGGAGGGTAATCATGACAGCTACGACTTCACCAATGTTCATGCCAATAAGGTCACTTTTCTCAGGTAAAAGTAGAAGGCCACCTGGGTCTTTTTCGCTGAAAAGACATAAACTCATTACACCTGTTTGTTGGAAGGGAATTTTCCTGGTAAGGTTCCAATAAAGAACCCAGAGAGATGTCAGCATCAGTCCTATGAAATAGAGGGGTTTGGGTCAGGAAGACAAATGGTAGTTACAACTAGTACTATGCCACTGTCTGTCCATATGTCCTTCCAAAAGCACAGGCACATAAACTACCTTGATATCAGTGTTAACTATATCTGATATCATGACTGGTAACTTGACAATCCAGGCTAACAATCCTTTTATCTTCAAATGCATAAGAAGGAAAACAAAAACCCTCACCACTGCTTTCTGAAAAGAGATAAAAACAAAGGACACAGGGTTGATCTACTAATAATCACTAGTGTTATTCAAGAAGCCATGTGCCCTCTATTTTTTTTGTGTAGGACGAAATAAAAATTATTCAATCAGC
Organism: Dipodomys merriami; assembly: GCF_024711535.1. Classification (NCBI taxonomy): domain Eukaryota; kingdom Metazoa; phylum Chordata; class Mammalia; order Rodentia; family Heteromyidae; genus Dipodomys; species Dipodomys merriami. The sequence continues at coordinate 1,411,147 of NW_027202982.1, read as the reverse complement.
TATCTGGTAAATGTAAAGAATTGGGACAATATTCCATTTGCTAACAGAGTGCTTGTAAATACTTAAAGCAGCCTTGTACTCCAGTACTTATTCTGAGTAACATGACAGTATCTAAAAACTGAGCAATAAAAAAAACTGGAGAAACCTAACTTGGTATTATTGTTTTACAGGCATATTTTGAAGTATTGATGAATAAAATGGTCATATACTTACTCCAAAATAATACTGGAGAGGAGGGAGAAGCGTAGGTGAGGTATATTATAAATGAAACAAGATAAGCTTATTATTATTGAAGGTAAGTAATGAGTAGACTTGGAGGTGAGACAACTATCTTTTTTTTTTTTGTCGGTCCTGGGGCCTGAACTCTGGGCCTGGGCGCTGTCCTTCAGCTCTTCAACACAAGGCTAGCACTCTACCACTTGAGCCATGGTGCCACTTCTGGCTTTTTCTGCTTATGTGGTGCTGAGGAATTGAAACCAGGGCCTCATGCATGCAAGGAAAGCACTCTATTACTGAGCTACTTTCCCACCCCTCCCCCTCTTTCTTTTTTGTCTGTCATGGGGCTTGAACTCTGGGCCTTGGCATTGTCCCTCCGCTCTTCAGCTCAAGGCTAGTGCTCTACCACTTGAGCCATAGTACCACATCCAGTTTTCTGGTGGTTTATTGGAGATAAAAGTCTCATGGCCTTTCCTGCCTGGGCTGGCTTTGAAATGCGATCCTCAGATCTCAATCTCCTGAGTACCTAGGATTACAGGAGTGAGCCGTCAGCACTTGGACAACTTTACTTATGCATTTGTTTAAAATTTTCTCATAATTTGGTTGTAAGCAAGTCATAAAGCTGGAGACTAAACTGTGACTTGTGAGACAAAAGCTTATACAATACAGATTAGAAATGGGCACAGGGTCATGTCCTTTGATATCTATATTGCATAAAGTCTTTAGAACTTCCTGATTTTACCTCTGAAATTTTAAATTATAAGCCTACCCAATCACAATTGGTTGACTGTTATTTGAAATGAGTTCACGGCCATCCTCAAATGAAGTAGAATATGTAGTGAACAACTTAATGAAATACCCCCACAACCCTATTACAGAAATCCCATTTTTTTGCATCTAAGAGCATTTCTTAAAAGTGTACATTTTGGGGTCTGGGAAGGTGGCTCAGTGGTAGAGCGCTTGCCTTTTATGAGGCTCTGAGTTCGATTCCTCAGCACCACATAAACAGAAAAAAAAGCTGGAAGTGTGCTGTGGCTCAAGTGGTAGAGCGCTAGCCTTGAGCTGAAGGGCTGAGGAACAGAACACAGGCACAGAGTTCAGGCCCACCACTGGACCCAAAAACAACCAACAAAAAAAAAAAACACAACAAAGTGTGCATTTTACCAGGTGCTGGTGGCTCACACCTATAATCCCACTCAGTAGGCTGAGATCTGAGAATCGTGGTTCAAAGCCAGCCCAGGCAGAAAACTCTGTGAGACATCCTATCTCCAATAAGCCACCAGAAAATCAGAAGTAGTATTGTGGCTCAAGTGGTAGAGCAATAGCTTTGAGCTTAGGAGCAGTGCGAAGTACTCAGGTCCAAAGTTCAAGCCACACAACTGACACATATGTGTACACTTTGTACATATATATATACATATATATACATATACACTATAACTATTAATTTCCATACATCACAAGCAAATAACCAATTTTAGGGATTGAACTCATTGCCTCAGGGCTGTTCCCGAGCTTCTTTTCCCAAGGCTACTTCTCTACTAGTTGAGCCACATCTCTAATTCTACTTCCCACATTTGTGGTAAACATTTGGAGATAAGAGTCTTATGGAATTTTATTACGAGGCTAGTTTCAATGCAGAATCCATAGACATCAGGTTTATAGTCAAGAGCTTCCTGAGATCAGCAGCTTTAGATATTTTTATTTACATGTGTTAGGTTATTTCTGGTACTTAGGATGGGTGTGCATTGCTCTTCACACGGACTACGAGGTTTTTCATGGTGTTCATTGCACTGCACACAGCTGACATGCTATTCATCATCTGATTTTAAAAATGAGAAAGAGTTACTGATGCTCCAATATCAAGAAGCTATTTAAGTTTAGTTCTTTGTAAATCATGTCCACATAGCAGAACCCACATAGCAGAATACATTGTTTTTTGTATTCATTCAATAAGCATTCTCAGTCTCCTAGAAAGTGAGATGGCTATTTTTCTTAATTTCTGTTTCTTTGCTTCTTTTGTGTGTGTATGTCTGTGTTGTATGCCAGGAATGGGAATTAAATGCATGACATGGTCACTGTCCATCCCTCAGCTTTTTCCATTCAAGGCTGCCACTCTATCAGGTAACCCACAGACTCCACTTCCAACTTTTCATGGGGTAATTGGATATAACTCTCTCAGTCATTCTTGCCTTGACTGGCTTTGAACTGTGATCCTCTGATCTCATCAACAGTTGTGAGTCTTCTAATTATTGTTTGCGTTATTTCTTTTGTAAAACAACTTATTGATTGTACAGTAAATTGCAGTCAGGGACTGCCCCCAGACATGGAGGTATGCTTACACCATTTAGTTGTAAAAACAAGATCTTGTTCCAGTTCTATCTAGGCTCAATTTACTCCAATTTCCTGATGGATTATGCATAGGACATGTGTACCGCAAAAGTGCCATGAAACTCCTGGGGTTCTAGAGCTATGATTGAATTGAAAAGCTCAGACATCCTGTCTCTTCCACCCACACTGAACATGCTCTCCAGAGAGGCAGTATAGAGCCTTCATCTCAAATGGCCTAGCATGCCAGTGTGGCTCAAGAGGTCCTGCAAGGAGGACATGGAGATGTTGTTTCCATAGAAACTGAGCTGGGAGCACTGGCTCATGGAGAGCAGGATGGGTCACTGGCGTCTTTATAACCCAACCCCACACAGAGCATCGTATATGAATCAATCAGAAAGTAGCTTTTGATGGTTTTTCTGAGCCACCACAATTACACCTTGGTTGGATGTTGTACTCCAGATTAATTCAAACAGTAGATTTAACCAAAAAGTGATAGGATTAAAGGGGAGACCCACACAGCCCAGCTTCTTTTTGAAATGTAAAAAAAGGCTGCACCAAAGACTTCCCATGCACACCTTAATCTCTCCAGACCTGTCCACAGATGCTCCACTGCCCTGAGCCTCAAAAGGATTCAAAAAGATCACCTGAAGACTACACGTAGAGCTCCACTAAACCCCAGCAATCCCACTTTGGGGCATTTTCTCAAATGATCACAAAGCTACACTAAAGCTACCAGCACAACTATGTTTATTGTGGAATTATTCACCATAGCTAAGATATGGAACCAACCCAGATGCCCCTTTGTAGATGAATGGATCAAGATAATGTGGTATAAGTCAGAGAAACAGCTGTTTACCAGAGAAATATAAGAAATGAGAAGGCACGGGCCATACAAAGGTGGGTAACATGGCAGGAATTGCCAAAACTTTTCACTTCTGTAAATACTCATGGAGTTAAATCCCAATTAAATGAAATAGATTGAGTAGTTGAATCAAAAATCAAGACCCATCTATTTTTGTCTTCAAGAGGCACACCTTGCCCACAGAAACATCTGAATGGGTAGAATAAATTCTATCAAGGAAGTAGTCCCCCTAAGCAGGCCAGAATAGCAATACTAATATCAGATAGAATATACTTCAAATTATAATTAGTGAGAAGAGACTAAGAAGGCCATGACATACTAATAATAATAAATGGATCTTTCCTATGGGAGGATATAACAATTCTAAATACCGATAGCCCAAATGAACACCCACCTTCAAACAGATACTACTTACCCCATAATATACACTGATCCAAACACATTGATTTTTGGTGACTTTAACATACCAAAATCACCTATAGATAGATCACCCCAGCAAAAATTAATCAGAGAAACCTTAGTATTAAAGAACTGCATTGACCAACTAGACTTTACAGACATCTACAGAATAACTCACCATGCAGCATAAGAATATACATTCTTCTCAGGAACAGATGACATGATCTTGCTTTGAAAGAAACTATGTCATAGATTCCTCTTCCAACTTACTTGAGCTGATTGGAAACTGGCAAAGCAGCAGGCTATAAGATTAACACAACACACTCAGTAACTTTCCTGTGTGCCAACAATGAGAATAGTGAGGCTGAAATCAGTAAAGCAACCCCATTTGTAATTGCCTCATAAAAACAAAAGCTAGGAATTAACTTAATCAGATGTGAAGGGCCTCTATAATGAAAACTTTTAAAACCTGAAGGGAAATTAAAGCACACTGAAAGAAATGGAAAAACTTATGATTCTGGATTGGGAGGATCATCATCATGAAAATGTCAATATTGCACAAAGCTATTTACAAATTCAACACAATACCCTTCAAAATCTCAACAATATTTTTTAAGTACATAGAAGAAGTGATCCCACATGCATATGGAATTACTGGAGATGTTGAATAGCAAAAGCAGTCCTTAGTGGGAAGAACAGTGCTGGAAGACTATCAATACCAAGCTTCAAACTCTCTAACAAAGCCTTACTACTACTACTACTACTACTACTACTACTAGTAATAGAACCCACAGACCTGTGGGTAGCCTCCAAACATTTGATAAGGGAGACAAAAACTCAAGATACAAGACAATGTCTGCAAACAATGATGTTGGCACAACTGGCTATACACCCAGAGAACTAATTAGATCTTTCTATATCACCCTGCACCAGAATTAATAACAATTAGATTGAATGGATGACCAGATACCCTGAATATATTACAGGAAGGGATAGGGAAAACACTAAGGCTCTATGGCACAGGTCAAAACTTCCTAAAGATCCAAAATTTAAACAAATCAAGGTAAAACCAGAAAAATGGGATTGCATAAAACTTAAGCTTTTCTGCATACTAAAGAACATTGCTACCTGTAGACAGGTGACTTCTGGCTAAATGTTTTAATTTTTTTTTTGGGAGGAGAGCGGGTTCTGGTCGTGGGGCCTGAACTCTGGGCCTGGGCGCTGTCCCTCAGCTCTTCAGCTCAAGGCTAGTGCTCTACAACTTGAGCCACAGGGCCCACTTCCGGCTTTTTTCTTTTTGCTTATGTGGTACTGAGGAATCGAACACAGGGCCTTGAGCATGCAAGGCAAGTGCTCTACCACTGAGCCACCTTCCCAGCCCCTGGCTAAATGTTTTTCTATATTTGTTATCCTCAATTGTTTCTCTGCTGTATGTGTTCTCAGATGCAGTGAAGACTGACTTTGGATTCAGTAATTACACATTTGTTAGTTCTATTTTCTCCTACATAAGTCAGTTCTCTAATGAATACTAAGAATGCCATCCAGGTGACCTTCTATAGTTGTGCTCATGTTTCTCTTTTCTGTGTGTTCAAAATGACAGCCTGCTTTCTTGGTGGACTTTCCACATCTGTTACATTCATGTGATCTCTGCTGTGTTTGTTTTCTGATACATACTTAGTTTTGTGAAACTCTTGTTTTGCAACTTTCCACATGTTTCTTTTTTTGTTGTTGTTTTTTGTTTTTGTCGGTTGTGGGGCTTGAACTCTGGGCTTGAGCCCTGTCCCTGTGCTTTTGAGCTCAAGGCAAGCACTCTACTGCTTGAGCCACAACGCCACTTCCCACATGTTTCTTTTGAAACAGGTCTCTCTTGTGATGTCCAATGATAGAGCCTGTGCAGTGCCTTCTGGGTGAAAGACTAAATACTGGGCTACATTCTTAAGGCCTCTCTCCCATGTGTGCTTTTTGATGCATACTGAAATATGTTTCACGTGAGAAATTTTCCACATTTATTACATTCCAAATTTTTCACGTGAGTTACTAAGGTGTGAATGCTGGGTGAAGGACTTTGCACATTTACTATATTCCTGAGGTTTCTAACCTATGTAAATTGTTATGCCTGCTGAGGTGTGAACTGTTTGAAGGTCTTTGCACATGTTGCTTTCATAAGGTTTCTCTACTGTGTGTGTTCTCTGATATAAAGTGAGTTGTGACTTCTGTCTGAATGTCTGTCCAGTTTTTTACTTTCATAAGTTTTCTCATGAGTGTGTCCTCACATGCGTATTAAGGTTTTACTTCTAGGTAAAGGGCTTTTCACAATTCTTACATTCACAGGGTTTTTCTCCTATGTGACTTCTCTGATGTTTAGTAAGGTCTGCCTTGTAAGTGACTTTCTACCTGTTGTATTCGTAAGGTTTCTCTCCTGTGTAAACTATGATGTGAAGTGACATGTCACTGCTGCATGAAAGACTTTCCACACCTGTTCATTCATGCTGCTCTTGGTGTATATTCTGATGTGAAGTGAGGTTGTCTTCTGTCTGAATAACTTCACACATTTATTACATTCATAAGGTTTCTCTCCTGTGTGTATTCTCTGATGCAAAATGAGGGGTGACTTCCGTATGAAAGCCTTTCCACATTTATCACATTCATAATGTTTCTCCCGTGTCTTCTCTGATGTAAAGCAAGTTTTTTTTTTTCTGCCTGACTTTCCACATTTGTTACCTTCATAAGGTTTCTCTCCTGTGTGTATAGTCTGAAGAACAGCAAGTTGTGACTTCCAGGTGAAACACTGTCCACATTCCTTACACTCATAAAGTTTCTCTCCCGTGTGAGCTCTCTGATGCAAAATGAGGTGTGTCTTCTGTCTGAACAACTTTCCACATTTGATACATTCATAAGGTTTCTCTCCTGTGTGTGTTCTCTGATGCAAAAGGAATTTTGACTTCTGTCTGAATGACTTTCCACATTTGTTATATACATAAGGTTTCTCTTCTGTGTAATTTCTATGGGTGGAAAATTGCCTATATTCCTCATATTCAGAGTTTTTCTTCTGTTGGTGTTTGAGGCTGTAAATTCAGGTCTGACATCTGAGAGGTAAATTTTAAACACTGAATACGCTCATTGGAATTCTCTGGATATTTGCTCTGAGGCTTTATGAGGTCTATTTCCTTACTGAAAGATTTGTCACATGCACCACATGTGCAATGTTTCTCTCTTGTGTATCTTTTCTCATGTGTAGTGGCTGTAGGTCTTAAGTAGAATAGTTTTCCACACAGACTATATTCAGGAGTTTTTCTTCCTCCCTGAAGTACTTTCTGGGAAAAGTAAGCAGAGTTATAATAGTAATCTCTATATTCATTATGGTTATATTCATTCTGTCTTAAGAATATGCTCTCTGAGTATAATGCTTTTCCTTCTCCACCATATTCAAAATATGGCAGCTCATTTGGACTCACATCATTTTGACTAAAATGCTCAGAATATCTAAGTGATTGATCAACTAGGGACACACCAGGCCTATATGCAGCACATATCTAATCAGGCTCATTATAGGAAGGCATGTTATGACACTCAATGAAACCCTGTCCTCGTCTCTAGGGAGTCCTCATTTTTCCTACTCAACTCTGGCTTATGTTTTGAGCTCACATGAAAAGTTACTAAACTCAGTCTTTCCTCCACTGTATTAATATTCGTGACTGAGACTTCACATGGACTGTCATCTGGATTTTGCTGGCACATCTTATTCATTTCGCAGATATCTAAAGTAAGTCACAGAAAAAAAAGACAAAACACAAATGAGATCCAAAAATTCCATACTGTAAAGATATTTTTTCTCATTCTAATTATTAAATATTTTAAAATATCAAAGTAGGAATGGATTGTTGATAAATATATGCTTTTCTCCATAATGTCTTAATTAAGAAAGTAATACTGATGTTGTACAATGGAAAAGAATGTCTGTGTTTCAGTTTTCTTCTTTTTATAACAGAGGAAATATTTCCTAAAATTACTTAGCTATGTACTGTCAAAATAGTAAGCTGTGTACAAAGTATACACTTTAGTATTCTTTGGATTGTTTTTCTCAATTTTTATTTTGTTTGGTCATAAGGAAATATTTGTTTTTTATTTCCTTGAAATAATTTATATATTTTGTTGTATTGATTCTCAACCATTAGGTGAGGAACAAAAATATTTTCTATTCTGAGAAACCATAATATTTCTTACATATCACTGTGCCAATCATGTAAGCATGAACTGTTCCTAGCAGTAAGATTTTATACCTACATCTCTTAGGTTTGAACTTCTCACTAAGAATTATGAGGTATCTATGGGAATTTTAAATTTTGTCTTCACAGTGGATCAAAGTCTTTTAAAAATTCCTTTTCTGATATTCCTGCCTATCAGAACCACGGAAGAACAAAGATTCTTCAGCCCATCAGCCAAATAACCATCCTTTCTCGACTAAAAGCTGCAGTTCTGAATCCCAGGTTATGTCTTCCAGCACTGATGATCTATTTTACTTATCAGGAGAGCAGGTCTGGAGTACTTCTTATTTCTTCCTACCTATCTAGTTAAGTCATCTGAAATGATATCTGCTGCATTTAATGCTCATTAATGTAAATGGTTGAACAAACCCATGGATGGCCAATATGGTTATATTCAACACAGCCTCATTGCAACTCCCACAATAACAGTACTTTATTTTGTAAACTGTAACCCACTATTACTCCGTTTTCCCCTCCCACTCCAGCTTCAAATGCACATGATGCAGAGAAGTTTTAGTTAGGGGATGCACATGAAAAATAATAAAAAACAGCTTCCCATTTAGAAAATATATTCCCCATACTGATTAATTCAGGCAGCTAACTCTGGTTTATGAAACTTTATTGTAGAAAAATAAATCAAGTACTAGCATAGCTATCCATCACTTACCTAGTAACAACTTGCATCATTTATTCAGTGCTATATTAAGCAGTGTATTGGAAGACAGATTAACTAATAGCTCTGTCTCCTAACAATTTAACTGAAAATTACAAATGTTTGATACCCTATTTTGAAATACAATTTCCATTTTCTAGAGCAGAACAGCTCACTCCTTTATTGACCTGTATAAAATACACCACATTTTCTGTTCTGCTGATAATATAAATTCAATACCAATTCTCCAGCCACATCATTTAGGAGCATAAAGTACATGTAACCTCAAATCTCTAACAGTGGAAGGCTTCATCAAGAATGGATGCTGCTAAAATGTTGTTTCCTTTGATGTGACAGGTGAGAATCCAGATCCCGTCCCCTCAAATGGCTTCTTCATCATGTTAAAATAGTGAGGAATGGTTTGGTTTCATAATCAGGTTGAGAGTGAACATAGGAAGTGGTGCTGTAGCTCAAGTGGTAGAATGCTAACCTTGAGCTGGAGAGCTGAGGGACAGCACTCAGGCCCAGATTTCAAGCCCCATGACTGACAAAAAAAAAAGGGCACATACTGGCTGCATAATACAAATGCTGAACTTAAAAAAAATGCGTCTTGGGCAACTGCTTTCTTGTAACTACAGTTTCTAAAAGCAGTTATTGTCCAAATCTGGAAGAACCTAAGTTTTCTCAGATGAGAATGTAAATGAAAGGAGAGGGAGGTAAGGAAAAAATAAAATTTAAAAGAAAAGATGAGGTCTGATAGGGGAGCAGCCAGACAAGAAATCAAAAAAGGAACAGTACTTTCAAGTTCATTTCAGCTATAATACAGGTTATTCTGACTTTAAGGTAGCATCACATGACATACTTTTGATTCTATTCCCAAGATACTCTGTTGCACTTGTTTCTGTCTGTTTTATTGTCCATGCAATCTCTGGCTCTAGGAGGTCATCTAGGTTCAGATCACATAGCAGTGAATAAATGGATAAATGAACGTTAGAAATAGTTAAAGCAGGAGACCACTGTGACCTTAGAATATCAAGACACATACTCTCATTATTGTTAATATTTGGATGATAAATTCTTGTTGTAAACACAACCTCAGGTGGTTTGATGGGGTAGTCTGTAGGAAAATAAATTGTTAAAAAAACACTTCCATGATATGGGCTGTCTTACATAAAAGAATATGACAGAAAATTGTTCCTTATTAATCCATTTCAGCACCATAGACTGTGCTTTTCACCTGGCTCCTCACTTTCAAAGGATCTGTCCCAAACTCTTGATTATCCAAATGGCTGGGGAAAGACAATCTTCATCTTACACTGGCTTTCCCAGACACAGGCACAAAGCGGCCAGGGGCCAGTGGAGCAGTGGCCTCAGCGGCAGCCTCCTCCCCATGCAGCAGCTGGTGCTTCCCCAGTCTGAAGAAATTGTAATGATTGAAATGTGGTCATAGATACCCTGATACTTCCTTCCTCTGTAAGAACCGCTACATGAACTTTGGTGAACATTGCATACCTCCTACAATAAGAAATTTAGGTGACAGAGGAATAAAATATTTCTTGACTACAATTGCATTTTATTAGGCCTTTATTGAAGGATGGAGGCAAAGGGCAAGGGGCTTCTGGAACATTAAAAATGACAAAAATTGTGAAATATGACCACCACAAGCAAAACAGAGGATAAAAAGGATAAAAAGTGATGTGACCTAAAAACACTAGAAGGATATTTTAAAAGTTGGAATGAAATATGTACTAATTTGTTTTGCAGAGGCTAAATGGAAAGACTTTTGATTTGTACTTTGAACCTCATTACAAAGGAAGAATTGCCAACAATCATCCCGCCAATCCAGCCATGCATGACAATACCAGTGGTGAATGTTGACTAGCACACAAAAAGGAAAAATATGTGTAAAGTGTTGAAAGAAAATAACCTTCAATAGATAATCCATTGGGTAGAGGATAGAGGAAGTCTTCAGAAAATGTAGATTCTTCCATGTAGTTGTGCTAGCCTAAACTGTTTGCTTAGTGAAGATAATGTACCAGTTAGAATAGGTACAACTATTAGAAATATAACACTTAATTTGAAATGTGAAATACTGGAATTGAGGTTGAATATTAGTTCTACATAAACCAGTAATCTTGTTTTAGTATCAAATTAACTGTTAGTGTTAAATGTTCAGGTAAGAAAAAAGCAAATCAAAATAAGTGCTCTAGCTCAAGATTGTTATCAGACCCTAGCTACTCAAGGAGGCTGAGGTCTGGAACCCAGCATGGTAGACAACTCAAATTAATTTGAAATTTTGGAGTGGAGGTTGAATATGAATTCCATATAAACCAGTAACAGTACGTTCTGGTATGAAAAACAAAACATGTGCTTCAGGAGCAAGAATGTGTCCTAGTTACTAAGGAGGCTGAGGTCTGGAAGCAGCCTTGGTGGACAACTCAAATTAAGTAGCTAGTAACAGGTTGGAGGCATGGCTTACATCAAAGTGTCAACAGTGACTGAGGAAGCTGACTGACTGAATTCAAGATCTACTACTAGCACAAGAAAGCATGGTCGGGACTTTGACACTAATTGTGGCAACACAGTCCTCAGACATAAAGAGAAATGAAAATGAGTGGAGCGGGGAGAGGAGAGAAAAGGGGCAGAGAAAAGGAGAGCTGACAAGACAGTAGTGGAAAACAAGGGAAAAAGAAGGGAAGGGAAAGTAGGAAAAGAAGAGACAAGAGAGGAAAGCTTCATGACATTAGACTTGACAGTGACTCCTTTGATAGGACACCAAAAGTGTTTGATATTAAACCAAATCAAATTTAGTGCATATAATTAAAACATTGTATATCAGAAGGCGTGATCAACAAGGAAGAGAAAGCATGGTATTAGAGAAAATACTTGTATATATCCCTAAATAGATTACTAACCACAGTGAATTAAAAATATAAAACAAGGCTGGGAAGGTGGCTCAGTGTTAGCGTGCTTGCGTTGCATGCATGAGGCCCTGGGTTTGATTCCTGAACACCATATAAGCAGAAAAAGCCAGGAATGGCGCTGTGCCTCAAGTGGTAGAGTGCTAGCATTGAGCTGAAGAGCTGAGGGAGAATGCTCAGGCCCAGAGTTCATTAAAAAAACAAAACAACAACAACAAAAAAAAAAAACACCAAATTTCTATAACTAACCCCTCCCATGGCACAAAATCTAATTTCAAAATGGAAAAAACTGAAGAGAGTTTTCTAAATAGAATATATACAGGTAGCTCATTAAATTTAAAAAAAGTTCAATGTCAATAGTTACTAGAAAACTTCAAATCAAAATGAAATTATTTAATACATACTTTTTTTTGGGGGGGTGGTTCGGTCGTGGGGCCTGAACTCTGGGCCTGGTTGCTGTCCCTCTGCTCTTCAGCTCAAGGCTAGCGCTCCACCACTTGAACCACATCACCACTTTAGTCTTTTTTTCTTTTTGCTTATGTGGTGCTGAGGAATCGAACCTAGGGCCTCATGCATGCAAGCCAAGGGCTCTACCACTGAACCACTTCCCAGTCCTCATACATACTTTTAAACAAAAACAACAAAAAAGTTTCTAAAGTCTAACAACTCTTGGGAAAGATATGACAACAAAGTGAATTTTGATGCATTTCTGGCAGCAATTTAAAACAATCAACGATGGTATGGAGACTTCTAAAAGAACTAAATATAGAATTACAAAGGAATATGGCCTAGCACTTCTATTTCTAGATTTATACCAATGGAAGTAAACAGGGACTAGAACAACTATTTGGACAATCACTACACAACAACTACTCACAATAACCAAAAGACAGAAGCCTGGAAAGAATAGATAAATGTGTTTAACAGGAAGAAAGCTTTAATACATTTTACAGCAGGGATATATCTTGAATACAATTAAGCTAAATAAAATACACCAGGCATCAAGTATCAGCCATGGTATGGTTTCCCTTACTGCGCTTCCAAGGATCAACAAACTCATAGACCCAGTAATTATAATGATTCTAAAGACTGGTAGGAGCTGTGTATTTAATGATTTTACAGCCTCATATATGGAAGGTGAAAAATGTTGTAGATGGATGGAAGGCATGACCATAAAACAATGTGGCCATATTTAGTGGTTAATGTAACCAAAAAGGATGGAATAGACCTATACTCCCTGAATTTGGGATTACCAGCCGACGTAGGCTAGGCTACATAAAATTTCAAGAGCAAGCTGGACTACATAGCAAGACCTGCCTTCAAATGGAATACGGCAAAATCAACAATCATACAATGTGTAAGAAAAATTCCAATTCTAAGAGCCACTCCAGCAAAAGAAAATTTGTAAGAAAAACTAGATCCCAGACAGAGCATTTGAAGAAAAGTAAAAAGTGAGAGACAGATGGAGGGAAGACAGGCTGGGAAAGAATACACAGAGAAAAATAGATACATAAAGAAAAATACAAATGAACAAAGCTAGAGAGCAGAAAACAAAGACTAAAACAGAAAATAGTGTGTGGGGTGGGGGAATCTTGTGAGGACACCTTAGAAAAAAAAAGAGGGATTTCTAGAAAAATCATTGACCATATATCATCACATACAGCCTAAGTTTCAAGTAAAAAAACGACCATGAAACAGTCCAATAATGTATGAAGAGTAATTTAAGTACATATTGCTTACTCAGTCTTCTAAAACATTCAAAGGTGTGTGTGACCACACTGTTTCAGCAACTCCTTTAAGACTTCATTAAGATAGTTCAGTGTAACTCATGAGGATGGGATCTCTGACAAATTGCTAGGGAACCTTCACCTTCCATGAGATGTCACCTCCTCTGGGTAATTGAATCATGTAACAGTGTGATTACTTTTTCTCACATCAGAAAAACTAGAAACAAGCTGAAGCAAATCTGCACTTAATATAGACAGAATGTCAGATTTTAGGGCTGGGAAGGTGGCTCAGTGGTAGAGTGCTTGCCTTGAATGCCTGAGGACCTGAGTTCGGTTCCTCAGCACCACATAAGCAAAAAGCCAGACGTGGCACTGTGGCTCAAGTGGTAGAGTGCTAGCTTTGAGATGAAGTGCTGAGGGACAGTGCCTAGGCCCAGAGTTCAGGCCCCACGACCAGACCCAAATACAAAAAAAAAGAATGTCAGATTTTATAATATGCTAAACCTAATAGCCATTTTTATGTGATTTATGAACATGTTACTGAAGCTGGATCAAAAAGTCACATCTTCACTAAAACTACCTATTACTCAAATACACTTAGAGATGTATGATCTATTATTCTATTAATGCAAAGATATATTAGGACTCCACTGAGCATTTGTATTCTAACACATTCATTTATATAATTTAAACACCATGAAGAACACGAATATTGTAACTCAGTATTTTTCACCTAAACTTATAGAGGAAACATGTATACAACACAATTTTTTTGTGTTATACTGTTTTAATGATGATTGTCAAATGGCACATTTCCTTGTATCCAAATACTGAGAGCACCCTTATGAGGGCAGAGAATCAAGGACAGTTATGATTCCTGGGAGAGTTGGTCAGATTGTCTGAAAAATTCTTGGGCTTTCAATGACCTTGAAGGTAATTTAAAAAGGCTTAGGGACAGGCACTGGTGGCTCATGCATGTAAATCTAGCTAAATCAGGAGGCTGAGATCTATGGATCATGGTTCAAAGACAGCCTGGGAAGGAAAGCAAGTTGAATCTTATCTACAATTAACTACCAAAAATCTTGGACATGGAGCTGTGGCTCAAGTGGTAGAGCACAATCTTGAACAACAATGTTCAGGGGCATTACCCAGATTTGAGTGCAAACCCTAGGAATCACAATCACACACACACACACACACACACACACACACACACACACACACACACACACACACACACACACACAAATGGTCTGGCAGACAGGGACTCTCATTTACGTGCCCATGTCCCTTCAATGCACTTACATGGAGACTGAAGGAATGCTGGGGAAGAGGGATAGACTCAGTCAGTAAAGACAGCGTGTGGACAGAGAGGAAGAATAGACAGCAATGAAGAATTGATGCTTCCTCAAGGTTTCCAGGGAGTCCATGAAATGATTATATGTAAGGTGTATGATGTTCCAGGGGATCAGAAGCAGAAGAACAGGAGGCTAAATAACGGGGTGATATGGGGTTCTGTGAAAGCCTGAACTTGGAGAGCCTTGAGTTGCAGTGAGCAATCTCCTCCTGCTGCCCTAATCCATTTGGCCATCCCACTAGCTTGCTTTCTCCTCTGAAGAAAGCTACAGGTGTTGAGTGCTGAGGAGCAGAGTCAACAGCTGGCTGAGGAACCATGGAAATAGTAAAAGGGTCAGAGGGAGTTGCTCAATGGGCATCATTGGCACCCACCAAGAGGGCAGTGGATCTGAATCTACACCAGCCATGCTTCATGGCCTGCATGCAGAGGCCAAAGAGAACAGAGAGACCATAGGAAAAAATTGTGTGTGTGTGTGTGTGTGTGTGTGTGTGTGTGTGTGTGTGTGTGTGTGTGTGTGCCAATTTTGGGTCTTGAACTCAAGTCCTAGGCCCACTCCTTGATCTTTTGTTTAAGGCTAGTGATCTACCACTTGAGTGACATCTCCACTTCTGGCTTTTCAAAAAGTGGTTAACTGAAGATAGGGGCCTCACAGCCTTTCCTGCCCAAACTGACTTTAAACCCTGATTATCAGATCTCGGCTGCCTGAGTAGCTAGGATTATAGATGTGAACCACTGGTACCTGGCTAAGAAGGAATCTTAATCACACTCAATCCTCTGAGTATTGGGATTAGTGGTATGTATGTCACTTGTGCACAATGCAAGAATTTTTTTTTCTGCTCCTGGGGCTTAAACTCTTGATCTGGGTGCTATCCATGAGTTTTTGTTCTCAAGGCTAGCACTCTACCACTTGAACCAAAGCTCCACTTCCAGTTTTTCAGTGGTTCATTTGAACTAAGAGTCTCACAGGGACTTTCCTGCCCAGGCTGGCTTTGAACTGATCCTCAGATATCAGCCTCCTGAGTAGTGAGGATTACAGGCATGAGCAACTGGTGCCTAGCTAATGCAAGAATTCTGGACACAGTAAGTAAGTGAGGGAAAATGACACACAGAAACACAAAATAACAATATTACAAAATGTACTCAGAACACCACTATTCTACAAACAGAAAAACTTGGGCTCAAAAAACTTGGGCGTGGGGCTGGTAACTCATACCTTGATCCTAGCTACCTAGTAAGCTGAGATCTGAAGATTAAAATTCAACGAGAACCTGGGCATGAAAGGCCATGAGACTTTTATCTTCAATTAACCAGCAGAAAACCAGAAATGGAGCTATGGCTCTCATGGTAGAGTAGCAGTCTTGAGCAAAAGAACCCAGGAACAGTGTTCAGATACTGAGTTCAAGGTTGGCCAGTGGTGAGCAGAAGAACCACAAGCAGGCACATCTCCTTCTGTGAAAGGCCCTCTGGAAGTTCATAAATCCAGCTAGGTCCTGCTGATCCTGTTTACTAGATTCGTTGACTGAATAACTCCATATACAACATCTGTCCCCTGTAACTTACAGAGCTGTTCTGAAAGGTTCCAAGGCCTGACTGATGTGGACCCCAGGGGAGGGTTAAAAACTGTTGTCTAAGCCACTCAGCTTGCAGAGATGCTCAGTTCTGCCCTTTCCATTGGGCAGAGCCACTCTACATCCAGCTTTGACCCTGTTCTGCATCTTGCAGGCTCCATTCATGGCAAAAGGTTCTGGCAATTTTACGAACATCCATTATCTCAGAGTCTAAAGCTGGGTGTCAGTGGCTCACACACACCTGTAATCCCAGCTTTTCAAGAGCCTGAGATCTTAGGATCATGTTTCAAAGTCAGCTCAGGTCAGGTAAGAAAGTTCATGAGACTTTTCAGTTCGTTTTTGTTGTTTGTGGAGTTTGAACTCAGGGCCTGGTTGCTTCACCTGTGCTCCTATTCCTCAGGGCAAGTGCTGTACCATTTTAAATCACAGTAGGTTGCTAATTGGAGATAACAGCCCTGCTCTGGCTGGCTTTGAACCTCAATCATCAGATATCAGCCTCCAGAGTAGCTAGGATTACAGTGTGAGCCACTAGATCCTGGCCTAAAAAAACCCAAATGGAGGCACTGCTCAAGTGTTAGCATCAGCCTTATCTTGAACACAAAAGATAAGGGAGAGCTCACAGAGGCTGAGCTCCAGCCACAGTATCAGCATGTGTACACATGCATACAGGTGCATACATATCATACATATACACACAAAATAGTTGAAGATTGATTAAAAAAAACCAACAATGAAGCTGGGCACTGGTGGCCCATGCCTGTAATCCTAGCTACTCAGGAGGCTGAGATATGAGGATCACAGTTCAAAGCCAGCATGAGAAGGAAAATCTGAGAAACTCCTATCTCTAATGAATGACTCAGAAAACTGGAAGTGGTGCTGTGGCTCAGGTGGTAGAGCACTAGCCTTAAGCTGAAGAGCTCAGGGACAGAGCCCAGGCCCAGAGTTCAAGCCCCATAACTGACAAAACAAAACAAAACCCAATAATGATAAATTATAGGTGAGTTGTGAGAGAACAAGTAAGGTAAATCTGGAGGCAAATGAAACTGACATCTGTGATGGCTAAATCTTGAGGATGAACTTAACTGAGATTGATTGGGTTTAGATGCATCCAGCTGATGAGTAAAGCAAGCCTGTGTGTATATGTGTGTGTGTGTGTGTGTGTGTGTGTGTGTGTGTGTGTGTGTGTGTGTGTGTGTTGGGTTGGGTTTAGATGCATCTACCTGATGAGTAAAGCAAGCCTGTGTGTGTGTGTGTGTGTGTGTGTGTGTGTGTTTGTTGGGTTTAGATGCATCCAGCTGAAGAGTAAATCAAGCCTGTGTGTGGTGTGTGTGTGTGTGTGTGTGTGTGTTTGTGTGTGTGTGTGTGTGTGTGTGTGTGTGTGTGTGTGTGGACATCAGTTTAACTAAACTAGAAATCTCTCTTGCCATGATTGCCTGAAATCTGTGACACGAAGCAAAATAAATCCTTTTTCCCTTAGGTTATTTTGGGCAAGTAATTTGTTATAGCAACAAAAACAAACTATATTACTAACACAAAGCCCTATCTTTCTCTTCTACTTCATCTCTTGTTTTATTTTTTCACTAGTCCTGGGGCTTTAACTCAGGGCCTGAGCACTGTCCGTGAGCCTCTTTGTGTTCAATCAAGGCTAGTGCTTTACCACTTGAGCCACAGTTCCACTTCCAGTCTTTTCTGAGTAGTTTATTTGAGATAAAAATCTTGCTGGGTGCTGGTGGCTCACACCTGTAATCCTAGCTACTCAGGAGGTGGAGACTTGAGGATCGTGGTTCAAAGCCAGCCTGGTCAGGAAAGTCTGTGAGACTCTTATCTCCAATAAAGCACTAGAAAACTGGAAGTGTCACTGTGGATAAAGCAGTAGAGCACTCGCCTTAGAGTACACTCCTTGAGCTGAAGAGCACAGGGACAGTGCCAAAGAACAGAATTCAAGCCCCTCCACCGACAAAAAAAAAATTACAGACTTTCTTGCCCTGGTTGCCTTGAACTATTATCTTCAGATGTTACCTCCTGACTAACTAGGATTACAGTCTCCAGTCATTGATACCTGGCCAACTTCCACCTCTACCTCTACATCTTCCTCTTGGTTCTTCTTCCTCTGCCCTCACCTCCCTCCTCCTTCCCACCATGCTAAAAATGTCCAGAATACCACTGAATGAGACACTCAGCCCAAGGTTGCCATCTTCACTCAAATGAAATATAAAGCTAACTTTAATGGGTGAACTTGGTAATAAATTATCCTAGTCTTACACACCTGGCCACTGGAACCCAGAACAAATGATTGGCCAGGGTCAAGATTACAAAACTTGAATCTTGGTCATACAAATATCTCAATCCAAATTCAGTAGTGAACATGAGACTCGAACCGAGGCACTCTCCTCACCAGACAGAGCCATGTACTTAATCACACCTGTGAGTGTTGTTGATTCCTTGGTACCGGAATATAATGGGATGACAAAGGCCACACACAAATGGAGTATTATTTGAGGGTGTGCTTTGCAATTGGAAAGATAAAAGATAAAAGCCCCAGCTCTGCCATTTACTAACTTGAGACATCATAGACAAGTCATTTCATTTTAATTTTTTTGCCTGTTTCTACATCTGTAAAATAGAGATAATCAGAGCCCCTTCCCTCATAGAAGAGCAGGTTTCCAATAAGGTGAAGGGGTTCTTGCCTTTAATCCTAACTACTCAGGAGGCTGAGATCAGAGGATTGAGGTTCAAGGCTAACGAGCAGGAAAGTCTGTGAGACTCTTATCTCCAATTAATCACCAGAAAACCAAAAGTATTGCAGTGGTTCGAAGTGGTAGAGCACTAGCATTAAGCCGAAGAGTTCAGGGTCAGTGCCCAGGCACTGAGTTAAAGCCTGATAACCAAAAACAACAACAAAAGAGCAGGTTCCACTCATGAGTTTAAGATAGTATATTAAGTTCATAGCCAGCCTAGGCAGCTAAATCTGAGAGATTTATCTCCAATTAACCTGCAAAAAGCCAGAAATATGCTGGGTGCCATGGCTCCCGCGTATAATCCTAGCTACTCAGGAGGCTGAGATCTGAGGATCGAGGTTCAAAGCTAGCCCGGGCAGGAAAGACCCAGTCTCTTATCTCCAATAAAACACTAGAAAACCAGACTCTTATCTCCAATAAACCACTAAAAAAACCGGAAGTGACACTGTGGCTCAAGTGGTAGAGTGCTCGCCTTGATCTGAAGAGCTTAGGGACAATGTCCAAGCCCAGAGTTCAAGCCCCACCACCGACCAAAAAAAAGCCAGAAGTATAATTGTGGCTCAAGTAATAGTGAGCCAGATCTAAGCAACCACCCACTACCTTCGTTTCAACTTGGCACAGGCCCAGCACAAATGGTCCAACAACAGATATTTGGTGGTGAGAAAATGAACGAGTGAAATTTAGCAGGGCCTCACCTCCTGCCAACCTTTCTTGTCCAGCCCCTCTCTGGCTGCAATGTTAATTATTCTCTCATTGTGTGAAAATAAGTATAGCATAAAACATTCTATAAGAACCAAGTATACAAATACACTTCAGTTGCTTTAAGTACAGTCATATTTCAAGCAACTTCACTGATATCAACTTCTAGAACTTTCTCAGTACCCAAACTGAAATTGGGTATCTATTAATTAGCAGCACCCACCCATCCCTTTTCCAGCCTCTGGAAACCCACCATTCTACTTCCTGAGGTTGAGATGAGAGGATTGCAGTTCAAAGCCAGCCTGGACAAGCAAGCCTGACACTCTTATCTCCAATTTACAAGAAAAAAAATCAAAACACATAAACCAGAAGTAGAGATGGGGCTAATCTCGTAGAGCACCAATTGTGAGGGGGAAAAAAACAATAAAAAATATGAGGTGGGGCTGGGGATTTAGCTCTAGGAAAAGCACTGTCCTGAGAAGTACAAGGCCCTGAGTTCCACCCCCCACCTCTGACATGACAACAACAACAAGAACAAGAAGTAGTACACAAAACCCAGAAGCAAGCCTTAAAGATAATCGCTACCTCATCCATCTTTTCAAATATGAGCTGGGTGCTGTTGACTCATACCTGTAACTCTTCCTGCTGCTACTCAGGATGCTGAGGATCATAGTTCAAAGCCAGCCTGGGCACAAAACTCCATGAGATTCTATCTTCAGTAAATTACTCAGAAAAAGCTGGAAATAGAGCTGTGAGTCAGTGGTAGCCTTGAGAAAAATAATCTCAGAGATATTTCCCTAGCTTTGAGTTCAAGCCCTAGGACCAACAACAACAAAAAAGAATATGAGGTCCTGAGTTTAGGCAACTGCACAAGCCGTAGAGACACACACACAGCATAGTGCCAGCCCCAACCTGACCAATTAAATTCAAGTCTCTTGGGCTGCCCCCAGGCACTTTGCATTTTAGCTCAGCTAAGTCAGGTGCTGGAGGCCCACAGCTGTTATCCTAGCTATTTAGAAGGCTGACATCTGAAAATCATTGTTTAAACCAGTCTGGGCAAGAAAGTTCATGAAACATCTCCAATGAGCCACCTAAAAACCTAGAATTAGAGCTGTGGCTCAAGTGGTAGAACTGAGCAAAAAAGCTCAGTTTATAGTACTAGGCCATGATTTCAAGCCACAGCTAGCACTAAAAAGTACACTGAAAGACCCTATTCCCCTAGGATAATTTCGTCAATGGGAGGGCGCCCCAGAAACTCAGACTCCAGGCCTGGAGATGCAATAAGCAAGAGGAGTTTATTTGACGTTTGTGCAAACAGACTCCCTGCCCCGGGTGGTCAAGGAGCCCCGAACATCAGTTACAAGCCCTTTTAAAGGCAAAACCCACAAGATTAACGCATAACACAAAGCATCCCATGATTGGTCCATTTAAAGGTCATCATATACTCCAACAATCACTTTGCCACGCGGGAAATTTTGTAACACTCTTTGTAAAATGATTGGCGCGGGGGACTCAAGGGGGGTGGTTACTTTGGACAATAAGGGTGAGGGGAGTTCACATAGTTACAGACTTGTAATTGGTTGACATTTGGATTAGCTTGTGGTCTTGCCAGGTGGTCCTTATCTCAAAGTCCTGTCTGGGGAATTTCTAAATGGGAACTGAGGAACATGTACTGTCTGTTTTTTTTATCTACGACCACTGACCTTGTCCTGGGGCCGGCATCTGGTCCCTGAAACTTCTTAACTCATTTCTGGGAAGGGAAGGGTCAATGCTAGCATAAGCAAGTTTACAGAAGCAGAATCAGCAGTTAGCTGGTAATGCTCAATTTTTAATCTTTCAACACAAAGACCTACCAGTTAGTAAGCAAAAGAGCACACACTGCATTCACTCCAACACCAGTCTCTCCATGGCTCATATAGGTGGAAAAGAGAGTGCGTTTGTTTGTGCCAGTGCTGGAGCTTGAAGTCTAGGTTTGCGTGCTATCTCATAACCTTTTCTCTCTAGGGTGATGCTCTACTACTTGAGCTGTGGCTCACTTCCAAGGGAATGAAAGTTAAAAGGTTGTACATGCCCAATAATTAGATAAACTTGGGCACAATTCCAGGCAGGTCAATGTTAATCTAGCTAGTGATGGGGATCTCAAACAATTTCAAGCCCCACAGAACACCAGTTTCCTTATAGGTTTCTGGAATGAGAGTCCTACTAGTGCCTAGAACTGCCAGTCATAGCATAGTACTCTGAAAGTCAACAAGAGTATCTTTGTGTTTCAGTTTTCTTTGTTTTATTTTGGGGACTGGTCCTAGTGCTTAAACTCTGGGCCTGGATCTTGTCCCTGAGCTTCTGTGCTCCTATCATTTGAGCCGCAGATCCACTTTGTGGCTTTTTGGTAGTTATGTGGAGAGGAAAGCTTCACAGACTTTTCTGCCCAGGCTGTCTTTGAATCATGAGCTCAGCTCTCAGACTCCTGAGTAGCTAGGATTGCAGGCATGAGCTACTGGTGCCAAGGTAACTAACTATATTACTTTATTAACTAGCACTCTGGTAATCCATAATGCCAGGGCCCACTGAGATACGCTGGAGCTAGGCTCATATCTAGGACCCATCACCCTGAAGTGGGGGTGAGCTTCTCTAGAGGCTCCTGAACCTCCCCTTCTGCCAGCCTGCTTATCATCACTTGCCGAGGAGAGCTTAACCCTGCCTGTGGGTCCTGGATTAGTGTTAGGAGCCCTGGTTACCAGCTTTCCTCCAGTTCTTACATGAATTTGGGAAAGAGGAGAGGTCTCAAAGAGAGATCTGGGCTAGGTTATCTGTGGCTCACCTCCTTTCCCCATTTCACTGCACATGCTACAGAGGATCCCTCCATTCCCAGTTCCATTGTGGTTGTTAGGAAACAACAGTTTCACTTAAGTCTTTGTCTTTCTGACTCTGACACATGTATGAAATGCAGAGATTCCAGCATATGCAAAATACAGAGAACACACAACTCATTCACACAATTCAAACATTGTCAAGGGCAATTAGCTGCTACAGGACATACTTCTAGCTGCCAAGTTAACCTCAAAGTATTAACTAGAACATTTGATAAGCTCCATTTGATTAGCCCTGTGGCAAAGAGCCCTCTGTATGCAACACACCAGAATGGCCAGAGACCAGTGAGAGACTGAGGAGAAAGGAAAAGCATCTTCCTTTGAGGCCAGCCAACAGTCAGTCAAGTCAGATACACAAATTATCCACTTCCTATGGGACCAGGAAAAATCCCATAAGCAAATCTGAAATGTCCCACTATATGAAGCAATTTAAGAATCCATAGACTAGCTAGGAGATAAGGGAGTTGGAATGATGTGACGGAGCAGTCAAAGCCAGGTGCCAATGCTTCACACATGTCATCCTAGCTACTCAGGAGGCTGAAATGAGAGTCCTTGTTCTAAGCCAGCCCAAGCAGTGAAATCTGTAGGACTTATCTCCAATGAACCACCAAAAAGCCAGAAGTGGAGCTGTGGATCAGGAGGTAGAGCATGGGCCATGAGTGAAAAATACTAAAGGAGAACACCCAAGCCCTGAGTTCAAGACTCAGGATCTGAACACACAAACACACGCACATGCACACGCGCGCACACACACACACACACAAACACACACACACACACACAAAATGCAAATTTAGCCTAAATGCATGTACACAGGTGCAGGTACATGATTAAATTCCAAAAAGGCAGAAACAAATATGATCACAGTTTGGAATGCAAAAAATACCAAGTCCTGTCAATTCAGAGAAGAGGAGGAAGGCATGTAGCAATCTACCATCAAGGAATTGCGCATTTGGGGGATCCTTCCACCAGGAAACCTCCATACTCCTGGTGAGTCAAAGGTGGCAAGTTCCTCAAGAACCAGAAACTCACCTTTCATTCTATCCAAGGCACCTGAAGCTCCAAGAGGATCTCTGCACTCACTCCCCAAGGAATCCACAGGACCTGAGTAAAAAATAGGTATGGGGAAAAGCCAAATAGGGAGAGGGGAGCAGGGAGGCCCACTGGGCCGCTGTGCAAATGGTAAAATGCAAAAGGGACTGACCTGAGCAGAAACAACTGGATCAGGTGAGGTGGGGGGGGGAGATGAGGGAGGAGAGCAGATATGAGGAGGGAACCACTCCTACAGAAGACATCACACCCTGGGATACAGGCATATGTGGACAGGGTTCTCCCCAGAAAGAGAACACTTGATGAGGTCAGGGGATGGGAGAGGGCAACAGAAAAAAGGACTGACTGTAAAGCATGGAATTTTGAAATAAGAGCCCAGACTGTGGCACCAAGTGCTCTGGGTTCTAATTCTGACTCAATTGAGTGGACACATTTCCATCCTTGGAACCTCAATTTGCCCTATCTGGGAAAAAAAGCGGGAAAAAGCACAGATGTTCCCCCTGCTGCCTCTGAGGACTCCGACAGGAGGAGAAAGAGCAAGAAGGGGTAGCAGAAAAGTATTTGGAGGAGGGGGGAGCAGCATTCCATGCCATACCTGACCGAGGCACTCACCTGCCCGGCCGCTAGAACCAGCACTTTTTCTTAACCCCCACGGGTGCCACTGAGCTGCCTCTCATGGTCCAAAGCCCACAGCCCCACATTGGGCAGGAAGACCAGGGCCACCTGTACCACCACCTGAAAAAGCCCCTGCAGAGCCCGACAGCCCAGCACCGCACTAGCTGTGTTGTGAGCTATCCCTGAAGCCACATTTTGGAATATGAAATACTGGAGTCTTTATTACACAGTTAACAGGCTGCAGGTGGCCCACTGTCAAAAAAGCCCACAGCCCCCTGAATACACATAACACAGCTTGAAAACAGGCTAAAGAGGAAAGAAATAAAAACGATACCAACAAGGCAATTCAGCTTCCATGGAGATCTGAATGACGATGGCATGATGACCAGAGATGAGACAGGTTGCAGGACTGGATGATGACCAGAGATGAGACAGGACGCAGGACTCGACTAAGGAGACACACGTGGCAAGATTTAATATCGCTTAGTCTGGTCCCGGCCTATAAAAAGATCGACGCAAGGGAAGATCCATCAGAAATTCCCAGTCCCAGGCACTGGAATGACAGGTTCAATAACCTATCAGCCAAGGCTCACCCCAAGGATCCGGACTCGCCCATCATCTGGCTTACATTGATTGGCTCAGAGGGCAGAGCCACAGGAAATTCCCACTCCCAGGCATTGAACTGACAGGTTCAATAACCTATCAGCCAAGTCCCCACCCCTGCCTTCAGGGATCCGGGCATGCTCATCATCTGGGAGGCATGTTTTCCTCCCCCAGCATGAAGATTAGATGCCAGTCCCTACAATCACCATTTTGCCAATATGGCGACAGCCAGACCAGACCTCCAGTACATCAGCATGTCCACGTAGTGGCAGCGGCAACAATTAACCAAACACAGGACAGCTATGGCGCCATTCTACTCCGACTCTATAGCACTTCCACCGCTGCCTGCTCGTTGGGCATTGGTGCTCATGGTGCATTTTGGTGCAGTTGGAGTGCACTCCAGGATTTGATCCCTGCCTCCTCTGCTGCTATGGTCACTGGAGTCCAGTTCCTTGGGCTCTGCAGATAGTACTGGAGCCCCACCTTTGCTCAGCCCCCAGGGTCTGGGGCTCCCCTGAAGGCTTGTATCACCTTGGCTCCAGTGCACATTCCTGGGGTTGACACACAAGAGTTAATGAAACCTGCAAGTAGTAGCTCCTGCCTATATGCCTAGCTACTCAGGAGGCCACGATCTGAGGATCAATCTCTGTTTGAAGCCTGCCTGGCAGGACACCCTTGAAAGTGTTAAGCAGGGCTGTGGCTCAAGTGATAGAGCACTAGCCTTAAGCACATGGAGGCTCAGGAACAGGACCCAGGCCCTGAGGTCAACCCACAGGGCTGGCCAATAAAAGAGTAATCCAACCTCTCTTGTCTTCTCTGCCCTTCCTTGTCAGCCTAGTGCTGGCTTTGTGTGCTCTGCTCTGCCACAGTGCTGTTGAAAAGGCAGGTCTTTGCACCCAGAAAGCTTGCTCTTTCTCACCGGCACTGGCCGACTCATTCTCCAATGGAAGTTGAACTTTTTTGTGTAAGGCTGATATTTTACTGTTGAGTCCCACCTCTACTTCTGGCTTTTTGGTATAATTGGGTTGAGTCCCAGAGATTTTTCTGCCTAGCCTGGCTTCAAACCTCCATCCTCAGTTCTCAGCCCACTGAGTAACTAGTATTATAAATGTGAGCCATAGGCACCCAGCAAATTTGACTTTTATTTATTTATTTTTACTATTGTTTAACTATGGATGTGGAAACATAAATTGTCATTTTTTATATCTGGTTTATTTCACTTACAATATTTTAAACATTCATTCATGTTGTAGCATGGGTCCAAATGTCATTCCTTTTTAAGACTGAATAGTATTTCATTGGATGCATAGATCACATTTTGTTTATTCATCCATGGACATTTGGGTTGTTCCTACCTTTCCACTACTATGAATGATACGATGACTGATATTATACTTCTTTTATATTGAACACACTGCTGTAACAGAGTAGCCAGAGGCATCCTTTCATCAGAAACCCAGGTGAACATCCTTTCATGAGAACCCCAGGTGAACTGTGGCGACTCACCAGTACTTTTCCTTTATATTAACAATCTACAAGTATCCTTACAGCCTGCGAGGCCCACATGGTATGACTGACTTACGCCTTTTGCTATTCTCCTCAAAATGTTGATCTTGCTGTTTTCCTAATTAAATAAATATCCAAGAAGTTGGCAAATCAGGCAGGGCCTTTGCAAATTTGCTCTGTCCTTCTCTAGAAACTTCTTCCTCTAAACCTTTGTGTGGACCTGGATACTTGAAAGCTTCTGCTTATAACCCTAGCTACTCAGGAGGCTGAGATCTAAGGATACTTGGTAAAAGCCAGATTGGGCAGACAAAGCTGACAGACTCCTATCTCCAATAAACTAGCAAAAAAACCCCTCAAAGTGGAGGTTTGGCTCAAGTGGTAGAGGATCTGCCTTGCAGGAAAAGCCAAGCAAGGGCATGAGACCGAGTTAAAGCCCCCGTACTGGCATGCATACACACACACACACACACACACACACACACACACACACACACACACACACACACACACACACACACACACACACACACACACACATAAACCTTTGTGTGGTTCTCTCCATTTTCTCAGGAACAGGAGCAGAAGTTCAACCTCATCAACCCCTTCCCTTGCCTGCTGACCTAAAATATTCATTTTCTCACTAGTTCTTTGATTTCTTTCTCAGTTTGGGCCTCCCTCCGGAGGATGTGAGCTCCTATGTCACATTCTATTCTATACCATCCTTATCTTTAGCAGCACCTGCTTCTGTTTATTGAGAATCAGAAAACTAGAGCTCTTTCTGGGCAGAAGAATTTGCAGAAAAGGTCCCCCTCTCCCTGAGCCACGCAGCCCAAGTAAAGCTGAGACCTGAAGATTTTAGCTCATATACTTCTCCACTATGGGAAAGTAAACTGAGGACCTTCCCCTGCTAGGTACATTGTAACTATTGTATTCAGTAATTACTGCTTGAACAAAGTATAGCAAACGAAGTCATAAAAGGAGGGAAACTATTTAGTCTCTCTCCCCTTCACCTCTCTTCAACTAGCTCCCTAGAGGACTCTGAAGGAAATTGGATTTGAGGTATTGTTTTGTTTTGTTTTAATCTTCCCTGATTCACTTTTTAATCAAAGCTACACACCAGGCCAGGCTTCCCACAATAGAGACTCAGCCCTATGAACCCAGCTTTAATCTCATGCCCTTTCATCACTTTTGCAATATAGGATGCACCAAACAAGGGAAGGGGCTTCTGGCATTTTATCCTCCTCCCAGAGACAAGACTACTTTCAGTGGAAAAACAGACCTGATCATTGACTGAAAGTGAACCAGAGGTGATACTTTCAGACTGAGCCCTCCTATTAGGCAGCCTTGGGCATTAAATGCGATAATATATAATAAAAGGTTGCCTGGATGTGGTGGCTCCCGTATGTAATCCTATCTACTCAGGAAGCTGAAGTCTGAGGACTGGGGCTTGAACTCAGGGCCTGGGCCCTGTCCTTGAGTTTAAGGCTAGTACTCTACCACTTGAGCTACAGCTTTTTTGAGTAGTTTATTGAAGATAAAGTTCTCATGGACTTCACAGCCTGCGCTGGCTTTGAAACAGGATCCTCAAATCTCAGCCTCCTGAGTAGTTAGGATAACAGGTGTGAGCTACCAACACTTGACTCACAATGACCCCTTTAAAGCCCTCTCACCTGCATTGTTTATCTTTCTATGGTTGCTTCATATATTTGTTTATTTACTTGGTTGTCACTGTGCTTCCTCAAATAGATAATTGTTTGTGACTTGGGTCAGCACATTGTCAGCTTCTAGACTCTTGTATTTGATGAATGATAAGTCTCTCCTCCCACTATCCCCTTGCTACTTCTCTTTTTATTAATTTTGTGTGGTCCTGTGCCTTGAACTCAAGGTCTGGGTCTTGTCCTTGAGGTTTTATTGCCTAATGCTAGCACTCAACCCCTCGAACCACAGCCCCCCCCCCGCCCATTCAGCTTTCTTGGTGGTAAACTTGATATAAGAGTCTCACAGACAGCCTACACTGGTGGCTCACACCTGTAATCCTAGCTACTTGGGAAGCAGAGATCTGAGAATCTGGGTTTAAAGCCAGTCAAAGCAGGAAAGTTCGGGAGCTTTTTATTTCCATTTAATCACAGAAAGGGTCAGATGTGGCACTGTGGCTCAAGTGATTGAGTGCAATCCTTGAGCAAATGTTTAGGGACAGTGCCCAGGCCTAGAGTTTAAGGCCCAAGACTGGCAAAAAATAAAAAGGAAAGCAAGCAAGCAAGCAACTCACAGACATTCCTGCCCAGACTTGCTTTGAATAGTGATCCTCAGATATCTGCCCCACAAGTAGCTAGGATTATGAGCATGAGCCACCAAGATCTCAAACTTCTTATTCATCGTCTATGTCTTCAACCTTCCAGGTGGGATACAAAACTTTTCCTACTAGGTGTCCTTACTTTGGCTTTTTTATGGACCTTCAATGTTGATGCTATTCATTCTGGGAACTCAAGCTGATGAAGCCAAAGCCTTAGCCAAGGGATTTGAAATAATAGATTCACCAGTCTACAAGTACTGGTTTATTTAAAACACATTTTATTGATTGTGTGTGTGAGTGTGTGTGTGCGTGTGTGCAGGTGTGTGTGCATGCGTGCACGAGTGCTGTGATACTAGGG
Source organism: Dipodomys merriami (assembly GCF_024711535.1). Lineage (NCBI taxonomy): Eukaryota > Metazoa > Chordata > Mammalia > Rodentia > Heteromyidae > Dipodomys > Dipodomys merriami. The sequence continues at coordinate 1,382,120 of NW_027202982.1, read as the reverse complement.
CTTGCTCTCTTGCTTAGCTTTCATGCACAAGTCAGGTGTTTACCACTTAAGCCACACTTCCATTTCTGACTTTTTAAAACTGTTTTTTTTTTTTTTTGCCCAGGCTTTTTTGCCCAGGCTGACTTCAAACCATGGTCTTTAGATCTCAACCTCTTAAGTTGCTTGAATGGCAGGCAGGAACCACCACTGCCTGGCTTGTTTTTAATATTGTTTAACAAACTCCTCATTCAAAGACTGAATCTCCAATGAGATGTACAAGTCGTTATGTTGAAAACGAACTTTACAACAACTTTGGTGCAGACGGGGGGTGGGGGGAGGCGAGGATTGGGTAGGGGGGCGGGGAACAATGGGAAAGGATGGGAAGGGGAAACAAAGGACGAGGATACGATGCTTGATAAGAAATGAACTCATTATCTTGGCCATATAATTGTAACCCCTCTGTACAGTATTTTCACAATAAAAATTTTAAAAAGGTGTGTGTGGGGGGAAGACTGGGTCTACATTTTCCCATTTCATCATCACAAACCTTTAGTCACCATTATCTTCTCTACCAAGTAAGGATGATTATAATGGTGTGATTTCCAGGCTGGGAACAGACAGATCAGCTTAGCCAAAAGCAAAGCCCAAAAATTATAAGTATGAGATTTCTAACAAAGATCCAGGAGAAGGGATTGGAATGCAAGTGTTTAAGGACAATGTCTGTCAACTATGGAGGAAATGAAGGTTCAGAAGAGAGACATGACCTCTCACAGTCCCACTGATGGCAGTGGAATACAGGAAGAGCCTTAGTGCCCTGTACCCCGGACATGGCATGCTTGCAGTGAGTGGGCATTCATCTAACTCCTTGGAGGCCTCCAAGAGGGCAGTGGCATTTATCAGATCACTCACACTCTGGCAGATGTAAGAGGAAGCAGGCTCAGATTCCATACTGTCTGTCCCTGGCTTATTCCCATATGTTTGCCCTAGTCATCATAATAGCATTGCAGTAGATTCCTGGGACCAGAGACTGAGTGACTCAGTCAAAATAGGAGGGAGTGACAATCAACACCAATGATAACAAGGGAGTGAAAAGCCAGGGCAGGAAGCTAAGGATGTTGGTGGGCCTGAAAAAGGGACAAGAAGAGTGCTGTAACCAGGTGCACGTTGCTCACACCTGTAATTTTCACTTCTCAGGAGGCTGAGATGAGAGAATGATGGTATAAAGTCAGCCTGGGAAGAAAAATCAAACAGACTCTTATGTTCAGTTACTCAAAAACAAAAACTGGAAGTGGAGCTGTGTCTCAAGTGGTAGAGGGCTATCCTTGAGTGAAAAGTCAAGTGAGGTAGATGCTAGTGGTTCACACATGTAAACTTAGCTACTCAGGAGGCTGAAATCTGAAGATCATGGTTCAAAGCCAACCTGAGCATGAAAGTTTGTGAGACTTCTTTTTTTGAGTTACTACAGCGGGTAGGGGGGAGTCAGTACCGAGGCTTGAACTCAGGACCTAGGTGCTTTTCCTGAACTCTTTTGCACAAGGCTAGCACTCTAGCATTTGGAGCCACAGCAACACTTCTGGTTTTCAGGTGGTTAATTATAGATAAGAGTCTCATGGAATTTCCTGTTTGGGCTAGCTTTGAACCATGATGCTCAGATCTTAGCTCCTTGAGTAGCTAGGATTACAGGCATGAGCTATGAGACACTCATTTCCCTTTAATTACAGATGTTCCTCAAAAAGGTAGCATGCTAGCCTTTTGCATAAACAGCTCAAGGTCAGTGCTCAGGCTCTGAATTCAAGACCCAGGACCTGAATGCATACACACACCTAGGGGGGTCCACTAACAGCCAGAGTGATGAAAGCCATGAAGAGAACTTTCATTCACCTGCCTACCACACTAGGACCTTGCAGCACAATCTAGAACTGTATAGAGAATTCTGTCTCCTCCCCATTTGCTGTTCTCCCTTGGATTTGGTTGTTGGCCCATCCTGTTACTTAATTCCATATTTCTAGGCCTGTAGGAGACCCTTCCTCCAGTTTTGTCTCCAGCACCACACACAAAACACGGCTCACAGTCAGCCACCCCCCTCTATACCCCACATCCTATGGTCATACTACCATATCTTCCTCTCTTTGTGTGTGTGTGTATGTGTGTGTGTGTGTGTGTGTGTGTGTGAGTGTGTGTGTGTGTGCATGTGTGTGTATGTGTGCACACATGAGTGTGTGCATGCTCATCCTGGGAATTGAACTCAGGACCTGCACACTGTCCTTCAGCTTTTGTACTCAAGGTTATCTCTGTATCTCTTGAGCCACAGCTCTGCTTTCAGCTTTTTGATAGTTAATTGGAGATAAGTGTCTTATGGACTGTCTTGTCTTGTCTAGCTGCACACTATGATCCCTGCTTCACTCCCAGTCCCCTGAGTAGTTAAGATTACAGATATGAAATACCAGTTGTCAATCAATTAATCAATCTATCACTCTATCAATCAATCAATCAATCAATCAATCAATCAATCAATCAATCTATCTATCTATCTATCTATCTATCTATCTATCTATCTATCTATCTATCTATCTATCTATCTACTGATTGCTGGTAATGAGGCTTCAACTCAGAACCTAGTCACTATCCCTTAGCTTTTTTGATCAAGGCTGGAACTCTGCCACTTGAAGCACAGCCCCACTTTGGAATATTTGCTGGTTCTTTGAAGGTAAGTCTAGGGACTTTTCCTACCCAAGTTGTCTTTGAACCAAGATCCTTAGTTCTCAGCTTCCAGAGTCCTTCTTCCTGTGTTATTTTTGCATATCTGTTACTATTTATCTGCTTTTGTCCAGAGAAGCTGATATGAGACCCTTCCCTGATCACACTTGCTGCCATGTGCTGTGTGGCAAAGGAATGGCTTGCAGAATTGAGGAATGAAGTCTGTGTTTCCAGCCTCCATCCTGGGATGTGGCAGGTTTCAGGTTAAGGCATTAAAGGTGTCTAATTTATGTTCCCTGCCCAGTTAGCCTATGTTCTTCCCATAATGAGAAAGCCCTACAGCTGGACAGAAAGAGATGAGATCTTGGGGGTGGCAGAAAAAAAATGTTTCTGGTAGAAAAAAATGTTCTCCCTAAGAGAGTTTTGGGAGTCTGTGATGAGAAAAACAGTAGTCACTAGAAAAGAATAGGCATAGCCCAAAAGGCAGGGAATAACAGAACACTCCCTTCCCCTCACCCAAAATCTAAGACCACTGGACAATAAATGTTTGGTGTGAACATTGCTCAGCCTTTTGACTGGGCTTTACAATGTTCCTACTTCTGGGTGTGTACGCACGTGAGCATGTGCGTGTGCGAGCACACACACACACACACACACACACACACACACAATGGATGAACATAGAAATATTATTTTAAAAAATCATCTCTAAAACAAGTCACTGATGGCTCACGACTGTAATCCTAGCTATTCAGGAGGCTGAGATCTGAAGATCTCAGTTCAAAGCCAGCCCCAGTATATATATTTGAAGGATTTTTTTCTTCCATGAACCAGCAAAATCCCAGAAGTGAACATGTGGCTCCAGTGGGAAGAGTGCCAGCCTTGAGAAGAAAAGCCTCGTAAAAGTGAGAGACTGAGTTAAAGCCCCAATGCTAGCAAAAATCAAGCAAATAACTAATTTAAAAAAATCATCACAGAGCTTTCCTCATCTGTAAAATGGAATGATGAACAAGATAATGGAAGAATGAAGGAAGAGAATCCTGAAGGGCCTCAGTTCACCCCATTCTACCCCCAACACCTAGCAAATTTACAAAATCACCTGCTCATTAGAGCCCAACCAACTAGGCCTGCCTAGCCTTGTTGATTTAGTGCCACCTGCTGGTGCAGATGCAAAATGCTGCATATTGCCATCCTATGAGTCACTTGGGCAAGTGTCTAACTTGCTTCACACACCTCTGCTATATAAACACAGTAGACTCGTTCTGCTCCATATCCTGCATCTTCCTGGCTTGTGATTTTCAGATTATTTCTTTTCTATTACTTCTGCTGATCCTGGGGCTTGATCTCAAGCCAGGGTGCTGTCCCTTAATATTTATGCTCAAGGCTAGCACTCTACCAATTGAACCATACCTCCACTTCTGGCTTTTTGGTGATTACTTGGAGATAAGAGTTTCATATGAGCTAGGTGTTAATCGCTCAGGCCTTTAATCCTAGTTACTCAGGAGGCTGATATCTGAGGATGACAGTTCAAAGCCAGCTTGGGCAGGAGAATCTGTTAGTTTCCTATCTCCAATTATTTACAGAAAAATCTAGAAATGTTGCTAACTTTGAGCAAAAGAGCTCATGAATAGCTCACAGATGCTGAGTTCAAGCCACAGGACTAGCAAAAAAAAGTTATAGGTTTTTCTTTTTGCCTGGGCTGGCTTTGAACCCTGATCCTCAGATCTCAGCCTCCTAAGTAAGTAGGATTACACACAAAGGGCCCTTCTTACAGAAGTTCTGCCTCCTATCACCTTGACCTTCAGCCATCCTGTATGCGAGGCCCTAGAATTCATCTCATCCTGCCTTGAGCAGTTAAGCATGTGGGCCACTGGGCATCACATTGTGGCCCATCACCCCTGGAAGACTTGTACATGAACACTGGATTGATTGGAACTCAGAGGTGTTTCCTTTCTTTTTAGTCCCCTTTTTTGTAGAGATCTTCATTTCTTTGGTTTTCAATCCCAAATAATTTAATAATCTTACTGATATCTCTTCTTTTAAAACTGATCACACCTCCTTTGTGTGCCTATTTTTAAGGTCCTTATATGGATCTTGTGTACTGCTGTGGCTTCTTCTGACATGAGCTTACTCAGGAGGACTAATGCTTGTGCAAAAGATGTGATAAGTTTACGTGTTATGAAGGAGTCTGGACAGATTCAATGACTGGATGAGTTTGTACTGATTTATACATAACACTAATATAATATTTCATATTAATGAATTGTAATCTTACTGATTACTTCAAAGCATTATATGTGTGCTTATATACATATATGTGTCTATATGTTTGTCTTTGAAAGAATGGCAGGTTTTATTTTAGAACTATATCAAACTCAAAAATAGTAATTGGTATAGTTGATATTTCGAATGAAGAAAGCAGATTTTTTTTTGCCTCCAATCATCAATTTTTATTGAGCATTTACAGTCTATTGGACACAATAGAACATACAGAAAATATTGTCCCTGCTCTGAAGGATCTTACATTCTGAAAGAAAAAAATCTTTTTTTTCTCAGTCGTGGGGCCTGAACTATGGGCCTGGGAACTGTCCCTCAGCTCTTCAGCTTGAGGCGAGTGCTCTACCACTTGAGCCACAGCACCACTTCTGACATTTTCTGTGTTTGTGGTGCTGAGGAATAGAAACTAGGGCCTCATGCATGCAAGGCAAGCACTCTATCACTGAGCCACCTTCTCAGCCCCACCTGTCTTTTAAAATGACACTTTTATTTGGTGTCTTCTGTAACATTCTAATAAAATATTCTGTAGAGTGAGATTTGGTATAACTCAGACCCATCATTACTTAGAGAAGATTTAAAGGCAAACAATGGCAGACCGTTCAGGAAGAGTTTATAGGAGATACACAATCTCATCAAGTAAGGTGAGATGTGCTGCAGTAGAGGATGAGGTTAATAGTTAGTGGAATGCAGGCAAAGAAATCAAGGGATCTTAGACAGTGAGTAGAGCCAGAAAAGTCATGTGACCTTTTCCAAAGTACATGGCCACCAAGGAGGAATGGTTGGTGACAAGACAGAAGGCTAAATAAAAGGAAGGTAATCCTGTGCACCTGACAAGTGAAATGTCCAAAATCAGAAGGCAAACTGAATCAAGAAATTCTCAAAAACCAAAACAGAATTTATAGTTAATGCTAACCAATGTCATGATGGGTCAAAAACATTGTGGCTTCCTAAGTTAGAAAATGCTATATATCAAAATTTTAACTGGAACATATTACTTTTCAAATCAATTTTCCCCTCCCGAAGGAAAAACTTGGCTCTGTAGGAGATGGTCATTAGATAGATTAGTATTTTTGTTATTGTGATAAACTTTGCACTTTAAATTTGGTGAAAGCCCATTAGCTGCCAAAAGGGAGTAAAGAACAAGTTTATAATAATGTACAATTCCTTTTGAGGTGTTTCAAAACCAAAAGACTAATTTACATGAAAGTTATAGAAAAAGTAGTAATAATGATTACCAAACAGTTCATTTTCACTGCATCTTTACTTTTACATTTGTTCGTAGGTTGCCTAAAACATTTAAATACAAATAAAATGTGTAGCAAAAATAAGCAGCAAACATTACAAATAATGGAATGTGAACTATTTCTGCCCTTATCCAGAGTTAATTGAGACACAACTTTGTCTCAAATAATACTTCTAGTGCTGTACTCTAGGTGTGCACACTGAGATAACTCTTCCACAGAAATACATGTTTCCAACATGTAACAGCCATGGAATATCTGTTTGTACCACAGGCCTACAAGTGTGCCCAAACTTTCTAATATCCGGAATAACTACACCTGTGCCTGAAACAAATTTTCCCTTTTATTCTCCACCAGTACAAACCACTATGTAGGAAGATTTCTTCACTTTGACATGGAAGCAGTTTTAACACTGGCCTTTGTCAAGTCACCATGTACCAAAGTACATGCCAAACATTTACAACTTGTATAAAAATTCTACATCCTCAGATTGGTCATCTCAAGATGAAAACAGATAGCTCACTAAATGTTAATGGTCAATATCTATTCCCCTAATATTAAGCAACAAAAATTACCCTGGGGAATACAGAAATTCAAATAGAAGCAACGTAAACCTGTCATAAATCATAAACAACAAACTATTTGTGGGACAGCATGGATGATAAATGGTCTACTGTCTAAATTTTAGAATGAGGCAGACAAAAGTTGGAAAGCCATTTAATTTTCCCCTCCTTCTCCTGCTTTCACTTCATCTTATAACCACAATGTCAACTTTTCGCTCAGTAACTACGTTATTAGCGTGCGGTCTTTGAATCACTCTTCACTGAATGTATCAAGTTCAGCAATGACTTCATCAAAAGATGTCTTTGCAAGAAAGCTAGCTTTCTCTCGGGAGTTCAGAATTTCATAATAAAACACCGAGAAGTTAAGGGCCAGACCCAAACTGATAGGTTTATCAGTTGTGAAGCTTGGACTCTGGGTCTGGGCGCTGTCTCTCAGCTCTTCAGCTCAAAGCTAGTGCTCTACCACTTGAGCCACAGTACCACTTCCGGTTTTCTGAGAGGTTTATCAGATATAAGAGTCTCAAATGTTTCTTTCTTGCTATTGTTTCTAACATATTTATAAGATTTCTTTATTGCTTTGTATGTCCCTCCCTGATGGTATAACCCCTGTTTTCACTGTATTTGATGTTGTATAATTTGTGGAGGGGAAGGGAAAAAACAGATTGTTTAAATAGGGATACAGGTGGACCCATTGCAACAATAAGAAGTACAAGACGTTATGTCGAAAAACAAATTTTACAATTTTGGCACATGGGGGTGGAGAGTGTGATGAGATGTGAGGGGGAGATAGGAAGGGATGGGATGGGGAAACAAAGGAGGAGGCAACAACGCTTGATAGGAAATGTACTCATTACCTTGCTCATGTAATTGTAACCCCTCTGAACACTATTTTCACAAGAAAAAAAATGTCTCTCAGACATTCCTGCTCGGGCTGGGCTGGCTTTGAATGGTGATGCTCAGATCTCAGCTTCCTGAGTAGCTAGGATTATAGGTGTGAACCACCAGCTCCCAGCTTGCAATTCCTTTTGGCTGATCTCAAAAGCTTCTTTTTTTTTTAATTTAATTTTATTTTATTTGAGAACATACTGTACAGAGGGGCTACAATTACATGGGCAGGATAATGCATACATTTCTTACCAAGCATTGCAGCCTCCTCCTTTGTTTACCCTTCACCTCCCTTCCCAGCCTCCCCCCTCCCCCCACCCAATTATACCCCCCTCCCCCCCACACACCGACATTGTAAAGCTGGTTTTGACATGACATTTTGTACTTCTCATTGTTGCAACAGGTCCACCTGAATCCTTAAACGACTTGTTTGTCCCCATCTCCTCCACATGTTATACTGACATCAAATATAGTGAAAGCGGGGGTTACACTGTGGGGGAGGGACATACAAAGCAACAAAGAAATAATCTTATAAATGCGTTAGAAACACATGCATGAAAGAAACGAAAACATTAAAATACATATTTAAGGGTTCTTGATATGCTGGTTATGAACGATTCACAATCCCTTTCTTGTCATCAGCAGCAGCAATCTCAGCCAAGTATTGGTAGTAGTCTCTCTTCATTTTCAAATACAAGATTTTGCTCTCTGCTTGTGAAGCACTAGGGATGCAGAACTTTTCCAAAAGTGACAGTTAATCACTGTAGCTCTCTCTTAGCTCATTCTTGATTCTCTCTATGTTCTTCATCATCTGCTGTTTTTCTCAGCACCTTCCATTTATTTGCTCAATACTTGAAATGACACGTAAGATGACCTATGTTTGTCTATAACATTTCTGTAAGCAACTGAGAGAAGATTCCTTTAATCATTAGACAATTCAGCTCTTTGCTCAGTGACAGACTTCATGTCACCATATTGCTCATCCTGCTAGGTCAGTTTGGCCTTCTGTACCAGCTCATTTGTACCCATGACTGGATTTTGTGTCCTGAGTAGGTGGTGGAGGACAGACAGGGTTTCAGTGGCTTCTGGGTGGTGGCAGGAGTGGCATCAAGGCTGAGTCTCGGCCACCTGGATCTTGAAGTTCACAGGCTCCAGTGATGGGGTTTCCTCCAATCCAATTTTATTGTTTTTTTTTTTATTCACACTGAAATTTTCAATCAATGAAAGACATTTTGATTGATTTTATATTTTAAAATGATTTTATATCCTGTCATTATAGTAACTTGTGGTTGTGGGATTTATTTTTGAAACAATACAATGTCAATGTGTATGTTGGCAGGTGCTCAATGTGAACATTCTATGACCTCTTACGACAATGATGAGATGAAGAATGAAGTTTCGCCTTCAACTCCAACTGTCATTCAGCGCCAAGAGGTTCACATTTGTGAACAGTAGGGATATGCTCAGGTTCCTTCTAAAATTCTGAGAAATGGGAAATCTTTACTATTGCTATAGAGGTATGTTTAGAGTTTCTGAATGCTGCTTTTACAAGAGACTGCTCAATGTTACATAATCTATATTCCTCATCTTTTTTTTTTTTTTTTGATCAGTCGTGGGAATTGATCTCTGGGCTTGGGCTCTATCCCTGTGCTCCTCAGCTCAAGGGGAGCCCTCTAGTGCTTGAGCCACAGCACCACTTCCAGTTTTTGAGTGGTTTTTATTGGAGATAAGAGTCTCATGGACTTTCCTGCCTGGGCTGGCTTTCAACCATGATCCTCAGATCTCAGCCTTCTGAGAAGCTAGGATTACAGGTGTGAGCTACTGGTGCCCAGCTATTCCTCATCTTTTTAAAAAATTCTCTAATAGGGGCTGGGAAGGTGGCTCAGTGGTAGAGTGCTTGCCTTATATGCATTAGGCCCTGGGTTTGATTCCCCAGCACCACATAAGCAGAAAAAGCCAGAAGGGGTGCTGTGGCTGAAATGGTAGAACGCAAGCCTTGAGCTGAAGAGCTGAGGGACAGTGCCCAGGCCCAGGAAAGACAAAAAAAGGAAGAAAGAAATAAAACCAAGCAATATCTTTACTTATTTTTAAATTTGCATCAAAATACTACATTTTGACTTAAGGTTCTGCAATGAAAACATTTTTAAAAATATTTTCCTAATTTAAAATATTGTAGTTCTTTGAATGTAAACATCTTTTTGTAAACATCTTAAAAGAGAAAATGTAACAGGGGGCACCCCTTCACTGCCTTTATCAGAAGGACTTGTGATACAAAATAGAACAATATCAAAATTTGATATGTTGCATAAGGAGTAGAGCTCCAAGCTTGAGCATAAAAACGAAAGACTAATGTACCATGAGTTTAAAGCTCTCTACGAGCACAAACAAAAAAGCTATACATATAGTAATAGAATATCATGAAACAAATTGTGCATCATCTTATTTGTTTTGATGTCCAAATAGAGAACATTAGACATGGAAATCCAGAAATTTTGGATGGGTTTTCAGAGTAGTGTGTGTGTGTGTGTGTGTGTGAGAGAGAGAGAGAGAGAGAGAGAGAGAGAGAGAGAGAGAGAGAGAGAGAGAGAGAGAGAGAGAGAGAGAGAGAGAGAGAGAGAGAGAGAGAGAGAGAGAGGATAACTCTCCCTGAAAGAGAGAAGATAACTTTGTCCCTATGACTAGGGGGATCCTGGGGAATTGGTCACAAGGAGTAGTGTCATCAGGTCAGTAGAGTGCATAGTGGATGATGAGGAGAAAATAGCTTGGATGGTTCTCAGTGAGTTAAGGACTGTGGGAGTGACTGGGTATCTATCCTGAAGCAGCTGGTGAGGGTAAGACTGACTGGGCCCCTGATTGTTGAGGAGGACCTGAAAAGGCAGATAACTTTTCTCAGCTGAACTTGACCCCTGGCGTGTTTGACTCACATCAATAATCAGGAGAAAATTGTCATTCTCTTCATCGCATCACTTCAGTACGACAAAAGACTAACCGGGGCCAATCAGTCAAGGAAAAATGAATTCTTGGCACAGATATCAATTGGTAATTGGTTCAGGATGTTCTGAAATGTGAACCATCTTGGGAGCCACGTAGAACAATGGTCACAGGTGGGGTCACCTACTGATCAGAAAGGCGCCCTAGAGGTCTTTGGCAGCAAGATGGTGAGTGGATTGTACAAGTGTGCTCTTCCTCATGTCCTTCAGAAAAAGTCCATTTAGAAGAAGGTGACCTATTTTTCGTCAGGAGTGGAAATGTAGACTTCGTAGGCATTCATGATTTGAATCTTTTCCTGGCTTAGACTATCTACTAGAGCATCAGTATTTCCAGGATAAGTTTGTTGATGAAGGTTTGAAGAAATGGAAAGAGACTTGCTCTGGCTTTGGATTCCATGACATCATGCAGAGGAATGAAGGGTTCCAGGAGATAGCTCTCTAGCACTCAACTAGATTCTTTTCTCATTACCATCACTCAGGAGTGTTGGGATTCTGAGGAAGTACTTAAAAAAATCTACACTTCCCTCAAGGCTGGGTTGAGATCACAGGAAACAGTAGATATTATCTATGAGCTGCAAGTTATTTAACCACATAAAGCAAGTAGAGTTAAGGCTCACTTGACTTTCCCATGGTTAGACAATTGGAATAACATAGGCAAGAGTAACATGTCCACAACAACCATCATGGAACTGTGGCATAGAATAATCTATTCATTGTATAGATGTCATGTTCTATTTGAATCCAGGGCTCAGCTATGCCTTAATGGCTAAGGAATTTCCATATTTGTTACATTCATATGGCTTCTGTCTTCTGGGTATTTTCTGAGACAAACTGACCTACGTCTTCTTGAAAAACTTTTCCACATTTGTTGTATTCATAATATGTCTCTTATGTGGGTATTCAATGAAGAACCCTAAGCTGTGCTTTCTGAGTGAAAAACTGCACATTTGCTACATGCATGAGGCTTCTATCCAGTGTGGGTTCTCTGATATAAATTGAGTTTTTTCCAGGTGAAAGATCTTCCACATTTGTTATATTCCTAAGATTTCTCATGTATATGAATTTACTTATGCCTGCTGAGTTGGGAAATTCTGGTTAAATGACTTTCTACATTTGCTACATCTATAAGGTTTCTCAACTGTGTGAATTCTATCATGTGTGACCTCCACTTAAAAATCTTTCCATAGTTGTTGCATTCATAAGGTTTCAATCCTGTGTGTGTGTTCTCTGATGCAAAGTGACATGTGACTTCCGGTTGAAAGACTTTCCACATTTATTGCATTCATAAGGTTTCTCACCTGTGTAAATTCTCTTATACCTGTTTGTGGGGAAATCTGTGGGGAACACAAGTAGCAAAGATGGTCCGGAGGAAGTTGAGTGGGCAGAGCTGGATTTGTTCAGGTTCAGGGTGTAAACAACTCATGGAAGCTTAGGTGCATGTTAAGGTGTGGCATTTCAGTGATTGGTTGATCCCATTTCCTCTGCTCCCACGCAGTCTTTTGTTAATAAATGAGTTCCTGCTTGACTTGACTCCCTGCTGCATCTGATTGTCTCCTGGGCTAAGGGAGGCTGGGGAACGGGTGAGCTGCCGCACTTACCTCTCCTCGGACCCCGTCCGTCCAAAGATGGACGAAGACCCAACAGCTGTTGAGGTTTGACTTCTGGGTAAAGGATTTTTCACATATCTTACAATCATAAGGTTTCTCTGCTGTGTGTATTCTCTGATGGACACGAAGTTCTGTCTTCTGGATGAAAGACATTCATTACATTTATATGGTTCCTCACCTGAGTGAATTCTTTTGTTTGTTGAGGTTTGACTTTCAGGTAAAGGACTTTTCACACATCTTACATTCATAAGGCTTCTCTCCTGTGTGTGTTCTCTGATGAATAGTAAGTTCTGCCTTCCAGTTGCAAGACTTTCCACATTTGTTACATTCATAAGTTTTCTCTCCTGTGTGTGTTCTTTGATGAACATGAAGGTATGCCTTACAGGTGAAAGACTGTCCACATTTTATATACACATAAGGTTTCTCTCCTGTGTGTATTCTGTGGTGAACATGAAGGTGTGTCTTACAGGTGAAAGACTTTCCACATTTGTCACATTTATAAGGTTTCTCTCCTGTGTGTCTACTCTGATGCAAAGTGAGGTCTGACTTCTCTCTGAAGGAGTTTCCACATTTGTCAAATTCATAAGGTTTCTCTCCTGTATGGATTCTCCAATGGACAGTAAAGTTTCCCTTGGGGCTGAAAGATTTTCCACATTTGTTACATTCATAAGGTTCCACTCCTGTGTGTGTTCTCTGATGAAAAATGAGGTATGACTGCCTGAAGGTCTTTCCACATTTCTTGCATACAGAAGTTTTCTCTTCTGTGTGAGTTCTCCAATGTCTGCTGAGAGATGACTTCTGGGTGGGAAATTTCCTACTTTCCTCATATGCATAGCTCTACTGTGGGTGTTTCAGGCTGGAAAGTCAGGTCTGACTTCTGAAAGATAAATTTTGCAAATTGGATACTCATCAGACTACTCCTCTGGAGATTTGCTCTGAAGTTTTGTAAGGTGTATTGCTTTAGTGAAAGACTAATGGATTAATGTCCACTACATGGACAAGGATAATGTCCTGAGTATATTTTCTGATGTGTAGTGACTATAAGGCTAAAGTAGAATATTTTCCTACAGACCATACATTCAGGTGCTCTCTTTACTCTCTGAAGTATTTCTTAGACAAGGAGAGCTGACTTATAGTCTTTTCTATATTTACTAAGGTTATGGAAGGTCTCTCTCACACAAACCCAATTACATGTAAAGAATATGATCTCTAGCCGGGCGCTGGTGGCTCATGCCTGTAATCCTAGGTACTCAGGAGGCTGAGATCTGAGAATTTCGGTTCAAAGCCAGCCCGGGCAGGATGGTTTGTGAGACTTTTATCTCCAATAAACCGCTAGAATACCGGAAGTGGTGCTGTGACTCAAGCGGTAGAGTGCTGGCCTTGAGCTGAATTGCACAAGGACAGCGTCCAAGCCCAGAGTTCAAGCCCCACGACAAAAAAAAAAAAAAAAAAAAAAAAAGAAAGAATATGGTCTCTAACCCAGGCACTGGTGGCTCATGCTGTAATCCTGGTTACTCAAGAGGCTGAGATCTAAGAACTGTGGTTCAAAGCCATTCAGGGCAGGAAAGTCTGTGAGACTCTTATCTCCAGTACCAGAAAACAGGAATTGGTGCTGTGGCTCAGGTGGTAGAGCACTGCATTGAGCTGAAGAGCTGAGGGACAGTGCACAGACCCTGAGTTCAAGCCCAACAACTGACAAAACAGCTTTTTAAATAAGAAAATTTTTTTAAAAAAGAATATGGTCTCTGAGTTTAATACTTCCCTTCTCCATATTCAAAATTCTGAAGCTCATTTGGAGTTCTCATACTTTTGACTAAAATGTTCTGAATATCTGCAGGATTCTTCAATTACAGGAGACCCGCCAGGCCTACATGCAGCATGAATCTCATCAGGCTCACTATAGAGAAGCACGTTCTGATACTCAATGAAATCCTCAATCCTTATCTCTAAGGAGTTCATATTATTTCTAATCAACTCTGGCTTATGTTTGAACTCAAATTAAGGGTCATTACTAATCTCACCCTTTCTTCCACTGTGTTAATTTTCATAACTGTTGCTTCACACAGACATTCATCTGGACTTTGCTGGCACATCTTAATCACATCTTCAATTCCTGGGATATCGAAGATGAGTCATAGAAAAAAGATAAAAATAAGTGAAATCCAAAGTTCACTTAATGTAGACATTTATTTCATTGTAACTGTTAGAGATTTTAAAATATCAAAGTCAGAAATGATTTATAGAAAATATATGCTTTTTTCTCAAATGTATTGAAGTAATACTGATTACTTCCAGTGGAAAATAATGTTTTTGTGTTTAAGTTTTTTCTTCTTTTATATCAGAGGAAATATTTACTCAAATCACTCAAGTATGTGCTGCTAGAATTTTAAGCCAATAACTACCCATCTGGCTTTAGTAATTACGATGTAGTTTTTCTCAAATATACTTTTGTTTGCTCATAAGGGGATAGCTGCTGTGTTTTTCATTTTTCTTGAAAAAATTTATGTACTGTGCTGCTTTTTTCTTAACTAGTAGGTTAGGAAAAGGAATATTTTCTAGATTGAGAGACCAAAAGAATGTTTTATACACCCCTTGGCCTTTCACTTAAACAGGAATTGTTCTCAGAAGTAAGGATTCATACCTAAATCTCTTCAGTTGTTACTTCTTAGTAAGAATTACTTTTAGGTCCCTTTGAGAATTTTAAAAACCATTTCTCTCCATCTTTAACAAAGTTTCATCAAAATTCCTTTTCTAACACTCCTGCCTTTTAGAATCATGGAAGACCAAATATCCTCCAGGTAAAGATCACTCAATTATCCTCTCTATACTAAAATCTTTGGTTCTGAATCCCAGCCTCTGCCAACCATGAATGATAAGAAATTTGCCTTCTCTGGGGCTGGGAAGGTGGCTCAGTGGTAGAGCGCTTGCCTTGCATGCATGAGGCCCTGGGTTCGATTCCTCAGCACCACATAAGCAGAAAAAAAAGCCGGAAAGTGGCACTGTGGCTCAAATGGTAGAGCGCTAGCCTTGTGCTGAAGAGCTGAGGGTCAGTGCCCAGGCCCATGACCGGACCCCCTCCAAAAAAAAAAAGAAAAAAGAAATTTGCCTTCTCAAAGGATAGCAGCGCAGAAGTACTCCTTATTTCCAATTACGCGGATTGTGCTAGTTTCAAAGAAAATGATATCTCATTTCTTCCATTACTTTTTGTTGGTTTGTTTCAGAATGATTTCCACACAAAGAAAGAGAATTGCTAACTATAACTCAACTGCCATACAGAATTCAGGGTATCTTGATTCACAATGGGGATAAAGGATCTCATAGTTCTTTGACTAGGAACATTATTGCTCAGTTCAGCACAAGATGAACTTACCAACTGGGTGCTGGATCCAATGTCAATATGCAAGGTGCATTAACTTACCTGTGAAATTCTTGTCTGAGGCTTCTCCTATCCATGGATCTGCACCTTGCTCCAGCTTGACAATCAAGTTACGTTTAGGAACACAGTGCTCTGTTAATAAGAACCAGTGCAGAACTATTGTTCATGCTTAGTTATCATTCCTCTAACATCTCAGACATCCTGTTCACAATGTTGCTCTTAAATGTTGTTTCTAATTTCTCACTGGCTTCATGATTGACTTTCCCCCAGCTTTGGATTTATTTTACCGGTTTTGTTGCTTAATCTCGGCCCTTGTGCTCTATGATAGCATTGTACCAGTTTAAGTCCCCTCTACACTTTTAATTTTTGAGTGGTTAATTGGAGATAAGAGTCTCATGGGGACTATTCAGGCATTGCTGGCTTCACACTGAAATTCCCCAGATTCAGCCTTCTGCATATCTACGATTATAGGCTTGAGCCATTGCACCCAGAGACAGGTTTGGATTATAAATATCCACTTTCAACTAGTGATTTCCAGTTCATATTTCCAATAGTCATACCTCTTCTATTGTATACCACCTAAAATAATCACCTCAAGTTTGGGAAGACAGTCTCCTGTTAGTGGAGCATAGTTTAGATCTTTTGTCAAATTTCTGATTTGCTTTTGAAGAATGAGAATAAAATTGCCTCAGGAGTTACATGATAAAGTTGAAGATTTCCTTTGGAAGAAATGATACTACCACACACTGGAAGCTTACATCTTAATAATATTGAAAATCTGACAAATATTCAGATATCTACTGAAAACAAATCACTTGAGTTTGTAAATTAGTATGACTTTTCTCACCCAAAAGCACCAGGTTGTTGTAGGTCTCCAGCATTACATCTCTATACAAGGTCCTCTGAGCAGTGTCCAGGTCCATCCACTCCTCCCAGCTAAAGTCCACAGACAAATCAAATGACACTGGCTTCTGTGAGGGTATATTTCCATCAAATAATTAGCCCTCAGTCATGGGAACACTAGGTCTGGAATTTCACCCTTTTAACATGTATTTTGTGTCATCTATACATTGGGAGAATTAAAATCAAATATTTTGCTTCTATGTTAAAACTAATTAAAATACAAAGATTCCCTAATAAATCAGAACACATTTTTGTGCTAGTGAGAGAAAGAAGATAACAATTCTAAGGACTTAATAACATGACATGATAACATTAAGTATAAGTAGGTACATGAAAGATATTTTGATAAAATTTACTACATATGAGGGTAACAATGTAGTAAACAAATTACTTTTTCCTGCATTTTCATATTCTGCCCCAGTGAAGAGCCTATCTAGATCTTCTATTAAAAATATTGTTGTAAGCAATCAAAACACATTAAGGACATCACACGGACTACATACCACATTAGTAGATCTACAAAAGGAACAGTGTTCAGGTTAATGGTAAATGGAGTAATAGTACTCATGAAAGTAGCTAATGATTGATAAGGCCATACAAGATTTGACTTAGTTCCCACAATAACAATATCCTATATTAATCATTTTGTTATTAAATTTCTAAAGAATGTAGTGAGGTCATAGATATCCTGATAGTTCCTTCCTAAGTAAAAAAGAACTGCTAGCATGAATTCTTATGAACATTGCCTACCTCCTACAATACAGACTATAAGTTAGAGAGTAATAAAATATTTATTGAAAGGATTATTAGATATAAAATACAATACATAATTTGAATCATGAAATATTTGAGTTTAGGTTGAATATTAATTCTGCATAAACCAGTAACAATAATCTTGTTTCATTGTAGTATCCAATTAGCTATTAATGTTAAATATTCAGGTAAGAATAAACAAAACAATTGCTTCTGGCTCGACTGGTATCCTATCCTAGCTACATAAGAGGCTGAGGTCTAGAAGCTAGCCTGAGTAGACAACTCAATTTAAGCACCTAATAAGCAGATTAGACTCATGGCTAAAGTGATAGGGCCAACATTGAATGAGGAAGCTAACTGACTATGAGGGCTATGAGTTCAAGATCCAGTACTAGCCCAAGAAAGGTATGGTGGTGGCTGAGTTAGTTATATCAAATGAGTTTTCAAGTTAGACACCAACTGTGTCAACACAGCATTCCTCATCTCAGAGCTAAAGAGAAAAGGAAAAGAGTGGAAGAGGGAAAGAAGGGGAGCAAAAGGGCAGGGAAGAAGGGACAAGAGAGGTATAGAGAGGAGGGAAAGAGAGGGAAAGGGCAAGGAGGAAAATTATAGAGAAAAGCTTTATGACATTAGATTTGACAGTAACTCCTTGGATAGAATACCAAAAGTACCTTATATGAAACTAAACATTATTTAAATTCATACACTTAAAACTTTTGCTTCAAAAGATACTATGAACCAAGAAGAAAAAGCATGGTATAAACGAAAATGTTCTCAAATATTTCTAAATATGTTAATTATGGGAATGCATTTGAAAATATGAAACCAAATCCAAAACTACTGCACAGAAAATCTGATTTTAAAATGAGAAAAAACCCGAAGCGACTTTTAACAGAATAATATATACAAATAGTTGATTAAAATAGATGTTCAATGTCAATAGTGATGAGTAAAGTTTATATCAAAATTAAAATGAAATAACTAAAAATCTCTCCATGTGTATATGTCTTTGGGTTATTCTAATTTTCTTTGGCTCTGGAATCCAATAGAACTATCTAGGCAACACTTTCCCTATATAATGGATAATAAAAATCTGTATTCTAAGAGCCACATCAGCAAATTAAATTGATCAGTAAGAAAAACTAGTTCCCAGGTAGATCAGTTGAAGAAAAGAAAAAGAGACAGATGGACGGAAGAGGGCCTGAGAGAAAGAGAAAAAAGTGATAGAAAAATAGATACAAAAAGAGAAAACGAGAGAAATAACCTAAGCTAGTGAGTAGAAAATCGAGACTAAAGAGAATAAATAATTCTGGAATCCTTAGCCAGAGTAATAAGGTAAGAAAAGGACATTAAAGATAGTCACAAAGGGATGGAAGAAATTAAACTATCCTTATTTGCAGATGACATAATCTTATACCAAAATGACCCTCAAAATTCCACTCCCAAACTCACAGAACTTATAAATCACTTGGGCAAAGTAGCAGGATACAAAACAGAACACAAAAATCAGTTGCCTTTCAGTATATCAACAACATACAAGAAGAAAGGGAAATCAGGAAAACAACCTCTTTCAAAATAACCTCCAAATATCTAGGAATTAACCTAACCAAAGATGTAAAGGACCTATTTAGTGAAAACTATAAAAGCCTAAAGAAAGAAATCAAAGAGGACACCAGGAAATAGAAAGACCTTCCATGTTCTTGGACAGGCAGAATCAATATTGTGAAAATGGCTATACTGCCAAAAATGACATACAAATTCAATGCAGTTCCCATAAAAATCCCAATGACATTCTTTATGGAAATAGAGAAAACAATCCAAAAATTCACCGGGAACTGCAAAAGACCTAGAATACCCAAAGCAATCCTAGGCAAAAGTAGCAAAGCAGGAGGTATTACAATACCAGATTTCAAGCTCTTCTATAGAGTCATAATAATATTGGAACAAAAATAGCCCTGAAAACCAATGGAATAGACTAGAAGACCTAGAAATAAAACCACATACTTACCATCCGCTGCTGTTTGACAAAGGAGCTAAAGACATACACTAGAAAAAACATAGCCTCTTCAACTATTGATGCCACATGTAGAAAACTTTAGTGGACCCAGCCTAACACCATGCACTAACATCAAAATTGATTAAAGATCTTAACATCAAACCCCAAACTCTGAAACTACTGCAGGACAGAGTAGGAGAGACACTAGAACTTAAAGGCAAATGCAGTACCTTCTTGAACAGAGTCCCAGGGTACCAACAAATTGGAGAGAGACTTGACAACTGGGACTACCTTAAAATAAAATGTTTCTATACAGCTACAAACATAGCTACCAAACTAGAAAGACAGCCAAACAATTGGGAAAAGATATTTGCCAGCAATATATCAGACAAAGGCCTAATATCCACTATATACAGGAAACTATCAGGAACTCAAGAAACTAATCTCTCCCAAATCTAACAACCCCATCATTAAATGGGAAAGGGATCTAAAGGGAAACTTCTCAGAAGAAGAGATAAAAATGGCAAAGAAACACATGAGGAAATGTTCATCATCCCAGGGCATAAAGGAAATGCAAATAAAAACAACCCTAAGGTACCACCTTACTATAGTCAGAATGGCTTATACCCTAAATCCAAAAAACAACAAATGATGGTAGGGATGTGCAGAAAGAGGAACCCCAATGCATAAGTGGTGGGAATGTAAACGAATACAACCACTCTGGAAAGCAGTCTGGAGGTTCCTCAGAAAACTAAACACATACCTTACTTATGACTCAGCCATAACACTCCTAGGTATCTACCCTGAGCAACAGCAACCAGGATACAAGGACACATTCACCTCCATGTTCATTGATGCATTTTTCACAATAGCCAGATATGGAAACAACACAGATGTCCCAGTACAGATGAATGGATCCAAAATTGTGGTTCCTATATACAATGGAATATTTTATGTAGCCATTAGAAAGGACAAAAATAATGACATTTGTAGTGAAATAGAACTAGAACAAATCATGTGAGGAAAATAAGCCAAAATCAGAGAGAAAATTGACATATGGTCTCCCTGATATACAAGTGTACATATGAGGGAAGCTAGGAGGAGGGCACAGAATCAGAAAGAAACAAGTGATAAAATACAGCAGAGAGGTCTATCAGCTGCACTGGACATTCATGAAAGTGAGCTCGCAACTCAAGGGCAGTGAGGGAATGAGAGAGAAAGAGGAAACAGCTTACACTAAGCACAAAGAAAGAAATGTGCATATCACCTTACGTGGAAGAAATAGTTGTATTGTCAAACTTTGTTGAGTTCATAAGCTTTATAGACCATGATAATGACAATTAGCCTTGTAAAGTTTAAAATGTGTTTGTGACTTTGGCTAAGTATAACTATCCCACAATATTGTGGAAATTTATGTAATCACTTAATCTCAATAAATAAATTTTAAAACATTGGAATCAAGCACATCTGCACTCAAGTAAGACACAAGGTGAGATTTTATAAACTACAAAATCAATAAGCAATTTTTAATTAATTTATGAACATGTTTCTCAAGCTGAACCTGTTTTTTCTGTTTTTAAATCTTGGACAGACTTAGGTTCATAAAATGGAATGTACAGCAAAGTAAGGAATAAAAAGGAACTCACCAGAGATCCTTTCATTCTTTCTTGCTTTGACAATGAACAGATGATTCTGGAAGCATGGCTGGAAGATAAGCCAAATGACATAGTCAGGAAAAAACCTCTGTGATTTTGCCTCAGATTTTCCTGCTCAAAACATTATACATAAGCTGGAAAAGCATAAAGCCTTCTTATAGGGGAAGACTTTCAAGTCTGAATTAAAGCATTGAACACTCCACTAAAGACAAATCCACGGTCCATTAGTTGGTATAGTATAAAAGCAATTCATGTCTATATTTATTATGCATGTAGAATTCATAAAAAACTAATGTTCCCACAAAAAATAATTGCATAATTGAAACCAAAAAATCATATCACATTTTTACTAAAACTAGTTATTACTGAAATACATTTAGGGACACACGAGTTATTAATCTATTAATGCAAAGGTATCCATCTTAGGACTCCATTGATCATTTGTCCTCATACATACTTAGACACCATGGAATGCATGTATGTTATAACTTAATTTTTCTCACCCAGAGTTATATTGGAAAAATATATAAAATTCTTTTTTCTAGTATTATAATATTCCAATAATGGTTGCCAAATGGCATAATTCCCTGTATCTAAATACTCAGAGCACCCTTGTGCAATGACTTGCAATTTGCCATTGAACCTGCTTGGTCAAAGGGACACCAGTAAAGATGATGCAAACATAGGTTTGAGAAGCTCCTAATTCTCACTTTTCTAAACAGTCAAATTAAGAACCTTGGCCAGACCAGGCGCTGGTCACTCACACCTGTAATCCTAGCTACTCAGGAGGCTGAGATCTGAGGATAACGATTCAAAGCCAGCCCAGCCAGGAAAAAAACCCATGAGACTCTTATCTCCAATAAATCACTAGAAAACTGGAAGTGGTCCTGTGGCTCAAGCAGTAGAGTGCTCGCCTTGGGTGCAGGGACAGCACCCAAGCCCAGAGTTCAAGCCCCACGACCAACCAAAACAAACAAACAAACAATAAAATCTTGGCCATCCTGCTGGAGATACAGGGCCTAATAAAGATGCAACATAACATATTGCTCACAGAAATGACACAATCCCAACCAACCACCCTCAGCCAAGGAACCAGAATATTAAAGTTTTCTATGTTCGTTAAAAAACTAACACAAAATACTAAGCTAAGGACACCCCAAATTTTAGATTCATAAAAGTTAAATATAATGAATTAAACATATTATACTTATTGGTTTATACCATAGGAATTGCTATTAAGCACAGTTCTGTTTATTTTACTTAGAATGGAAAATGCTAATATAAAGTAACATGAACTGGGTTGGAGGGAGGGAAAGTAGAAGAAAATTGAGGGAAGGGAGAAAACGTTTGAAAAGAAATGTACTCATTACGTTACTTATGTAACTGCAACCCCTCTGCACATCACCTAGACAATAAAAAAGGAAAAAAAAAGAAGTAAAATCTGGAACACCACCTTATTGACCATACACATAATTGCTCTGTTTGAGAGAACACAGAAACACATAGACATACGAAGTCCTTGATCACTTACTTGTTTGTTTGTATTTTTTTTGGATCTGGTCGTGGGACCTGAACCCTGGGCCTGGGCATTGTCCCTCAGCTCTTCATCTCAAGGCTAGTGCTCTACCACTTGAGCCACAGTTCCACTTCCGGCTTTTTTTCTTTTTGCTTGTGTGGTGCTGAGGAATCGAACCCAGGGCCTCATGCTTGCAAGGCAAGCGCTCTAGCACTGAGCCACCTTCCCAGCCTGTCCTTGATCACTTATATCAATGTTTGGTAATAAAAACAGAGATCATTATATTATGTTGAATTCTCTGTTGGTGAAAAAAATTGAACTTTACAGTGACATTTGCAAAGAATGAATATCTACTCTGCAGTTTTCATTGAGGATGTTTTATGCTAGGAAAGACAATATGAATCATTTTAAAGCAATGTTTGGATCTTACTACTGATTTTTTCCACATCACCTGAATGATTTCATACTTTAAAAATCTTTAAAAGATTCAATTATAGGCAATGTATCTATATTCACAATGCTTGAGACCAGGAGTGTCATATATTTTAAGGTGGACATTCTTTTTTCTTTTGGGATTTGGACTATCACTATAAACATAAGTGACTGAACATCACTCCTTAAACATTAAAAATTTCTATTTCATATTATTTTATTAGACATATTACTACCAATAATAGCTGGGAGTAGAGATGTGGCTTAAGTGGTAAACATTGCCCTTGAGCATAAGAAGTTCATAGTCAGTGTTTAGACCTTTAGCTCAAGAACTGGGACTAGCACACAAAAAGAGGGCATTGTATTTTAATTATAGTTTATCAATTGTTTTGGAATATATTTTAGGGCACTTTCTCATTTTAGGTGATGTAAAATTTTCTCATTACCTATTGAAGAAAGTGTAATTCATCAAAACCAGAAAGTAGAGAATATCCATGTTAGTAACATTTTAAAGTTGCAAATGCCATAAGTGCAGAGGACAAAAATAGGACCAGCATGTTTCTATAAAGTATTTTACAGGAATGTTTATGCTTTATTAATTTCTATTTCCAAAAGGAATTTCCTAAGCGAATTAATACTTTTTTTCAGAAGATTGTGGTAAATAGGTAACACTAGCTAAACCTTCAGGATATAGAACATCTACAAAGCATACCACCTTGAGCAATACTTCTACAATTTTCTTAGAAGCCAAATGTCTCTTACCAACTCCCTGAACTGCCAGGAAGTACCAACATGGTAGAGCTAGCATGAGCAAATCCACATATGGGGCACTGAAGATAAGTTTGACAGATCACATACTATAAATGATTGTGGAAAGAGGCTGAATAAATCATTGAGAATTGGATTAGGGATTGTTACCTAGACAGATATTTTCAGTTGTGATAGTTTTCTCTCTACCCTAAACCATACCCCCCTGTACTCTCTGATACCTGTGCTCTGGCTTATTCCTCAGCTCAGCTCACCTTCCCTCCTGAAAGTTGGTCTAAACCTTTCAAAAGCATCAAGTGATCGCTTCAAGAAGTAGAACCAATTATTGCTTAAGGCAAGGAAAGCTAAAAGCATCTTTGCCTTCCTGTGCTTTTCTGCCTCTGTTCCTTAGGAGGGAGATTGCTATTTGTAGGGTGTCCTCCTTGCAACGTTGCTAAGCTTCATTCCTGAAACTACAGGACCAGCACACACTACTCCAATATCCCATGTAGACCTGTCTCTAAAAACAAGGTCATGTACAAACATGAGTAAACTCAAGCCAGAAGTGCTAAGAAGGCTAACAAACAGAAAGCAGAGTAAAAATGTCTCTCATATAAACAACACAGAACCCCAAAATATAAGAAGATTCAAGGCACAGACTTTACAATTTTACTGCAATTGTTATCATGCTCGTGTTACAGCTGAGCGAAGTGAATAAAATCACATTGATTAACAACAAAATCTCTAGGTCATGGAGAATAAACATAAAGCTCCAGGGTCTCCTAGTCTGGAGAAATACCCAAATTGTTCTTGGAGATTCAGAAGCCACATTCTGGTGTCTGGAAGCACACAGGCTAATGGCAGCACAAGGTCAGGATGCTCAAACAAATCAACCCCAGACTGAAAGAACACATGGCAAGGTACAACCACGGGGTCCTGTGCCCCGCTTGCAGTTAGTGCCTGACATCGGATCCCTGGCTTGAGATTCCTTACAGTTACAACTCCCAAAGTCCACTGAAGAGAGACTGAGTGCCTGCCTTGGGATTCCCACCTACTGAATGCAAAATGGAATTTAAGAGCACTTCCAGCAGCAATGCAAAGGGCCACAAACTGGAATTTATAAATGGAAAACACCAATCATGGGTGGGGAGGCTCACATGTAGAAGGAACACACACACACACACACACACACACACACACACACACTTTCAAAGTATCTGGGTGCAATTGAGATTATAATTCCCATAATGTGATGAGCCATCCTGGAGGAAGTAGGCTCTTTACATGGCTTGGACCAATCTTTGACCCTAGGTCCAAGGCTAGGATGCATGGGGACCTTCCTCTCCATCATGAAAGTTCAGTTTCTTCTTGAAAATCAGTTCCTCCTGAAAAATTCCAAGACCAAACACAAAAAGGAAATGTTTGGGGAGCATTAGATGAGTTGGCATTTAAATCTTAGTTCTAATAATGTAATTGAGGTTATGAGACTATGTTGTTTTCATTTTTATTTTTGTTTAACACATATATTCTGCTGAATGTAAGTTATGTCTCTATTTTGCCTTAAATTTTTGAATATCTACCCTCATAATCAAGCCACTAAATTGATTCTTGGGATAATTTTCCACTGCTCTAATGTATAAACTGGAATGAAACAGTAGGACTGTTAGGTAGATATAAAGCATAGCTTGTTTCGAGTTAGATTTCTCAAAAATCTATTAATTAATTTCCCAGATACTACCAAATTCCATCCATGAAACATTAAGGAATTTTTGGATGGTTGTTTCTGAATTTTGCCTTTCCTTTAATGTGTTTGTTGTGATTGGTCCTGTTGCTTGAACTCAAACCTTTGGCACTGTTTTCATTTGCTGTGTTCTACTTGCATTTTCTTCACTAATTTCTTCAGCTAACTAGTGAAACTCCTACAGGAGTTTCTCAGAGCATGGTATATCACCTCTATTGCCCTTCAAGAAATTCTGGATTGTTGTAATCAGGGTGAATATGGGTTTGAGTAGAGGAATGATGTATAGGGTAGGTCTCTGTTGATGTGACCTTTTATCACTTGCCTCAATCCAGTCCGTTTTTGTCTTCTGCTTTGCATGCCTTACTTTTTTTTTTAATTCTTACCTCTTGTCTGATCCTAAAACTTCCACTCAGCAACTCTAAGCTATATATCTATGGGACATCTAATTTATCTTCCCAGATCTTATCAATTAGAACTCAGCAATAAATCTACTGTCTTCCTCCCACATATCTGAGTTTCCATGCTTCTCTTTTAAAGGTTTCTTGTGATTTTGGATGATAAAATATGATTTGAAAAGACTGGATAGGAAACGTTCATGCCTGATATTCAGTCCTTCCGTGTATGGGTCCTCCATGTCTCTTTTGTGGACCTGATCTATTCCTCATAAAAATGGAGCTCATAGAGCATATTTGTAAGTATAAGCTTCAAATTGAGAGCATCTATTGTAGGATAAAGGAAAAAATAATTTCCTTCTATAAAAGTAAATTATTGAGAGGCAAGGAGATAAGGATCAGGTAAAAACAAGGTGCTTTGAAAACTCGTTATGTAGTGCAGTTTTCATTTTTTGAGATTACATTTTAGATCAATTTATTTCAAAATTTTTTTTTATACTAGTATAAACAGAACTGACTCCATACATTATTTTTAAATTGTTCATTGCTCACAAAGGTAAGTTCAATTATTTTTATACATATATCATACGCTTTTTGGGCCTGGGAATGTGACTCAGTGGTTGAGCGCTTGCCTTGCATGCCTGAGGCTCTGGGTTCAATTCCTCAGCACCACATAAGCAAAAAGAAAAAAAGCCAGAAGTGGCGCTGTGGCTCAAGAGGAAGAGCGCTAGCCTTGACCTGGAGAGCTGAGGGAGAGCACCTAGGCCCAGAGTTCAGGCCCCACGACCGGACCCCCCAAAAAAAAATTATACCCTGTTAGTTCAGTGAATTCAGTTATTGACCATAATTACTTTTAGCGAGTCTTGTGACTTTCTAAATAAAAGACAATGTCAGCTTTGGGCACCAGTGGCTGTTGCCTGTAATTTGAGTTTCTCAAAGATTGACTATTGAGAATTACAGTTGAAAGCCAGTCTGGACAAAGAAGTACATGAGACTTATCTCCAATCAACCATCAAAAAAACAGAAGTGGAGCATTAGCTCAAGTCGGAGAACTCTAGCCTTGAGTAAAAATCTCGGGGATAGCACACTATCCCAGAATTCTAGACCCAGGATTGCACAAATAAAAAGATAATTTTATCTGCACAAAAGGTAATTACACCCCTTCTTATTTACATAAATACTTACATTTCTATTGTCAAATTGACCTGGCTAGCAACTCCATACTCCATAACAGTGCAACTTAAAATTGATGAGAGTGTATATATTTATTTTGTTGCTGATTTTAGGATATAACTACTTGTGATTTCAACATTATGTAGCAGATTGGCTATCAGCTGTTCTTTTTAAAAAATATTTTTATTAACATATATCAGTTATACAGGGGAGTTTCATGGTAACAATTTTTTTTTTCAATCATGTGGCTTGAACTCTGGGCATGGACACTGTCCCTAATCAATTCAGCTCAAAGTGAGTGCTCTACCACTTGAGCCACAGTGCCACTTCCTGTTTTCTGGTGGTTAATTGGAGATAAGAGTCTCTTGGACTTTCCTGCCCATGCTGGCTTTGAACCACGATCCTCAGACCTTAGCCTCCTGAATAGCTAGGATTACAGGTGTGAGCCACTGACACCTGGCTTCATGGTGACATTTCAATACAATAATATAATTTACTTCATCAGCCCAACTCAATCATTCTTCCTAATTCACTCTCCTTCCTAAAATAATTTTAACCTATTTCAATGCCCTGTTTTTGTAAATGATTCTATATACTTTGACAGAAAGAGAATAAACGTATTATTTGCATGTGTAAGAATAAAACAATGAAACATGTCCAAATTATTTAACATCATGATGAAGGGAGGTAACCTGAGAAATAGAATACATTATAAACATATATAAAATGTCATAATGAAACCCTAAGTATATAACTAATATATTCAGTTTCTTTTGTTCCTTTCTTTGAACTGTCTTTGAACTTTTATTTTTTCCCCTCTACCCTCTTCAATGGGCAGAGCCACTCTACACCCAGCTTAGATCCTATTCTGCATCTTGCAGGCTCTATTAAAGGCAAAAAGTTCTGGCAATTTTAGGAACATCCATTATCTCAGAGTCTGAAAACAGGGTGCCAGTGGCTCACTCACACCTATAATCCTAGCTACTCAGGAGACTAAGATCTATGGATCAGAGCTCAAAGCCAGCTTAGGTAGGAAAGTTGGTGAGTTTTTAGATTTTTGTCAGTCATAGGGTTTGAAATCAGGGTCTGAGTGTTGCCTTGAACAACTTTTCCTCAAGGCTAGTGCTCTACCACTTGAATTATACCTGGTGGTTAATTGGAGATAAGAGGCCTGCTCTGGCTGACTTTGAGCCTCAATCCTCAGATCTCAGCCAAATGAGTAGCTACAAGTGTGAGCCATTATAGGCTGGCCTGTGAGACTCTTATCTACTATGAACCACCACCAAAAAAGCCAGAAGTGGAAGCAGGGCTCGAAGGGTAGGGCATCAATCTTATCTAAACACAAAATCTGAGGGAGAGCTCACAGAGCTAAGCTGAGTTCAAGCCACAGAATCAGCATATGTCCATGCATGCATGCATACACACGCATACACACACACACACATACAAAGTAGTCTAATAGTGAAAAATCCCTCAAGAATGATAAGTGATAGGTGAGTTTTGAGAGAACAAGGAAGGTAAGTATGGAGACAAATGAAGTTGACATCTGTAGTGGTTAACCTTGAGGTTGAACTTAATTGGGATCGATTTGATTGGATTTAGATACACCCAGGGGATTAGTAAAGCACCAATTTAGGGAGGGGGACCTTCCCTAGCAGATTAACTGAAGCAGAAATCCCTCCTGCAGGTGGGTGGCACCATCCCTTAGGCTCGTGTTTCATATGGAATTCAAGGGGCCTGGTAGAGTGAATCCTGCAATCCAGGCATTTGCTTTCCCTCTTATCCCTCCCAGTGCTTCCTGGTTTCCACGAGTTGTTCTGCTTTGTCCCATTGCCTGAAAACTCTGACACTGAGCAAAGTAAATCCTTTCTCCCTTATTTGGGTCAAATATTTTTTTATGGCAACAATATCAAAACACATGACTAACACAACCTAATCTGCCTCTTTTCCTTCTACCTCCAGTTTTTTTAAATTTATGTATGTATGTATTTATTGATTTATTTTTGCTGGTCATGGGGCCTGAACTCTGGACCTAAACACTGTCCCTCAATTCTTCAACTCAATGCAAGCACTCTACCACTTAAGCCAAAGTGCCACTTCCAGATTTTTCTGCTTATGTGGTGCTGAGGAATCTAACCCAGGGCCTCATGCATGCAAGGCAAGCACTCTACCACTGAACTACCTTCCCAGCTTGTTATGGAATTTGCACTCAGTTCCTGAGCACTGGCCCTGAGCCTCTTTGGGCTCAGTCAAGGTTATCGCTCTACCACTTGAGGCACAGTGCCATTTCCAGCTTTTCCTGAATAGTTTATTAGAGGTAAAAGTTTCACAGACTTCCCTCCCTGGCTGATTTGAAACACATCCTCAGATCTTAGCCACTTGAGTAGCTAGGATTATAGATTTGAGCCTAGGCACCTTCCTCTCTTCTCTTTCATCTTCCTCCTCTCCCACCCTCTCCCCTCTTCATCCTGACCATGCTAAATAAATATAGGCTTTATCACTGAATGAGACACCCAGCCATAGGTTGCCATCTTTACTCAATGAAACAGCTGACTCTAATGCGTTGCTGACTATATAGGCCAGAAACCAACCCACCTTTTGCTATGTGAACTTGCTAACAGACCCAAGAGATAGGTAATGATTATCTTGGCCACTGGAACACAGAAAAAATGATTGCCCAGGGCCAAGATCACAAAACTTGAATCTTGGCCCCACAAACATTTCAATCCAACTTTAGTAGTGAAGATGAGACACAAACAAAGGCAGTTTCCTCACCAAATAGAGTCCTGTACTTAATCATACCTGTGGGAGTTGTTGATTCCATGCTAGAGGAATGTGAGTGTATGGGGCTGGGGATATGACTTAATAGTAGAATTCTTGCCTAGCATGGATGAAGCACTTGGTTCGATTCCTCAGAACCACATAAACAGAAGTGGCACTGTGGCTCAAGTGGTAGAGTGCTAGCTTTGAGCAAAGAGAGGCTTAGGGACAGAGCTCAGGCCCTGAGTGCAAGCCCCAAGATGGGCAAAAAAAAAAGAAAGCAAGAGGGTGAGGGTAGGGGATGACAAATGGTACACACACAAATGGAGTATTATTTGAGGTTGGCAAATTGGAAAGGCCAGGATAAAATTGGAAAGGATAAATTGGAAAGACCAGGCTAAAAGACCCAGCTCTGGCATTTACTAATTTGTGACATCAAAGACAAGTCATTTTAATTTGTTTGCCTCCATTTCTATATCTGTAAAATGAGATAATCAGAGCCCTCATATCTAATCTTCCTGAGTAGCTAGAATTACAGGCATGTGCCACCAACACCTGGCTAGTGATAATGAAATATAACAGATTAGTTCTGCTGGACTGTAGTATCTCATTTTTGAGGCAAACATCAGTATATGTTGCTATGAAAATACTTTTGGATGTGATTACCATTTGAATCACATGGGTAAAGTTTAAATGGGTAAGTTTAAATAATTTTAAACTTTGGGTAAAGAAGATTGCTTACATTTCCTAAAAGGAATGGGCTTTACTCAATGACTTCATAAACTTCAGAAGGAAATTGAAGTTACCAAAATTCTGTCACTTAGCTGCAAAGTAGAAATTCTACCTGAGTTTCCAATTTACAGCTTAATGATGCAACATGAGCTGTTGTTGCACTATCCGGCCTGATATCCCCCAATCTACATATATGCACATGCATGTATATACACATGTATGATACACATGGGTGTGTAAATTTCCCTTTAACTTATTCTGCCTCAAAATAGTACTGTACGTCTTGAAGTACACCTTCATTACTGGTGTGTGGGAGATAAGACTTCTCAAGGGCTTTGAACCATGATCCTCAAATCTTAGCCTCCTGAATAGCTCACAGTATAGGCGTGAGTCACTGTTATATGACACATATATGACATCTTGGTTCTGTTTCCAGAGAAATCAAAAACACTGGCTGTTTTTCCTTCATGTGGACTTTATACTCAGCCCCTCCAGTACCTCAAGTCATCTAGTAGGAAGTCTCAATACACACCAAGGATCTAGGTGAGGCCTGGGGTGTCACACAGGGTGCCAGGCTTATTCCCTGGCTGCTAGCAAAGGAGGTTCTGACAAGGGAGAAAGAAAGTATGAGATTGTCTTGGGTGATGGTCAGAAATCTTTTTTTTTTTTGGTGCCAGTATTAGAGCTTGAACTCAGGATCTGGGGGCTGTCCCTCAGCTGTTTTATTCAAGACCAGCACTCTACCACTTGGCTCTTGCTCCATTTCAGGCATTTTCACTAAAATTTATTGGAGGTAAGTTTCACACTGGCTTCAAACCACGATCCTCAGATATAAGACTCCTGATTAGCTAAGATTACAAGCATCAACTACCAGCACCTGGCTCAGATAGTATTCTTATTGGTCATATTAATTTTATTTTTAGCTGTGTGGCTCTAGTCAAGTGCCTTAATCTCTCTGACTCGTATTTCTTGATAAGTGAAATGAGGATATTAAAAAAGTAGAGTAATAACAAATAGGTTGTGGGGGTGGCTATGGATATTAGATAGTGTAAAGATAAAATAAATGAAACATTCTTCTCAATACAGCAGTTATTAGTTATCAGGATTTAGTATTTATCATTATCTGGGCTGGCCTTGATCTGAGAAGTCTTCTAAGGTGCAAGGTAGATGAGAGAAGTCCCACTGCAGCCTCTTCCCTGTCCGACCTCACTGGCCCCTTTGAGGTCACCAGAGGCCCCTGGCCATGATAAATGTCCCATCTTTACAGGCTGACTTGCTGCCAGAACCACTAGTGCTCTTGCTGTATGTTTGAGGAAAGTGTCTAAATGATGCTGGGGACAATGGGGAGTTAGCAGCCCAATCTAGCCTATGGTCTTTGAAGGTTCCCCTAGACAATTAAGAGAGAGAGAGAGGAGCGGGAGAAAGACAGAGGAGGCTGGTCCACAAGCTGTTAAGTCCATTAATTGCGGTGCTGATAGTCTTTACTGGCTGCCTAGGGATGCCACCTGGGCTGGAGAGACCAGCCCTTCCTTTTCCTGGGGTGCTGATGTTGTAGGTGTTTTTTTGGTACATTTTACCTGGTTACCACAAGAACATGGGAAAGGAGAAATATCAGATTGGAAGATTTTAGGAATGTCACAGAAAGGCTCAGACTCCAGAGAATGGACACTCATCACTGCCTCTTCTGGTCAGGAGAGGTCCTTGATGGCTTTGGTTTCTTAGTCTTTACAAGAGAAGCAAAGGCTAGCACTTCCTTCCCAGGGCCCAGCCCAAGCAGGATTCAGTAGGCCTGAACTAATGTACAGCAGGGCTCTGTAGGGGGAATCTGACATTCAGCACCAGCCAGACAAATGGTTAAAAAACTCAAGTTTGGCTCCTGGCTCTCTGTAGATTCTCAGATACCTAGCAGCTTCTATTTCACTTGGCTTTTGGAAATAGTTCTTTCCTTTCCATCCCTCTTTCCCTCCCTTCTTCCCTCTCCCCCTTCCTTCCTCTCTCTTTTTTGTCAGTCTTTCAGTTTAAACTGTCATTGAACGTTTTCTCTCAAGAATATCTTTCTATCACTGAGACTCAGTTCAAATTCTGGTTTTCTGGCTAGGATTACAGGTATGAGTCACTGATGCCCAGATCTTTGTCCCCTCCCTCCCTCCATCCTTCCTACCCTCCCCGCCCGCCTTTCTGTTTTCTTGAATTCAGGCTCTGGGCACTGTTCCTGAGCTGGTTTGTTCAAGGCTGGAATCCTACCACTTGAGCCACAGCTCCACTTCCAGATTTTTGGTAGTTAATTGGAGATTGGAGTCTCACAGTGCTTCTTGCCTAGGCTACCTTTGAGCCACAGTCCTCAGATCTCAGCCTCCTGACTAGCTAGGATTACAAGGGTGAACCACCAACACCTGGCTTAGTTATCCTTTTCAAGAACTATAATTGCAGGCAGAGTACTTAGTCCTATACTGAAACACCAGCCAGGCACTGTGAAAAGGTACATGTTTCAATTGGCCTAGGATCAAACATTATTAAAACTGTTCACACTGGGGAAACTAAGCTCACTTAAGCAGAATTATAGACTCAAGAATCTATGCCTGATGCCCATGGTTCACATCTATAATCCTAGCTACTTAGGAGGCTGAGTTCTGAGAACCATGGTACAAAGCCAGCTTGGGCAGAAAGGTCTCTAAGACTCTTATCTCCAATGAAGAATTAAAGACCAAGAAGTGGAGCTGTGGCAAAGTGGCAGTATGCCAACTTTGAGAATAAAAGCTCAGGGATAGCACCCAGGGTCAAAGTTCAAGGCCTAGGAATAATGCATGCGTGCACATGCATGCACACATTCATAAAGCCCACATACAAGTATACAGAATGTCACTAGCCTGTTTTTCTCTTGGGTCACATGTGTTGCTCCAAGGAAAGATACTGGGACAGGGGCAGAGAATAGTCTGATGCCACTGACTCACCAGAAAGTTTTCTCCTTTGTAATATGGAAATGAAGATACCTTACTTATATGGTTGTTGGGAGCATTAGATGAGCTAACAATAAAGTGTGTGTGTGTTTGTGTGTGTGTGTGTGTGTGTGTGTGTGTGTGTGTGTGTGTGTGTGTGTGTGTGTGTGTGTGTGTGTGTGCCAGTCCTAGGGCTGTCCCTGAGCTTTCTTGCTCAAGGCTGACATTCTACTACTTGGGCCACTGGTGTACTTCCAGCTTTTCTTGTATTTAATTGGAGATAAAAGTGTCACAGGCTTTCCTACCCTGAGTTGGCACTGAACCACAATCATCAGATTGCTAGCCTCCTGAGTAGCGAGGATTGATTACACATGTGAGCCACTGGTTTATGGCTGTAATAAGGTGTTTTTTATTTTTTGGGTCCAGTCGTGGGGCTTGAACTGTGGGCCTGGGCGCTGTCCCTCAGCTCTTCAGCTCAAGGCTAGCGCTCTACCACTTGAGCCATAGTGCCACTTCCAGCTTTTTTCATTTTGCTTTTGTGGTGCAGAGCAATTGAACCCAGGGCCTCAGGCATGCATGGCAAGTGCTCTACCACTGAGCCATCTTCCCAGCCCCTGTAATAAGGTTTTAATGAAGGAGAGCTGGTGAGATTCTTCAGTACCTGTTTCATATGAACTCCTCTGAGACCCCTAAAGTACAATCAGTGGGAGATTCTGCCTTCAAAGCACCAAAAGGAGTCAAGACCAGCCAAGTAATGCTGCATTGACAAACAGCCTGGACTTTTTTCTACTCATAATATAAGTTCAAGCTGAGTCCGTAGGAGCTTCTGTTCTTCCTGTGAGGGAGAGAGGCCACTGAGCAGAGTCTGCTCTGACACACTTCCCTAAGATCACAGGCAAAGGGAAATGAACTCAGACTACATACTGTCATGTTGTAATCATATGATTGTGTCTAACCATGAAAAGAACAGAAAGGTATAAGTCTACCATGTTCCAGCCAACAATCAGTCATATCTGACCATGCTACATGAATTACCACCTTCCCATGGGACCAGGAAAACTCCCCTAAGTAAATCGGAAATGTCCTGCTATATGAAGCAATTCAAGCATGCATAGATTTACCAGGAGATGAGAGAGTTGAAGCAATGTAATTCAGCAGGAAAATGCTGGTCAAAGTCAAGTGCCAGTGATGCACGTATGTAATCCTAGCTACTTAGAAGGCTGAGATCTGAGAATCTAAGCCAGCTCAGGCAGGAAAGTCTGTAAGAGACTCCTATCTAGAATGAACCTCCAAAAAGCCAGAAGTAGAGCTGTGGATCGGGCAGTAGAGCACTGGCCATTAAAAACTAAAGGATAGCACCCAGACGCTGAGTTCAAAACCCAGAAACTGAACACACACATGCACAAACACACACACAAAGAAAAAACTAATTTAGTCCAAGTGCATGTACTCATTTAAGTTTCAAAGCGGCAGAAACAAATATGATCACAGTTTGGAATGCAAAAAATGCTAAGTCCCTTCAGTTCAGAGGAGAGTGGAATGTATATTCTCTCAGGGAACTGCATTCTGGGATATTTTGGGGGATCCTTCCACTAGGATACCTCTATACTTCTGGTGAGTCAAAGGTGGCAAGTACCTCAAGAACCAGGAACTCACCTTTCCCCCCAATCCAGAGGACTTGAAGTTCTAAGAGGATCTTTGCACTCACTCCCCAAGAAATTCACAGGATCCAAGAAAGAAATAGGATGGGGAAAGCTGAATAGGGAAAGAGAAGCAGGGAGGCCCAGGGGTCTCTGTGCAAATGGTAAAATGGGAAAGGGACTGACCTGAGTAGAAACAACAGGATCAGCAGGTAGGGATGAGGGAGGGAAGCAAATATGATGAGGGAATCAGTCCCACAGAAGGCATCACACCCTGGGATACAGGCATACGTGGAAAGAGTACTCCCCAGAAAGAGAACACTGGATGAGGTCAGGGGACAGAAGAGGGAAACAGAAAGGAGGCCTGACTGTAAAGTATGGAAATTTGAAATAAGAGTCCCAAACTGGGACACCAAGGCCCCTGGGTTCTAATTCTGACTACTGAGTGGCCTAATCTCTGTCTTCAGAGCCTCAAGTTACTCCATCTGGGAAACAAACCAAAAAACAGGAAGAAGCACAGACTTTTCTGGTGCTTGCTCTGAGGACATCGACCAGAGGAGGAGGAAAAAGGAGCTGCAGACCAGTGTTGGGTAGGGGAAAAGGCCACACAGCACCAAATCACCCAACTGATCGGCTATGGGGACCAGCACAGCTCCTGTTGCCCCCCCCATCCCACCTCTCCGGCCACAAGGTGCCATCGGCCTGTTGCTGGTGGTCCAGAGCCCACAGCCCCAGGTTGGGCAGAAAGACCAGGGCCTCCAGTACCAAGGCGCCCGTCTGCAGAAGCCCCTACTTCTTCCGCCAGTTCAGAGCCAGTCACCATCGCCGTGCCTCATCTGACTCCACCGACCCCTGCAGCCCCGCTGTCCCCGCAGCCCTGCTCCGCACCCACCAGAAGACCCCCAGTTGCAGAAGCAGCAACTCACCAAACATAGGCAGCTGCAGCACCATCCCGGCCCCAAGTCCCAAGCACTTCAGCCTCTCCCCAGGTTGTAAGCCAGAAGATACCACTGACTCACTGTCATGGGGGGGTTTTGCCGCTGACAATAACAATGTTGGACACTGTGAAGCCATCAGATCCACGATTCTCTATTCTACAATTGCTAGAGAAAACGCCTATATTTGTTGACCTCCACATTCTTTTGGAGTGTTTCAGTCTGTCCGGGTGCCACCTAAGGGTCCGACCTCAGATATACCCCCTCCATCCCTGCAATAGTGTATCCAGCTCCTCCACTGATTCCCTGCCCACCGGACAGTGAGAAAGCAGATTTCAGTTGTAAGGCACTAAATGGTGCCCGCTACATGCTGGTGAGAGGCCTCTGTTTGGGCGTGGTTGAGTGCACTCCAGAATCCGATCCTGGCCCTCTTCTGCTGCTGCTTACAAACTATGGTTGGGGGAGTCCTTGGGCTTTGCAGATAGTGCCCGATCCCTGCCATTCCCAGCCCCTGGAGTCTGGGACACCCCACTCATCTTGGCAGGGCCCTGAGGACAACCAGACCTCATTTGAACCGGGGATCTCAGTGTTTTCTGGCATTTTTCCCTCCTCAGATACTCAGCGGTTCCCACTGCCTTTCCTGGGGCAACCCATAGCCCTCCAGCTCCACCCAGAGCTGAGCTCCTTCCAGCACTAGAGTTTCCACCAGAATAGCTGGCCACTCCCACTCTCTGCCCAGATCTACCCCCGCCTGCAGAGAACCTCCTCTACCACTAGCCCCAGAGTTATGAACTATCACCTATATAGGAGTAGATGCCATATTGCTCCCTAGCCTGTGGGCAACATGGCCCTACTAATCAATCTCTTTACAACAATCCTTGTCCTGTATGTGCCTGCCTCTGCGTGGTCCCCTGGCATGACTAGAATGGATTCTTTCAGTGTCCTGTGGGGTGAAATGAGGTCCACACTGTAATCCCTGTGCAATTCTGCCCACTGGACCTAGATTTCCTAGGTTTCCTTGTGTAGAAGATACTAGGTGTTGGGTGTGTTCACTCCTATACATAATCCAGACTAGAGTCAGCGCCCACCAGCCTGTGACACCTGTCTGCCATGCCTAACAAAGCCTATCTACAGGCTCCTTCCTCACACAGGTCCAGTCTCACACATATCCACTGGACACTCAGCATAGGCTGAGCCCTTCCTGAAACCTCAGATTCAGGGTTTGTCTCCATTCAGTCCTATTTGGCAAGCCATCAGCCAGCACCCATGTGTGCCAGGCTTCAGGAAGATGTGCAGGCAGTACAAAACCCTGGGAGTTGAAATGGGGGGTGAGGACTGAAACATTAAACAAACGTGCAGTTACCCAAGACAGTGAAATGTATGCATTACTGTGGTAAGGGCTCTGAAGAAAGGCTGAACAACAGAGAATCTGGGCTTGCTCCAGTACTCATTCCTGAACTGTTTCTTCGACACCCTCCTCTCTGGCATACTCCACAGTGCCCTCTTGATTCTCTGCCTCTCCAGCCCAACCACTGATTCTGGTGACCTACCAACCCCAGCCCTAGACAAGCATCCTGACGACTCTCGCCTTCCATTTCTTCTATCTCCAGGCCAAACAGTAAGGGGTCAGTTTTTCTGACATCACAGCTTGGTTTTAACACCTATAACAAAACTTTGAAGGCTTGGGTCACCTTGGCTGACTCCACATTTCTGGGGATGACATGCAAGAGTTAATCAAACTGGGCAGTAGTGCCTCTAATTTTAGCTACTCAGGAGACAGAGTAGCTAGTCCATGTAACACCTTTACAACACCTCTTCTCAGAACTGATCCTACCCAAAAAATTCCCATAGTCTATTTAAAGTGACTTGTGACTGCCCATATGACCCATGAGACTGCCACTAAAATGTTGTTTAAATTTAGCCTATACCTGTCCATGGCTGCTGCCTCCATTTTTCCTTAGAGCAGCCTGGCAGGTCTGCCCCCCCCCCCAATAGTGCCTTAAACTCATATTGGCTCTTTTCACACACCTCTCATTTCTTACAAATTGTAGTCTCTGGCACTAATCTGATTTCAAACCTCCATCCTTAGTTCTCAGCCTTCTGAGTAGCTAATATTATAAGTGTAAGCCACGGTTACCCAGAAAATTTGCCTATTTTTTGATACCTCATGGATGTGGAAACATAAATTATAGTTTTTTTTAAATTTTTTTTAAATTATAGTTTTTTATATCTACTTAATTTCACTTGCAATATTTTATAGATTCATTCATGTTATTGAGTGGGTCACAATGTCCTTCCTTTCTAATATTCAATAATATTCCCTTGGATGGATATACCACATTTTGTTTATCTATCAGTGGACATTTGGGTTGTTTCTATGTTTTGACTATAGTGAATAACGGTGTCAATAACATTATATGTCTTTTATATTGAGCAGACTGATGTTAACAGAGTCATCCTGTCATATGAAACTCAGATGAACTTTGGGGACTACCTGTGGCTTTCCTTTACATTAACTATCCATGAAAATTCTTACAGCC
Source organism: Dipodomys merriami (assembly GCF_024711535.1). Lineage (NCBI taxonomy): Eukaryota > Metazoa > Chordata > Mammalia > Rodentia > Heteromyidae > Dipodomys > Dipodomys merriami. Next base: position 1,343,654 of record NW_027202982.1, on the reverse strand, counting down.
TGTGAGGCCTATATGGTATGACCAACTTACATCTGCTTTTTTCCTAGTTATGCTGATCTTGCTGTTTTATTGAATAAATAAATGTCCAACAAGTAAACAAATAAATCAGGGACGACCTTTTCAAGTTTTTTTTGTTGTTGCTGTTGGTCATGGGGCCTGAACTCTGGGCCTGAGCACTGTCCCTGAGCTCTTCAGCTCAAAGCTAGCGCTTTACCACTTGAGCCACAACTCTACTTCCAGCTTTTTCTGCTTATACAGTGCTGAGGAATTGAACCCAGGGCCTCATGCATGCAAGGCAGGTGCTCTACTCCTGAGTCACCTTCCCAGTCCATCGATTGGCCAACATTTTGTTGGGAAGTTTTGCATCAATGTTCATCAAAGAAATTGATCTATAGTTCTTTCTGAGATGAGTCCCTGCCTGGTTAAGCCCCCATTTCTTTTTCTGCCAAGTGAGGATGATTGTAATGGTATGATTTCCAGGCTGGCAACAGAGAGATCTGCTCAGCCAGAATCTTTAAGTATGCCAGTAGCTGGTGGCTCAGGCATGTAATCCTAGCTACTCAGGTGGCTGAGGTCTGAGAACATTGGTTCAAAGCCAGTAAGGGTAGGAAAGTCTTTCAGAGCGTTACTTCTAATTAACCACCAGAAAACTGGAAGTGATGCTGTGCTTCAAGTGGTAGAGCACTATCCTTGAACAAAAATAAATGAGACATCACCCAGATTCTGAGTTCAAGCCCCAGGATTGCTGTGAACAAGAAAGACAATGTGTGTATGCACCCTCCCTCCCCCAATCACACACTGGAAAGTAGAGAAGTGGAGTGAGTGGCACCAGAACATCCAGACAAATGTCATGAACCAGTCAAGCTGGGGCATTGCCTTTCCCTTCTGGAATGCTTAGGGATTTCATTTCTAGCCTCCAACTCAGAGTCATTCTTCCACTGCAATTCAGATTCTGGACAATGTCTACTTGAGCCTGGACAAGTTCTTTCTTTCCTCTTCAACTCTATCTAGGAGCTGTTGTCCATCAGAGCTGGTGGGAACATGTTGAAATGCCTTAGCTTGTGGGTGATTTCTTTTTTTTTTTAATGGGTCCGGTCATAGGGCCTGAACTCTGGGCCTGGCACTGTCCCTCAGATCTTCAGCTCAAGGCTAGCGCTCTACCACTTGGGCCACAGCGCCACTTCTGGCTTTTTTTCTTTTTGCTTATGTGATGCTGAGCAGTCAAACCCAGGGCCACACGCATGCAAGGCAAGTGCTCTACCACTGAACCACCTTCCCAGCCCTTGGGGGTGATTTCTATTCCAAATGTTCACTGGATTTGAGTTGCAGATGATGTCCAGGAACTGCCAGGCTTGATTTTGAGCAGGTGACCAAGCCAGCTGGGATTGCTTGGTCACTGAGCTGTAACCTGTTGTTTGTCACTCAGGACTCTAGGTCAGCCCATGGGGAGGAAAAGCAGCAGTGTGCCTCCTGGCCCAATCCATGACTCTACAGCATTCTCTCCTGGTCAGCCACAGAGCTACAGACACTCTTGTCTGGTCCTGATTTCATAGTTTGTTTCCATTCCTGGGGCTTTAACTCAGGGTCTGGCCTATCCTTGAGTGTTTCGTCCTCAAGCCTAGTGATCTACCACTTGAACCACAGCTCTACTTCCAGGTTTTTAGTTGACCATTTGAAATAAAAAAAATCTCAGACTTTCCTGTCCAAGCTGGCATTGAATGTTAATTCTCAGATCTTATCCTCCTGAGTAACCTAGGATTGCAGGCATCAGTCACCACCACTGGCATCCAAATAATCCTAGCTTTGCTCCTCACTGGCAGAAAGACATTGGGAAAATTATTGAACATCCTAGTCACTTGTTGGAATGTTGAAAATGATTTGTTTTTGTAATGCTGATCCTAGCTAGGGCTTGATGCTGTCCTTGTGTTTTTGTTTGTGTTTCTTTTTGTCTTGTCAACTGTGGGGCTTTAACTCAGGGCCTAGGCACTATCCTTAAGCTTTTCTGTTCCAAGCTAGTTATTGTTCTACCATTTAGAACCACAACTTCACTTCAGAGTTTGTGGTGGTTAACTGGAGATAAAACTCTCACTGACTATCCTACTCTGGTTGGCTATGAATCCCAATCCTCAGATCACAGCCTTCTTAGTAGCTAGGATTACAGGCATGAGCCACCACCATCATCAGCTCCTTGAGCTTTTTTTAACTCAAAGTTAGTGCTCTACAATTTGAGCCACAGCTCCACTTCTTGGTGTGTGGTAAGCCCCACGACTCACAAAACAGTCTCATGGCCTTTCTTGCCTGGACCAGCTTCAAACCACAATCCTCTAACCTCAATTGCATTAGTAGCTGTGATTATAGGCATGAGCAACTGGCACCCAGTTTTTATGTTTCTTAAACCAAATTAAGTCACTTTCCAACCTCCAACCTTTAAGAACTTGTTTCAGAATAAAAGTTAAATTCCCCACCATAGCCTAATGGGCCCTACCTTAGCTAGTGGTTCTCAAACTCCTCTAGAGAGCTTGTTTGAAGCAGGAATATGTATGTGTATGTATACACATTCTCTAACCCCACTCACACTAAAGTGTTAACCTTTAAAAATAAAGCTATTCTTTTTTTTCTCATTGTTGCATTTACAGTGTCTACAACTAATCAACACAATAGACATAAAAATAATGAACCAGGTACAAATATATTAAAGTCCCTGAAGTCAAAATGAATTTCCCAATTTTTATTTAAAGCATGTACCTACATACACAAGAATTTAGCAACTCAACAAACTTCAAGTAGAATAAACTCAGAAATCCTCACTGTTACATTGTAATTAAATTGTTGAAGACAGAGAACCTCCAGAGTCATACACATAACTCATCATACACAAGAGATCCTCAATGAGATTATGACCAATTTCCCATTAGAAATGTAGGAGAACAGCAGACAGCAAGAGCAACAAAGTTAAAGTGCTAAGTAAATACTATCATCCAACCTTTCCAAAAGAAGAAAATTTGGACACCAGTGGCTCATGCATGTAATCCTGGCTTCTCAGAAGGCTGATATCTGAGGATCACAATTCGAGGCCGGACTGGGCAGAAAAGTCCCCATGAGACTTTTATTTCCAATTAACCACTCAAAAATCAAGTGGTAGAGCACTAGCTTTGACCACAAAGAGGCTCAGGGACAGTATCCAGGCCCTGAGTTCAACTCCACTCCTGAAAAAAATAAAAATTAAAAAAATTTTAAAAAGACAAAAACTTTCCTCAAAAATGAGAGCCGAGATGAGTACCAATAGCTGGGTGCCTGTCATCCTAGCTACTCATGATTCTGAATTTTGAAGAGTATCTCCAATTAACCACCAAAACAAAACAAAACGAAAAGCCAGAGTAGAGCTATGGCTCAAGTGATAGAGGACAGGCCTTGAGGGAAAAAAAACTTAGGGATGGCATGTATGCCCTGAGTTCAAGTACTGGAACAAGCCCCCTCCCCGGCCTGAATCTTTCCCAAAAGAAAAGCTAAATAAAAGCAAAAAGGTAAAAAATTCAATCTTAGTAGCCTTCTCAAATCCACAAAAATTGAAATAAAAGCAATGAAGTGGGCATGCTGGTAAATCTGAATAGGGCTTTACTGTTATAAAACAACAGCTATAAATGATAACTAGTTATATATTTTTTTTTGTTGTTGTTGTTGGTTGTGGGGCTTGAATTCTTGGCCTGGGCCCTGTCCCTGAGCTCTTCAGCTCAAGGCTAGTGCTCTACCAATTGAGCCACAGTGCCACTTCCAGTTTTCTGGTGGTTTATTGAAGATAGGAGTCTCATGGACTTTCTTTCATGGGCTGGGTTTGAATCATGATCCTCAGATCTCAGCCTCCTGAGTAGCTAGGATTATAGGAATGAGCCATTGACCCCTGGCTAGTTACATATTTTTAAAAGAGAAGTTCTATGTTTCAAATGTAGAATCTCTAGTTTTAAACTAGATCCCTCTCACTAGGCAGAGGATCTACCACTTGAACCCACTCCCCTAGGCCTTGACTTTAATTAATTTAGACTTACCAATCCACTGCCTCTTGATTAAAAATCAAGAACCATGTAATAAATTATTTTTCTCATAGATGGTATTAACTGCCTGTAACTCCTAGTGGAAGTGGATATTTCCACCACCAAGTGAAGTGGGAGAGAATAGAGAAAGGCCCAGTGACCCAGTGGTCCCCGTGCAGGAAATCCTGCATAAAAGGAGAGAAATTTACATGCAAATGATGGAAATCCACAGAAGGTAGAGAAAGGCAGCCTGCACCTGACTTCACCTCCTGACTTCCCTTCTCCCATGCATGGTTGACTACTTCTTGGCCATATTTATCACAATGTATCCTTTCTTAGCAATACCTCCTGTACCTCAGATATAGGTTTGAAGTTTCTCTTACTCTGAGAGTTTGTTTGCTTTGTGATTTCATCTTGTATATTCTTACAGCCTTTTACTTTTAATAAATCATTTCCTCAAGTGGTGTGCCCGAGATTTTGAGTTTTTTTAAATAAAATAGTATGACACCAAACATAAAGAATCAGGGTTTAATTTTTAATCTGGATATCACTCTGGTAGTCTCTGATAAGTTACGGTGTGCCTAGGACTTCATTGTGGTGTACCATGGGTTCACAGCTTGTTGGATCAAGTCCCAGGACCTACCCACAACAAGACTGAGGTCTTTGCACTGGGATCCTGGGGCTAGTGTCTGTGCAGGAGCAGCTCCTAGGATCCCACATCCCTGAAGAAGGAGAGAGGTGTTTGGCCACTGTCCTCATGGTTCCCAAAACACTGCCAATTGGTGAACATAGTCATCCACCTTGACCCACCTGAAGTCAATAACAATAGTCCTCAAGGTCTAAGAGCTAGACCCTGACTGTAATTAGCCCATTCTTCCCTGATGTCACTGAGTCCAGCTGGATTGGTCAATTTCCTCACTGAACTCACATGCCATTGGGAGGTCCCTACAGTGGTTCCAGAAGGTAGGTAGTTACTGTGCAGTGCTGAGAGATCTCCTTTGATGAATACTGGACTAAGTCAGAGCTAGGTTGACACTTTTTTAGCTGGGGAGGGAGGTTTTGTGGGTTTGGAGATTTCTGTTATTATGTGGTTTAGATTGTGCTAATTTCAGTTCAGATATACTACTACTGAATTGATTTAGCTGTTTCCTTAAGATTTGATACCCAACACATTGATTTTGCTAATTTTAATTATGATTTGCTACCTACTGTATTTATTTAGCTAAGTATAGTTAAGATTTACTATGCTTCATATTTAATCAGCTAAGTTTAGTTAAGGTTGATTCCCTGACATACCATCAAGAAAATGGAATCAAATGACAACAAATACACTACATTCTCCTCCAGGGAAGAGGAGATCCTTGCAAGCCAATACCATGCACAGCATGTACATTGTCTATGGCAGCTATGGGGAAGACAGAGAGGTAGCAGTGAAAATATTGGAGAGGGAAAACTACCCTATGCTGTGGAAAAAGAGGTGGACATTGTTAGGGCTCTAAATCACCCCTACATGTACCTGATAATAGAAATAGCCACCAAGGGAAACCTGTAAATGTGGATCAGAGCATCATGCCACCTATTTGAGAATTAATACAGGTTTCTGAAGCAGAGAGTAACTCCTGTGCTTTACTTTCATCTGAATAAGATGGCACACCTTGACCTAAAGCCTGACAACATCCTACTGGATTAAAATGGCAATATTAAAGTCAATGACTTTGGGTTAAGCCTGAAGCTTGCCCCAGGGTAGTTGCTCACAGAAATGTGTGATGCCTACATATTCCATGCCCCTGAAATATACCTGCAACAGGTTTCAAGGTGGATCTCTGGGGACTGGTCACCAGCTTGGTTTTTATGATTATAGTAAAATTCCCATTTAAAGGGACCACTTCCAACCAGCTATGTATACAAATAATACAGGGCAGGTATGATGTAACATATCACCTGACAGCAAAAGGACGTAACATCCTTTCCTAGCTGCTAACTATAGACCCACAGGAGAGGCCAGATACACACCAGGTAATGGTAAAGTTGTCGAATGCTGTCTGTGTCCAGGTGAGCCACTGACAACAAGTTAGATCCAACAATTGTCACCAGAATGTGGTTCATGGGATCCAACAAAGTTCAGACCTACACATTGGTACTTTATAGAACATTTGATGAAGTTATGGTCACTTACTTTCTGATAAAAGATATTTTAAAACAAGATAGTGCCAGCCCTGTGAAAACTAAATCAATGCACCTGCAGTTTTTAACCATACCCAAATGTCACAAACCTTCCCATTTTCCTTGTAAAGAGGAGGTCAAGTTTAACATGACCATCTCAGTCTCTTCTGCCAATGTGCAGTGAGACATAGTGCCACCCTGCTTTCCATTCCCCTCTGCTTCTTGCAGAGGAGCTCCATTCCCAGCACCTCACACCATACTTCAGTGGCTGCCCTCAACTGCTTCTCACACCTGATGGGCTATGAAGAGACAGATGTAAAGCAAAAGCCCTGCAGAGCCCCAGTATGAGAACAGAGTCTGCAGGGTTAGCAAGAGGTGGGGCTGCAATGAGCCTGGAATGAAGCCTAGGAGATATGGGGCCTGGTATGGAAGAGCTGCCAGAGGAGGCTGCACAGAAAGTTCATACTACTGTGTTCCCAGCATGCCTAGCAAAGATTTCTGGCTGCTCTTGCCTTAGGAACAGAGATAAAACATCAGAGGAAAATGCCCTTCCCTCCAAGCAGCCTAAGAATGATAGGAGAGACTCTAACTCAAAAAGAAAATGGGGCAAGAGGGAAGTGGTTAGCAGGATAGATCCTGCTCTTAACAGATGGTGCTGTTGTCTGCAAACCAGGGAACAGACCAGTTGCAGGGAAGGGAGAGAAGAGCCCTGAAATACATCAAAGCCATTCAGAGCCAGAAGCCCTATCACTGAAGCATGAAGCTTCTCACACACCCATCTGGGAACAGCAAAATAATCCCAGCCCCAGGGGGTTTGTAAGGACTGGGCCATGCAAGAGAAATGAGCCTGAGTCTCTGAAGACTTCTAACCCTATTAGAAGATGGCTCTAGTCACAAATTGTACTGCCTGAATACACTTAAAACTGACTTTTTTAGGAAAACAAAGTGAAAGTCTTTCAAAGACAAAACGGGAACAATCATTATCATAAGGAAACAATTGAGGTCAAACTGTCTATGGTAGCCTAGAAATGCTGTCCTCTTAAGAGATGACATCTTTAGCACACTTAGGATGAATGAGAATAGCTTAGAAGTGTTTCTCTTCTCATTTTAAAACTAGGTAAATAACTTCAACTTTTAAGCTTGAATTCTAATTTTACTTATAGTGTGTAGACATGTCCCTATTCCCTTTGTTTAGAAATCTGTGGTATAAATCTGTGTATTTTATAAATCTATGAATCTATGAATACTATAATCTATAAGAACCTGTAAATTTATTCCCTTACTTATGTAACTGTATCCCTTCTGTATATCACTTTGACAATAAAATTAAAATAAAAAATCTGAATTCTAGAAGTAATATTATAAGTATTATGTAACTCGGTTCTTAAAATAAAAATCAACTTTATTTGCAAGAGAGAGAGAGAAGAGAGGAAGAAGGAAAGAAAGAAAGAAAGAAAGAAAGAAAGAAAGAAAGAAAGAAAGAAAGAAAGAAGGAAGGAAGGAAGGAAGGAAGGAAGGAAAGAAAGAAAGAAAGAAAGAAAGAAAGAAAGAAAGAAAGAAAGAAAGAAAGAAAGAAAGAAAGAAAAAAGAAAGGAAGGAAGGAAGAAAGGAAGCAACAAAGAAAGAGAAACCAGCATCAATTTCCGCTGGTGAAGATCTTGAATTCTGCACCTCCCCTCCTGTGAAAAAGAGACTGAAGAGTGATTACCACTGCCTGTGGTCACACCCCGGTCACAATGACTAGGCACATAATACAAAGGAAATGAGAAAAGTTAAATAACACACATTCTCTCCTTTTCCCCAAGGCTGCACAGCCCAAGGGATCAGAGAATCAAGGTGCATCTTAACATAAATTGTGAATTTTCAGTTCTAGACAAATGACCACCCTGGCAGAAAGAAAAACTAAAGGTTTTTGTTGTTGATGGCAGTGGTGGTTGGAGTAAAATTTTGGTAATCCAGCTTGGTTTTACTTTGACCTTTTTTACTTTGTTCTTTTCTCCTTAAAAGAAATTCTTAGTTTTTCCTTGTATATTATGAAATAATTCTTTCAGTTTTTTTCTATTTTCCAAATTATATTTTTCATTTTAAAATACTTTTCCTCTCTCTATCCATGCCCACTCCATTTCTCAAAATCACAGAGCTTGAAATTAGGTCATGAACACTGTCTCTGAGCTCATGTTAAGGCCAATGCTCTACCTCTTGAGCCACATTTCTACTTCTACTTCTGAATTTTTTGGTGATTAATTGGAGATGAGTATCCTGGACTTTTGTTCCCAGACTGACTTCAAAACTCAAATCTCAAATCTCAGGTTTACAAGGCATGATCCACTTGCGCCCAGCATGTAGATGCTTTAAGTTACATGTAGGTCTAGCTACTGTCTCTGAGGTTTTACACTCTAGCACTTGAGCCTCATCACTTCAGGGGCTTTGGGGATGAGTTAGAGATAATAACCTCAATGTCTTCCCTACCTTGGTTGACTTTGAAGAGCCTCAGATCTCAGTCTTCTGAATAAAGGAGTACACATGTGAGTCATAGGTGCCTGGCCAATTAGTAAATCCCCAAACTACCCTGAATACTTTAGAATGACAGTTTTCTACTGCCTGGGTTTCAGACACACTGCAGGTTGTAAGGGAGGAACAAGCTGTTTTGGAGAACCAGGAATACTTCCTGAGGTTGCCAATGTATCAGAGAAACTATTCACTGTGAGGTGAACTGTGATTTATTCTTTGAATCAACAAAATTTCTTTCTTTTTAGTCTTTTCCTTAGTAGAGTTCTTCATTGTTTTTCAATCCCAAAAAAATTGAATTAAATTTATCCCTTCTTTGAGAATTGATTACACAATAAATGAGTTTCCTCATTTGTGTTCCTGTTTTCAAGGGCCGGATATAGGTCTTGTGTACTGTTCCACCATGGCTCCTCCTGAGATGAGCTTCCTCAGGAGAGTCAATGATTGTGTAAAAGGTCCGATAAATTGACAATTGTAATGGAGGAGTCTGGGTGGACTCAAGTGACTGGATGAGATTGTACTCATTTATACATAGCAGTGATTTAATATTTCAAATGAATGAAATGCAATCTTATTTTTTACTACATATCAATATATATATACATTTACATATTATGTGTGTGTGTGTGTGTGTGTGTGTGTGTGTGTGTGTGTGTGTCTGTCTGTCTGTCTGTCTGTCTTTGAAATAATTGCAAACTTTTTATTTTAGAACTATATCAAACTCAAGAAAAGTAGGAATTGGTAAGCTTGGTATTTCAAGTCAAGTAAACAGGTTTTTATTTTATTTTACTTTTTTACATGTCAACTATATGCTTAATTCACACTGAAATTTTCAAAACCAGTGACAGTACATTTCTAAAGCTGCTCATTTTTGGTCATTAAAAATGTTTTATAAGCATGTATTAGTATTATATGTGGTTCTGGGATTTATTTTTCCACATCAAACTATCCATGATAAAATGTCTGCTGGCAGGTATTGTGTGAACATTCCATGATGACTTGTCACCACAGTGATGAAATGAGGCATGTCTTGCCTTCTATTCCAACCTTCAGTCAGAGCCAAGTGTCACATTTGTGAGTAGTTGGGACATTCTAAGTTTCCTATCAAAGTCCTAAGAGATGGGAAATCTGAGAAGCCACTCTAGAGGTATGTACATACTGAGGTTCTGAATGCTGATTTATACATGGGACTGCTCTATCTTAATCTATATTCCTCATTTTTTTACATTCTCTAATATCTTTATTTTTAAAACTTAATTGCCAAAGTGATGTGCAGAGAGGTAAGGTAATGAGTAAATTTGTAAATGTTAGACAATTTCATTAAAATATTCAATTTTTATTATAGATTAAGTTATGAAACTAATTTTTAAAATAGTTTTTAATTTCTAAATATTGTAGTTTTTCCAATGTAGAGTTTGTAAACATCTCGGAAGAGAAAAGATAATAGGGAGTACAAGTACATTGCCTTCAACAGGTGAGGGGACTCATTGTACTAAATAGAACAATATCAGAATTTGAGATATGGCTTAAGGAGTAGAGTGCCAAGTTTTTTTTTGTTGTTGTTGTTTTGTTTTTTGATGGGGATCCTTTTTTAAAAAAAAAATTTGTGAACATATTGTACAGAGGGGTTACAATTACATGGGCAAGATAATGAGTACATTTCTTATCAAGCATTGTAGCCTCCTCCTTTGTTTACCCTTCACATTCCTTCCCAGCCTCCCCCCACCCCCCTATCAATCCTCCCCCCCCCCCCGCACCAAAGTTGTAACGTTCGTTTTCGACATGACAACCTGTACTTCTTATTGTTGCAACTGGTCCACCTGTATCCTTAAACGACTTGTTTTTCCCCATCTTCTTCACAAATTACACTGACATCAAATAGAGTGAAAGCAGGGATTATACTGTGGGGGAGGGACAAACAAAGCAACAAAGAAGTAATATTATAAATGCTTTAGAAACAAAAGAATGAAAGAAAAAACATTTAAATATATATCTAAGGGTTCAAGCTTGAGCATAAAAGCCAAAGGAGACTAAAGCATCATGAATTGAAGGCTAGGTATCAGCACAAACACAAGGAAAAGGTGAATATATTAATAAAATTTCATGAAACATAGATTGTATATCATCTTCTTCATGTTAGACATGGGAATCCAGAAATTTCGGGTGGCTTTTGAGGGTATAGTGACTGAGAGAGTACTGATAACTTAGTCCCAGTTAGGCAGATAATGGTGTAGTGATGACAAGGAATTGGGATATCAGGATAGTGGAGTGGACACGGAGTGATGGAGGGAAAGTAGCTTGGGAATTAGTATTAGCATTAGTTTGTGCGAGTTATGGACTGTGGCAGTGAATGTGTATCTACAAGCGAGATGAACTTCTGCTTCTTGTCCTGAGGCAGCTATTCACTAGCTCCTGGCTGGTGAGGAGGACATGAGAAGGAAGATACCTGTCCTCAGCTGCCTTTGTCCCCTTACTTGTTCTTTCACTCAGCTCAGTAATCACCAGAAAGTTGTCACCATCCTCCAACCATCAGTTCAGTAGGACACAAGGCCTCTGTTAATTAGTTTTAACTGCTCATCAGGGATGATCAAAGAACAGTGAATTCTTGAAACAGACATCAAGTGCGAATTGGTTTGGTATATTCTGAGTTCTGAACCTTCTTGGATGCCATATAGAACAATGATCACAGGAGGGGTCACCTACTGGTCAGGAAGGTTTCCTAGAGATCTTTGACTGAAAAGATGCTGAGAGATGATTGTCACAAGTGAGCACCCTCTCATGTCCTTCAGAGAAAGTCTATTTATAAGAAGTATCCTATTTTTGGTCAGAATAGAAAGGTAAAGGCAGTAGGCACAGGTTCATGACTTGAACCTTTCCCTGGCTCAGGCTGTCCCATAGATCTAGCTTTGGTATTCCCAGAGTCACTTTGGTGCAAAAAGATTTAAGACTAAGATTGCTCTTTGTTCTGGATTCTATGACATCACGCAGAGGAATCAAGAGTTGGGGGAGCTCTGTATCCAGGACCCAATTAGATTCTTTTCTCATTACCACCAGTCAGGAGTGTATTGAATCTGAGGAAGTGTTCAAAATCTCTTACTTTCAATTCTTGCTCTCATCTTTCCTCAGGGCTGGGTTGAAATCACAGGAAACAGTAGATGTTCTCTATGACTTGCAACTTATTTAATCACATAAAGAAAGTAAACTTAAGGCTCACCTGTCTTTCCCCGTGGTTAACCAATTGGAACAACATAGACAGACAACTCCAAACATGGAGCTTTGCACAGAGTAATCTATACATTGTATAGATTCCATATTTGATTTGATTCCAGGACACCAGAACTCAACCCTTTGATTCCTGTCACCCTTTTCTCTGTCTGATGTATTCTTTCTATGTGGACTGCTCTCAGTGAAAGTATTTGCCCACATAATCATTCTGTGATGTTTAAGCACTTGCTACACTGGAAAATCTTCATGTTAGGTTAATTAGGTAGGTGGTCAATGAGAACACCACATGTTATTCAGGCAAAGAACAGTTTATTTCTGAACTTCTTTTTTCAGGCCAGATTGGGGATTCCAGGTGGCTAGAAATGGCCAAATCACCCCTGGGCCATATCTAATCTAAGGCAGGGTTGAGGAGAAGGTGTGGCTAAGTGAGGGAAGTTGTGGTCAGGTGGGGGAAATCTGTGGCAGGTGTGGCCACCTCATATGTGGCTATGATCTCAGAGCCTGGGACCCTCCCACAGTCAGATGAGAGGAGTGACCAGGGGGCAGACCAATATGTGATCTCAGAGAAGGGGGAGACGACTGCCTCCAGGTATGCTAGTTATATAGTTCACACACGTACTGGTAGAAGATGTATAGGATGCCGGGGTGGGGGGTAGTCATCTGAATGGAGCCCTCCCGGGGTGTACCTTACACTGCTCAATCCCACACTGACTCAAAGTCAATTTGACCAAAGGAATAAGACCAGACCATCAAAATCTTTTTTTTTTGGTGGGGGGTCCGGTTGTGGGGCCTGAGCTCTGGGCCTGGGTGCTGTCCCTCAGCTCTTCAGCTCAAGGCTAGAGCTCTACCACTTGAGCCACAGCACCACTTCTGGCTTTTTTCTTTTTGCTTATGTGGTGCTGAGGAATCGAACCCAGGACCTCATGCATTCAAGTGCTCTACCACTGAGCCACCTTCCCAGCCCAAGAAGACCAAAATCTTGAACAGAGTCCTGACAAAATGGACCAATCTCTCATGCTTCTGCTAATAGTTATTCTACTCTCAATTTCTGTGAGAAATTACTTCTGTTTTTGTTAGCTTCCATGTTTGTGTGAGATTGCTCAATGTGTTTCTGTACCAGGATATTTCACTTAATGTAATATCTTTCATGACCTTTCAACATCACACAAAGAAAAATGCGTTCCAGATGTTTGACATGCAAGCAATGCATAATGAAAACATGAAATATCACATTGTACTTCAAAATAACAGCAATATAATTTGTAATCAAATAAAATTTTTGAAAAAATTATTACGAATTGTCACATGTACAGCTATTCTACTCCCAATCTCTGTGAGAAGTTGGTTCTGTTTTTCAAGGCTTCAATTTTTGTGTGAGATTGCTCAATAATTTCTGTAATTGAACAATGTAGGATTTTCCATAGTCCTCCAAGAGATTGTAAATGACAGCCTTCTCACCTCCACATTAAAACTTCACACTTCAGTTTTCATTTGCATTTTGAAGGGAAAGCCAGGCACTGGTGGCTCATGTCTGTAACCCTAGCTACTCAGAGGGATGAGAGCTGAGGATCGAAGTTCAAAGCCACCCTGAACAGGAAAAGTCCATGAGACTCTAATTTCCAATTCACCACAAGAAAAGCAGAAGTGGCACTGTTGCTCAAGTGGTAGAGCACTTTCCTTGATCTGAAGAGTTGAGGGACAATACCCATGGCCAGAGTTCAAACCCCATGATGGACAAAATCAAAAAAAAGAAATTAAATCTTGAGGGGCTAGGTAACACCCATTGCCTCTTGTCTTCTTGTTTTATAAGATACATTTATTTATTCTGAATTAACTCTTAGAAAACTTTTGAACTCAAATGACAGTTTTCCTTAATGCAAGAATTACAATCAACAGCACTGTACCAAGCATCTAGACTTAACATCATTTTTGTCTTTTTAAACACATATCCAATATTAGAATAGCATTGAAACCAAATTGCATCACACAGATAAACTTTTTAACCCTCTGTGTAAACCTTTTATTTAAAATTTTAATACATCCAAGGGGCAGTTGTAGCAATACAAATCATATTACTCAATTTACCACCAGGTTTCCAGGGTCCATCTGCAAGGAAGAGAGGACAAAGGCCACTCACCCCTCCTATAGAATGGGCTAATTCCCATCTGCCTCTTTAGGGTTAGGTAAAGTGCCTTTGTGCCAGCTTGCCCTCTTCCACCATGTGTGGACTTCCCCAGGCCTGGTTAAGCTTCACTTCTGCCTGTTCACCCCTTACACTTAAAGATAAGTCTTCTATTAGCTCATGCTGTTTTTCCTTTCCTTTTTATTTTCTTGGCTGGAAAACCCATGGAGTTTTAGACAGACAGGTAAAGTTCATAGCGGTGGTAAGCAAATTTTTACATTGAAATTATTAAGGGGCGGGAAGGTGGCTCAGTGGTAGAGCACTTGCTTTGCATGCATGAGTCCCTGGGTTCGATTCCTCAGCACCACATAAGAAAAAAGAAAAAAGCCGGAAGTGTCGCTGTGGCTGAAGAGCTGAGGGACAGTGCCCAGGCCCAGAGTTCAGACCCCATGACCGGACCCCTCCAAAAAAATAAATTATTAATTCTTATCCCGGAATTTTAGCTGAGGGAAATAAATCCCAAATTGCCAATGTCTTTTTGCTAAGCCAGATAACTTGATTACACTATAAACAGCCTTGCATATTTTAAAATACCAGATTTTTTTTTAATTTATTTATTGTAAAGATACTATACAGAGGATTACATTTCCATGAGCAAGGTAATGAGTACACTTTTTATTGCGCATTGTTACCCCCTCCATTGTTTTCCCCCTCCCTACCTTCCCCGAGGATTTTTTTTTTTATTAATTGTGATTAAGTAATTAGATAATTTCCAAAATTTCACAGTATTGTGGAATAATGATGCTAATTTAAAGTCACAATTTCATTCTAACTTTCCTGGAGCAAATTGTCTATCACATTCTATAACATATAACGGTGTACACATATACACCATACATGTGATCAGCAGCATGGGGATATTTAGTATTGGTTCGACCAGATGAGAGGGAGTTTTTTGTTTCTTTTTTTTTTTTTTTAATTGTATTTTATTTTATTTGAGAACATACTGTACAGAGGGGCTACAGTTACATGGGCAGGATAATGCATACATTTCTTACCAAGCATTGCAGCCTACTCCTTTGTTTACCCTTCACTTCCCTTCCCCGCCTCCCCCCTCCCCCCACCCAATTTTACCCCCCTCCCCCCACCCAATTATACCCCCCTCCCCCCCACACCGAAATTGTAAAGCTGGTTTTGACATGACATTTTGTACTTCTCATTGTTGCAACAGGTCCACCTGAATCCTTAAACGACTTGTTGGTCCCCATCTCCTCCACATGTTATACTGACATCAAATATAGTGAAAGCGGGGGTTACACTGTGGGGGAGGGACATACAAAGCAACAAAGAAATAATCTTATAAATGCATTAGAAACACATGCATGAAAGAAACGAAAACATTAAAATACATATTTAAGGGTTCATTTTCCTAACATCACATTATCTGGCCTTTTCCGCTTTAAAATACCAGATTTTAAAATACCAGATTCTCTAATTCTCAAATTAAAGAATCCTTAAAAAAGCCTATTCAAACAATGTGATAATTCTTTTGTGTGTGTGTGTGTGTTTGGGTCCAGTAGCGGGGCTTGAACTCTTGGCCTGGGTGTTGTCCCCAAGCAATTCACTCAAGGCTAGTGCTCTACCACTTGAGCCACAGCGCCACTTCGAGCTTTTTTCTTTTTGCTTATGTGGTGCTGAGGAATTGAACCCAGGGCCTCAAGCATGCAAGGCAAGCGCTATACCATTGAGCCACCTTCTCAGCCCCACAATGTGATATTTTTTAAAAATATTTGGTAATGTCCAAACCTCATAACCTTTTGAATTTCAAACTTAAACTCACACAATTTTTTTTTACCAAATGTTGACAATTTTTAATCGTGAACATGTTCACCCACATCCAAAATACACACAGATCTTAATGCATGAAAAAATGAAAATCAGTTGTATGTACATTTTCTGAAATTCAGTAGCAAGAGATTTTTTTCGCCGATCTTTCTCTTACAGATGACAAAAAATTAAGATGTGACTTAGACAAAGCAACTTTTTCTTTTTTTGTGGGTTGGGCATGGTCGTGGAGCCTGAACTCTGGGCAGGGGTGCTGTCACTCAGCTCTTCAGCCCAAGGCGAACACTCTACCACTTGAGCCACAGCACCACTTCTGGCTTTTTTTTTTCTTTTTGCTTATGTGGTGCTGAGGAATTGAACCCAGGGGCTCATGCATGCAAGGCAAGTGCATTACCACTGAGCCACCTTCCCAGCCCTAACAAAGCACTTTTCCTTGGCTATGCTTTTTCAGGGCTTGCTTGTTGAGCCAGGTATTTTACCAATTGACCTTTTGAATACCTTCAGTTGGAGGAAGGCTGTGGGGTGGGGTTGGGGGGGTCACCTGAAACTAAACTGGCCTGATCCTATTACCCAGTTTTAGAGAAGAGCACTTTATAAATGGTTACACTGTCAGGACCAGATCAAAGTCCAAACCAGGCAGAAAGCATTCTACACTGGACAGCAACCACAGAGAGAAAATGCAGCCTAAGGCTTTTCCATGCCCTACCTCTTGACTGCTGTAAATCAAGGAGGTGAACTTAGCAGGCTTAGCCCAAGACATGAACTTTTATTCCCCCCAGAGATGTTCCAGTAAATAAGAAAAACACAAATAAACACAAACACCAAGGATCCACATTTAAAATAAGACAATTCTAAAACAAGACAAAACAACATAAAAACTGAAGGCAGAGTTGGGGACTAATGAGCCCCCAGCTCATCCCTACCAAAATTCTGTACTGCTCCCACTGAGCAAGCTGAATCCAACGTCTGCTGCATGAGCATCCCACTCTCACCCAGAACTTCTCTACCTCATAACTCATATAACAGAAAACACACTGAAGTAAACAAGACAGACAAGCGGCCACAAAGAAAAAATCAGGTCTCAGTGAATGGGGCGTCATCTCAAAACCATTCACAAGTGGGACTCAAATCCATTTACCAGGGGATATTTCTTTTAGATTCCTGCAAACATTGGCCCAGGGGCCTTCCAAGGCCTCTTTGATGAAGCACACAAGCCAAGAACAAAAATATTATTTCTGCCAGAACAAAAGACAGCCTCAAACTTGGCATCTTTTCTTCCTTTGACTGAGAATTTGATAAATTCTGATTACTGTTTTTTAAATATCATCAACACTATTAGTGTGTCACTGAAGAGAGAAAACAAGAAACATTAACATGACTCTCAAAACTATCCTTGGAATGGATTACATTTATAGAAGAGGAAAGAAGGGAACTGTTGTTCAAGTTTTGGTGAAAGTAATGATTATGATTTCTGATGGTTTCACTGGGGGATAAAAAAATCCTACCATACAGGAGCAAGGATAAGAACCGCATGGTTATCGCAATAGATGCACAAAAAGCATTCCACAAGAACCAACGCCCCTTTATGATGACAGTTTTGGAAAAATTAGGAATCCATGGAACATTCCTCAATACAATAAAGGCTATATATGACAAACCTACAGCCAGCATTATACTTAATCGTGAAAAACTAAAGCCATTTCCTCTTAACTCAGGAATAAGACAAGGATGTCCACT
Organism: Dipodomys merriami; assembly: GCF_024711535.1. Lineage (NCBI taxonomy): Eukaryota > Metazoa > Chordata > Mammalia > Rodentia > Heteromyidae > Dipodomys > Dipodomys merriami. Next base: position 1,326,026 of record NW_027202982.1, on the reverse strand, counting down.
CTCTCCACTTCTCTTCAATCTAGTATTAGAATGCCTAGCTACAGCAATAAGACAAGATGCAAATATAAAGGGGATCCAAATAGGGAAAGAAGAAATAAAACCCTCCCTCTTTGCAGATGACATGATCATGTACTTAAAGAATCCCATAGACTCCACTCCCAAATTACTCAAGCTGATTCAAAACTTTGGCAAAGTAGCAGGTTATAAAATTAACCCCCCAAAATCAATGGCTTTTCTGTATGCCAACAATGAGAAAAGTGTGGCTGAAATTAGGAAAGCAACTCCATTTGTAATAGCCTCACAAAAAATAAATACTTAGGAATTTACTTAACCAAAGAAGTGAAGGACCTCTATGATGACAACTTTAAAATCTTGAAAAAGGAAATCAAAACAGAATTTAGAAAATGGCAAAAGCTCCCATGCTCCTGGATTGGAAAAATTAACATCGTAAAAATGGCAATGCTTCCCATAGCTATCTACAAATTCAATGCCATACCCATCAAAATTCCAACCTTATTCTTCAAGGAAATAGAAGAGGCAATCCAAAAATTCATATGGAACAATAAAAGACCCCGAATAGCAAAAATGCTCCTCAATGGAAAGAACACTGCTGGACTAATATCAATACCAAATTCCAAACTCTACTGTAAAGCCATAGTAATCAAAACAGCTTGGTACTGGCATAAGAACAAACCTCAGGACCAATGGAATAGAATTGAAAATCCAGAAATGAACCTACAGACCTATAGCGCACTAATCTTCGATAAGGGAGCTAAAACAATAGAATGGAAGAAAGACAGCCTCTTCAGTAAATAGGGCTGGATAATTGGCTAACTAATTGTAGAAAAGTAAAGCTAGATCCTTATATATCACCCTGCACAAGAATCAACTCCAAATGGATCAAAGACCTCAGAGTCAAAGTAGACACTCTGAAAACTTTACAGGATAGAATAGGAGAAACCTTAGGTCTCATTGGCTCAGGCCGAAATTTTCTTAATAGAGACCCAGAGACACAACAAATCAAAGAAAGGTTGGACAAATGGGATTGCATGAAGTTTCAGAGTTTCTGCATGGCAAAGGACATAGCTAGCAAGATCAATAGATTGATCAATCTACGGATTGGTAGAAGATCTTCTCTAGGTATACAACGGACAAGGGTCTCATATCTAAAATATACTTGGAACTTAAAAAATTAAATGTCCTAACAACAAATCCTCAAAGAAACAACTGCCCAATAAATAAGTGGGCAAATGACTTAAAGAGAAACTTCTCTGAAGAAGAAAGAAAGATGTCCAATAGACACATGAAGAAATGCTCAACCTCCCTAGCCATAAAAGAAATGAAAATCAAAACAACATTGAGATACCGCCTCACTCCAGTTAGAAGGGCAAAAATCAAGAACTCTAACAACAACAGATGCTGTAGGGGATGTGGACAGAAGGGAACCTTACTTCATTGTTGGTGGGAGTGTAAACTTGTTCAACCACTTTGGAAAGCAGTATGGAGGTTCCTCAAAAGACTTCACATAGAGCTCCCCTATGACACAGCAATCCTATTTTTGGGAATTTACTCAAATGTTTACAAACAAGACCACACTAAAGCTACCAGCACAACTATGTTTATTGCAGCATTATTTACTATAGCTAAGATATGGAACCAACCCAGATGCCCCTCAGTAGATGAATGGATCAAGAAAATGTGGTATTTATACACATTGGAATTCTATGCCTCCATCAGAAAGAATGACATTGCCACATTTGTTAGAAAATGGAAAGGCTTGGAAAAAATTATATTAAGTGAAGTAAGCCAAGCCCATAGAAACATAGGTCCTCTGGTTTCCCTTATTTGCAATATCTAGTATATGTATGAGTCAAGCAGAAAAGGTCAGATAATGTGATGTTAGGAAAATGAACCCTTAGATATGTATTTAAAGGTGTTTTTCTTTCATGCATTTGTTTCTAACTCATTTATAAGAATATTTTTTTGCTGCTTTGTATGTCCCTCCCCCACAGTATAGCTCCTGCTTTCACTATATTTGATGCCGGTATAATTTGTAGAGGAGAGGGGGAAAAACAAGTCCTTTAAGGATACAGGTGTCCCCGTTGCAACAATGAGAAGTACAGGTTGTCATGTCGAAAATGATCTTTACAACTTTGATGCCTGCGGGGTAGTGGGGGCGGAGGGGAGGTTTGGGTGGAAGGGCGGTGGGAGGCTGCGAAGGGATGTGAAGCACAAACAAAGGAGGAGGCTGCAATGCTTAATAAAAAATGTACTCATTATCTTCCCCTGTAATTGTAACCCCTCTGTACAGTATATTCACAAAAAATAAATAAATAAAAAATCCTTCCAGAAACTAGTGCCACACTTCCATGGAATCAGAGTCTACTGTCAGACTGCAGGCCTCCGCACTTAGTCACTCCCCAGAGACTTGGACCCAAGGAGATGCTATTACACTCTAGTGATGAGAGCATAACGAAGTAGAATCACTTTCCCCATTAGCCTCTCAAAATCTTCTTTCAACTCTTTTGGGGGAAAAAGGCCCCATTTGCATGGTTCTGCTCAGGTAAGTTTTCCATAAACTCTTTAGGAATTCCTCAGATATCTTCCTGGAATCCAGTCTAGGATGCCCATAACAGGAAATGATGCATGAACTGACTAAAATATTCAGCTTACCATCTATTTGCATATAGTCAAGAAGTCCATATTGATTTGTGCCTCTAGGATTCCTGACACCTCTCAATGATATCTAATGTAAAGGAATCAATGTCTTAACACCTGGTCATGTTTTTTACCAATGCAAACCAAGGAGAAGTATGGGTTAGCCCTAATATAATTATTAACTTACCATATTAACACTGAGTGAATGATGCCTTCTCTCTCCATAATACCTATAATTTTAGCTACTCGAGTGGTTAAATCTAAGCAAAACTGTTCCAAGATGGCCCAGGCAGATAAATCTGAGAGACTCTTATTTCTAATTATACAGCAAAATTGTGGAAGTGGAGGCATGGACCAAATGGCAGAGAAACAGCCTTGCACAAAAGCACATGAAAAGCCTTAAGCTCAAACCCCAGTACTGACACCCTCTCTGCACGCACATATGCACATGCATGTGCATATGTGCACGTGTGCGCATGCACACACACACACACACACACACACACACACACACACACACACACACACACACCACACACACAATGCCCTTTATATAAAATGACAAGTCTGAACAAAATGAGATGTAAAATTTCCAGACTTCCATTACCCAGCTCTATCATTTCAGATCTCTAACCCTCACTTTCCCCCTTTATGCATATAATGCAATGAGTCTGCTCAGGTTTACAAATGAAAGGGAAAGTTAATATAAAATTATAGAATTGTTTCAGCTCAACAACTTAATTTTCTTTTTGGCAGTGTTACATGGCACCATGTAGTACTATTTCAAACTTAGGAAGTAGAAAGAACTGGGTGCGGGTGGCTCATGCCTGTAATCCTAGCTACTGAGGAGGCTGAGATCTGAGGATCACAGTTCAAAGCCAGCCTGGGCAGGAAAGTCTGTGAGATTCTTCAATAAACCACCAGAAAACTAGAAGTGATGTTATGTCTCAATTGGTCGAGGGCTAGACTTGAGCTGAAGAGCTGAGGGACAGCACCCAGGTCCAGAGTACAAGCCCCATGTCCAACAGAAAATAAAGAAGTAGAAAGATTCTGAGGCTGGACTATGGGAGCTTAAATCTCAGCCTCACTGTTTTACACACTTTGATAATGTGAGTATGGTACTATGATCTCTCAGCACAAAACCTTCATTTGTTAAACATTTATTCAAAAGATTCCAAGTCAGGATACAGTAAAGACACTTGCACAGCCGTGTTCATTGCTGCATTCTTCACCACAGCCAAGTTATATAAACAGCCTAGATGCCCTTAATGGAAAAATGGATCCAGAAAATGTAGTGTGCATATATGATAGAATTTTATTCACACATCAGGAAAGATGGCATTATATCATTTTCACAGAAATGGATGAACCTGGGAAATCATGGTAAATAAAGTCAGGCCCCAACAGACAAAAGTCTCATGTTTTCTCTCATATGTGGAAGCTACACCTAATTTACAATGTCCAAATAACATTTACAGAGCGATATGCAAGTGTCCACAAATGGATTAACTGAAGGATGGTATATGCTTGTGAGGATCCCAGTGATGTAACTCCTCTGAACAACTATCTTACAGTTGAACAAGAGGAAACCATGATACTGAGCCATGTGTTGTTAGGTGGAATGATAAAGAAAGGTAAGGGTAAGGATGGGTTGGGATGTAGTTCAGTGCAAAGCAGTTGCCTAGCAAGTACAATGTCCTGGGATCGATTGCCACTACTAGAATGAAAAGAACAAGAAAAGGTAAGGGTAAGGAGACAGATCAATGGAGAGAGGAAAGGTGGAGAAATGCAATAGCCAATGTACATTTGTGAAAGTGGAGTTAAGGAAATTGAAGGAATGCATGGGGTTGGGCCAGATGAGGGTGAATGATGAAAGGGATGACACTGATCCTGATGCATTGTTCTCACAAAGTGACTTGTTCATTGAAACCCCTTGTACCCTGACATACAATGTAATAAAAAAAATAGTAGTAAAGGGGAAAGTAGCAGAAAGGTTCTTGGAGTTATAGCATTTATGGAACAGTTAAAATTGTAATAGTTACGAACTGTGCACAAGAGATTTCTAGCATAGCTGTAACAAAGGTGAGAACTAAGGACAATGGACATTCCCTGAGCATTCACTATGTAGCAGGATGGTACTCAGGATGTTACATGCTTGGTGTACTCTTTTCCTCTCTGCTCTCCTCTTCTGGTTTCATTTTACCAATGGCTTGTTTGCAAAGAGAAATCATTTCCAAATTATTTTGTGAATCAAATTAGCTTACAATCACAGACTAGTTCCCTGATTCCTCTGTCTCCTTGAATTCTATAAGAAATAAACTGAAAACAACTATCTATGGTCTGTTGTAAGTAGTCCCATTTTTCAGAAAGCAGCAACAGTCAGGGAGGTAGCAAGTCTACCATTGAACAGCAAACCAGCTGATTTGCTGGAATTTTTGTCTGATACCTTTGATATCTTCTTTTTATGCTACCTACTGCAAAGACTCAACAGGTGTGCAAGTGGCACCGCCCAAATGGCTTCTGACCAATGGCCACTGAAATGGAATGATGCCCCTCAAACAAGAAGCTGAAGGTCTTTTTTGTCGTTTGTGTGGCTTGAATTCTGGGCCTGGACATTGTCTCTCAAACTCAGCTCAAGACTAATGTTCTGCCACTTGATCCAGTTTTCTCACGACTTTTCTGCCAGGGCTGGCTTTGAAACATTATCCTCAGACCTCAGCCTCCTGAGTAGCTAGGATTACAAATGTGAGCCCACTGGTGCCCAGCCTGGACCTATTGTTGAACCACTTCCCCAACATTCCCCCATATAAGTGGACTTTGGCCCAAGAGTTACTTTATTCATGAGATGCCAGAAGTTTGAATTTTTATGTATGCTCAATGACAGGTTGGCAGAACCAGAGAAGGCAAATTTAAAAAAATGCATGACGTTTTAATTAGGCTGGGATGGGTGACAGGAGTCTCCCTGCGGACTTGGCTTTGCTGCATGAAAGGGGAAGCCAGTCCTCAATGAGCCTGGGGTACATCTTAGGGAAATTCATCTGATGAAAATAAAAGCCTAACATGGGAAAGGAAATTCATGAGAGTACAAAAGGTGAGAGCACCTGAAAATCCATTTTTATTTTCTTTAGAAAGCAAGGTAACAGAAACCCTATGCTCACTGAATACATATTCAATAATGACTTTAAAGCCATCTACCTACAAAGCACCATGAGGCACCTAGAAGAAATTCATCATATACCTACACTAGGAGAAATCAATATGGTAAGTAGTAATTCTTCGCTTTGAAATGAACAGGATGGCTTCCATCTGAAGGAAGTCACAGCTAATGGGACAAAAGATACTAATGGCAGATTAAAGTGCTCAAGTACTAGGAACATGTAGAGATGGCAAACAGCATCTGCCCTGCACATCCCTCATGAATATTCACTCTCCATACTAGAACTTGCAGGAAAGATTTGAAATGTTGAATCATGCAATTTCTCAGGTTAGGGGGCATCCTGCCTGTACTCGGCAGGCCAGAAAACAGCCCTGCACATCCATTCTCTGTCTGGACGGGGTCCTGCCCCCAGCCTCTTCTACCCCATTCCCTTTGCATTGCAAGAAGCTTCTGGTTAACAACTGCGACCCTTCCCTGCCACCCAGGCTTCCACTATCACTGTAAACAATTACTTCCTTGATTACCAGCCCACTCAAAGGAACCAGCAGGTAAACCACCATAGAAGGGCCTCAGCACAGTAGCACCCACATACCTTCTTCTCCTCGCTTACCTTGTCCTCTAAGGACAAGGAGAGGCAGTCCCTCCACAACTGCTCCATGCTGTCAAGGCTTTGTGGATGGATCTATCCCAAACCTAAGATGGGGCCCTCGGCGCTGGCATATGAAACCCTCATCACAAACACTCAGGCAAGAGGCCCTGGGCTCACAGCCCGACTAGGAAGATCTATGAACTGTCTGCCTCAGTTCCAGCACACCAGTTCCCAATCACAATCATGATGCTCATCAGCGTTGTCAGCATCATCACCATCATCTAAGGCTGCTTGTCAGCCTGGGGCTTATGTTGTAAATGCTGGCTTTCAGTGGCAGTTGCTCATGGACTTCACGTACAATTTGAATGGAACCCCACACACTCCAGGCAAGAAAGGACACACACTCATTTACACTCAGCACCCACGTTGTCAAACCACACACCCTCACATATACATTCAGCCATGCATGCACACAGGATCTCTCACTGGAAAACACACCAACACACACTCAGAGCAGAGAATGTCACTCCCAATCAATCCACAGGCTTAGACCCACTCTTACATAAAGATATCCATTCAGGCACACACTCACCCCCCCCCTCTCTCTCTCTCTCTCTCTCTCTCTCTCTCTCTCTCTCTCTCTCTCTCTCTCTCTCTCAATTGCTCTCACACACACACACACACAAACACTCACACACTCACTCACTGACAGACACAAACACAGACACCAGGAAGCAAGACTCCCTGGTGAGGAAGGTGCACACAAGAACCTGTGGCATAGGGCCTGGTTGCTGCATGTGGACCCCAAGGTCTGAGTGTGGAGGGGGCGTGTCTTATCAGGCTAGAACCTTGAACTGTCAGGTTGACTGGGCTGTGGTATCTCCAGCTGCACGCTCCTTTCATCTCTTCTCCCCTGTCAATGGCCTGCAAGGCACCTGCCTATTAATCAGCTGTTGGAAGGAAGTGGGAGATAGCTGCAGGGTCTGGCCAGGAGGTGAGTGTAGGGCCAGTCCCCCAGCCCAGTTATTCCCTGAAGCAGAGGGTGCAGGGCAGGCAAGCTACAAATACTGCACCTAGAAGTGGGAGGCCTGTATCAGAGAACACTTGGGCTTTCCTTCCTGCTTGCAGCCCTGGTAGGCCCCTGTTGCTGCATGCAACTTCCACTTCTGGGCCACCTCTCCTGTCTCCTAGCCAGTGCTTGGAAGTTTCCTCAGCACTCAAATACATCCTTCTGCACTTATTCATTCTTCGCTGATCTGTTGTAGCCCTCTCCTCTCTAGCAATCTGTTCTCCCATCTACTGAGCTCTAACCCTCCTGCCTCCTCAATGCATCAGTGCTCCCTCCTGCCCTCCCATTCTGTCCTGCCCCAGGTTCTCAGTTGACCTCCTCCTCCATTGGTGAAGATGCATCCCCCATGTGCTCCATACTTCCCTCATGAGTACTCACTTATTCTCTGCAAATACACACTTCCTTTATCATTGCCCATGGCTTCTTTCTTCTCCAAGATGAAATCTGCTTTCCCACTCTACACTTTTGAGGCCTGTCAGCTCACTCAGGCACCCCTACTCACTTTTCTCTAAGGTGTCCTCTTCTTTGTGCATCCTCAATTCCCCCGACCATAGGGCTCTTCTTTCCTTTCCTGTGGTCAGCATTCCCCTGTCTGCTTTAGGGCCGGTGCCTCTCTTTCCAGTCTTCGGCCCTCTGGTTCTGCTTGTGGCATCTGTCCATCTTTCCACAGCCTTTCCTTATTCAATGAGCAGAATCTTGGAGAGTCCCCTCCCTCACCGCTGGGTGCCTGCGAAGCTGGCCATACTGCACATGCACTTCTCCTTCGTATCCACGCCCCCTCGCAGCACTGGTTTCCATGGTGCTCCAGTGAAGCTAGGTGCATCATTGGGATCTGTGGGTGCAGGTAAGCCAGCCTTCCAACCCCACTTCACAGACTGTGATGCAGCCCAAAGGTGGCCTCAGGTCACCTTTCCAGGGCAGGACCACTCCTTCTGGAACACCTGGTGTGGTCCAGGGGCATCCAGCCTACCCATTCATGACAGGCCCTGGTGGTCTGCAAACAGCCTCTGCATATCCTTTCTCTGTCTGGGCCTGGGCCTGGGCCTCCTTTGAGCTTTTCGCATTTCCTCCTCTTGGCATTGCAGGAAGCTTCTGGTGCCTAAGTTCCACCCCTCCTTTCCATCCAGGGTTCTACTCTCACTGTCCACAACAGCTGTCTTGATGGTCAGCCACCACATAGAACCCAGCCGGTCAGAGCATCAGCGAGGCACAGCAGCACAGCAGAGTCCACACCTCATTCTCTCCTCACCAACCTTATCCTATTGGAAGAGGGTAGGCAAGCCCACCACCATCATCTCTGCTCCTTCTTGCAGTCAGTATTCTTTGGCCGGATCAATCCCAAACCCCAGCTGAGACTCTGGGTGCCAGTGCCTCAAGCCTCAGACTAAACACTGGGGTAGGAGGATCTGGGCTGGCAGCCCAGCTAGGATGATTTGTGAAATCTGCCTCAGCTCACTCACACTAGCTCCCAACAGTAACAATCATGATGCTCATCACCATTGTCAGTGATATCACTATCATCAAAGGCTGCTTGTCAGCCTGGGGCTTATGTTGCAAGTGCTGGCTTTCAGTGGCAATTGCTCATGGATTGCACACATGATCTGACTGGGACCCCAAGCACTCCAGGCAGGAAAGGACACATGCCTGCTTGCATTCATCACACAAGTTGTCAAACCTCACACCCTCATATATACATGCACACGGGATCCCTTGCAGGCAAACACACCCACACACTCACACAAACTCAGCACACAGAATATCATTCCTATTCAATCCACATGCTTAGATCCAGACTTACATATAGGTTTCAATTCAGGCCCACACAGCCTCTCTCTCTCTCTCTCTCTCTCTCTCTCTCTCTCTCTCTCTCTCTCTCTCTCTCTCTCTCTCTCTCTCTCTCTCTCTCTCTCTCTCTCTCTCTCTCTCTCTCACACACACACACACACACACACCCATGCACACACACACACACACACACACACACACACCCATGCACACACAAACACAGACACAAAGAACCAAGACTCCCTGATGAGGAAAGTGCACACAAGTTTCTGTGGCATAGGTCCTGGTTGCTGTGTGGACCCTGAGGTCTGGATGTGCAGAGGGCGGACTTAGTGGCCTAGAACCTTGTACTGTCAAGTTGACTGGGCTGTGGTATCTCCAGCAGCACTCTACTCTCGTCTCTTCATTCCTGTCAATGGCCTGCAAGGCACCTGGCTAGTTATCAGCTGTTGGAGGGAAGTGGGAAACAGCTGCATGGCTGGACCAGAAGGTCAGTTTAGGGTCAGTTCCCCATCCCAGGCATTCCCTGAAGCAGAGGGTGCAGGGCAGGCAAGCTACAAATACTGCACCTAGCAGGGAGGCCTGAATCGGAGAACACTTAGGTTTTCCTTCCTGTTTGCAGCCCTGGTAGGCCCCTGCTGCTACATACACCCTGGACTTCGGGGCCACTTCTATCTCCTGGCCAGTGCTTGGAGGTTTCCTCCCTGCTCAAATACATCTTTCTTCACTTCTTCATTCCTGGCTGATCTGTTGTAGCTCTCCCTCTCTCTGGCAATCTGTTGGCTTCTCTCCTGAGCTCTAGCCTTCCTGCCTTGTGTGTCCCTTCAACGTATCCATGCTCCCTCCTCTCTTCCTATTCTGTCCCTGCCTCTGGTTCTCAGTTGACATCCTCGATTGGTGAAGATGGTTCCCCCATGTGTTCCACACTCCACTCATTACTACTCACTTAATCTCCAGAAACACACACCTTCCTTATCACTGCCTATGGCTTCTTTCTTCTCCAAATCGATATCGGCTTTCCAACTCTACACTCTTGAGGCCTGTTCCCTCACTCAGGCACCCCGATTCACTTTCCTTTAAGCTGTCCTCTTCTTTATTCATCTTCAACTCCCTCGACCATAGGGCTCTTATTTCCGTCCCTGTGGTCAGCATTCCCCTGTCTGCTTTATGTGTCTCATGTAGTAGAGCCATGGTCTTGAGCAGTAATATGCTCACAAACAGAAGCCAGAACCTGAATTGATGATTGGGCACTTACCCCACCCCCTACACACACACAAACACACAAAAAGTAGAAGATATGTCATCAAAAATTTTATCAGGAGGCTGGGAAGGTAGCTCAGTGGTAGAACACTTGCCTTGCATGAATGAGGCCCTGCGTTCCATTCTTCAGCACCACAGAAGCAAAAAGAAAGAAAGGAATGATGAAAGAAAGAAAGAAAGAAAGAAAGAAAGAAAGAAAGAAAGAAAGAAAGAAAGAAAGGAAGGAAGAAAGGAAGAAAGGAAGAAAGGAAGAAAGGAAGAAAGAAAGAAAGAAAGAAAGAAAGAAAGAAAGAAAGAAAGAAAGAAAGAAAGAAAGAAAGAAAGAAAGAAAGATAAAGAAGCTGGAAGTGACGCTGTGGCTCAAGTGGTAGAGCACTAGCCTTGAGCTGAAGCACTGAGGGACAGCGCCCAAGCCCAGAGTTCAGGCCTCACGACTGCCCCCCCCCCACACACAAAGAATTTTATCAGAGAATGGGAAAACATAATTGAGCCAACATTATTGGCTTTGAAAAATAAAATCAGGGAGAGAATAAACAAGAAGCAATACACATTACTTGTCCTTACTTCTCTTGATTCTAATAATGCAGTGTGTTCAAATTTAAACAATTAACTGAGTGCCTACAACTAATGGAAAGGTAACAATAACATCTACCTTTCAAGGGATAGGTGCTAGGAAATTAGACGTTCCTCATAAACTTGTTCACGTGTGAAGGCCCAGTATGGAGTCTGCCCCAACTCCCTGGCTATGGCCTCTCTTGCTCTTGGTTATGATACTGGAGCTCGGGATGTTGCTGCCATCCCCAACCTGTGCTTCACCTGCAACAGGAAGGTACCCCGATTCCACTTGTCAGTACTTACCCTGCTGGATCCTAAGATTATTTTGATTACCACAAATAAAATAAAGCTTGAGAAACTTTGCAAATCACATAGTACCTGAAGCAGAAAGTGGCATGTAGAGAGCACTGGTGAGTAGTGGAAAAGAAAGGGTTTAGGTGAAGGGCTTTTGCAGCCCTGTATCAGAACACCAGGGCAGAGTGAAGAGATGAACGTGGCCAGAATACTTTCTGTACACATCTTAAAATGGAACCATGAAGCTGATTGAGATTGCTTTGGGAAGTAGAAGGGATGAATGATGGAGGGAATGGAGTCTGGCCCATGTCCTGTATGCCTATATGGACATGTCAAATGCAACCCTGGTACAATTATTTGATGTTAATAAACAATGTAAAGGGATTGAAAGCCTGTGGCTTCTATAAATCATCCTAGCTACTCAAGAGGCTAAGAGGATCATGCTTCAAAAGTAATTCCTTGAGACTTTTTTTCATTGGTCATGGGGCTTGAACTCTGGTCATGGGCACTGTCACCACACTCTTCAACTCAAGGCAAGCGATCTACCACTGGAGCCACAGCACCACTTCTGGTTTTCTAGTGGCTTATTGGAGATAAGAGTTTCATGGACTTTCCTGCCTGGGCTAGCTTTGAACTGTTATCCTAAGATCTCAGCTTCCTGATTAGTTAGGATACAGGCCTGAGCCACCAGTGTCCAGCTTCAGACTTTTACCATAATAAACTGTGCAATAAAATCTTACAGTAGCATTGTGAATCAAATGATAGGGTGCTACTTTTGAGGAAGAAAAATCCATAGTGACAAACCCAAGCCCTGAATTCAAGCCTCAAGACTGGCAATAAAAATACAACAATAATAGTAAGAATGAGGAGGGAGATGAGGAGGAGGAGGAGGAGGAGGAGGAGAGAGGAGAAGGAGAAGGAGGGAGGAGGAGGAGGGACAAGAACAACAAGAAGAAGATGACGACATGATGGAGAGGGCTGAGGATGTAGCAGCTCAAGTGATAGCATTCTTACCTGGCATGTGTAGGGCCCTGGGATCCAAGACACTGAGGACTGTTGGATGGGTTTTGTTTTTCTCCCTTAAGTGACTTTAGGGTTCAAATAAAAAATAAGTAGATAAGTAGGTGGTAGTTCATGCCCATAATCCCAATACTTAATAGGCTGACATATGAAGATTGTGAGCTTGAGGCCAGGCTGGGCTGCTTTCCTCAAAAAAGGAAAAAAATTAGGAAGTAGTAAGTAGTGACATACTTGAAGTTGTCACACAAATGACAGTCCTTAAGGCTTCTTATCCATTTTTTCTTACTTCAAAATTTCCCAGTGTAATAAAAGTATCACAATGATGATACTACATATTAAATGTGGAATATACTACATATTATATATGCAACTTTTCATCATGATTTTGAGACAGTGCTGTTGATAACTTTTGGTCTTCTATATACATTTGGCATATGGATACTGTTTGTATCCATAGCCACATCCATATACATATATATACAACCCTTTTTCTGGTCATTGGGTATTGTACATATTTTTAACTTTCACTATTCATTCAATCATGTGTTGATCTATTTGTCATCATCTTGACTGAAATACTAATGTATTGAATACATACCTTGTAAATATCTTCAGCCTCAGGAGAGCACGTTTTCTACTTTCTCTTGACTGAATTAAAAAATGTTGTTGTAATATAGACAAATGTAATGATATTTTCATATATATATTTCCTATTTGCATTTCCTTTGGGAAGTACATCTACATATTTAAAACACACTGTCATTTCCTTTTCAAAGATTACAAGTGTTGTATTCTAATTTTGCCATTTTACTTGATTCTAGGAATTGTTTGCAAAGACTTTAAGAAAAGGTTTACCTTTCTCACATAGAGAGATAATTATCCTAGTGGCTTTTTATCTGGTAGTCTAGTGTCAGATCTCTGGTTCCCACACAGGCTCATTTCCTGTATTTTAACCCAATTTTCTTATTGTGCTTCTTCAGGTTTAATATCAGACTGTCTTTATTACAATGCTTTATTATAACAAATCTCCATTTCAAGTGTGTTGTATCCCCAGATTTGTTCTTCCACATTCTTTGAGTCTTTGACCTTTGAAAATCCCTCCCAACATTCTTCGCTGGAGATGAAATCCAGGCTTTCCTGAATGTGAGGCCAGTGCTCTATGACTGAGCTACACTCGCAACCAGCTCTTAACTTTGAGAAGCAACTGTCACTGGCTCTAGGTAAGAGTTTGTAAAGTTTTCCTCTAAGAGTAGCCAGTCTTGACCCAGGGTCCTTGATTTTGGTCACAGAATATGCATTTCCAGAAAAGTTGCCATAGAAAGAAATCTTGACAGAGCTTTACTGGGTAAGCAAACAAACAGATAAACAGACAAGTAGACATGCAGATAGACAGAGATATGCAATGTGGATACTCTCAAAGGGATTGACACAGAACTCTTTGACAATTTTTATGATAAAAGCCAGATGAGTCATAAACTCATGCAGAGAGGTGTTTATCTTTGCTCTTGATCACTCTTGGTGTTATGCTTTTTGAGTTCTTGTATATTTTGTGACTTAGTCTTTAGTGCATTTAGTGGACTTTTCCATAAACATTTGCTTTTCCTTATGATGAGAAATGCATCCTGTTGTTTCTTAGAAAGACTGTATTTAGAAGCAAACAAGATAATGCTCGTATGTGTCTAATTTTCTTGTTTCTATCTGTGTTCCTGGATGCCATTCCCTAGGTATTATTTTCCCTAACCTATCCTGCCTTGGAACTATGAAAAGTTCTGATAAGACTTCAGAAAATTGCATTCAAGGTATAGATTTCTTTGACAGAAAATAATATCTTCTTGATACTCAGTATTCCTGTTTATGATTGTGTCATTGTTCTCATTTAGCTATATTTCAATTATTTGGAATGTTTAATGTTCTTTATGTAGTATTATATATGTTTTGTTAGATATAGATCTTGGGGTACTTTTTTTGTTAGGTTTGCTTTGAACAACCCTTGGGATTGAACTCAGATCTTGGTGTATAGAAGAAAGAATACATTCTGCTACTTAATACGCAATACAAGCATGGAAGTTATTCTTGAAACTATGTTGGATACTACGTTTTATCCTTCTTTTTATGTAATTTAGTATTTTATCTTTTTTTCATCCTGGGGATCACACAGTATCTCTTAGCTTTTTCCACCCAAGGCTGGCACTGTACCACTTAAGCTACACCTTAATCTGGCTATTTTACTGGCTAATTGAAGGTAATTATCAGAGATTCCTTTCAGCCTGTAGAGACTGAGATCTGAAAATCATAGGTAGAAGCTACCCTGGGCGTTAGAAAAACTGGCCATGGTACCGTGTGACTCAAATGGTAAAGCACTATCCTTCAGGAAAAGAAGTCCAGGGACAGTGCTCAGGTCCTGACTTCCTGCCCCAGCACAAGTAGATTAACAGAAAACAAAACTCTGATTCATCTGACCAGTCTTGCTTTAAACCATGAGCCATAGATCTCAATCTCTTAATTAGCTAGGATTACAGGTTCATATAGTGACAGTAATAGTTGTCTACTATTATTATTGGAAGTTTCTTTTAAAAAACAGAATGTAGATGCTGGTGGCTCATGGCTGTATTCCCAGCTACAATGAAGCCTGAGATGTAAGAATCTTGCTTCAAAGTGGGCCCTAGGGAGGAAAAATTTGAGGCTTATCTCCCAAAAACAACAAAAATGTGGAAGTAGAGCTGTGGCTCAAGTGAGAGATTACTAGTCTTAAGCAAAAAGGTTAGGGATAATGTCCAGGCCCTAAATTCAAGCACCAGAATCAGCCTAAAATTTTTAACTGCTTGGAAGATGAAATAACCCCCGAATATGGCAAGTAATAATTAACCTAGGTTACCTGAGAGTCTGGGTTTGATACCCACCACCTAGATAAACAGACAAAAGATATTTCCACCGCCAGAAGAAATTTTCTGCTAACTAATCTGTACTAATTATCACACTCTGTTTCATTCCTTACACTATCATTTAGAAAGTGAGACAAAAAATAACTCTGATAGAAGGGAGATTGTTATGTGATGACTACTTTAGTAACAATACATTCCTCAGTTTGTTAAAATGAGGTGTCACCTTTTATATAATCTTAGAAATATGTGTAAGACTATTAAATTTCAACTAAGTGTTAACTTCACTGTCCTCTGTGACTTTTATAAATATTAGAGAGGTAAATGAGGTAATGAAAAGGGAATATAAAAGAATGTTCCTTTGAGGATGAAGTGGTTTGAAGCTGGCCAACCAGGTATGTCTTCAGGAGGCCAGGGCTGTTTCTCTTTCCTAAGGTCCCTCGCCTTGACTGGACCCCTCCCCTTGAGTCTAATCAAAGGATGAGCTTACAGGTTTGGGAACAGTAGTAGTTTGACTTGAAGGCTCTTTCTAAACCCTCTTGCTTGTGTTCCAGGTACTAGAGCAATCCTTGGCTCACTGGGCTCTGAATTTGAAAGAAATTGAAACTGAAAAACAACTTGAGCAGCACATTTTGGAGAAATTGTGTCAAAGGAACAGATAGCACATTTGAACAGAACATGGGAGGGCCTCTCCTGTGAAGTCAGTCATCTGCTCATAGGAGGTTGCAATGTACCAAATGCCAATGTTAGAAAGGAGCTTTAATTTTGTTAAACTTGAAGCCCTGTTCAGTGGGATTATTGCTCCTCCATTGTTCATTTACATTTTGAAGTTTAGAAAGCAGCAACATGTTTCACAGAAACAACCCCTGTTTTCCACAGCACTGGTTGCTGCAAGTTTGCACACTGTTAAGGAACTTATTGAAAATGATTTTAAGCAGGCAGAATTATAAAGGGTTGGGTTGTAGTGGAGGGCAAATTTCGCTGGATAGATGGTGACAAGTGTTATGTGTCTGCTGTAGGAAGCCTCTGCTGGCCTCTTGCTTGGCCAGCAGCTAATGTGAGTCTAACAGTAGGAGTCTTAATGGGCTCCTCTAAGCATGGGGATTCTTACATTGGTAAATATGTTCACATACAATGAAATCTTTACTTAGAAGAGCTGGAGATTTTAAACTCTTTGGAATGACCAAATCAGCTCCTTGAACTCAGATGGTAGGAATATTCAGTTGCTAACTGCTACCAAAAGAATCCTGGTTAGAGTGGAAGAAATTTTATGTCAGTGGTGAGAGGAAGACAAATAGAAGGCTTCAAGTAGTCTTAAAGATTTTTAAAGAACACACCATTCAATGCAAGTTGCCCTGTGGCTGAAAGTGGTAGAGCTCTAGTGTTGAGAAAAAAAATTCATGCCACAATAAAAAAAAGAAAAAAATATTCATGGACATCTCCCAGGTACTGAGTCCAAGTTCTCCAACCAACTTAAAATTAAAACAAAACAAAACAAACAAAATGAAAATACATACAATTCAAATGACAATGTACTTCATCATCTCATTTTGAAATGTCCTCTGAAGTTCTTTATTCAAGTTTTACACACAGGAAAGTGTTTGGAATACTGGGAAAGTTCTCTAAAAGCTTAGGTAAAGGAGACTGTAAAGCCATTGTGAGATTAATTAGAAATCTGGGTTCTGAAAGACCATAGATGTAAAAGCTAAAATGTGTGTTAGAAGAATGGAAACAAAAAGCTTGATTTTCTATGGATAGACTTTCAATCAAGCCTTTAAACAGGTTTGTATTTGTACCTGGTGCTACATTTTGGGACTTTTGCATCTCTCTGAAAAACTTGGGGAGGTTTTGTACATAACAAGAAAATCTCTTTAGCTTCACTCTATGAAGTGAGTGTTAATAGTTTACCAAAGGACCTTCTGTGGCCCACTTTTAACTGAATGTATTTCAAGTCTTTTAAGACCTCAGAATTCTTTGTACCTTCATCTAGGCTTACTTACATTATTTACTGTCAAATTTATTAGAGTAAACTATTTAATCTTGTAAGGAGGATGATTCTGTGCTGAAGCCTGCTTGCTAGAGTTGCTTGTAAACAATGAAGCATTGGATATTTTGCATCACCCTGTGTAGAACAGACTGGATTGGATTAACATTTCTACGATTTCCATGCAAAATCTATGAAATACCATTTGAAGTGTAGGATCAAATAAGTGGTGGACATTGGTTTAGGTTTTATTTTTCTTCATTTCAATACTCCATCATGTATATGGCTTTATTATTCCTGGTGCATTGTATTATAAATGGTTGATATACAGCATGCTGGGATTAGAAATTAAATCAAAAGAGGACATTGGTCTTAACATGGTAAGTTTTTGATTAGTTTTAAAAAGGGGAAAGGTTTGAGTGAGAATTAAATTAGCATGTTGTTAACATTCATAACTGAATAGTTAAAGGACTTAAAACAGAAGATATTTATGTGGTCCTTAATATATCCAGCCTTTCTTGTTTCTGATGTTTGTTATCATCTAGTTGTAATAGATCTGCAATGTGTAAAAGGCAGTTTTGTTGGGCTGCTACAGGTGTTACTTCAGAAAGCCTTGAGGATGTCTGTTGATACTGAACCTGAGGGTTGTAAGAGGAAAACATACATTTAAATCCTTAATGATGCTGACTAAAATGAATGAAATTCACAGTTTTTTCTTAGCAGGGAATAGTATACCTGTTTTGTTGGCTATTTTCAGCAGCCAAATTCATTTTTATAGGCAGGTGACTATCAGGAAAGAAGAGACTGAAGACAGACTCAATTCATGGATTCAGTTAAATGATGAAAACAAGGAGTTGTGTGGATACGTGGTGCCAGATGGAAACCAGTTCTAGAGACAACAGACCTCCCATTGAAGAAGAGGTTGTGACATTTCAGAAAGTGAGCCAGCAGGCATTCTCAGGTGGATGTATTTAGAACCCTCTAGTCACTGCTGAGAATCTAATGTTACATAGGTGTTTTCTGTAATCGTTGAGTTTTTAGAACTACTTTTCATCCTTCTGAAGGAAAGGAAAAGATTATAAAGAGGTGAGAAGTGTGATTCCTTTGTAGGTGGGCATGTATTGAGAGCAGTTGCTTCCTCTGGTGTGACAAGTCTGGTAGGAGGAGGGGCTTGTGTCTCCTGAATCATTTTGATGTCTCAGATCTATTAAGCATTCTAGTTACTAACAAAGGGCAGATGTCAACCACAATGAACATGATGATTTTAGGTGGTCACTAGGCCCCAGATGTAATATAAATAATAAGACCAATGTTCTTATAGTTAATCAAACTGAGTTCCACCCATTTGTAGGTTCTCGAGTAAGATAGAATGGAGAGAAATTAGAGAGGCTGTTGCATTAAGAAAGTAACAACTATCACACCTCATGAATATGCGTAGAGGGTCTTTCTTGACCTTTTAGCCTGTAAATTTGTGTTAAGTCATAATATGATGAGAATTTTTCAATTACAAAAATCATTAAGAGGCATGCATATATTTGTTGGTAAAGAAGAAAAGCATTTGGGGGGTTAGAATTGAAAAAAAAGAATAGGGAATTGGGGTAATAGTGAAGCTTCCTGTTTTAAATTCGTCTTGTAGGACTACATGAAGGAAAGAATCTTCCTCAGTGCAATCAAGTCCCAATTGAAGCAAATGGGGTAGCAGTTGCTATGGCCAGCAGCAATATGACAACTGTCATGATGCATGCCAACCTTAGCCAAATCAATGAGCACTGGCCACATGTCTTTGATGTCATTGGAACGAGGTAAGAAATGCCCTACAATTGTTTTCTACTCGCATCGTTCTTCGCAGAGCTAAGAAACTAAGCATGTCCTTTCTTTACCGTCATCTAGCAATTCTATAAAACTGCAGATTCATGTTTGGTGATTAGAAAGAAAAATTGGAAATTTTGCACTCAGCATTAAAAGAGATGTATTATTAGTTTAAAATGTTATGCATTAGGTTAATGTTGTATTTCTAGTACTGAGGATCAAACCCAGAGCCTCTGGTAAGGAAATGCTGCCCTTGTGTTGCTTTGAGACTCAATCTTCCTATGTTACCCAGAATGGCCTTCATCTCCTGAGCTTGAATGATCTTCCCTGCTCAGCCTTACAAGTTGCTGGACTATAGGTGTCCCGTTGTGCCTGTATAGATTCAGCTTACACATTTATTTTGAGAAGAGTTCCGAGGGAGATTTTCATGAGGATTTAGTAATTCTCTGTTGAAGCTGCATTATCAGCAAAGGAACTCTCTTGTTCCAAATGATGCCTATCTATTCCTGACTGTGTGGCAATTGTGAGAGGTCAGGGCAAAAGCCTGGCTTCTAGAAGTGGGGCCTGACTGCTCCCACACTAAGAACCTAAGATAACAAAGATTTATTCCACAGACTAAGGGATAATGTCAGGGAAGACAAATATGAGGTAGCTTAGACTTCCCTAGAGGAACTTTAGGATCAGAAAAGAGGTAGGAATCCAAACCAAAGTAGGGCATGCAGAACAGAAAAACAAAAACCGACTGGTTTGGGGCAAGCCATCAAGCTTCACTCTTACACATTATCCACATTCTCCCTGATCTGCCCAAACCACCTTCTCTTTGAACAGCAAGGTGGTGATTTACCATGTTCTAAGGCCGCTCTTCTCATGCACAGGATGCTTTTCACTAGTTAGCTGGAGAAATTATTAAAGAAAAGATAGTGTCCTCGAATTCAAGCCACAGGACCAACAACAAAAAGAAAAGAAAAGAGGAGAAAAAAAACCCTAAATGGAAAGGAAAAATTTGGAAACAGCCAAAAATTCCTTAAAATTTCATAGATGGAATTTGGGTCTTTCTGGGAAATTGTTAGATTTCTGAAAAACCTAAATTGGTGTAAAGATTATGCTGCATATCTACCTAGCAATTCTGCTACTTTATTGCTGTGTATACATGAGAGCATGGAAAATGACCCGAGAATCAGTTTAGTGTCTGTGAATACCTTTTTTATAGTGAGCAGGGAGCTATTATAAAAGGTAAAGAAGGACATAATTTACATTCAACCGAACTTATCTGTTAAATAATAACAAAACCAAAATAGTCTCATAACCCCAATTATAATAATATAAGTAAGAATTAAAAAGCCATCTAATCTCATGATCCCAATACAATTTCCATTTTTCGGTTGGTCTACCAATGATTCAGGAGGAACACTGTGTTTTTTCATGAAAAAAACCTTACCTAGGCTCCCACAGGTGGGAGAGAAAAGTCCATAGACAACCATACAGTCTTGGGACCTAGGGTCTAGCACTGGTGGAACCCCACTTGCTCCAGGGTGTGACAGTGCATTGTGGGAATTGTAGTCTCCCTTGCAGCACAGATGCTCTGAAAGTGCTTGGTTTCTATTTTTTAAGGGGCAAATATTGTTCTGCGCATAAGCCACCCCATGCCCTGTGGGTATTTTCAGCCTGCAAATTCCAGTTCCTTTCCCTTTGCCTTGCTGCTGGAAGTTTTCTCTTCAGTGGAGCTTGGGACTTGTAACTTGAAAGTATCTCTGCAATGTCAGGTAGGAACTGTGAGCTGGATGCAGAACCCAAGAAGGAGTCTATCCTCCACATGTTACTCCAGTATGGGGCTGATGATTTGTTCGGGGTTCAAGAGTTTGTGTTGCCAAAGCCCTTGTGCCTCCAGGTGCCAGAAACTGGCTCACAAAGCTCTGACAGCAAGTTGGGTAGTTCTCCCAAATAGGAACAACAGGGAATTTTGCATTTATATTTCCAAGACTATGAATCATTGCTGTTAAGCCATGTGACTTTATTAAAATTTGCCCCGGTGTAAGATGAGCATGGTAACATTTGTAGTGAAATTGTGAAGTGGGTGCCTGCTTTGACTCCATTTATATTGCAGTTGTACTTTGGGTTTCTGTGTTGTTTCTCCTAGAGGTGTCTCTGCTCTCCTCCCTTGTTAGATTTATTAGCACTCCTGTCTGTAATTTACATGTGTTTGTACAAGACCTTCTTTCTAGGAACATGTACACATGAGATATTACAGTAGTGTTTGATGGTCCTGTTTTTCTTCTTTCTTTTAAGCAATGAAGCCTAGCAATGTTTGAAGGAAGATATGTTGTTAACTCTGACAAGCCCTACAGAGCAGAGGCACAAAGGCAAAGTAAGGGCAAAATGTTTCCAGCTTCCTTGCCTTAAGCAAAAATTGGTTCTATTTCCTAGAGCACAAGACTCAGGTGGTATTCTTTCCTCTAACACTCCCAATCACTTGGTGCTTTTGGAAGGTTAACAGTAACTACTAGGAGAGGAAATGAACTTGCCTGAGAAATCAGACAGAGCCTAGTTCTCAGAAGGGACATGGGGCTGTGGTTTTTGGTGGAAGAATAATTATCACAACTGAAATTATCTGTATCAGTTCTTACTAATTTATCAGCCTCTCCACAGTATCATTTCTAGTGCATGTTCTCTGAAATCTCCCACCTATGGATATACTGATAGTAGCCTTAACTCGTTGGTTTTTACCTGCAGTTTAGAAATTGTTGGTCAAAGATTGTTACAGAAGGAAACTTGAGTTACTGTGTCCTGCTCAAGTTTGTATGTTTTGTAGATGTAAGATATAACAAAATATTAGCTAGTGTTCTCCATTTTGTCTCAAAATGCTGAAAGAAGTATTATTTCACTTAAGAAATTCTTTGTGGGAATTGAAGTCAATGAAGCTTGAACATTCCTTTAAATAATCTTAGTGAAACGTGTTGATTCCTTTTATCCTTTGCACTTCCTATGGATTTTCCTAGCTTAAAATGTTACTAGTATGGATATTCTCCAGTTTATTTGTTCTTGACTAGATACAACTTCTCCACTACAATAATGAGCCTATTTTACATCACTTAAAATGAGAGACTGCTAAAATATGTATTCCAAAACAATTGTTCAATAGAATTTAAATACACTACAGTGGCCGTTTTTCTGTGCTACTCCTGGTTCCTGGGCTCAAGCACTGGACACTGACCCTGAGCTTCTTTTGTCCCAGCCTAATATTCTACCATTTAAGCCATATCTCCACTTCCAGGTATTTTTAGTAGTTTATTGGAGATCAGAGTCACTTAGATTTTCCTGCCCTGGCTGGTTTCAATCTGTGGTGCTCAGATCTCTAACTTCTGAGTAGCTAACATTAAAATCATAAACAAGCCAGCCCAATTACAATACACTCTTTTAGATACAGATTATATTTCTAATAAAATAATATGAAATAAGACTTCCAATTTTAAGGATAGCGTAAATCCTAAAACAAAACCAAAAATCCCACCCTGAAATCTACAACACGCCTGGTCTTGAGTAATTGAATATGGATAATTAGTGTATAAAATTTTTTGCAAGTTTTTAAAGTAAGAAAACATTCTTGTAATGTGGAAAACCCAATATGAATATGCAGATGTTGCTTTTAAATGATTCATATTGTGTTTCTTAGCAGAAAGGACCTAAGTGAAGTTTATAGATTTTCATTTTTCATGCATATCACTATGAAGTTCATGTTATTTGTATTTTAAGAGTTTCCATTCGATGCAGTTGTTAAAAAAACCCTGTCTGGATAGTAGCATTTCCTGCCAACAAATACAAGAAAAAGCATATAGTATGTAATTTGTTTATTTTTATAGGTCTGAATTTTGGGGTGTCATCAGCTTGGAATTTTGTGTTAGTATTATTTGTGTAACTTAAGATTTTAATCTTCTGGTTCATTGGCTGGGGTTGTTGGTTGGGATTGTAAATCCTATGACTAGTATTTCATGTTACAACTTTATTAGGCCCTTTATCTTCATCAGGATGGCCATAATTCTCTGTTTATATGGAGCTGAGGAATCGAACCCAGGGCTTCAAGCATGTTGGCAAGCACTTTATCACTGAGCCACATTCCTAGCCCTAAGGATGGCCATAATTCTTCATATGATTGTTTAGGAAAGTGAGCATGAGGGACTTCTCAAACCTATATTTACATAATCTTTACTGGTTATGTGAAGCAGGTTCAAGGGCAAATTTCAAGTCATTGCACAAGGGTGCTCTGAGTATTTGGATACAAGGAAATGTGCTATTTGAAAATCACTACTGAAATATTATGCAAGTAATATGTATTGTATAAATTTTCCTGTATAATTATGGGTGAAAATGTACTGAGTTATAACCTATATGCTCTTCATGGAGTTTAAATATGTAAATGAGTAAGATAGAGTACTAAAGCACAATGGAGTCCTAGAATCCATTTTAACGAATAGAAAATAATTCATATAACCCTAAGTATTAATAACTAGGGTTCCTGAAGGTGTGGATTTTTGTTTCAATTATTCAATTATTTTTAGGAACCTTAGTTTTATGAATTCTGTATGTATATTAACCTAGAAATGAATTGCTTTTATACTGTCTACTAACTAATGGACTCTGGAGTCATCTTCAGGAGAGTATTTAGTACTCTACTTGAGATATAAATGATTCTTTTCCCATAAGAAGGCTTTTGTGCTTTTTCACTCCATGTATAATTTTTGAACAGGAGAATCTGGAGCATAATCACACAGGCTCTTTCCTGACTATGTCTATTGCCTTGTCTCTAAGCCATGCTTCCAGAATCTTCTGTTCATTGTCAACAGCAAGAAAGAATGAGAGGATCTCTGGTAAGTTGCTTTTTATTTCTCATTTTCCACATTACATTTTAGAAAGCTTAGGGTGTCTACTATTTAAAAACAGAAAAAATGATGCTGCTTTAGGAACATGTTTCTAAATGAGATAAAGATGGTTTTTAGTGTTCCTTTTTCAACATAACGACTTGTACATCTAATTGTTGCAATGGGTCCACCTGTACCCCTAGTTAAATGATTTTTTTTGCCCTTCCCCTACACAAATTATACCAACATCAAATACAGTGAAAGCAGGGGCTATACCATGGGGGAGGGACATACAAAGCAACATAGGAATCATCTTTAAAATACGTTAGCAACAATTGCATGAAAGAAAAAAAAAATTTGAATACTTAGCTTGGGCTAATAATGTACTTGTTATCTTGCCCATGTAATTGTAACTCCTCTGTATGGTATTTTCACAAAAAAATATGGTTTTTAGAATGAGTAGATTATAATAAGTTACAGTCTGTCTAAATTGAGGGCAGACTTGCTTCCAGTTTTTCTCATGTGAGAAAAAGTAGTTACACTTCTTATGTGATTCAGAGACATTGATGAGGTCACTTGTCATGTAAAGTGAACATTTGCCGGCAACTTGTCAGAGATTACCTCTTTATGAGTAATGTTGGATTATGTTAAAGAGGTTTTACCGGTGTTTCTGAAATAGTGTGGTCTCACACATAGTTTCAAATGTTATAGAAGACTGAGTAAGCTATATGTAATTAAACTACTCTCCATACATACTTCTTGGACTTCTTCCTGGTCTCTGACTACATAAAACTTGATCATAGTTGATGACATAGGGTGTGGTATTCCTGGAAAGTCCTCTCTATTTTCCCTAGGTGTCTTCTCATGATTTTTTTCTCTATTTTCTCTCTTCATTCTGTTTCCTACTCATTAACTTTCATTATTCCTCTCTTTCTCCTGCTTTTTATATATTTTTCACCCTTTCTCTGCTTCTCTTTCAGTCCCCCTTCTTTCCATGTGTCTCTCACTATTTTTGACATGCTGTATTTGGGATCTATTTTGTCTTACTGATTAATTTACCTTTGCTGACATGGCTCTTAGGATTGACATTTTTCTTTCTTTCTTTTTATGGTGGGGCTTAATCTCTGGGCTTGGGTGCTGTCCCTCAGCTATTCAGCGCAAGGCTAGCATTGACATTTTTCTTACCCACTTTATAAGAAATTGTTGCTACCTGTAACTCAAATCAGGCCTATGGGATTCCAGAGCCAAAGAAAATCAGAAAAACACAGACATGAACAGATAGAGAGATGAAGAGGAAACAAGTGGCCCCAAGGCTCACTGGAACTTGATCCCCAAGTCCCCATAAGCAAGCATATTTGCTTGAGTTTACACAGGGAAGGTTACCACTCATACATGGAAAAAATGATCCATCCTTCTATCCATCTATTACATTTTTGATCTTCCATATATGAAGCTGTATAAACATTAAATATGCAGCTCTTGTTCCTCTTTACCCCAGACTCAGGAAATTTGATAATTTTTGGCTCTATGAGTTTGTTCATCCTTGGAAGCTCAGTGAAATCATACAATGCTGTTCCTTTATGTACTTTATTTATCTCATTGTACTCAAGTTTCATCCATGTCATAAAAGGTAGTAAATTATTCTTGCTTTCAAATAATTTATCTATCATTTACAAGCTTCTATCTTGTGGTTATTGTGAGTGGATGTAAAGTAATTCTCAAAATATTTCTTCTACTTCTGGTTTCTCTTCTGTTAGGTACAAATCCAGAAATGGGTGTCCTGGATCCTATTTCTGTGTAATGCTTGACTTAGTTCTTTTAGGAATCTCAAAAATACCTATGATTTTTTATATTACTGCCAGAAATGTATAAGGGTTCATATTATTTTCACATCCTTCCCCAAACTTGTTAGAAGTTGGATAATTTTTGTCACTGTTTTTTAAACTATGTCCATACAACATGTATAAAGTAGTTTTTTCAATATAATTTTGATTGAATTTTGTCATGATTATTGATATTGGTCTTCTTTATGTGTTTTAATCACCTATTTATACATATTCTTTGTAGAAAATCTCTTCAATCTTTTTTCACATTTTCAAATTAGATTTTGTGTGTTAGGGTTACTTTTAGGATTTTCTTTTATATTTTCTAATTCATTCCAGGTACTAGTCAATTTAGAGATATACACAAATATTTACTCTCATACCATGCTTTTCCTTCTTTGTAGATCATGTCTTGTGATGTACAAGGTTTCACTTGTAGGCACTTAATCTTGTTTGATTTTTGTATTGGGTAGTGTTGGTGTCCCATTCAAGAAGTAACAGTCAAATCTAATGTTATGAAGCTTCCTCCCTTCCTCTCTTCTTTATTCCTTTCCATTTCTCTCTTTCCCTCTCCACTACACTCCACACTAGACCCTTCTACCTCCTTATTTTTTTGGTCCCTTTGCTCTTCTCCTCTCCCCCTCCCCCATTCAGTTTTTTTCTCTTTATGTCTGAGATGAGGATTTGTTGTGTTGCATGTTTGGTGTCTAACATTGAAACTCATGGTATATACCTACCTATGCCTCCACTGTGTCTTTCTTGTGCTAGAATTGGAAAATGAACTCACAAGCCTCACAGTAGTCAGCTTCCTCCTTCACTGCTGGCATTACCTCTTGAGCCATGCCTCCAAACTGTTGATTAGCTCCTTAATTTGAGCTGTCTACCCAGTATGGCTTCCAGACCATAGCCTCCTTAGTACCTATGGTAGGATGAGATTCTTGTACCAGAAGCACTCGTTTGTTTTTTTTTACCTGAATATTTATTATTAACAGTTAATTGGATACAACAATAAAATGAGATTATTATTAATGGCTTATATAAAATCAATATTCAACCTAAGCTCCAGTATTTCATGTTTCAAATTAAGTTCTGTATATTATTTCTAAGAATTTTAGCTGCTCTTCTAAATGTGTAACATATTTTTCACTCTATGCTCACACAATTCCATGGAGAAATTGTTTCAAAATTAATTTATTCTATTGTTGATATAGTGGTGATCAATGGGGAAACTACCATTCCTTAGGTCAGGTAATGAGTACTTTTTCTGTGTCTTCCATACCCTCACTCTCTCACAATCTTTCCCTTCCAGTGTGAATCATGACTAGCATAATTTACTTTCATCAATGCCTAATGACCTCTTCAGATGCACTTTTTCACCCCATTTCCTTCAAGTTCTCTGGCTTTCCCCCAACCTCCCGAAGATATCCATGTGAGTACACTATGCTTATTTAAACTTTTTTTTTTTGCCATTACTGGGGCTTGAACTTGGGACCAATCCTGGTCACCATTCCTGATCTTGATTTGGTCAAGGCTACCACACTATCACTTGAGCCACAATGTCAATTCCTATTTTTTCTGTTTATGTAGTGCTTAGAAATTGAATCTAGGGCTTCATGCATGGTAGACAATTACTCTACCACTTAGCCATAATCCCAACCCAAATGAATTTGTTTTTATTTCAAAAGTAAAGTAAGAAAGTGGCTACATTTAATATTCTATAAATCACAATGGTAAAATACATTTATTTGAGATCCATTGTAATTTCCCCTGTGTTTATTTCACTCATAGAATACTACAAATATATTTTTTAATTTTCATTTATTTATCACGTATTTTTATTTCTCACATTGATTTCTACAAAATTTGTAGATTAAAGATATTATAACTGCATGGCTTTTTAAAGATGGATTTGCACACTTTGCTTTTCAGCCTAAAACTTTTATTATCAAAGTGTATGATATGTCAGTTATTATCAGTAGTCTGTATCTGTGGTCATTTGTATGTCCTCTCCCACAGTATAACCCCCACTTTCACTGTATTTGATGACAGTAAAACTTGTGGAGGTGATGAGGAAAAACAAGTCATTTAAGGATTCAGGTGGACCTGTTGCAACAATGAGAAGTACAAATTGTCATGTCAAAAACGAGCTTTACAATGTCGGTGGGGGTGCAGGGGGGCAAGGATTGGGTGGGGGAGGGGGGAGGCTGGGAAGGGAGGTGAAGGGTAAACAAAGGAGGAGGCTGCAATGCTTGGTAAGAAATGTATGCATTATCCTGCCAATGTAATTGTAACCCCTCTGTACAGTATGTTCACAAATAAAATTAAAAAAAAACAAATAGAAAGATCTGAAATGAACTGGCACTTTCTTCTCTAGCAGTCTTAACCGGACACCCTCACACAGCATATCCCTAGCTATCAGATGGCCAGATGAGATCTGAAGGCTTCAGAACACTAAATTTGCCTCTCAAAAGAACCAAATGTTAAGCTGCACCACACATGTCGTTACTCTCTCGCAGTATTCAATTTTCCCTTCAACTTATTATATTTAGGTGGGATTTAAAACACCCACCAGGGATTTTTTTTCCTTTATAAGTGACAACGTATTTGTTTTGCTAGAAAATGTGTTCAACTACTAATCATTTGTCAAACTTTTTTTTTTTTTTTTCATAAGAGATGTAGCTTTCCATCTACTTAAAGAACAGTAAATTACTCATATTCATGATATCAAAAACTATCACCAATTTACTCGGCAAAAGAATAAAACAAGTCTACAAAAATATATTTTGGTCTGATGTTTATATCCTTACATATTATCACTCTTTGTGTTTTTCATTATTAATTTTTCCTTATGATTTCTATTTATATTTTTTATTTGTACTTCTCTCTAGTCCATGTCTTAAGTTTTCTGTCATTATGTTTTCTTTCTTCTGTTCATGTTCGACAGTGCCTTATGTATTTACTATATTTTACTGTATTAATAAGGTTTTATTTTGATGGCCATTTTGCTATTTATTATCTGCTTCTCTCGTCTGATATTTATTTCTTATTTTGCTGCTATGTAACCTGCACACACCTCAAATTCACTGTAAATCACCTCTCATATAACTTGCAGGCATTCTCCTATACACTGTGAACCACCTCTGATACCTATTACAAATTAAATCTGATGTGCATAGTTGTTATACTGGATTGTTCATAGGATACAAATAAGACTGCATGCTCAATACAGGTGTCATACTTTTTCAAACATTTGTTTTTATGTTCCACTGAATTTGTGCAAATCAAAATATGCAAGGCCTGCAAGATTTTTTTGGAAAGGATATTATAAAGTCGCTATAATCTAGTCTGGTAATTTGACTGAAAAATTTCGTTATGAAGAAATAACTAGAGATTTTTTTATATAAAGAGCAAAGGCCATTCTCAGGCTGAAGCAAAGAGCTTCAGAAGAAGTACCATGAGCAGGAAAATTGTTATACTATAGAACTGCAAGTAAACAAATTTCCTACCCTGTCAGATTCTTTGTTAGGAACACATAGGAAGTTAACTTGCTGGATGTACTTCACTGTACTTTTACTAGGAACATTTAAATTTTACAATATTCTCACAGTAGAATTATCTGGCATAATATTGTTACTTTTCAATGGAATAATTATATTTATAAGCTAAATCTATTCCCTTTTTACCTGTTTTTGTAGAATTAATTCTTTGAACTCAGTCCTTCATATTTGCCAGGCAAGCTCATTATTAAGTGATCCATATTCCCAGTTAATGTACTTTGTTTGTAATACACTTATATATTTACATATTGAATTTTCATGCACTATGAATCATGAATTTAATGCTATAATATGTATTCTATATTTCAATAATTTTTAATTTAAATTTAATTATCTTTTAATAGTTCTATAATTGATTTACCAATCAACAAATCAGTTCATGAATACAATGCACCTTGATCAATGTGACACATTTTATTCAACCCATCCCTCATAACCACACTAACTAAATATCCCTTCCCCTTGATCCCACTCCACTAACTCTGTTACCAGGTTCCTGGTATTTATTTCCTTAAACTGTGAATTTGAATTCTCTCCTGAAAATACCATATTTGGTTTAATACATTTGTTTTAATACATAAGTTTTTAAATACAACCCCATTGTATTTATTTATACACTTATAAATTAGTTCTAGCTCTTTTTTTAGCATTTTTTACTCTTTCTTATTCATTCATATTATTATTATTTTTATTGTGAAAATACCGTTCAGAGGAGTTACAATTACATGGGCAAGATAATGAGTACATTTCTTATCAAGCATTGTTGTCTCCTCGTTGTTTTACCTTCCCATCCCTTCCCATACCCTTCTGCTCCCCCCATCCCCACCAAAGTTGTTAAGTTCGTTTTTCGACATAACGACTTGTACATCTCATTGTTGCAATGGGTCCACCTGTATCCCTAGTTAAACGATTTTTTTCCCTTCCCCTCCACAAATAATACCAACATCAAAAACCGTAAAAGTATGGGATATACTGAGGGGGAGGAACATACAAAGCAACATAGAAATCATCTTATAAATGTGGTAGAAACAATTTCATGAAAGGAAAACAAACAAAACAAAAAAAAAACATTTGAATACTTACCTTGGGGTTCATTCTCCTACACATCAACTTTCTATACATTCCTTTACCTACACATTTACTATTTCAATAATCTTGTCATCTATGTAGATATATGTTGGCATTTTTTTCTCTTGAAGCAGGGTACTTTATTGTAACACTTAAAATGATGTGTTAATGAAGCATTCTCTTTCCCTATAAATACCTTCAATGTATTTTGTTAGAAGAGGCCCTTTCCCCACTGTATTGTGTATTGAATTCTGTTTTCTTTCAACACTTTACAGATATATTTTCCTTTTTGTGTGTTACTCATCATTCACCTCTGATATTTTCAAGCATGACTGTATTGGAGGGATTGTTGGCCATTGTTCAACTGTAATGGATTTCAATTTGGGAATAAAAAATATTTCCTTTTAAGCACTGAACAAGAAATTAGTACCGTATTTTATTGCAATTTGTAAAACTTTTCTTCTATATTTTTTAGATCAAGTCCCTCTTCATATTTTTTTATCCTATCCTTCTTGTGGTGGTCATGTTTCACATTTTTGGGGGGGGTCTTCTTGAACATTCCTCAAGCCTCTATCCATTTACATGCATCCTAAACTTAAGGCCTACTCACATGCAAAGTTGGTTAAGAAACATTTTATGGTAATAAATATATGTCCGGTATTATAGGCAGTAGGCAATATTCATAAAATTTCATGCTAGCAGTTCGTTTTTACTTATGAAGGAAGCATCTGACTATCTATGAACAAACTTTTATATCTAGAAATTTAAAAACAAAAATGATTAACATAAGATGTTTTATTATGAGAATTAGGTCAAATCTTATGAGAACCAACTCATTCATTTACTATTTTTGAGTACTTTTACTCCCTTTAACATTTACCTGGACACTGCTTTTCATAGATCTACTAATATGTTATTTATTCCATATGGTGTAATGACCATGTTGTGATTGCTTATGAGAGCACTATTTAATAGAAAACCTGAATAGGACTTTCAGTAAGGCAGAATATGAAAATGCAGGAAAAATATTTGTTTACTTCACTGTTCCACAGATATGTTGTAAATATTACCAAAATAAGCTAAACACACACTTTCAGACTCCCAATTAAAGTTGTCATGAGAGATGATTAGCTTCTTAGAACTGTTTATCTAGTCTTTATTGCTGGAATCAGAAGTATGTTCTGATGTATTAGAAAAACTTACTATTTGTATTTTCGCAATAAAAATATATACATAACTATAATAAAAAATAAAGAAAAATTTATTATTTGTAATTACCAAGTTACTATGGGGGAAAATATTTTTTTTGGGTCCGGTCATGGCGCCTGAACTCTGGGCGTGGGAACTGTCTCTCAGCTCTTCAGCTCAAGGCTAGTGCTCTACCACTTGAGCCACAGCGCCACTTCAGGCTTTTTTCTTTTTGCTCATGTGGTGCTGAAGAATCGAACCCAGGGCCTCATGCATGCAAGGCAAGCGCTCTACCACTGAGCCACCTTCCCAGCCCCTATGGGGGAAAATATTTTTACGTTGATTTTTTTTCTCTCTCACTGTATACATAACAGAGCAAGCTCCAAACACATTATGTGAGACAAAAGCATACATATAGAAGAAAGAAATTCCAGCCTTGGTGTTTTCATGACTCAGTGATAATAAATTGATGGAATATGCCCTTACAGAAGCTGGTATCATTTCATGATGTGGCTGTGGAGTTCAGTTGGGAAGAGAGGCAGGAATTGGATATTTCTCAGAAGACCCTGTATAGAGTTGTGGTGCTAGAAACATATGGCATCCTGGTGTCCTTGGGTGAGCTGAAAATATCACATTAAGTTGAAAGGTCAAATTATTTTTTTGTTGGTGGTTTGTCTTGAATTCTGGGCCGAGGTGCCTACCATGCCTCAGCTCTTCAATTCAGCGTGAGCACTCTATCATTGGCCCACATCACCTCTTCCAGCTTTCTGGTGGTTAATGGGAGATAAGTGTCTCACATCTTTCTTGCCAGGGCTGACTTTGTACTGCGATCCTCAGGTCTCAGATTACTGAGTAGCTAGAATTATTGGCGTTAACCACTCATGCCCAGAAATGATTTGTTTTTAGTAGAAATGAGAATATTTATCGAATTTTCAATGCTATTTAAATGTAAGATTCCAGTCTGTGGGAAGTGTCATTTGTTTCTAAGGAAACAAATTATATACATTCCAAGGCAATTTAATTCTCATTCTTCAAGAATCCAAATCAGCAGTTTGACAAAAATTCCAATCTATGTTCCCTAAGCAGGAGACAGCCTCCACAAAATTGAAGTGATTATTGTGGGTCGATATACAATCTAGAAAATGCACACACACACATACATATAAACATATATATGTATATATATTCATATAGCTATATACATATATATGCATATATATACATATGTGTATATCTACATATCTACATATATCTACATATATGTACCTATATATGCCTATATACATATACATACATATATGTATATATACACATATGTATATATATGCATATATATGTATATATGTATTAATATGCATATATACGTATATTTGTATATATACATATATATGCATAATATATGTATATATGTATATGTACATATATGTAATGCATATATACACATATATACACATGTGTATATATGTATGTGTGTGTGTGTGTGTGTGTGTGTGTGTGTGTGTGTGTGTGTGTGCAGTGGTTCAGGCCTGTAATCCAGGCTGCTTAGGAGTTTGAAATCTGAGGCTTTCATTTTGAAGCCAGTAATGCCAGTAAATGGTCCTTGAGACACTTATCTCCAATTAAGCACTCATTTACTGGAAATGGAGCTAGGCTGAAACTAATAGAATGTTAGTCTGGAGAAAAAAACTGAGTTCAAGCCACACAACCTGCAAAATTTAAACCAATGCTGGGGGAAAGTCAACCATGGAGCCAGTGAGAAATGAGAAAGAAGATTTAGAGTAACCTGGAAAACAGGATATCTGAGATCTTACAGCTAATTTGACACAGCATGAGCAATAGTTCTCCACTGTTTCTAATTAACAGGGCACTGTGTTGCTAAACCTCAATTGATTTTCAAGCTGGAGCAAGATGAATAGATATATATGGGAGAAGCCTCAGACTAGAATTTCACAGGTCTAATAACAACGGATGCTGGTGGGGATGTGGATAGAAGGGAACCTTTCTGAATTGTTGGTGGGAGTGTAAACTTATTCAACCACTTTGGGAAGCAGTATGGATGTTCCACAAAAGATTCCACCTAGCGCTCTCCTATGACCCAGCAAACCCATTTTTGGGCATTTACCCAAATGATCACAAACAAGACCACACTAAAGCTACCAGCACAACTATATTTATTGCAGCCTTATTTACCATAGCTAAGATATGGAACCAACACAGATGCCCCTCAGTAGATGATTGGATCAATAAAATGTCGCATATATACACAATGGAATTCTATGCCTTTATCAGAAAGAATGACATTGCCCCATTTGTTAGGAAATGGAAAGACTTGGAAAAAATTATATTAAGTGAAGTAAGGCAGGCCCAAAGAAATATAGACCCCATGGTTTCTCCCATTTGCAATAACTAATATATGTCGGAGTCAAGTAGAAAAGGTCAGATAAGTTGATGTTAGGGAAATGAGCCACAAGATAAGTATTCAAATTTTTTTCTTTAATGCGATTGTTTCTAACATATTTATAAGATTATTTTTTGTTGCTTTGTATGACCCTCCCCCATGGTATAACCCCTGCCGACCCTTTCTTTGATGTTGGTGTAATTTGTGGAGGGGAAAGAAAAAAAAAAACAAATCGTTTAAATAGGGATACAGGTGGACCCATTGCAACAATGAGATGAACAATTCGTTATGTCTAAAAATGAACTTTACAACTTTTGTTGGGGGGGGAGGTGGGAAGGGGGGCAGTGGGAGGATGGGAAGGGATGGGAACAGGAAAAAAAGGAGGAGAAAACAATGCTTGGTAAGAAATGTACTCATTATCTTGTCCATGTAATTGTAACCCCTCTGTACAGTATTTTCACAATAAAAATAAGAATTTAACTGGTGAGTTACAGGATCTTGCATAGTAATCTTGGATCCAGAACTGAGTTGGTAAGTTCACTTGCACTTTATTGACCAATAATATTCCTAATTCTCCTGAGTCCCATGTGTGGCAGAGAACTAGGTGATTCTCCTTGTTAGATTTATGAATCAAAAAATGCATGTAGATACACACTGAGCTGTGTATGTCAATAAAGTTAAAGTTAGCAATTCTTTGTCTGTGTGTAAACTGTTTTGACAAAAAAGAAAATTAGAAATTTCGAAAATTAGCTTTCATTTTTTTTGAAACTAGGACGAGGCAGGTGTAGGATATGAGTATTCCAAGACTGCTATATTCTGATAAGGATAAGGTGGGGAGAGGCTGGGATACAGAATCAAAGTTTTAGTCTAGAGAGAATGATTAATTAGGTGGTGAGCTGGAGAATCTTTGGGCTTACATAGGTTTGAGGGACAGGAGTAAATTTTGATGAAACTTTGTCTAAAAAGGAGAGAGATGAATTTTTAAATTACTAAGATACTTAAAATAATTCACTGTGGGTAGTTAGAAATGAAGAGATGTGTATATAAAACCTTACCCTCAGGTGACAAGCAAAAGGCTTGTATAAAAAAAAGGTATGATCTCCAAAATTAGAAAATCCTCTTCTCCTAATGTTTGAGACATAGAGTAGCATAATATATATTATTTTAGAGAATAAAAAAACACAAAGCAGCTATACCCCTAAGATCAAGCAAAATAATATTTCAAAAAATAACCAAGAATACTAATTACAACAGTACGCAGCCTAAAATGCTAGCCATAAATAGTTTAGTAATTTGTGTAAAATAATTCCTCTGATATGAAAAAGACAAGATAACTGAAACAGAAAAATCCATTTTCCATCATAAAATATTAGTATTATTTTCTTAACACATTATAGAGAAATATATTCTCTCATCAAACATTACCTATTTTATTTATTTTTTTTTTGGGTCCTGTCGTGGGTCTGAACTCTTGGCCTGGGCGCTGTCCCTCAGATCTTCAGCTCAAGGCTAGCACTCTACCACTTGAGCCACAGCGCCACTTCCGGCTTTTTTCTTTTTGCTTATGTGGTGCTCAGTAATTGAACCCAGGTCTTCCTGCATTCAAGGCAAGTGCTCTACCACTGAGTCACCTTCCCAGCCCCCCTATTTTAGTATTTTAAGATCTCTAATAGTATGGGAAAATGTCTTTACCTTTACATTAAGGATCTCATTTATGTTTTTGTCTTTTTTCATGGCACATTTTAGATGTTCAAGAAATGGAGAATGTGATTACAACCTACCAGGAAGGTTCAGATGAATGTCTGTGTGAAGTCCTCCCATGAATAGTTACAGAGTGGACCAAAGAGCAAAACAGAAGCCAGTGCTGAATAGGAATGACGAGAACTCTTAAGGGTGAGGACTGTAGAGTTCATTCAGCATCAGAAAATGTTCCCATATTATAAGCCTGGTGAGATGCCTGCTGCATATATGCCTGGTCTGTCTCCTATAGATAAACAATTCCTTAGATATTTGGAGCCTTTTAGTCAAAATGAGCTTCAGTAGTTTGAATATGGAGGAGGGAAGATCTTAAACTCAGAGACCAAATTCTTTCCACATAATTGGGTTTGTATCAGAGATCCTGCTTATAACCATAATGGATACAGAGAAGAATATGATAAGTCTGATCTCCTTGCCCAAGAAACCACCTGAAAGCACTATATGCGGAAAAACATTCCACTTAAGATGTATAGACACTATGAATCAGAAAAGACATACAGGAGAGAATCCTTATACAGGTAATGAATTGAGATTCAATCAGTAAAGATTTATACCTTACAAAACCTGAAAGGAAATATTCAGAGAAACCTGATGAGTATAAGCAATGTGCAAAATCTACCTCTAAGAAGTCAGAACTGACTTGCCAACCTAAAATACCATGAGAAGATAAACTCTATGAATATGAAATATGTAGAACATTTTCCACTCTTGAAGTTAGGTTCCAGAAAGCATCAGAGAACACACACAGGAGAGAAACCTAATGAATGTAATGTGTGTTCAAAGTCTTTCACCCAAAAATCAGACCATACTCTTCATCAGAGAACAAACGCAGGAGAGAAACTATATGAATGTAAAAAATGTGGAAAGTACTACAGATACAAGTCACAACTTACTGCCCAGCAGTGAACATACACAGGAGAGAAACCTTATGAATGTAACAAATGTGGAAAGTATTTCAGATGTAAGCTACACCTTACTGTCCATCAGAGAATACATACATGAGAAACACCTTATGAACGTAACAAATGTGGAAAGTGTTTTACTCATAGGACACCCCTTTGTCATCATCAGAGAACACACACAGGAGAGAAACCTTAAAATGTAATGTGTGTACAAAGACTTTGACCCAGAAATCAGAGCTTACTGTTCATCAGAGTACACACACAGGAGAGAAACCTTATGAATGTAACAAATATGGGAATATTTCCAATGGAAGTCACACCTTACAATCCACCAGAGAACATACACAGGAGAGAACCATATGAATGTAACAAGTGTGGCAAGTCCTTCACACGGAGTTCATAGATCAGCTGGCATAAAAGAATCCACACAGATGAGAAACCTTAGGAATTTCATAAATATGGAAAATCTTTCACCTGGAAGAAAAATCAGTTTGGATCAAAGAACCCAAACAGGATATAAGATTTGTGATTATAGCAAATGTGCAGTCTTTCACACAGAAGGCATACCTCAGTGTTCAACATTGAATGCACACAGAGAAAAACCTTATGAATAAAATATGTGGAATTTTTCAAGAAGAAATCATACTTAAATTTTCATCAGCAAACACACAGGAGAGAAAATTTATGAATGTAAAAAGTATCAAAAATGTTCTTTACTAAGAAGTCATGCATGGATGAGTGTTTAAAGACTCATTGCATCGAAGTTTATAGGCACATTGCATCCAAGTTTATAGTTCTCATTGCATCCAAGAATATAAACAGGAGATAAAAAGAATACAATGAATGTAAACAAATATGTAGACAGAAGTTACGTCTCTACAGGTTTCAGAGTCCTGGCGACATGACAGAATGTCTAGTGAACATTAGAGGATATCTTTCAAGCAGAAATCACCCTTCAGTAAGCATTGGAGCACTAACACAAAATGAAACCCAACGTGGGTAAACCTTTGGCAGAAACCTCTGTGATTTATAGGGCAACCCTTTATGGCAGAATTAAACTAGGTGTAATGGAAAACCACCCACTGAGCCAACATTTCTCATCCTCTCATTGTATTGCGTAGGGATGATGTGCCTTTATATTCAAAGATTGGACAAAAGTGATAGGTATCAATTACTTCCAGGCTTGACAAATAAGTAAGATAGTGACGTTGTTGACTTGTGTCTTTTATATTATGGAATGGCTGTTGGAGGAAATTTAATAAACTCTTCTCAGAAATAAGAACTCTAGACCTTTGAGATTTGACTGAGATCATGCAAAGTGTTTTGGTAGTGATAGATGAGGAAAGACTATTATGCTTGAAGCCAAGGACATGAGAGCAATGACTACTCTACTGCTCCCCAAAAGTCTTCCACTATATGTGTGGTCCATGCATTATAACATTATTACTATTCCATTTCAGTTTTTGAATGGCATATCTGTTGGAAGATAACACTCCTTGTTTATTACAAAATGTGTACAGGAGTAAAATCTGTCTCATCATCTTTCATCCCCAAGTTCATGAAAAATTCAGATATGAAAGAACACATATTTGGGAATACATTTTCTTTGTGTGTGGGTAGAAGTCTGTAGGTTGAACTCAAAGCCTAGCCACTCTCCTTAAGAACTTTTGCTCAAGGCTAAGTTATACCACTCGAATCACAGCTCCATTTCTATTTTCTCTGGTGGGGAAATGAAAACATGATTCATAAGCATTTGGCTTTGTATGAGTAACCCCAAAATGACTTTAGTACTTTCTTTTTATATTTAATTAATTACTGCTGATGCAGCAATTGTGACT
The DNA here is from genome assembly GCF_024711535.1 of Dipodomys merriami. Classification (NCBI taxonomy): domain Eukaryota; kingdom Metazoa; phylum Chordata; class Mammalia; order Rodentia; family Heteromyidae; genus Dipodomys; species Dipodomys merriami. The sequence goes on along the minus strand of NW_027202982.1, from coordinate 1,287,582 downwards.
GATTCACTTTTAGTCCATTATGATGTTGTTCTGAGTGAGTTATAATAAAACACTAGTGTGGATAATGTGGAGAGCCTGTGTTTTCTCACTGTTATGGAGGCTGAAAGTGAATTTCTCAGGAGGATGAATATCTCTCTTCCCTCACTAATATTGCTTTTTCCAGTTCCATGAAGATGCCTGTAAAAAATCACAATTACGTTACGGTTTTGCTAAATTTAATTCTGCAGCAATTACAAAAGCTAGACTTTCAAAAAAATGAGGAACAAGAGCTTGCAGAATACTTACAGATATGTATGGGATTGTAGAGATAAGCAAAAACAGGACTCTGCTAGATATTTTGAAGGGTAAAATACAGGTAAAAATGATCCTTGTGTCTGTCTGATGCATACTTAGGTACATAGACTATGTTTAAACTTTCAGCCAACAGGTAAGGGATGTTTCAATGAAGCATTTAAATGCAAATTAAACTGACTTTAAAAAAGGGATTAAAAATGGCCTACATTTTGTGAAAATTTTGGTAAGTTGTGGGTAGTGGCAGGCTTCCCAGACAAAGAATAGTTTAAAAGGGAAAATTATCCTAAAGATTATTTGAAAGTAAAAGAGATCAATTAGGATCACCAAAATGATTGTTTAACCTACTTTGCCATTATAGGTTTTTTATAGCAGTTTCCAAAATGTAATGTTGGCCCTTAATAAGTTCAAGGTAATACCATGCTTATAAATCCACTTCCAATGACCATCTTTTTGCTTTTAGTTGGAGTAAATATGCCCACAAGTAAAGATTCATTGATCTGAAAACTGGTCTCAAGCCAGGCTGAGCAGAGAAAGGTCCCTGTGAGATTGTCATCTCTAATCTGCCAGCAGAGTGTTCAAAAGCGGAGTTGGTTTGGAGTTCAAAGTGGCAAAGTACTAGCCTTGATCTGGAGATCAGAGGGACAATGCTCAAACCCTGAGTTCAAGTCCACCAACTGACCAAGGAAACTGCCAAAGATTCATTTATCCCAGCATAGAGAAAGGCATTCCTGGAACCCTGAAAATGTTGGAACATGCAGAGGCAGTAAGACACTGCTCGTTAGATGGCAGAGATGGTATCAGATCCTGGAGTCACTTGTGCTTGGTTCTTCAAAGCTTGATCAGAGTCAGTTGTTTACAAGTTATAGGTAACCTCAATCTCATTGATTTCCTTGTTGCTTTTATTGGAAATAAAATGGGCTTTTGTGACAAAGACTCCTTTTGGCACAGTTCAAAGCCATCCTGAGCACAAAGAATCTCTGCAAAACTCAATTTCCCAGGTAATCAGCCAAGCACCAGTGTGGAGGCATGGCTCAAGGAATCTCCCCTCCAAGGAACTCTCTTAGAGTAGAGTACTAGCCTTTCAGAAGTGCTCAGGGAGAGTACCCAGACCTTGAGCTCAAACCCAGTCAATGCCAACTAGGACAAGTTCTCCCAGCAACAGACACTGAGACCCACTCTCCACTCCCCCTCCACACCATCTAGGACAAAATTAGTCCTGACAATGGAACACCATGGAGAGAAGTAAGAGGAGATGACATCCTAAATGGAGTCACTTTATGCATGCCCTTTCAAAATTAATCAGAGATGGGAGAATAAGAGAAATAGTTGCTTGCCCACCTAATGTCCATACCTGTCTATCTTCTGACTGGACAGAAAGTTCCAGTCTTGTTTTTGTTACTTGCTAATTGTATTTATAGTAGCCTCTGACTGGTATTCCCAACTAGTCAATTATCTTCTCCCCTACCTAGTTGTAAAAAAACACTAGATATCTGTAGGGAGCCGAGGCGAGACTCCGCCCACTCCCTTGCAGCTTTGAGGTTTCCACCCCAGACGGTGCTTGGTGGGAGGCCTGGGCTGTGCGCGTGCACGAGCCAGGTAGAGTTCCCAGCCAATCCCATGACACCTGGTGACGATGAAAGGCAGGCGACCAACAATAGAAAGACCCGCGTTCCGATTCTCCTATATAAGCGGCTGTGTTTCGGGTGCACGCTCTCTCGCGCCCAAGCTCTCCTACAACTAAAAGGCTCTCCAATAAAGCGTGATCTGAGAAGACTCCTGGTGTGGTGGTCGTTTTTCCTCGCTGGTCGAGTAGACGGTCACTACAGATATCCCCTTTTTCCCTACTTCCCTGAATAGGGGCTTATGCTTCAAATATAACTTTTCTGGCCCATGGCTAATGTGTGTTCTCCTATGCCATTCATATAAACTGACCTTGGTACCTTGTCATCTTTTTGCCTGATCTATCCAAAAGTCTCCTTTAACAGGATAACAGCCCCCACTCAGGACACCACCTGGGCACAAGTCACGGATATCCTCTTAGTACAGGCAACTGAAGACATCATTTACATTGCCCTGCTGGACCCTAATGTCCCTAGCTCCAGTGACTCCTTCACCTCCCCAGCAGGAAGTAGCCAAAAGAACCCATGACACCTTTTGACTGTGGCATCTTTAAATATCTATGCTACCTCCTCAGGCTACTCTAATCCTAACGTTAAAAAAGTCTGACCTCCCCCCTCCAGGATGCCTGGAGCCAGGTACCATGCTATGTCTCTTCTGGTAATCAAACCTTCCTGGCTTATTTCTCTCTTGGGCTCCTAAGAGCAATATTTGCCTGAACAGCAAATTTTTTTTTTTTGGTCTGGTCCTGGGGCCTGAACTCTGGACCTGGGTGCTGTCCCTCAGCTCTTCAGCTCAAGGCTTGCAATCTACTTGAGTCATAGTGCCACTTCCGTCTTTTTTCTTCTGTGGGGCTGAGGAATCGAACCCAGGGCCTTGAGCATGCAAGGCAAGTACTCTACCACTGAGACACATTCCCAGCCACAGCAACTTTGTTTTGTTATTAAATGTGTCTTGAATTTTAGATAACTATTTTCATGGAAAAAAGAAGACCTTTATGAACCAGTCAGGCAGATGGTTCTTGGATAGTAACCGGCCGGGCAATAAAGCAAGGGTCCCTGACTACTTTCCCCCTTTACAGCAGGAAGGAGCTCCAGAAGAAACGAGCTCCATATCCCCTGGCTGGTTCCCCTATGTATTAGAATAAGCAAATTGGGGAATGTAAGCATTATGCCTACTGTTGGTCTTCAGCTCCATCCAGACCTGAGCTCCTTCGAGCTGAGAGGTTCCAGCATACAGCTGCCCCCTCCCTCTCTCTGCCCAGACCCACCTGAGCACGCACCTATCTCACTTCCTGCCCCCAGATCCTCCTGCTATTCTGGATAGGGATAAACGCCATGTGCTCCCTCTTCCAGGACATTATGGCTTCTTTAATAAACCTTATAATAATCTTTCTCCTGTGCCTGCCTTCCTCTGTGTGGTCCCCTGGGATGAATGTGCAGGATTCTTTCACCTTGTAGATACCCAGTTTCTGCCACAGTACCAAACTCACTGAGAACCACACAAGTTATTTTCCCTTCATCATCCACTATCCACAGCACTCTCCTGATGACACTACTTGTGATCACATCCCCAGGATCCTCCAAATCACAGGGACAAAGTTATCAGTACTCTCTTTCTCTCTCATTGTACTCTGAAAACCCATCTAAAATTTCTGGATTGCCATGTCTATCATTCCCTATGTGGACCTCAACACAAATAAAAATATGATGCATTATTTCCGTTGCATGAAATTCTACTACTATATTTACCTTTGCTTTTGTTTATGTTGTGGTTAGCTTTAAACACTTGGTGTTTTAAACTTTTGGCTTTTATGTTCAAGCTCTAGTCCTTAAGCCACACATCCGAGTCTGACATTGTTCTATTTTGTATCACGAGTCCCCTAATCTGATAAAGGCAATAAAGGGGTGCCCCTGTTATATTTTCTCTTCCAAGATGTTTATAAAAAGTACATTGGAAAAACTATGCTATTTTAAATTAAAAATATGTATGTATATTTTTCCAGATTGTGGGGCATGAACTCTGGGCCTGGGTGCTGTCCTTCAGCTGTTCAGCTCAAGGCTAGTGTTCTACTATTTGATCCACAGTACTACTTATTGGCTTTTTCTGTTCATGTGATGCTGAGGAATCAAACGTATGGCCTCATGCAATCGAGACAAGCACTCTACCAAAGAACCACATTCCAAGCCGTAGAAAATGTTTTAAAAAGTGATTTCATTGCAGAAATTAAAATAAAACAGTAATTTAATGGAATTTTCTTGCAAGTTTAAACAACAGTAAAATATAGCAAATTTTTTTAAAGATGAGGAATATTGATTAAGTAACATTGAGCAGTCTCATGTGTAAAAGTAGCATGCAGAAACTCTGTATGAAGGTAGCTCCATACCAATAGCTCAGATTTCCCATTTCTCAGGACTTTAGACAGGAACTTGATCATGTCCCAACTGTTCATAATTGTGAACCTCTTTGCTCTGAGTGACAGTTGGAGTAGAAGGCAAGATTTCCTTCATCATATCATCATTGTGCGAGGTCATCAAAGAATGTGCACATTGAACACCTGGCACCATACACACTACCATAGGCCATATTGTTTCCAAAAATAAAACCCACAATCACACGTTACTATAATGTCTGGATATGAAATCATTTTAACATGACAAAAAATGAGCAGCAAACAAAATGTACTTTAACTGATTGTGAAATTTTCAGGGCGAAGTAAGGATATTGGTCACATGGAAAAACAATGAAATTGGATTTGAAGAAGACCCATGTCTACAAAGCTGCTGGAGCCTGTGAGCTGTGAGATCCAGGGACAGAAGCTCAGTCTCACCACTGCTTTTGCCACCGTCCAGAGACCAAATACCTCCTGTCTTTACTCCACCACCAATTCAGGACACAGAGCATCCAGTCATGGATAGAAATGAGATGGTGCAGGAGGCTGAAGTGGCCAAGCAGGCTGAGCGATATGGTGACATGGCAGCCTGCATCAAGTCTGTAACTGAGCAAGAAGCTGAATTACCTAATGAAGAAAGGAATCTTCTTTCAGCTACTTACTTGAACCCATAGGTCATCTTGGAGGGTAATTTCAAGTATTGCGCAAAAGACAGAAGGTGCTGAGAAAAATCAGCAGATCGTGTGAGAACACAGGAAGAATTGAGAAGAAGCTAAGAGATATCTGCAATGATATAATGTCTGTTTTGGAAAAGTTCTTGATCCCTAATGCTCCACAAGCAGAGAGCAATGTCTTCTATTTGAAAATGAGGAAAGCCTGCTACCACATCATGGCTGAGGTTGCTGCTGGTGATGACAAGAAAGGGAATCTGAGTTAGTCATTCCAAGCATACCAAGAAGATTTTGAGGTTAGCAAAAAGGAAATTCATCCAATGCATCCTATCAGATTGTTCTGGCCCTGAAATTCTCATTATTCGATATGAGATTGTGAACTCCCCAGAGGAAGATTCCTTTCTTGAAAAGATAGCTTTTGATGAAGTCATTGCTGAGAACTTTATACTTTATGTGGGATATGTTACTTCTATTTTAATTTCTGTATTTCCCATGTTTTTTTGTTTCTTTGTTTCATATTAGGAGAATAGAGCATGTTAACATTTAGTGAGTTATCTGTTTTCATCATGAGATGGCCAGTATGACGATGTGGAATTTTTAAACAAGTTATAAATGTTTGGCATGTGCTTTGGTTCATGGTGACTTCACAAGGGCCAGTGTTAAAACTGATTCCACGTCTAAGCGAAGAAATCTTCCTACATATTGGTTTGTACTCGTGTAGAATAAGAGAGAAAATTGGTTCCGGTCACAGGTGTAGTTATCGTGTGTATTATAAAGTTTTGGAGCATTCTAGGGCTGTGGCTCAAATAGATATTCCATGGATATTCCAAGTTGGAATCATGTATTTCTGTGGAAGAGTCTATTTCAGTGAGCACACTTTTGACTACAGCACCAGAAGTGTTCTTTCAGACAAAGTTGTGACCCAATTAACTCTGGATAAGGGCAGTAACGGTTCACATTCCATAATTTGTGAAGTTACCTGCTGTTTGCTCAAATTATTTTTGCTACACATTTTATTTGTATTTCAGTGTTTTAGACAACCTAAGAAGTGGTATAAAAGTAAAGGTGTAGTAAAAATGAACTGCTTGGTATTCACTATTCATGTGTATTAAGCACAGTCATACACAAAAAACCTTATGTATTTAACTGGTTTTTAGATTCTTTTTACTTCTGTGATTTTTTTTCTATTTTGCTACGTGCCTCAAACACATATGCTGTAAAAAAAACTAGATAACAGGGAAATAAGATGATGGCCTGCTTTGTTTAATGTCTTTTGAAATTTTCATGAACCATCTAACCATAATTGTTAAGAACACATGTATTAAGTTCATGTAAGTGGAATAAAACATTTTTGAATGGACTTTTCAACTACTTTCTCTACTATATTTCATGTAAATCATTGTTTTGAGTTTAAATATCATCTAAGGAAATTGTACATATTAGAAAATTGTTCCTTAGTCCCTTTTCACAGGCAATTTACTGAGTTAAAGTGCAAAGTTTATCATAACAACAAAAATCCTAATCTAACTACCAACCACTTCCAATACTCCCCATTCTACCCTCACCTCAAAAACAAAAGTGTTTTTTTTTTCTCCTTTGGGGTGGAAAATTGATTGGAAAACTAATGTGTTCCAGTTAAAATTTTGACAGATAGCAATTTCTGAATTAAGAAGCCACATTGTACTTGGCCCATATGACATTGGATAGCATTAACTGTAAATTCTATGCTTCCTAATCAGTTTTGGTTTTTCAGAATTTCTTGGTACAGTTTGCCTTCGATTTTGGTCATTCTGTTTGTCGGGTGCATAGGATTTTCTCCTTTTTTTTATTTTTTTATTTTTGTCTTCTGCCTTGTCACTTGTCTTGGTGGCTGTGTACTTTGGAAATGGCCACATGATCTTTCTGGCTCTACATACTCTCTAAGATCCTTTGTTACTTTGCTTGCATTCCACAAATTGTTTCCAACATCCTCCACTGCAGCACATCTTACCTTAGTTGATGAGATTGTGTATCTCTTATAAACTCTATCCCAAATGGTCTGTCTGTCATTTTTGCCACAAAATCTTTCTTCTCGCAATAATGATGAGGCTGTTATACCTAAATCACATCATACAGAATATTTCCTTGGTACTTTACAGAAAACAGAAAACAAAAATGCCATTTGAAATGGTGCATTTGTTTTTTCTTATAAAATGTAAGATCCTCTAGAGCAGGGGCAATATTTTCTGTATGTTCTATTTTGCCTAGTACAATGTAAATGCTCAATAAATACTGATGATCTGAGGCAAAAAAAATCTGCCCTCTTTATTTGAAATACCAGCTATACAAATTACTATTCTTGTGTTTGATATAGTTTTAAAATGAAAAGTTTGCAGTTATATCGAAGACAGTCAGGCATAGAGACATGCATTTATGTATGCAAACACACACACACATATTGCTTTGGTTTAAGTAGTAAGATAACATTTACCTAATTTAAAATATAAAATCAATGCTATATGTAAATCAGTACAAACCCACCCATTCAATTGAATCCACCCAGATTCCTTCGTAAAACCGGTAAATTTATTAGATCTTTTGCACAAGTGTTAGCGCTTCTGACAAAGCTCATCTCAGAAGAAGCCATGATGGAAAAGAACCCAAGACTGATATCAGGGCCTTAAAACAGGAACACACAAGAGGTGAGATCCATTTTCAAAGAAGTGATATCAGTAAAATTATTAAATTATTTGGGATTGAAAACCAAAGAAATGAAGATCTCTACAAAGAAGGCGACTAAAAAGAAAGAAATTTAGTTCAGTCATGAACTAAAAACACAGATCACCTTGATGTGAATAGTTTCTCTGACATATCAGCACTGTCAGCAATTATTCTTGGTTCTACATTTGGTATTTTTGCTTCTCTCTGAAAAACTTGGGGAGGTTACGTAACAAAAAATCTGTTTTGCTTCACTATCTATGCAGTGAGTATTAATAGTTTACCAAAGTACCTTTTGTGGTCAATAGGCCCCAGATGTAATATAAATTACAAGACAGATGTTCTTATCTGAGTTCCATCCATTTGTAGGGTCTCAAGTAAGTTAGGATGGAGAGAAATTAGAGAGGCTGTTGCATTAAGAAAGTGACAGCTAACACACATTGCAAATATGCTTATAGGGTCTTTCTTCAATTTTTAGCCTTTCCCTATAAAATTGTGTTAAATCATAGGATGATGAGAATTTTTCAATTACAAAAATCATTAAGAGGCATGGACCTATTTGTTGGTTATGAAAAAATGAATTTGCGGGACTGGAATTGAAAAAAAAATAGAAGGAATTGGGGTAATAATGGAGCTTCATGTTTTTAATTTCTCTTCCAGGACTGCAAGACAGAAACAATCCTGCTCAGTGCAATCAAGTTTCAGTTGAAGAAAATGGGGTAGCAGTTGCTAAGGCCAACAGCAATACGACCAATGTCAAGATGGATGACCACCTTAGCAAATCAATGAGCACTAGCAACATGTCTTTGATATCATTGGAATGAGGTAAGAAATGCCCTAAAATTGCTTTCTATTCTCACGGATCTTCACAGAGCCAAGAAACTAAGCATGTTCTTCCTCTACAGTCATTTAGCATTTTATAAATTTACAGTTTTATGCTTGGTGATTAGAAAGAAAAATGGGAAATTGTGCACTCAGTATTAAAAGAGATTTATTATTAGTTTAAAAATGGTGTGCATTAGGCTAGTTTTATTTCCCTAGTATTGAGGATCAAACCCAGAGTCTCTGGTAAAGACCTGCTACACTTGTGTTTCTTTGAAAATCAATCTTTCTATGTTACCTAGAATGGCCTTCATCTCCTGAGCTTGAATGATCCTCCCTGCTCAGGCTTAGAAGTTGCTGGACAATAGTTGTATCACTGGGCCTGGAAAGATTAGGCCTAGGGAGCTAAGGAATTTAGGAATTCTCTGGTGATACTGCATTATCAGTAAAGGAACTGTGTTGTCCCAAATGATACCTGACTATTCCTGACTGTGGCAAATGCCAGAGGTCAGAACACAAGCCTAATTTCTAGAAGTGGCCCTGACGCTTCCCACACTCAGGACCTGGGATAACAAAGATTTATTCCAAAGTCTAATGGGTAACACCTGGGAAGACAATATGAGGTAGCTTAGCGTGACTGAGAGGAACTTTTAGGATCATAGAAGAGGGAGGAATTCACACTGGAATAGGGCATGCAAACGGAAAGACAAAAACACCCTGGTTTGGGCCAAGCCATCAAGCTTCACAGAGACCTATCCTTCACTTCACACTTGCAACTCACTCACATTCCCTCGATCTCCCCAAACCACCATCAATTTAACCAGTAATTGTGGTGAGGTGCCTGTTCTAAGACAACTCCTCCCACCCACAGGATGCTTTGCACTATTTAGCTGAACCAATTGTTAAAGAAAAGATAATGGGAACACTCTGAGTTCAAGACACAAGAGCAACAATTAACATCAAAGAAAAGAAAGAAAAGTAAAGAACCTTAAAGGAAAGGAAAACTTTGGAAACAGCCAAAAACTACTTAAGATTTCAAAAATGGAATTTGGGCCTTTCTGGGAAATTGTTAGATTTTTTAAAAAAATTTAATTGGTGCAAGCATTATGCTGTATATCTAGCAATTCTGCGACTGTATTGCAGTGTATACATTAAAGCATGAAAAATGATCCAAGAATCAGTTTAGTGCCTGCGAATACCTTTTTATATTGAACAGGGAGCTATTCCAAAATGTAAAGAAATCAGAAATAATTTACATTCAACAGAACTTATCTGTTAAACACAAACAGAAACAAAAGTCTCATAATCTCAATTACATTAGTAGATCTAAGAATTAAAAAGCCAACTTATTTCATGCTTCCAATACTTGTCCATTTCTCAGATAGACTAACAATGTTTCAGGAGACACACAGTGATTTTCATTAAAAAAAAAAAAAACTCACCTATGCTCATGGGAAGCTGGAGAAAACCTCCCTATGCATCCCTGCAGTCCTAAGACAAAGGGCCTAGCACTGGCAGGAACCTACTTCCTCTCAGAATGGCACGATGCATTGTGGGAATTGTAGTCTATTTTGCAGCACAGATACTTTGAAAGTGCAGGGTTTTTATTCTTTTTTTTTTAAAGCAGGGCAAAGATCCTTCTGCGCATGTGCCTCCCTACCCACTGTGGGTGTTTTCAGCCTGCAAATTCCAGTTTCTTTCCCACTGCCTTGCTGCTGGAAGTTTTCTCTTCAGTGGAGCTTGGAGGTGTAACTTGAAGGGATCTCAGGCTGCAGAACAAATAACAGGTAGGAACTGTGAGCTGGATGCAAAACACAAGGCAATATTGATCCTCCACATGTTCCTCCAGCATGAGGCTAATGATTTGTTCAGGGCTCAAGAGTTTGTGCTGCCACAGCCCTTGTGACTCCACGTGCCAGAAACTGGCTTGCAACATTCTGACAGCAAGTTGGGTGGTTCTCCAGAATAGGAGAAAGTGTGCATTTATATTTCCATGATGGTGATATTCTGCTGTTAACACATGTGACTTTATTATCTTTGCCGAGGTGTAAGATGAGCATGGTAACAATTGTAGTAAAATTGTGATGTGTGTGCCTGATATGACCCCATTTATATTGCAGTTGTTTTTGGGTTTCTGTGTTGTTTCTCCTAGAGGTGTCTCTGCTCTTCTCCTTCATTGTTAGCTTTCTTAGTACTCCTGGCTTTAGTTCACCCGTGTTTGTACGAGACCTTTTTACTAGGAACAGGTCTACATGAGATATTGCAATAGTGTGTGATGGTCCTGGTTTTTTTCTTTCTGTTAAGCAATGAAGCTTGGCAATGTTTGAAGGAGGATACCTTGTCAACTCTGACAAGCCCTACAGAGCCGAGGCAGAAAGGTAAAGGAAGGGCAAAATATTTTCAGCTTCCTTGCCTTAAGCAAAGATTGGTAATACTCCACAGAGCACAAGAAATCAGGTGGTACTCTTTCCTCTAACACTCCTAATAACTTGGTGCTCTTGGAAGTTTAACAGTAACTAGTAGGAGGTGAAATAAACTTGCCTGAGGAATCAGTCAGAACCTAGTTCTCAGAAGGGACATGGGGCTGTGGTTTGTGGATTAGGATTTATTTTCACAACTGAAAGTATCTATCTCTGTTCTTACTAATTTATTCAGCCTTTTCACACTATCAATTCTTGTACATGATATCTCAAATGTCTCACCTGTGGGTATACTGATACTAGCCTTATAGTATTGGTTTTTACCTGCAGTTAAGAAAGTGTGTTATCATGGAGTGTTACAGAAGGAAATTAAACTACTGTGTCTTACTCAAAGTGGTATGGTTTTTAGATGTAACGTATAATGAAGTTTTAGGTATTGTTCTCCATTTTGTCTCAATCTGTTCAAAGAAGTATTATTTCACTTAAGAAAATCTTCATGGGAATTGAAGTCAATGAAGCTTGAACATTTCTTTAAAATATTTTAGTGAAACATGTTGATACCTTTTTATCCTTTGCACTTCCTATGGATTTTCCTAGCTTAAAATTTTACTAACATGAATGTTCTCCACTTTATCTGTTCTTGTCAAGTTACAATTTCTCCACTAGATTAATGAGCCTATTTTACATCATTTAAAATGTGAGAGTGCCTAAATATGTATTTCAAAACAATTGTTCAATAGAATTTAAATACTATACAATAAAATGCTCTTTTTTGTGTGCTAGACCTGGTTCTTGGGCTCAAGCACTGGACATTGACCCTGAGCTCCTTTTGTTCCAGCCTAAAGTTCTACCACTTAAGCAATATCTCCACTTCTAGGTATTTTAGTAGTTTATTGGACATCAGTGTCTCTTAGAGTTTCTTGCCCCAGCTGGCTTCAATCTGTGGTGCTCAGATCTCAGACTTCTTCTTAGCTAGGATTACAACCATGAGCCACAAGAGCCCAGTTACAAAATAAACTCTTAAATATAGATTATGTTTGTAATAAAATAATATGAAATAGAAGACTTGAAATTAAAAGATGATCGTCTAAATCACAAAAAAGAAGAAAATATCCCACCCTGAAATCTACAACAATTGTGGTTTTGAGTATTTGAATATGGATATATAGCCTACAGAAATTTCTTTGTTACTTTTTAAAAGTGAGAAACCATTCTTGTGATGTGGAACAATCCAAAATGAATGTGCAAATGTTGCTTTAAGTGATTCATATTGTTCCTTAGCACAAATGACCTAACTGAAGTTTACAGAGTAGATTCTCATATTTCATACATATCACTGTAAAGTTTGTTATTTTATATTAAGAGTTTCTAATCCATGTAGTTGTGTAAAAAAATAAAACTGGATAGTATTATTTCCTGTGTTAAAGCCAAACAATAAATATAAGAAAAAGCATATAGGTATTTATTTTTTATTTTTATAAGTCTGAATTTTGGGGTGTAATCAGTTTAGAATTTTGTGTTATTATTATTTGTGCAACATAAGATTTTAATTTTCTGGTTCTTTAGCTGTGATGTTCTGTCACTCCTTTGCTTAATATTTCATGTTACATCTTTATTAAGCCCTTTATCTCCAGGAGAATAGTCACAATTCTTCATATGATTGTTTAGGAAAGTGAGCATTAGCGACTTCTCAAAAGTGTATTTACATAATCTTTACTGATTAAGAAAAGTAGGCTAAATGACAAATTTCAAGTTATTGATCAAGGGTTCTCCAGGTATTTGGATGCAGGGAAATGTGCCATTTGAAAACCATTACTGAACTATTATAATACAAGTAATATGTATTGTATATATTTTCTTGTATAATTTTGGGGAAAAAGTATTGAGTTATAACTTATATTCTCTCCATTGAGTTTAAATGTATAAATGAATAAGATAGAGTGAAAAAGCTCAATGGAGTCCTAGGATCCATTTTAGTGAATAGAAAAATAATTCATACAACCCTAAATGTATTTCATTAATAACTAATGGTATTGAAGGTGTGGATTTTTGTTTTAATTATTCAATTATTTTTAGGAACCTTAGTTTTTATGAATTCTGTATGCATATTAACCTAGAATTCTGTTTGTCTACCAACTAATGGACTGTGGAGTCATCTTCAGTGGAGCATTTAATACTCTACTTGAGACATCAAAGATTCTTCTCCCATAAGAAGGCTTTGTGCTTTTTCACTCCATGTATAAGGTTTTGAGCAGGAAAATCTGAGGCATAACCACACAGGTTCTTTCCTGACTATGTCAATTGCCTTTTCTCTAAGCTATGCTTCCAGAATCTTCTCTTCATTGGCAACAGGAAGAAAGAATAAGAGGATCTCTGGTGAGTTGTTTTTTATTTCTCATTTTTCACATTCCATTTTAGGAAGCTAAGTATATCCAAGATTTAAACCAGAAAAAAATATTCAGTTTCAAGAACATGTTCCTAAATAAGATAAAGATGGTTTTTAGAATGAGTAGATTATAAAATGTTATAGTTGAGGGCAGACTTGCTTGGATTTTTCTGAAGTGAGATAAAGTAATCACACTTGTTTTGTGATTCAATGCCATTGAGCGAGTCACTTGTCATGTAGAGTGGACATTTGCTGACAACTTGTCAGAGATCCCCTCCTTATGATTAATGTTGAATTACGTTAAAAAGGTTTTACTGGAGTTTCTGGAATAGTGTGGTCACACACACACACCTTCAAATGTTAGAGATTACTTAGTAAGCTACATGTAATTAAATTACTCTCCATACATCCTTCTGGGACTGCTTCCTGGTCTTTGACTACATAAAACTTGATAATATTTGATAATATAGTGTGTGGTCTTCCTAGAAAGCCCTCTGTATTTTTCCTAAGGTGTTGTCACAAGATTTTTTTCTCTATTTACTCTCTTCATTCTGTTTCCTGCTCATAAAATTTCATCATTTCTCTCTTTCTCCCACTTTTTAAATATTTTCCTCCCTGGGTCTTCATCTCTTTCAGTTCCCCTTCTCTCCATCCGTCTCTCACCATTTTTCAAATGCTGTATCTGGGAATTTGTTTGTTTCACTGATCAATTTTCCATTGCTGACATAGTTCTTTGAATTGAAATTTTTCTTACCCCTTTGTGTTACCCCTTTGTGTTTTCTTAACCCTTTTTGTTGCATGCTTTGTGTCTAAATTCAAAACTAATGGGACACACCTACCTCATTCTCTACTGTGTCTTGCTTGTGCTAGTGTTGGAACAGGAACTCCCACGCCTCACATCCTGTCAGCTTCCTCCTTCACTGTTGGCACTACTTTTTCTTTAAAAAAAATCTTTTTGCATTGTAAAATAGTTTACAGAGGGGTTACACTTACATGATTATATTTCTTATCGAGCTTTGTTACCTGCTCCTTTGTTTTTCCTCTACCATTTCTTTCCTCCTAACCTCTGCAAACCATTCCACCCTCCCTCACTCAAATGGTAAAGTTCGTTTTCAACCTAGTGTCTTTTTTTTTGTTTTGGGGTCCGGTTGTGGGGCCTGAACTCGGCCTAGGCATTGTCCCTCAGCGCTTCCCACTTGAGCCACAGCGCCACTTCCGGCTTTTTTTTCTTTTTGCTTATGTGGTGCTGAGGAATCGAACCCTGGGCCTCATGCATGCAAGGCAAGCGATCTACCACTGATCCACCTTCCCAGCCCCCAACCTGTGTCTTGTACATCTCATTGTTACAATGGGTCAGCTTGTATCCCTATTTCAGCATATTGTTTTTTTCCTTCCTATCCCCAAAATTAGAAAAATGTATATACAAGATGCAGGGCACCGCAAAAAAATACAGTGAAAACAGGGGTTATACCTTGGGGAAAAACATACCAAAGGAACAAAAAAATCACATAGTACATTATAAGTACATTAAAAACAATAGCAAGAAAGAGAAAACCACTTGGGTTCCTGTCTTAGGGCTCATTTCACTTCAAATCACCTTTTATGGTCATATGTACATAACTTTTGACCATTTCTGCTTGTCCTACACATGTACTAGTTATTTAAAATAAGGGAGACCATGGGACCTATGTTTCTTTGGGCCTGGCTTACTTCACTTATTACAAATTTTTCCAAGTCTTTCCATTTCCTAATAAATGGGGTGATACCATTATTTCTGATGGAGGCATAGAAAAGCATTGTGTGAGTGTGTATGTGTGTGTGTATGTATAAATACATATATGTATAAATACATATTATGTATATATGGATATATATATATATATAAATATCATATTTTGTTGATTTACTCATCTACTGAGAGGCATCCAGGTTGGTTCCATATCTTAGCTATGGTAAATAAAGCTGCAATAAACATAGGTGTGCTGGTAGCTTTAGTATACCCTTGTTTGTGATTTTTGGGTAAATACCCTAAAGTGTGATTGCTGGGTCAATGGGAGCACTATGTGGAGTCTTTTGAGGAACCTCCATACTACGTTCCAACGTGACTGAACAAGTTTACACTCCCACCAACAATGCAGGAGGGTTCCCTTTTCTGTTCGCATCCCCTCCAGCATCTGTTGTTATTAGTGTTCTTGATTATGACCATTCTATCTGGGGTGAGGTGGAATTTCAAGGTTGTCTTAATTTGCATTTCTTTTTGGCTAGAGAAGATGGGCCTTTTTTTGATTTGTGTGTGTGTGTGTGTGTGTGTGTTTGTATGTTTTAGAAATAAATTGCTCCATTTGTTAGGAAATGGAAAGACTTGGAAAAAATTATACTAAGTGAAGTAAGCAAGGCCCAAAGACACATAGGTCCCATTGTTTCCCTTATTTGCAATAACTAGTATATATCTGAGACAAGCAGAATGGGTCAGATAACTTGATTTTAGGCAAAATGAACCCCATTAAGAATTCAAATGTATTTTCTTTCTTATAATTGTTTCTAATATATTCATAAGTTGAGCATTTTTTTAATATATCTTGTGGCCATTCTTATTTCCTCTTCAGTTTAGATTCTTTTTAAGTCTTTAGCCCACTTATTTATTGGGCAGTTGTTTCTCTGAGGATTTGTTGTTAGGGATTTAATTTCTTGAATTCTAAGTATTTTTTAGATATGAGACCCATGTTCATTTATGCCTAGTGAAGATCTTCTCCCAATCTGTGGGCTTTGTTTTGATCTTGTTAGCAATGTCCTTTGCCATGCAGAAGCTCTGCGGTTTCATTCAATCCTATTTGTCCAACCTTTCTTTGATTTGTTGTGTTTATGTGTCTCTATTAAGAAAATTTTGGCTGGTGCAAAGTACCACTAGAGTTTCTCCTATTCTTTTCTGTAATGTTTTTTAGGGAGTTTGCTTTGAATGTGAGGTTTTTGATCCTTTTGGAATTGATTCTGGTGCAGGGTTATATATACAGATCTAGCTTTAGTTTTCTACAGATAATGAACCAACTTTGCCACCACCATTTACTGACGAAGTTGTCTTTCCTCCATTCTATTTTTTAGCTCCCTTCTCAAAGTTTAGCTGGATATAGGTCTGTGTGTTCATTTCTGGGACTTCAGTCCTATTCCATTGGTCCTCAGGTTTGTTCTTGTGCAATTACCAAGCTGTTTTGATTACTATGGCTTTGTAGTACAGTTTGAAATTTGGTAGTGATATCCTACCAGCATTGTTCTTTCTGGTATGGCTCGTTTTTGCTATTTGTGGTCTTTTATTGTTCCATGTACACTTCTGGCTTGCTTTTTATATTTCATTGAAGAATGAGGTTGGACTATTGATAGGTATCACATTGAATTTGTAGATAGCCTTTGGAAGTATTGTCATTTTCACAATGTTGGTCCTCCCATGCCGGGAGCATGGTAGGTTTTTCCACTTCCTAAGTTGGGCTTTAATTTCTTTTTTGGCACTAACTCTTGAGCCACACCTCCTCCAATCTGTTGATTAACTGCTTAATTTGAGTTGTCTACCCAGTTGTCTGGCTTCTAGCCTCCTTAGTAGCTAGGGTAAGATAAGCATCTTGAGCCAGAAGCACTTGTTTTGTTTTGTTATTACTTACCTGAATATTTATCACTAACAGTTAATTGGATACTACAATGAAGTTAGATTATTGTTAACAGAATATTTAAAATTAATATTCAACCTAAGCTCCAGTATTTCATGATTCAATTAAGTGATGTATTTTATTTCTACTAATTGTAGCTGCTCTTCTAACTGTGGTACATTTTCTTCACTAACTTTATGCTCACACAACTCCATGAAGAAATTGTTTCAAATTTAATTGAATTTATTGTTATAGTGGTGATGTATGGGGAGACTACCAGTTCTTGGGCCAGGTATTGAGTACATTTCCTTTCATGCTGTGTCTTCCATACCCTCACTCTCTCCCAATGTTTCCCTGCCATCTTGACTCATGATTTGTATAGCTTACTTTCATCAGTGCCTAATGACCTCCACAGATGCGCTTTTTACCCCATTTCCTTCTAGTTCTCTGGGTTTCCCCCACTCTCCAGAAGAGATCCATGTGAATACACCATATATATTTAAACTTTTTTTTTTTTTTGCCAAACCTGGGGCTTGAATTTGGAGCCTGTCCTGGGCACCATTCCTGATCTTGATTTACTCAAGTCTAAAACTCTACCACCTGAGCCACAGTGCCATTTCCTAAATTTTCTGTTTATGTAGTGCTGAGGAATGGAACCTAGAGCTTCATGCATGGCAGGCAAGTACTGTAACAGTTAGCCATATTCCCAGCCCCAAACTATTTGTTTTTATTTCAAAGGTGAAATAAGAAAGAGGCTACATTTAATATTCTATAAATCACAATGAAGAAATACATTTCTTTGAGATCCATTGTAATTTCCCGGTATTTATTTCACTCATAGAATACTACAAATATATCTTTTAATTTTCATGTATTTATAACATATCTTCAATTTTTCATATTGCTTTCTACACCATTTGTCTTCTGACTTACTATTAATCTTGGAATATGTGTCTTGATAAATGTAACACCATTGTGTTTTTTAAGTTTAATATATTATCAGTTAGTAAGAGGAGTATTAGTTCTACAATAGTAATGGTAGATTAAAGAATTAAAACTGCATAGTGTTTTAAACATGTCTTTGTACCCTTTGCTTTTCAGCATAAATTTTTATTATCATGATGTATAATCTGTCTGTCATCATCAATGATCTGTATCGGTGGTCATATATTATGGGCTGATGCGTATTTCCTACATATTATCACTATTTGTGTTTTTCATCATTAACTTTTGCTCATGGTATCTTTGTATATATTTTTTAATTTTTATTTCTCTCTTTGGATTGCTCATTAAGTTTTCTTTCTTCTGTTCATGTCAGACAGTGCCTTATATATTTACTATATTTTACAATATAAATATGGTCTTATTTCGATGTACATTTTACTATTTAATATCTGTTTGTCTCATCTGATATTTATTTCTTATTTTGCTTCTATGTAACCTGCACACACCCCAAATTCACTGTAAATCACCTCTCGTATAAGCTGCAGGCATTCTCCTGTACACTGTGAATTACCTCTGATACCAATTACCAATTAAATCTGTTGTAAATAGTTGTTATACTGCATTGTTCTTAGGATAAAAATAAGACTGCATGCTTAATACAGGTTCCCTACTTTTTCAAAGATTTGTTTCTATGTTCCATTGAATTTGTGCAACTCAAAATATGAAAGGACTGCAAGATTTTTTAAAAAGGGTCTTATTAATATTTTTTCATACAGAAATAAGCAGACATTTCATGTAAGGAACAAAGGCCATTCTCAGGCTGAAGCATAGAGCTTCAGCAGAAGTAAAATGTGCAGGAAAATTGTTATACTATAGAACTGCAAGAAAATGAACTTTCTACCCTGTGGGATTCTTTGTTAGGAACACAAAGGAAATTAACTTGCTGGATGCATTTTTACTAGGAACATTAATCTTTACAATATTATGATAGTAGTAGCATATAGCATAATATAATTACTTTTCAATGGAATTTATAACCTATTTATAACCTTTCTATTCTCCTTTTAAATTTTTGTAGAAATAATTCTTTGAACTCAGACCCCCATATTTGCGAGGCAAGTACAAAATTAATTGATCCATATGTAGGATTCACAAACTTTGTTTTCAAAACACTTACGTGTTTCTATATTGAATTTGCATCCTTTACGAACTATGAATATGGTACTATAAGTTTTCTTTTCACAAGAGAAATCACGTACAATGTTTTCTATACATTCTTTTACCTACACATGTACCATTCCTTTAACTACACATTTACCTTTTTAATAATCTTGTCCTCTGTGTAGATCCACGTTAGCAATTTTTATTTTTCTCTTGATGCAGAATAATTATTTTGGTCTGATTGTTGGGTCTGAACTCTGGCTCTGGAACCTGTCCCTCAGCTCTTCAGCTCAAGGCTAGGGCTCTACCACTTGAGCCACAGTGCCACTTCCGACTTTTTTCTTTTTTGCTTATGTGGTGCTGAGGAATCAAACCCTGGGCCTCAAGCATGCAAGGCACGTGCTCTACCACTGAGCCAGCCACCTTCCTAGCCCTGCAGAATAATTTTAATAGCACTTAAAATGAAGATGTCTTAATGGTGCATTATATTTCCTGAGGAATACCTTCAATATATATTGTTAGAAGAGGCCCATTGCCCAATGGATTGTGTATTGAAGTCCATTTTCTTTCAACACTTTATAGATATATTTTCTTTTTGTGTGTTAGTCATAATTCACCTCTGATCTTGTCAAGAATGACTGTATTCCTTTTAGACACTGTACAACAACTTAGTGCCATATTTTATTCCTATTTTTAAAACTTCTATATTTTTTAGATCATTTCCCAATTCATAGTTTTTCTTTCTCTATCCTTCTTGTCGTGGTCATATTTCACATTTTTGGATATCATCTTGAGCGTTCCTTAAGCCTCTATCCATTTACATCCATGGTTCAACTATGGCCTATTAAAATTCAAAGCTGATTAAGAAACATTTTATGGTAATAAGTAAGCTTTTGTCCTGGTAGGAAGTAGTCAATGTTCACAAACGTCCAACTGGCAGTTCATTTTTACATATGAAGGAAACATATGGCTATCTATGACCATACTTTTATATCTAGAAATTTAATAACAAAAATGATTAACATCGGATGTTTTATTGTGAGAACTAAGTCAAATCTTATAAGAGCCAAATTATTCATTTACTATTTTTTGAGTAATTTTACTCCTTTTAAATTTCACTTGGATGCTGTGATTTTCATAGCTCTACTAACGTGTTATGTATTGCATATGATGTAATGACCATGTTGTGACTGTTTATGAGAGCACTATTTTATAGAAAATCTAAGTAGTATTGTCAGTGAGGCAGAATATGAAAATACAGAAAACATATTTATTTACTTCATTGTTACCCAGATATGTAGTAAATATTACCAAAATAAGCTAAACACACACTTTCAGACTCCTACTTATACTTATTGTTGTCTTGCTAGGTTATTAGCTTCTTAGAACTGTTTTCTTGTCTTTATTGCTGGAACCAGAGATGTGTTCGTATGTATTAGAAAAACTTTGTATGTGTAATTACCAAGTTACTATGGAGGCAAATATGTCTATTTGATTATAATTTCTCTCATTTTATAAATAACACAGAAAATTCCAACCACATTCTGCAATACAAAAGCATACATGTAGAAGAATGGTATTCTAGCTTTGGTGTTCTCATGATTCAGGGATTGATAGAATGTGCCCTTACAGAAGCTGGTGTCATTTGATGATGTGGCTGTGGAATTCAGCTGGGAGGAGTGGCAGGAATTGGATATTTCTCAGAGGACCCTGTATAGAGATGTGATGCTGGAAACCTATAGCATGCTTGTGTCCTTAGGTGAGCCAAAAATATCACATTAACTTGAAAAGTTAAGTAGGGCTTGACCTCTGGGGGTTGGTACAGTGCCTCAGCTCTTCAGTTCAAGGTGAGCACTCTATCACTTTAATAACAGCACCTTTTCAAGCTTTCTGGTGGTTAAATTGGAGATAAGTATCTCACAGCTTTCCTACTAGGGCTGGCTTTGTATGGCATTCCTCAGATCTCAGCCTACTGAGTAGCTAGGATTACTGGTTTGAACCACTGTTGCCCAGAAAATGATTTGTTTTTAATACATATGTGAATATTTATCGAACTTTCCATGCTATTTGGAAGTAAGATTCGGGTCTGTGGGAAGTGTCATTTGTTTTGAATTAAAGCTTCACGTAGATTACATACATTCTGAGGCAATTTTATATTCTTTGTTCAAGAATCCAAATCAGCAGTTTGACAAAAGTTCCAAACTGTCTTCTGTAAAGAGAAGACTGTCTTCTCAAACTTGAGGTCATTATTGTGGGTAGATATATAATGTAGAAAACATATTCGTACATACATACATACATACATACACACCTATTTATCATTATTGGAAGTATGAACTGTAAATCACTAGATCAGAGGAAGTATTTATAGTCCAAACCTAGTACTAAGATTCAGTGGTTCATGCCTGTAATTCTTATGATTCTGAAATCTGAGTCTTTCAGTTTAAACAAAAAATGCCATTGAAATCTCCATGAGACTCTTATCTCACGATAATTACTCTTAAACTGGAAGTGGAGCTAGGACTCAAACTAATAGAATGCTAACCTTGAAAAAAAATTGCATTCAAGTCACACAACCTGCAAAATTAATTCAAACCTCGGGGAAATTCAACCATGGAGCCAGTGAGAAATGAAAGAAGATTTGGGAGCAACCTTGTTAACAGGATATCTGAAATCTTAAAACAATTTTGACACAGCATGAGCAATAGGTCTTCACTCTTATTAACAGGGCACACTGGTCCTAAACCTCAATTGATTGTCCAGCTGGAGCAAGATGAAGAGTCATATATGAGAGAAGCCTCAGAAAAGAATTTCCCAGGTGAGTTAAAGAATCTTGCATAATGATCTTGGATCCAGAACCAAATTGGTAAATTCGTCTTGCTATGTACAGACCAATAATATTCCTAATTCCCTTGAGTCCCATGTGTAGCAGAGAACTAGGTCATCTTTGTGTTAGACTTGTGAATCAAAAATGCATGTAGATGCACACTGAACTGTGTAGGGCAGTAAAGGTAAAGTTATCAATTCTTTCTCTTTCTGGAAATTATTTTGAAAAACGAAAATTAGAAATGTGAAAAATGAGATTTAGTTTTCTGTGAAACTAGGACGAGGCAGGTATAGCAAATGACAATGCCAACGCTGCTATCCTCTGATAAGGATAAGGAGAGTAGAGGCCAGGATACAGAACCCAAGCTTTCAGTCGAGAGAGAATGATTAACTAGGTGGTGAGCTGATGTGGCTTTAGTTCATGAGTCTGAGGGTTTAAAAGTCTGATGAGATTCTGTCTAAGATGGAGGGAAACAAATTTTAAAATTTCTAAAGATACTTAAAATAATTCACAGTGAGAACTTATAACTGAAGAAATGTGGTTATAAAACTTTATTCTCAGGTGAAAGGAAAAGGTTTGTATAACAAAGGTATAATCTCCAAAGTTAGAAAATTCTGTTCTCCTAATCTTTGAGAAGTAAAGTAGCACAATATATAAATTGTTTTAAGAAAATAAAACAATACAAAGCATCTATTCCCCTAAGATCAAACAAAACAATTTTTGGGAAAAAAACGAAGAATGCTACATATTAAATTATGCAGGTTAAAAAGCTAGCAGTAAATAGTTTAGTAATTTGTGTAAATAATTCCTCTGACATAAAAAAGAAGAAAAACCAGAAACACAGAAAAACATTTTCCATCATAAACTGTCAGTGTTCCTCTTTTTTTATTTTGAAAATAATTTACAGAGGGGTTACAATTACATGGGTAAGTTAATGAATACATTTCTTATCAAGCATTGTTGCCTCCTCCTTTGTGTCCCGTTAACATCGCTTCCCATCATTCCCCTCCAAGCCAAAGTTGTAATGTTCATTTTTTGACATAACGTCTTGTACATCTCATTCTTAGAATAGGTCCACCTTCCCCTCCACTATTATACCTACATCAAATACAGTAAAAACGTGGGTTTTACCATGGGGGAGGGACACATAAAGAAACAAAGAAATATCATATATATATATATATATATATATATATATATATATATATATATATATATATGTTAGAAACAATAGCAAGAAAGAAAAAAATCATTTGAGTCCTTATCTTTGGGTTCGTTTTGCCTAACATCAACTTATTGACCTTTTCTGCTTGTCTCAGACATATACTAGTTATTACAAATAAGGGGTATCATGGGACCTATGTTTCTTTGGGCCTGGCTTACTTTACTCAATATTATTTTTCCAAGTCTTTCCATTTCCTAACAAATGGAGCCATATCATTCTTTCCAATGAATCCATGGAATTCCATTGTGTATATATACCACATTTTCTTGATCCATTCATCTACTGAGGGGAATTTGTGTTGGTTCCTTATCTTAGCTATGGTAAACAATGGTACCCGTATTATGGTCTTGTTTGTGATCATTTGGGTAAATGCCCAGAAGTTGGATTTCTAGGTCATAGGGAAGCTCTATGTGGAGTCTTTTGAGGAGCCTCCATTCTATTTTCCAAAGTGGTTGAACAAGTTTACACTCCCACCAACAATGCAGAATTGTTCCCTTCTGTTCATATCCCCTCCACCATCTGTTGTTACTAGAGTTCTTGACTATATTAGCTCAGTGGTAGTGTGTTTGCCTTGCCAGAATAACGCTCTGGGTTCAATTCTTCAGCACCACATAAACAGAAATAACTGGGAGTGGTGCTCTGGCTCAAATGGTTGAGAGCTAGCATTTATATGAAGTGCTGAAGAACAACACCATGACTGGAGTTCATGCCCCACGACAAAAAAGGATGTAAGGAAGAGTATTACTTTCTTAATCAATACATTGTGGTGAAAGAAATTTATTACTCATAAATCAATTCCTACTTTAATACTTTAAAATATGTAACAGTTAAGATGGGAAAAATGTCTTTACCTTTACATTAATGAGTATTTGGATCTTATTTATGATTTTTTCTTCTTTATATGACTCATTTTAGATGTTCAAAAAATGGAGCATGTAATTAAGACTTGCCAGGAAAGTCCAGATGAATGCCTGCATGATGTAGCTATCACAATTATTAACACAATAGAGCAAAGAATGAGACTAGTGACAACTTCTAATTTGACCTCAAAACAGAAGCCAGATCTGAATAGGAATGATGAGAACTCCTTAAAGATGCAGACAGACGAGTTCATTCAGTGTCAGAACATGCTCCACTACAGTGAGCCTGGTAAGATGCCTGCTGCATATATGCCTGGTGTTTCTCCTGTAGTTAAACAATCGCTTAGATATTCAGAGGGTTTTAGTCAAAATTATGATGGTCCATATTTTGAATATAGAGGAGAGAAGATATTAAATTCAGATATGATATTCTTTCCCCATAATTGGTTTTGTGTCAGAGATCCTGCCTCTCACCATAATGAATACAGAGAAGAATATGATAAGTCTGCTCTTCTTGCCCAAGAACTTTGTCAGGGAGGGAGGTTTCCAGTCACTATGCATCAGAAAAGAGACACAGGAGAGAATCCGTATAGAAGTAGTGAATGTGAGAAATCATTCAGTAAGGATTTATACCTTACAAAACCTGAGAGGAAATATCCAGAGAATCCTGATGAGTATAAGCAATGTGCAAAATCTATCTCTAAGAATTCAGAACTAAGTTCTGACCAACCTAAAACAACACCAGACGAGAAACCCTATGAATACGAAGAATGTAGGAAATTTTCCACTCAAAAGTCAGGTCTCAGAAGGCATCAAAGAACCAACAAAGAACAGAAGTTTGATGAATGCAACAAATGTGGAAAATCATTTAGAATGAACTCATACATCACTTTGCATCAGAGAAAACACACAGGAGAGAAATCTTATGAATATGACAAATGTGGAAATATTTCAGAGAGAAGCCAAACCTTACTGTTCATCAGAGAACTCATACAGGAGAGAAACCTTATGAATGTAATGTGTGTGAAAAGTCTTTCACCTGTAAGTCACACCTTGCTGTTCATCAGAGAACACACACAGGAGAGAAACCTTATGAATATAAAAATTGTGGAAAGTATTTCAGATTAAAATCACACCTTACTGTCCATCAGAGAAAACACATAGGAGAGAAAACTTATGAATGTAATGTGTGTGAAAAGTCTTTCACCCGTAAGTCAAAACTTACGGTTCATCAGAGAAAACACACAGGAGAGAAACCTTATGAAACAAATGTGGAAAGTATTTCAGACAGAAGTTTCACCTTATTCTCCATCAGTGAACACACACAGGAGAGAAACCTTATGAATGTAATGTGTGTGAAAAATCTTTCATCTGTAAGACAGACCTTACTGTTCATCAGAGAACACACACAGGAGAGAAACCTTATGAATGTAACAAATGTGGAAAGTATTTCAGAAGGAAGTTTTACCTTACTCTCCATCAGAGAAAACATACAGGGGAGAAACCTTTTGAATGTAATGTGTGTGAAAAGTCTTTCACCCGTAAGTCAAACCTTACTGAACATCAGAGAACACACACAGGAGAGAAACCTTATGAATGTAACAAATGTGGAAATTATTTTAGATTAAAATCACACCTTACTGTCCATCAGAGAAAACATACAGGGAAGAAACTTTTTGAATGTTATGTATGTCAAATTTCTTTCACCTATAAGTCATTCCTTACTGTTCATTAGAGAACACACACAGGAGAGAAACCTTATGAATGTAACAAATATGGGAAGTATTTCAGACAGAATTTTCACCTTACTGTTCATCAGAGAACACACACAGGAGAGAAAACTTATGAATGTAACAAATGTGGAAAGTCCTTCATCCGGAGTTCATACCTCAGGAAGCATAAGAGAATCCACACACATGAGAAATCTTAGGAATGTGATAACTATGGAAAATCTCACCTGGATGAAAAATAAGTTTGCATGATAGAACCAAAACCTGATAGAAGCCTTGTGAATGTAGCAAATATGCAGCCTTTTAGCCAGAAGGCATACATCATGGTTCCAAATTGAATGCACACAGGAGAAAAATCTTATGAATGAAAAAAATGTGGAAAGTTTTCAAGAATTCATAGTTAAATTTTCATCAGAAAACACACAGAAGAAAAACATTATGAACGAAACAAGTATCAAAAAAGTTCTTCACTTAGTAATCATGCATGGATGAGTGTTTATAGAGCACATAGAGCACATAAGACAAGGTATGAATAATAGCAATGTAGAAAATCCACTTTGACAGCATTGCACAGTGTTCATCAGAGAACGGAATCACATAGGAGAAACGAAAACTAAGAGGTCTAACAAATATGCAATTTTTAATAGAAGTCAGTCCTCACTACATCCAAGAACATAATAAGGAGAGAAAATGTGAGTACAATAAATGTAGACAAATATTTAGCCAGAAGTTTTAAAGGTTTCTCTACATATTTCAGAGACCTAGAGACTAGACAGTATGTTGAGTGAACATTAGAGGACGTCTTTCAAGCAGAAATGAACCTTCAGCCAGCATTAGAGCACTCATACAAAAAAAGAAACCTCTGTAAAGTATAGAGAAATCCTTCATGGCAGAATTAAGCAAGGTGTAAGGGGAAACCACTCACTGAGCCAACATTTCACATCCTCTCATTGTGTAGAGTAGGGATGATGCCCCTTCATGTTATTCAGGGGTTGGACCAAAGGGATGGGTATCAATTACTTCCAGGCTTGACAAAGAATTAAGATAGTGAAATTGTTGACTTGTGTCTTTTATATTGAGGAATGGATGTTCAAGGAAATTTAATAAACACTTCTCAGAAACAGGAGCTCTGGACCTTTGAGATTGAACTCAAATCATCCAGAGTGGTTTGGTAGTGATAGATGGGGAAGGACTATCTATCATGCTTTAATCCAAGGACATGAAAGCATCAATTTCTCCACTGTTTCCAAAAGTCCTCCACTATATATAACACTATTACTATTCCAATTCATGTTTTTAATGGAAGGTCTGTTGGAAGATAATACTCCTTGTTTATTACAAAATGTGCACAAGAATAAAATCTGTCTCATCATCTTTCATCCCCAAGTTCATGAAACATTCAGAAAACCTGAAAAATACATAATTGGGAATACATTTTCTTTGTGTGTGGATACAAGTCTTGTTGATGGAGCTCAAAGCTTAGCCACTTTCCTTAACTTCCTTTTCTCAAGGCTAACTTCTAGCACTAGAATCACAGTTCCATTTCTAGTTTCTTTGGTGGAAAAATGAAGACATGATTATTAAGCATTTGGGTTTGCATGAGTAATGCCAAAATGATTTTACTTCAAGCTGTTTTCTATTTACTACTGATGAGTCTGTTGTGAGTTTTTCACTTGTAGAAAATCCTATTGTTCTTATGAGTAATAAAACACTAGTATGGATATTGTGGAGAGTCTGTGTTTTCTCACTGTTATGGAGGGTGAAAGTGAATTTCTCAAGAGGAGCACAAGAGGAGCATATTGCTTTTTCTAGTTCGAAATTTCTAGTTCTATAAGAAATTATAAGTTATGGTTTTGCTAAATTTAATTCTGTAGGAATTAAAAAAAATTAAACTCAGGGAAAAATGATGGGCCAAAGCTACCTAGAATACTTACAGATATCCATAGGATTACAGACATAAGCAGAAAGAGGTAAGACTGTGCTAGATACTTGGCAGGATAAAATACAGGCAAAAATGATCGGTGTGGGCTGCCTGGTGTCACATGACAGGGGTGCCTGGGTGTAGGGAAGTGGTCCAGGTGCTCTGAGGGAAGCCCAGTGAAGACGGGGAGGGCGTGAAGGTGGCTTTCACAATAAATTTCCTTGGATGTTTTTTTGGGTCATATAAACTTCCCCCCCTTACCTGACCAGTATTGGGGACATTACATCATGCTATATGTCTGTTCATGTCTTGACTGTTCTTTATTAAAAAGTTTCTTCTTGTTGGCAGTTTTTTGTTTTGAACTGACTATGTGGCTCTACCATGATTAGGCAAAGTATTACTTCTAAAATTCCAAAAACTTTAAATGGTCAATTTTAGCATTTAAGTGTGCTCTATAATCTGTGCACAAACATTTCTGTCTGTCTATATGTAAAATATGTAAATAGTAATGGTTCCAAAGTTACCAAGTATTCAGCTTGCTAAAAATCTTTGTCAGTGGAAGCTGTCATTTAATCTGAATTGCTTTGTGACCTGACTATAAGCCAAATAAATAAACAGGCAGTTTTAAAAGGCCATGGGAAAGGAGTTAGAAAAGATTGTTTCCTTTCCAAAGTCAATGAAATTGGTAATTAAGTTGGCTGTTATTTATGTTATTTCTTATGTCTATCTATGCTAAGATTAAATATTGTATCTCTGACCATGACTGGTAAACTAAGGCAAAGGTTTTAATTCTCTGTTTCCTCCCCTGTGCACTGATGAACTCCCTTTATAATCAAGGGACCAAAGTGCCTCAAGATGCAGTTTGCTCCGATGCATGGGAAATACGTAACAGAACAAAGTTGTCACAGCTGCCTAAACCAGTGACACCAGCCTGCAAAAGCCAATGTGGTCTTTCACCAGTGGTCTTTAACCAGTGCATATAGAATTTTGCAGGTAACCAGTAAGAGATGTGACAGTCCATATACACTGGGAGATGCCACATCCTTGCCTAGACTCCAGCCTTGCTGAATCACACATGATGAAAAGCCTGCGAATTTGTGGTAAAAAGAGAAGAAAAAACAAGCCAATTAAGATATTTGTTTCTGGATAAAAATAAAGATGTTTGTTTCCGTAATGTTAATCACCACCATGTTAGACCATAAGGGGTGCATTAGCAAAAAATCTAAGTTGACTTAATCTCTAAAGAGCAAGAGATACTAAGTCTAGATTCTTGGTACAGAGCTACTACATTAAAATAAACTGCTAATTTGCTAAATGTAACTCATACTGTAGAAAAAAATGGCCAGTTTAAACCTTCATCCAAGAGGTAAAGGGTGTCGCGCAGTGTTTCAATGAAGAATTTAAATGCAAAGTAAAATGACTTTTCAAAAAAGATTTACAAATGGCCTCCCCATCGTCAGAAATTTGTGACGTTGTGGGTAGTGGCAGGCCTCCCAGAAAAAGGAAAGTTTAAAAGGAAAAAATGTCCTAAAGGTTGATTACAAAGTAGAAAACAAAAAATTAGGATTACCAAAATGATTATTTAATCTACTTTGCCGTTATAGGTTTTTAATAACAGTTTCCTAAAGGCCCACAATTAAGGACAGAGGACAAGTTTGTCAGACGGAATGTTGTCCTGAAATAAGTTCAAGGTAAGACCATGCTTTTAAATTTCCTTCCAGTGCCCATCGTTATTGCTTTTCCTTGGAGTAAATGTGGCCATAAGTAAAGACTCATTAAGCTGAAAAGTGGTGTGAAGACAGGCTGGGCAGACAAAGGTGCCTGTGAGATTGTCATATCTAATGTGCCAGCAGAGTGCTGAAAAGTGAAGTTGGTTTGGAGTTCCAAGTAGCAGAGGGCTAGTCTTGATCTGCAGAGTTGAGGGACAATACGCAAACCCTGAGTTCAATTCCAGCAAACAATGAAGGAAACTACTAAACAAGTATTTATCCCACCATAAAGAAAGGCATTCCTGGAATCCCGGGAATGCTGGAACATGCAGAGGCAGTAAGCTACTGCTCTTTGGATGGCAGAGATGGTATCAGATCCTGGAGTCACTTCTGCTTGGCCCTTCAAAGCTTGATCAGAGTCCAGAAGTCATGGGAAGATAATTTGTAGGCATGCCTACTGCCCATGTCTGTCTGACGTGGCAGGGACTTGCCAGTCATCTATGGTACTGGGTTATAAAATGCTAAAGTTGTAAAAAGTGAGGGATAATTGAAATCCCAAACGCTCTGTATCTGCTCAAAGTCCTAAATGGCAATCACTTTTGAGCTGGCCCAGCCAAATTAATTTATCAGTTAAGGAAAAGTGGTTGTGACCTCAGATTAGGCCCCTAATGAGATTTATCTAAAGGTCTAGAGGGGCAGGCATCTTTGGAACCACTACAGATCAGGCTCCTCAGTCAACCAGAAAAATGCATTTACAAACCAAAATGTAAAATAAGATATGCTTCTATAGCCCAAGAAAGGGTCTGTACATTTGTTAAAGGTTAAATGTTGTATGATTTTAAACAGGCTGCCCAGAGCAAGGGGCAGTACTTAGAAGGTCAATCACTTGTAGTTTAAAATATCTATCAGGTTTTACTACAAAATTCTGACGAGCAATTGTTAGTCAATTATTAACAAGTTATAGTTAACCTCTCTCTCATTGATCTCCTTGTTTCTTGAATTGGAAATATAAAGAGCTTTTATGACAAAGATTCCTTTTGCCACAGTTCAAAGCCATCCTGAACACAAAGAATCTGTCTAAAACTCTATTTCCCAGCTAATCAGCCAAGAGCCAGGCTGGAGACATGGCTCAGGAGACTCTCACCTCCAAGGAACTCTTAGGTGGTAGAGTATTTGCCTTGAGCAGAAGTGCTCAGGAACAGTGCCCAGCCCTTGAGTTCAAACCCAGTCTATGCCAACTAGGACAACCTATCCCAGCAACAGACATTGAGAACCCCCAGGACAAATTTAGTCCAGACAATGGACAAATGTGGAGAGGAGTAAGAGGAGATTACTTCCTAAATGGAGTTAATTTAAGCTTGCCATTTCAAAATTAATCAGAGCAGGGAGATCAAGAGAAATAGTTGCTTGTCTACCTAATGTCCATACCTGTCTAACTTGTGAGTGGACAGAAAGTTCCAGTCTTGCTTTGTTCCCTGCTGTTTGTATTTATAGTAGCCTCTGACTGCTATTCCTAAGCTGTCCGTCATGTTCTCTGCTACCTGATTTCCCAAAAGACCTTAGACACCCGCTTTCTGCTTTTCTGCCCTGAGTATTTCTCCTCCTCTCTAAGGGGCCACAACTGGGCTTATGCTCCAAATGGAACTTTTCCAGCCCGTGGCCAATATGTGTTCTCTATGCCATTTGTGTTAACGTTTAACTTGTTACCTTGTTAACTTGTTACTTTGTCAATTTTTGCCTGATCTTTGCAAAAGTCTCTTTTAACAGGATAACAGCCCCCACCGAGCATACCACCTGGGAACAAGTCAAGGCCATCCTGTTACTACAGGCAACTGGAGACATTATTTGGCCAAGCAATAAAGCAGGAACCCCTTACTACTTTGCCCATTTAGAGTAGGAAGACACTCTAGAAGAAATGACCTCCACCCATAAACCCCGGCTTGGTACCCCTATATTTATTAAACAACAAATTGGGGAATGTAAGCATTATGCTGACCTATGGTACTCAGCCCCACGCAGACCTGAGTTCCTCCCAACCCTGAAGTTCCCAACATTCAGCTGCCCCCTCCCTCTCTCTGCCCAGACCCATCTAAGCACCCACCTATCTCACTTCCTGCCACAGACACCCTTTCTACCTGGATAGGGACAGATGCCATGTGCTCCATCAACCAGGAAAATATGGCTTCTTCAATAAACCTTATAATAATCTTTCTCCAGTGCCTGCCTTCCTATGTGTGGTCCCCTGAGATGAATGTGAAGGATCCTTTCACCTTATAGAGACCCAGTCCCTGCCACAGTCCCTAACTCACTGAGAACCACACAAGCTATTTTTCCTTCAACACACTCTGTCCACCTCACTGTCCTGATGCCATCACTCCTTATGACCACTTCCCCAGGATCTTCCAAATCAAAGGGACAAAATTATCAGTACTCTCTTTCTCTCTCACTGTACTCTGAAAACCCATCTATAATTTCTGGATTTCCATGGCTAACATTATCTATTTGGACATCAACATAAATAAAAAGATGATGCATAATTTCGGTTTCATGAAATTCTATCACTATATTTACCTTTCCTATTGTTTATGTTGGTAGTTAGCTTTAAACTCATGGTGCTGTAATTCTTGGCTTTTATGTTCAAGCTTGACACTCTACTCATGACACATATTGTGTCATGAGTCCCCTTGTCTAATAAAGGCAGTGGAGGGGTGCCCCCTGTTATATTTATTCTTCCAAGATGTTTACAAAAACTACACTGGAATAACTATGATATTTTAAATAGAAAAAAATATGTATATATATATTGTGGGGCATGGACTCTGGGCCTGGGCTTTGTCCCTCAGCAATTCATCTCAAGGTTAGCGCACTAATACCTGAGCCACAGCACCACTTCTGGATTTTTGTATTTGTGTGGCATTGAGGAATCAAACCCAGGGCTTCATGTATGTGAGGCAAGCACTCTACCATTGAGCCACCTTCCCAGCACTATAAAAATGTTTTAAAGAATGGTTTCATCTCAGAACATTAAATAAAACTTAGTAATTTAATGGAATTTTGTTGCACATTTAAAAATAAGTAAAACATTGCAGAATTTTTTAAAAGATAAGGAATATAGATTAAGTAACAATGAGCAGTCTCATGTATAAAAGCAGCATTCAAAAAATCTGTATGAACATACTTTCATACCAATAGCTCAGATTTCCCATTCTGAGGACTTTGGACTTGCAGCTGAGCATGTCCCAACCATTCACAAATATGAACCCCTTGGCCCTGAGTGACAGTTTGAGTAGAAGTCAAAACTTCATTCATAATCTCATCATCATGGTACGAGGTCATCATAGAATGTTCACATTGAGCTCCTGATACCATACACACTTCCATAGACAGTATTTTTTTTAAAAAGTGAAACCCACAATCTCAGGTTAGTAGAATGTATAATTATACAATCATTTAAAAATGACAAAAAAGAGCAGCAATCAAAATATACTTTCACTGATTATGAAAATTTCAATGTAAAAAAAAAAATTGTATTGGAGGAAATCCCATGTCTGCAGAGCCGCGGGAGCCTGAGAGCTGGGAGATCCAGGGACAGAGTCTTAGCCCCGCCTCACAGATATTCCATGGATACTATATTTTGGAATCATGTATTTCTGTGGAAGAGTCTATCTCAGTGTTCACACCTTTGACTTCAGCACAAGATCTGCTCTTTGAGAAAAAGTTGTGACCCAATTAATTCTAGGTAAGGGCAAAAATGGCTCACATTCCATTATTTGTAAAGTGAACTGCTGTTTGCTCTCATTATTTTTGCTACACATTTTATTTGTATATAAATGTTTTAGCCAACCAAAGAACAAATGTAGAAACAAAGGTGCAGTAAAAATGAATTCCTTGGTATTCATTATTCATGTATATCAAGCAGAGCATTAAACAAAAAACCCTATGTATTTAATTGGTTTTTCGATTTTTTTTTGCTTTTGCAATTTTTTTCTTTTCTGATACGTGCCTCAAATACATATACTGTTAAAAAAAGTCATAAACAGGGAAATAACTTGAGCTGATGGCTAGCTTTGTTTAATGTTTTTGAAATTTTCATGAACAATCCAAGCATAATTGTTAAGAACACAAGTATTAAGTTCATGTAAGTGGAATAAAAAAATTTTAATGGCCGGGTGCTGGTGGCTCAGGCCTGTAATCCTAGCTACTCAGGAGGCTGAGATCTGAGGATCGCGGTTCAAAGCCAGCCCGGGCAGGAGAGACTGTGAGATTCCTATCTCCAATAAACCACCAGAAAACCGGAAGTGGCGCTGTAGCTCAAGTGGTAGAGCACTCACCTTGAGCTGAAGAGCTGAGGGACAGCGCCCAGGGCTGGAGTTCAAGCCCCATGACCGACAAAAAAAAAAAAAAAAAAAAAAAAAAAAAAAAAAAAAAAATTAATGGACTTTTTTCAACTACTTTATCTACAACTTTTTATATAAACAATCTTTTGGTTTTGAATCTCCTCTAAAGAAATTGTACATTATTAAAAAGTTGTTCCTTAGTCCCTTTTGGCAGACATTGGACTTTTACCAACTTAAAGTGCAAAGTTTATCATAACTACAAAACATAACATAAACATAACAGAAAAACCTAAAAAGAAAAATCTAACTACTGTCAACCTCCCATATTCCAACTCTTCCCCCAACTCAAAAACATTATTTTCCCTTTGGGGCAGGGAAAACTGATTGGAAAAGTAATATCTTCAAGTTAAAATTTTAGTATCTGGGGCTGGGAAGGTGGCTCAGTGGTAGAGCGCTTGCCTTGCATGCGCGAGGCCCTGGGTTCGATTCCTCAGCACTACATAAGAAAAAAGAAAAAAGCTGGAAGTGGTGCTATGGCTCAAGTGGTAGAGTGCTAGCCTTGAGCTGAAGAGCTGAGGGACAGCGCCCAGGCCCAGAGTTCAGGCCCCATGAAGGGACCCCCCCCAAAAAAAAATTAGTATCTGGCATTTTCTAAATTAAGAACTCACAATGTTCTTGGCCCATCATGACAGTGCATATTAACTGTAAATTCTGTGCTTCCAAGTCAGTTTTGGTTTGTGAGAATTTCTTGATACAGTTTGTTTTCAATTTTGGTCATTGTGTTTGTCAGGTGCATAGGATTACCTTCCTTTTTGTAGCCTTCTGTCTTGTCACCAAACATTCCTCTTCGGTGGCCATGTACTTGGGAAAAGGCCACATGAACTTTCTGGCTCTACTCACAGTCTAAGAACACTTGCTTCCTTTGCTTGCCTCCCACAAACTATTTCCAACATCCTCTACTGCAGCACATGTCTCCTTAGATGATGCAATTTTGTATCTCCTACATCCTGAATGGGCTGTCTGTCATTTTTGCCTTTAAATCTTTCTTCTTTCATTAATGATGAGGCTGTTATACCTAAATCTCACCTTACAGAATATTTCCTCGGTTCTTTACAGGAAACACCAAAGAAAAATACCATTTTTAAAAGGTGTTTTTATTCTTACAAAATGTAAGTTCTTCCAGAGCAGGGACAATATTTTCTGTATGTTATATTGTGTCTAGTAAAATATAAATGCTCAATAAAGAGTGAGGATCTGAGGCAAAAAAACCTGCTTCCTTTATTTGAATTATCAGCCATACCAATTACTTTTTTGAGTTTGATACAGTTTTAAAATAAAAAGTTATTTCAAAGACAGACAGATATATAGACACACACATATATGTATATAAACACACACATATATTGCTTTGGGGTTAACTGTAAGATTACAGTTACATAATTTGAAATATAAAAATCAATGCTATATACAAATCAGTATAAACTCATCCAGTTAATTGAATTCACCTCTATCCTATGATTCTTTGGGTCTGGCTTGTTTGACTTATTATGTTTTCCAAGTGATTCTATTTCCTTACTAATGTGTCAATGTCATTCATTCTGACAGAAGCATAGAGTTTGGTTGTGAATATGTGAATATATATGACATTTTCTTGATCCATCATTGCTGGGTGATAGGGGAGCTTTATTGAGGAACCTCTATACTTCATTACAGAGTATTTGAACAAGTTTACATTTCCACCAAAAGTCTAGTAATGTTTCTTTTTGGCCACATCTCCACCAGCCCAGCATCTGTTAGTATTAATTTTCTTCATAATGGTTATTCTAACTGGGGTGAGGTGGAATGTCAATGTTGCTTTGATTTGCATTTCTTTTATTATCAGAAATTTTGCATATTGCATCATGTGTCTCTTGGCCTTGCATATTTCTTCTTCAGAGAGGTTTCTCTTTACCCACTTAGTAAGAGGGTTGTTGTTTCTTTCAAAATTTTTTTTAGGTGTGTTAACTTTTGGGACTCTAAATATATTTGAGATATGAGGCAATTGTGTGTTGCAGAGCAACTAAAGTTCTTCTCCCAATCTTTGTGCTTTTTATCTATCTATATAAATTCTCTTCTTAGTCAGATTTGGTATGGATCTGTCAAGTCTGTTTATTTATTTAAAAAAACAACTCTGATATGTTGATTCTTTCTATGTTTTATTTTGACCATATTTATTTATTTCTGATTTTTTTTTCTGTCTACTGCTTTGGGTTTTGGGCTTCTTCCTGTTTTCAAGGAGCTTGAGATACATAATTAAAATATTAATTTGAGATTTCCTCAATTATTGATGTAGGCACTCTGAGCTATAAATCCTCCAGTAATTACTACAAATACCCGAGGAGCTGGTATTTTGTGTGTGTTTTTGTTAAATTCTAGAAAAGTTCAGATTTCCATTCTAATCCCTTCAGTGTTGCACTGGTCATTCAGCATCTTTTTGTTCACTCTTCATGGGTTTGACATTTTTTTTTGCTTTAGCTGTTTAATTCTAAGTTTATTCTGTTATGGTCTGACAAGATATGGGAATTCAAATAATTTTTCTTTCAATTTGGACAGAATTTCTGTGTGACTTAGGATATGTTCTGTTTTGGAGAATCTTCCATGAGCTGATGTGAAGAATGTATATTCTGACGCTGAATGTATATTCTGTAGATGTCTCTTAGGGCTAGGTCGTGATGCTGAATGTATATTCTGTAGATGTCTGTTAGGGTTAGGTGGTCAATAAAGTTATTTAGGTCTGCAGTTTCTTGGTTGAGTTTTTCCTGGATAACAAATCCATAGATGGGCATGATGTGTTGAGATGTCCCTTTTGGTAAAGTAGAATTTGGTTGATGAAATAGAATGCTCCAGGAATCAGGTCATTGATATTTAGACTGGCTATATCTCCTAATTGAGAGTTGCCTTTATCAATATGTAATGTCTCTTCCTAATAATTTTAATTTGAATTCTATTTTATCTTATGTTAGTAATCCTACTGAGGCCTGTTTATGGTGTCCATTTGCTTGAAAATTCTCCTTCCAGCCTTTTAGTTTGAGTACGTGTTTGTTTTTGTCAATAAAATGTGTCCATTTTTTTTGATACTACTATCTAATCTATGTCTTCTATATGGAAATTTAAATCCATTCATATTGAGAGTTAAGACAGAAATATCTGATAAGCCCTGCTATGTTATACCCCTGCTGTTAGGAGCTGTTCCTCATCTACTGTTAATATATTTACCTTGTTCTCTGGTAGGGAGCATTTTATATAACCAGTTCCTGTTCTTCTTGATCTTCTCTATGTAGGATATATTTGATTAATTTCTATCTAGCTGATTTGCTGGATATACCTTGTTTCAAGTTTTCTTTGTCATGAAATATGTTTATATATCCTTTAAATGTAAAGGAGTGTTTGGCTTGGGATGAAATGATAGATGTTTACCCTTAATGTTTGTCATATATCATGTCAGGCTCTCCTTTTTATCATATCAACTAAGAAATCTGTATTTATTCTGACTGTATGTTCTTTATAAATAATCAGTCATTTCGCTCTGGCAGCTGTAAGAATCCTTTTCTTGATCTTTAATGATCCTCTAATGGATTATCATGTGGTGGTGGATTTTTCAGTTGTAGAATTCTCTATTTGGAGTTCTAAAGGCTTCTCTTCTCTGAATGAGCTTATCTTTTTGGATGTTTGGCATGTTCTCTGCTAGAATTCTGTAATTTGTTTCTCATCAATTTAGCTTCCTGCTCTTCGCTTTCTTGACACCTATCTCCCCGAAATTTGATCTTCTGTTTATTGAAGTTCTGCAAAATCATTTCTTATTTCTTGGATTTGTTCTAAATGATTATCTCCCCTTTCCTACTAGACTTATTCTGTCTTTGACGCTGAGATTACCTTCTATGTCATCTATTTGCTATGGAGATTTTCTACTTTGTTTTTGATATCCCCATCTTCTAATTGGTCATTTTTAGGGGGTCTTTCTCTTTATTAAAGCTTTGTTTTAGGTCCTGTATGGACTTTCTGTACGTATTTTCTTTGGGTGGGGGAGTGTCAATGGTTGTTTTCTGTGTCTTCTCTCATATCTTTTAACTAGGCATCTATTTTTTCTTGGACTCCCTTGCCTTCTCAGAATTTTTTTATCTTTCTGTTTGTAGTCTCCATGAATTATTTTGCTAATTTTTGGTTGGTCTCATCTTGTTCACAATTTTCCTTGTAGAGGTTTTCTATCTTTCCATTAATCACATTTTTCAGCAGTATTTGTAATGTATTTTGATAACTAACTTCAAGGTCCTTGTCTGTTCCAATGCCTGGTTATTTACTATGTGAATTATACTACCATGACATCATTTTTATTGTATTTTTCTGATTTGTTCTGTCCATTTGAAGGTTTTATTTTGGGGAATCTATGATCTTCATACAAGACACTCTGTGTTCTTGGTTGATTTGCCAGGTGTTGGTTTTCTGTTATGATTTGCTTTTCTGGAATTAGGTTTTTGTCTAGTCCATTAAGTGTAGGAGTAGAAACTAGTTGAGGTGAGATATTGTGATGTTAATACTTGTGGTTCCAGCCACAATTCACACTGTCCAGTAATATGGTGAATTGTCTCTGTAGATGGATGTGGCTTTCTCTGATGTACATTTCTGTTTCTGCTTTTTTCCATGTTGCCCTATTTCCACACTGCAGATGTGCTTTTGAATATGTTGGCCAACACAGTCACGGCAGTCACTTACCTGTCTGGGTAACTTTTCATAGATTTTTGTTTTCTTCTGAAGACTGTATAAACTTATAGCTGACTTGGTGTGACCCTCTAGACCTGGAGTACCTGCTAGGATTCTAAATCTCTGTTTCATTAGAGAGAGCTAGGGTAATTTTCTGTTGTTCTTCTGTCATTGTTTTCGCTCTTCCTCAGATTTATTTATTTATGTACCTTATTTTGTGTGTGGGGGTCCAGACGTGGGGCCTGAACTCTGGGCCAGGGTGCTGTCCCTCAGCTCTTCAGCTCAAGGCTAGCACTCTACCACTTGAGCCACAGTGCCACTTCCTTTTTTTTTTCTTTTTGCTTATGTGGTGCTGAGGAATTGAACCCAGTGCTCCAGGCATGCAAAGCAAGCGCTTTACCACTGAGCCACCTTCCCAGCCAGATTTATTTATTTTTATTGTGATCTTTTCACATAGTTTAGGATTTGTGATTGTTGTATCAGGTTATTTTTGTTTTTCTGTTTGTGTTACTTTGAAGTAGTGATTTCAGGCTTGTATGAAGAGACAGTAAAGTATAAAGTTATGCTAATATATTGAAGGAAAGAGAGTTGGGGATAAGATGAGAAAAATATATTGTGTAAAACTGCAGCATATTTTAAGAAGAATGACTAATATCAAAGTTACAATGAATGAAAACTAGTGTCAGTGTTACTTTAAATATTCTGATATAATTTGGTTTAAAGTGAGTTACTATTTTAGTTCTGGTTAGGGTTAGGGAAGGACAAGCTTTGGCTAAAATTTAGTTTTCGACTAAGAAGTAGAAGCAAAAAATGTGTGATTGATTAAATAGAGACAATTTTCCTTACATTAATCATTTGGTTTTAATTCAGATTGTGATAAGCATTAGGTTTCTGGTTAAAGGGGGTTGAGGATAGAGTAAAGAAATGGATTAAACTGGTGGCTCATGCCTGCTATCCTAGCTACTCAGGAGGCTGATTTCTGGAGATCAGAGTTCAAAGCCAGCTCGGCAGGAAAGTCTGTGAGAATTTTATCTCAAATTAAGCATGAGAGAAACAGAAAGTGGTGATGTGGCTCAAGTGGCAAAGTGCACACCTTGAGCTGAAGAACTCAGGGATAATGCCCATGCCTAGAACTCTGGGATAGGATCTAGGCCCAGAGATCAGGCCCCACGACCAGCAAAACAAAAATAAAGAAATGGGGAAAATGTTAGGTAAATTTGAACTTATTTTAGTTTCTAGGAATTCAGGAAATGCTGGGATAATGGAAGTACAATATATTTCATTATATTAGGATTTGAGATCAATGGGTAAAATGATTCCTTTTATTGAATAAGATAGGTTCAGAAATAAGAGTGAGAAAATCTGTAGGGTTTTGGAAAACCTGCAATTCATTTCAAGAATTACAAGTGGAATTTTAGTTAGGAGAACACAAAGTGAGGATTTTTCATAAATTTTAGAATTGGGATAGCATTAGTGTCAAGGTTATGGTTAGGATTCCAGCCATGGTTAGGGTTAGAGTGAAGGAAAAAAATGCTCAAATTGAAGGTAAATTTTCAAATAAGCCTGGTAAGAATTAGAGTGAATGTCAACTAGAGTATTGCTACAAATATTAGAATTTACTTGCAATTAGGCTTATGTTTATTCTCAGTGTTCCAGTTAAGATTATGTTAGTGTTAGAAAATGACTAAGATATTCGAAAAAATTGAGACCTATGTTTGGAAGTCTTATTTGAATCAAGTTAGGATGAGTGAAAACTAGTGTACTTGTGTGAGTGTTAGTATTGACATACAATTGGGATTAAGATCAGGGTCATATTTTGTTATGATTTTGATTAGTGTTATGAATAGGAATTTTTTGTATAAAATTGAGTTTTCACTAACAAATAGAAGCAAAAAATGTCAGGCTGAATAGTAACTAGAGCATTATCATTATATTTATTTCTAAGTGATCGTTCTTGTAATGATTAACGAGAGTTTTCCAGCCAGGTTTAAGTTGAGAGTTAGCTTTAAGTAATGGACTAGATGGTAAGTAAATCTAAAACTGTTTTAGGATACAGTAGTTTAGGAAAGGTAGATCAATGGATAATACAGTATTTTTAATGATAAGAGAATTTGAGGACAAATAACATAATGGTTCAGGTTAGG
Organism: Dipodomys merriami; assembly: GCF_024711535.1. Taxonomy (NCBI): domain Eukaryota; kingdom Metazoa; phylum Chordata; class Mammalia; order Rodentia; family Heteromyidae; genus Dipodomys; species Dipodomys merriami. The sequence goes on along the minus strand of NW_027202982.1, from coordinate 1,247,052 downwards.
GAACAAGATAACTTTAGAGGTAAAGTCAGGAAATTTTTGGGAATTAGGGCAAATTGAAATTCATTTCCACAATGCAAATTGGAGTTTTCGATAGAATGAATAAAAACTAGAGTATTTTTCTTAAACATTAATATTGGACTCTCATTAGGTGGAAAGTTAGGTTTCAGTTCCACCTAGGCTTAGTTTTATCATTAGGCAAATGGAAAATTTAGGGTCAAACTGGAAGTAACTCTTCAAATAACAAGTCAAGTTAGAATTAGGATGAATATGAAATAGGAAACTGATAATAATATTAGGATTAGGGTATGATTAATGTGAGGGTTAGCCTAAATGTTCCAGTTAGGATTCAGGTTAGAAAAATGTCAAGATATTGAGTAAAACTACAAACTATTTTAAGAAAGATGAGTTGAAACAAAGATGGGAGGAATAAAATCTAATGTATTTGTGTGGCTTTTTGAATCCAAAGGCAATCGGTTCTAGGGTTAGGGTTATTTTTCGAATTGATGAACTAATGAATTAAAGGCACAATTATTTCATTCTTACAAACCAAGACAGTCATGATTTTGAGAACAAACTCAATTTTCTGCATGAAAATGTGTCTTGTAACCAGGATTAAATAATAATGAACAGGGTGTCATTTATTAAAATTAGGTAAGTTGATGATACATACAAACACATAGGATAGTAACACAGTCATGTTACTGGGAAAACAGATATTCTACTTGCTCTAGCTGGGAAATATGTGTGTGTATGTGTGTGGGAGGATGAGGGTGTGTGTACCCCCACAGGTTTTCAACTCAGGCATGAGTCCTTTTGTCAGCTTAGTCTGTGCAAAGATGGCACTAAACCACATAGCCACAGGTCTTCTTCTGTCTTTTTAGTAGTTAATTTGAGATACAGATCTCATGGATTTTCCTGTCTGGACTTACTCTTCTTTTCCCCAGAAATCCTTGATTAGTGTTACTGTGGCTGCTACCACAAAGTGACAATTCATTAAACTGGGAGCAATATGGAAGTGCTTGTACAATATATAAAGTAACCAGTTGATTAATTTTGGAGAATCACATTAGATTGCCTTCAAATAAATTGTTTCTGATGAGTTTATCTGAAGCCCAAAGCATAATCAAAACCTACTAGCTACAATGTATGAAGTAGCACATATTTATTGTGTAGAATATGTACAATGAATTACATCCTGAATCAAAAGTCTTTCTTGGTTTGCTACTTAAAAAACAAATCAGAAATAGAGTGTCATTTAAATGAAGTCCAGACTGGAGGCCTGTAGCGAGCAAGGAGAGCATCTGCTCAGTGAGCACAAGGCATGGAGCCCAACCCCTAGGACCATAAAGGAAGAAATAGAAGAAAGTGAAAATGTAGGAGAAAGAGGAAAGGAAAGGAAGAGGAAGGGGCAAGAGAAGAGGAAAGGCATAGAAGGAGGAAGAAGAAAAGGTACAGAGAGAAAGTAGAGGGGAGGAGAGAAGGAAGAGTGAAACAGGACCCTGGGGAAAAGAGCAGGAGAGGAGACAGGAAGAGGAAGATAAATGCAATATAACAACAAGAATTCTTGGAAAACATTTTGCATAAGTGATCTGCAGGATTATTTTCTAATCAGAGAGAGAGATACCACAATGACAATATGGGTGATACCTCTTGCTCGGTCATTTTATTCTTTTTCTCCAGTGAGGAGATCAAAAGAAATCCTGAGTTTGGTATTTTACAGATACACTTCAGGATTTCTTTTTCATGAATCAAACATGGGAAAGAACTAGATGCAATCACCCTTAATTTAAAAAGGAATAGAAGCTATATTTATTTGTATTACTGTGTATGAAGAAATTCTGGAGATTTCTGGCTAATTCAGAGGGCCTCATGCCAAAATATAGGGCAAGAGGAAAGTAAAACTGTTTTTAAAGTGTAATAGGTTATAATTGATGCAAAGTTTTACTGGATGTCTTTCCTTTTTATTTCTTTTTGCCACTTGTTCAGTGCTGCTGCAAGGCTGCCTTTTCAAGACACCACGTGAGGATATGAGGGCGATCTGTCCGCGACATCTGTCACCCCATTGATCGCCAGGTTTGATTCGGCTGATCTGGCTGGCTAGGCAGGTATCCCCTTCCTCCCTCACCACTCCATGTGTGTCCCTCCCAAAGCTGCGAGCTTGGTCGAAGAGGACGACCATCCCCGATAGAGGAGGACCTTTTCAGACCACAACAGAATAAACTTAGAATTAAACAGCTAAAGCAACAAAAGGTCAAACCCATGATGAGTGAACAACACACTCTTTTATGACCAGTGGGGCAGTGAAGAGATTAGAATGGAAATCTGAAAGTTTCTGGAATATAGCAAAAATGAACACACAAAATATCACCTCCTCTGGGACATATTAAATGCAGTACTTTGTGGAAAATTTATAGCTTTGAATGCTTACATCAAGCAATTGGGGAAATCTCAAATCAGTATTTTAATTATGTACCTCAAGCTCCTTGAAAAAAGGAACAAGGCCAAAGCCAAGTAGACGGAAACAAATAAAAAAATTAAATCAAAAGACAAAGATCAACAAAACAGAGCTGGTTCTTTCAATAAATTAACAGACTTGACAGACCCTTACCAAAGCTGACTAAAAAGAGACCTTATGTAGATAGAAAGATAAGTAGAAAACACACCGATTGGGAGAAGATCTTCAGTTGTTCTGCAACACACAATGGCCTCATATCTCAAATACTCTTAGAAGCACAAACGTTAACCCTCCCAAAAACACAAATCCTTAAAGAAACTACAACCCTCATAATATAAGGGGGCTTAAGATTTAAAGAGAGACCTCTCTGAAGAAGAAATATGAATGACCAATGGACACATGAAGAAATATGGAACGTTCCTGGCCATAAAAGAATTGCAAATCAAAGCAACATTGAGATTCCAAGTCACCCCAGTTAGAAGGACAATTATGAAGAAAATTAATAATAACAGATGCTGGGCTGGTGGGGAATGGGGCCAAAAGGAACATTATTGGCCTGGTGGGGAATGTGGCCAAAAAGGAACATTACTGCACTATTGTTGAAAATGTAAACTACTTCAAATACTCTGTAAAGAAGTACAGAGGTTCCTCAATAGAGTTGTCCTATCACCCAGCAATGATGGATCAAGAAAATGTCGTATATATTCACAACAAAACTCTGTGCTTCCATCAGATGAATGACATTGCCCCATTTGTAAGGAAATGGAATAATTTGGAAACATAACAAGTCAAACAAGCCAGACACAATAAAGTCATAGGCTACATATTTTCACTCATTTGGAAAAACTAGAATATGTCTAGGATATTCACAATAGCTCAATAGCAATATGCTATTGAGCTGTAGAGAAAGTGCACATCCTTTTCTCATTCCTGATTTTAATGTCTTCATGCTTCCACCATTAGGTAAATGCTAATTATCTCTGCCATATACATACTATGTATTATATTGAGGAATGTTCCATGAGGAATGTTCCATGTATTTCTAGCTTCTCAGACCTTTTAATCATAAAGTTGTATTGGAGCTTGTTAAAAACTCCATATAAAATGATGCTTATACAAATGAGCTCCAAGAAATGGATACAAGATGATGGTGCAGTGAATTGTTTTTAGTTGTTTCTATTTAGATTTACCCTTTGGTTTATTCCCTGTAGTCACTGTTTTTGATTTATGTACCCTTTGTCTTATACATGTTAGTCTGATTTGTGGAAGGGAAGGGAAATCACAGAAATAGTGGGACAAAGATTAACCAAAGCAACAATGATATACACTAGACCCTATGTTACAAATGAACTTTACGACTTGTGGGAGTGGGATGTCAGGTTTGGGGAAGCAGGCAAAAATGAAGAAGGGGTAACACTGTTAAAAATGTACTCATTACTTATGTAACTGTAATCTACCCCTCTGTATATCACCTTCATAATAAAAAATACCCAAAGCAATAAGAGAACTCATCCAAATAGAGAAAATTAAAGACAAAAATGAGACCAAACAACAGATATAACCAAAATTGAGAATGATATAAGAGAGAACTTTGAAAAACTTATGCCAACCTCCTGGAGAATCCTGGAGAAATTGATGCTTTCCTATACTCGATCTGAACCAAGGAGTAACACATATGAAGAAATGAAAATGAAATGTCAATAAACCACATCCCATTCAAGAAAAATCTAGGACTCAATGAATGTACCATGAAATTAAAGCCTGCAAAGAACTTACAATACACAGATCTAAGTCTTTAATGGAATAGAAAGGGAAATGGAATTATCAAACACATTCTATGAAGCTAGAATTAGACTCTTCGCCAAATCACATAGGGACTCACCAAAAAAAGAAAACTTTGAACCCAACTCTTTGACAACAATGATGCAGAACTTCTTAATAAAATTCTCACCAACCAATTCCAGCAACTAACAGAAAAGTTATATTGTATAATCAAATAGGATTCATACTAAGATACAATTGGATTCAATATTCTTGTCAATAAACATCATACAAACCATCAGCAGAAGAAGGGACAAGAAACACATGATTGTCTGTAGGGATGTAGAAATAGCTTTTAACAAGCTCTAATACAACTTTATGATTAAAAGTTCTGAGAAGCTAGAAATACATGGAACATTCCTCAATATAATACATAGTATGTATATGGCAGAGATAATTAGCATTTACCTAATGGTGGAAGCATGAAGACATTAAAAATCAGGAATGAGAAAAGGATGTGCACTTTCTCCACTACTCTTCAATATGGTAGTCGATTTATAGCAAGAGCAATAGGCAAGAGAAAAACATAAGTATTCAAATGATTTTTTTCCTCTCTTGCAATTGTTTCTAACATATTTATAAGACGATTTCTTTGTTGCTTTGTATGTCCCTCCCCCATGGTACAATCCATGCTTTAACAGTATTTGATGTTGGTATAAATTGTGAAGGGGAAGGGAAAAAAGAAATCGTTTAAATAGGGATACAGGTGGACCCATTTCAAAATGAGATGTGCAAGTCGTTGTGTCGAAAACCGAATTTTACAACTTTGGTGCGGGATGGAGTGAGGTTTGGGTGGGGTGGGGGGAGTATGGGAAGGTATGGGAAGGGGAAACAAAGAGGAGGCAACAATGCTTGATAAGAAATGTGCATGTTATCTTGCCCATGTAATTGTAACTCTTCTGTACGGTATTCTCACAATAAAAATATAAATAAGTAAATAAAAAGAAAAGCATAAAGGGGATCCAAATAGGGAAGAAGTAAACCTATCCCTTTTTACAGATGAAATGATACTGCATTTAAAGGTCCCGATAACTTATTTCAACAATCTCCGATGAGTTAATTGCTTTCAGAAATATTCGTTTGTGCCAAGAAATACAGATATCCTTTGATTTTTATTACAGTCGGATATTAGGACTCTCACAGAAACCAAAATCAGAGGATGCTAATTAATCTGATAAAATGCATAATAAAATTTTATAATTAATATACCATGAAAAATTTAATATTAATAACATTAAAAATAATTGTATTCCCATTATATAATGTATTGAAATCCTTTAGTTTCATCAATTTTTAGAATATAACTAAATGTAAATTGTTTGCAAATGGTATTTGATGATGTATAAAAAATGAGAAAGAGATTTGCATACATATTACTACAGATGCAAACAGATTCACCTGGTCATTTATGATCCTTCATTTGTTGGGTTCATTCATGCATGGAGAACATGCAAAGAAGTGAAAATTGCAAACTTGATTTTACTAAAGTATTAATTACATGGAGGTTATGTTGGGCTAAATAGATTTTATGAATTAAATTGTTTTGACCCATCCTTTCTCCCTCCCTTCCTTCCTTTCTTTCTTCTTTGCTTCCTCCTTCCTTCCCTCCTTCCCTACCTCTCTCTCTCTTTCTCTCCTTCCTTCCTTTCTTTCTTTCTTTCTTTCTTTCTTTATTCTTTCGTCCTACATTCCTCTCTTCCTTTTACTCAGAATATCTCTTATGGCTATAGAAAAATCCCAACTGTTGTACTCTAAGGTGTTGTGAGTAATTATAAACAATAACTAGATTAATGTTAATTTTAATAACCTATGTTATATCAACAAAAATTATACTAAAAACAACTTCTCAAATGTTCCAAGATAAGTAACAAATATTACTTTTCATGATATTGTTTATTTCTTCAAACTAAAATAAGCATTTAGACATAATATTGTGTGTGTGTGTGTGTGTGTGTGTGTGTGTGTGTGTGTGTTGTTCTTGTGATTTTAACTCAAGAACTATCTCTTAGTTGTTGTTTTTTTTTTTCCTCAAGGATATTGCTCTATCATTTGAGTCACCATTCTATTCCTGGCTTTGTGTGTGTGTGTGTATGTGTGTGTGTGTGTGTGTGTGTGTGTGTGTGTGTGTGTTGTGATGTGTGTGTTTGATTAATTGAGATGTGTCTCACAAACTTTCTTGGCAAGGCTGACTTTGAACCCCATCTTCCTGAGTAGCGAGAATTACAAGCTTCATACATCCATATTTAGCACAGATTTAATATATCTAAGAATAAAATAAATTGTATTATTTGTATTCTAGAGGCTCAATTTAACAAATTAACATTTAGATATTTATTGTTATTAAACCTGAACTTGCATTGTGAAAAATATTTTTCATTTTTATGAAAAAATATGCACTCAAAGGTTTAAATGACAGAATCTTTAAATAAATTGAAATATTCTAATATTCAAAAGCAAAAAAGAGTATTGTTAATCAAATTTCTCATGTAAGCTAAAAACAAAAGGCTCTGGAAGGCTGAATGATACAATTTTTCATTAAATTAAACATTATATACTGTGGTCACATGAATTTATCTTCTTTTAAACCTAATCTTTTTTAGGTTTTGTAAATTCATACATTTTGTGAGTATATAAAAATCTTGATTACAAATCATGTATTTCTGAGGTTTGATTACCAAGTCATTTCAGAGAAACACTGAATTTCATGTATTTTATGTAAACAGTGATTTTTAGAAATTGAATCAACCTCAGTATAACTAAATCAAGATATTTAATCACTTATCCAATTATTCCTATAGACTTGAAGATAACTAATTTTTGAATGGTAGGAAATTCATATTATACCTATTCTTTAAAGAATAATTCTGATAAATGATCATGATAGTATTTATTTTTCCTTCAATTTGAAGTAAAGAACCTCACTAACGATGACAAATACTTGAATGGAAATGCCATAAAATTATGAAAAATTCAAGTCATTATGAGTTAGATGAAATAGTCATTTTTGAAGGTCACAAAATGAAATCTCTAGGAGCTTACTTGTCTATTAAATAAAATGTATTTGAGCTCAAAATATTTCCTTCATCTCTCCAGCAATGGTATAAGCAAACCACCTCTATGCCAAATAGCATCTCTCATATTTAGGAACAGAAGTTATCACAATTGTATAGAAAGATCTACCCAGAAATTAAATCTGAAATAATAAAGGATTAGGATTAATAATTAGGTTTCACTATGTTGCCATAAAGAGGTGAAACCTTTCAAGTGGGCGTAGTTATAGAGAACTTGTGATCAAAGAAGATTTAAGATCAAAGTCCTTTCTTCCTCTTTCTTCATTTACTTCTCTGTTTCCTTCTACTTTTCCTTCTTCCTCTCCTTCTTCCCCTCCTCCCCTTTCTCCCTATCCTACTCCTATTTTTCCTTTTCTTTACTGCCTCACTTCCATGAATACACATAATCCATCACATGTTCCTGATATGGGGTAGTGTACCACCACCAACCAAAAGCAATGATGATAAGAAATGTAAATTGAAATGTATAAAATCAGAAACCAAGATTAATCTTTCCTCCTTTGAAGTTAATTTTATAAAGTATTTTGTCATATTAATAGGAGACTGACACAGCATGTTCTCATTTATTATAATGGATAAGATTTACTGGAAATAAATCTGGCCAACATTGTCCTAACGAAATAATTGATTAAATTAATATTTTATTTGGACAAATCTTCTTTAAAATATCAGATATACTTCAATAAGAGGCAAAAAATGTGTTCAGAGGGAGAGAGTAGAGGCGAAGCTAGAGGCTAAACAAGCTCTCGCATAGAAAGCAGTTTTACTGTTCCAGTGAACAGTCCTAGGCTACAGAATCACACCAAGTGTCCCATCACAGTACAGAGAGTTTGGCCAGAGAAGGAAAATCCAGGCAAGGAGACAGATCAGAGCACTTGCTGGTAGCCACGGTTGTGGCAGCTGTGGCAGCAGTGGCAGCTGCCATAGCCGGCATACCTATAACACAGATTCCAGGACAAAGATGCCAGACACAGTGGGACAGCAGATTCTACTCAACACCAGTAAGAACTGACAAGGTGCAGATATCTTCATACTGCAGATTGCAAACCAGAAATGGCCCAGGAACCAGTAAGAACTGACAAGGAGCAGATATCTTCATACTGCAGATTGCAAACCAGAAATGGCCCAGGAACCAAGACTCTGACATGACTAGAACGCTGACATCCTTACTCCTTCTCAGGGAGCTAAGGAGGTAGGACCATCACCGGAGATCTCCAAGTTTGATACTGACAAAGGCCCATTTGAACAACTATCTCCAACTCCAGACTTGGAAGAAAACAAGACCCAGGAACCTGACTTGACAGGATCAATTCCACCCAAGAGAAGTCACCCAGCCCAGGCAAAGAAGCCCGGACCTTGGAGGAGTGACTTTCTTCACTGGGTAAACAGAGCCAGAGGCTGCCCCTCCCTACAGCAGGTGAGACAATCAATTAAAATTCAGTAAACATAAACCCTGAGAATGGCTCCAGGCTGGGCTGTGTGTGTCTTGGGAGCTAACACCTCAGGGAAAAGCTACTGTTTTCTGAAAGGCCTCAACCCTACCCAGAACCTAACCTTATTACAGCATCTCAAAATTAGAAGAAACAGCCATCTCCCTCTTTCGTGATACTCAAAGCAGATCTCCCTCCCACTGAACTATTCTGGGAGGAGGATCACAAAATTCTGGGTAATGGCGAGCAATTTTCTGCCTGCTCAAACAAACTGACTTAAGCAACTAATAAAGCCACAGGAAAAACAAACACCACAAGCAGACCAGATACTCCACCAAGAGACTGGTTATGGACACAGGGGAAATAGAGTATCTTCACATTCTACCCCCCCAAAAATAAAATCAAAGAACTTTTTTTGTACCTTTCTTTAATTTTAATTTTTTAAAAATAATATTTTCTATTAATTTTTTTCTTCTCATCATTATTATTTTAGGTGTAAATGTGTGTGTGTGTGCTTTTAAAAAAATCTCATCTGACCTTTTGGTCCTTATTTTTTTTTCATTTTTTTCCCTTTCTTTTTTATGAGACTTAATTGCTATTCTGATCATCCCCAGATATTTACCCATCGTCGAATATTAGACCTTATGCCCCGTTGTTTACATACATAATCCAGAAATTTATTACTCAGTTCACAACCTCTTAGGTTAAAATTCTTTAAGAGCAGTATTATGTCTCTTTATACCTATATAATTTTCAAGTAACTACTTTTAAGAATTTTTATTTTTTAGTTTTTTATGTCTCCTTTCTATCCCTCCTTTCCTCTCATCCTATCCTTTTCTTCTCTCAATATCATCTTTAAACACATAATTTTTAAGTGTTTCACATTTTAAATTTAAATTTTTGTATTTCCATTTTTTTCTTTTTTTTTTCTTAATCATGCTTCTATCATTCTGTCTAATCCATTTCCCTCTCTAAGATTAGAACTTGGTTAAATTCACTATCCTTTTACCTCTCCAAATCCCTCTAATCCTATTTTTGCCCACATTTCTTACTAAAATAAATAATTTGTGGTTTGCCAAATTCTTCTTTGCTGTTCTTAGCTCATTAAGCCATAGTTTTTTGATGTTGAATAGATTGTATCTGTTGAACTAGATTGTATCTGCTGACTTTTGTCTGTGCAACTACAGAACTTTGATGATGCTTGCCTTAAAATTTTGTTCTAACAAAAAATTGGTGTTACTTTCATACCAAATAGGCAGAACAAGAAGGAAAAGCACAAGGAAAATGACAGGTCCAGGTATCTGAATTCCCACTCATGAAAATCAGTTGACAGCATAGTTAATGAATAAACCAGAAGAGAGTTCCCAAAAATCTCCACAAACACTACTGGTAAACATGATGAATGAAAAGATTGAAAACCTGCAAAGGATTCAATGTGAGCATGATAGGGAGAGAGAGGGAAACCAAAGATTAATACTGGAATCTCATGAGAGTGAGGAAGCTACTCAAAGATTGATACAGGAATTGCGTGAACAGGTTGAGAACAGTTAAAAAGAAATAAAGGAATTTCGTGAGCAGACTGAGAACAGTCAAAGAGAACTACAGGAATTGCATGAACATGAGGAAGCTAATCAAAGAGTAATACAGGACTTGGGAGAGCGAGATGACAATAGAAAAAGATCAACGCAGGCATTCATGGAATCCATAAACAGAATGCTGAAAGATTTCATGGAGACCACAAAGTGAATACTGAATGTAGCCCAACAGAAAGAATGTGTGTCCAGGAAAACCATAACCAGTCAACTAAGTGATTTGAGAATAAACACTGAACCCCAAATTAAGGAGGTAAAGAAGTTCATACAAGATCTAAGACAAAGCTCCAACAAAGAATTTGAAGCCATCAAAGCTGACCAGTTAGAAGGAAAAGATATAAAAAACAAAGTAGAAAGTCTCGACAGTAAGTTAGACCATGCAGAGGAGCAAATCTGAGGGATTGAGAACAGCCAGGTTATTACAGAGAAAGAATACAAACTATCCAAGGGAAATCCAAGAAATATGATAGATCTATTCAACACTTGGAAGACACTCTCAGAAGGCCTAATCTGAGGATAATGTGTGTAGAGGAGCACCTAGAGACAGAATTTCTTTTTTGGGTCCGGTTTTGGTGCCTGAACTGTGGGCCTGGGCGATGTCCCTCAGCTCTTCAGCTCAAGGCTAGCACTCTACCACTTGAGCCACAGCACCACTTCCGGCTTTTTTTCTTTTTTCTAATATGGTGCTGAGGAATCAAACCCAGGGCCTCATGCATGCAAGGCCAGAGCTCTACCACTGAGCCACCTTCCCAGCCCCCAGAGACAGAATTTAATGGTCTAGGAAATTTGGTTAACATGATCATAGCAAAGAACTTCCCAAACATGCAAAAAGATAGGCCTATTCAGATACAAGAAACTTTTAGAACCCCAAATAGACCCAACTAGCACAGGATATCTAACCAGTACATTATAATCCACACAGGATCAATTCCAAGGAAAAAAACCTAAAAGCTGTCAAGTAGAATAGATCAACTACTTACAAAGGGAAACCAATTAGCATCACCTCAGATTTCGCAGCAGAGACAATTAAAGTAAGAAGAGCCTGGAATGATGTAGGCCATGTCTTAAGACGAACAACTATCAATCAAGCATACAGTACCCAGCTAAGCTCTCCTTCATAACCGAAGGTCAAATAAAAACCTTCCATAGCAAAGAAAAACTGAAGCAATATATCTCCAACAAACCAGCCCAATGAAAGATACTAAACGATATCTTACACATAGAAAACCAACAAGACAACAATAAAGACCAAGAAACTGCTCAGAAACTGAGAATCCAAGAACTATAGGAAGAATCTAGTTGTTCCAGCACCCAAGGTGGATAGCATTGCAGGAACTCCCAAACACCTCTCAGTCCTAACTCTCAACATTAATGGACTTAACTCTCCAATTAAGTGAGAGACTGTCTAGTTGGATTAAAAAGCAAGATCCTTCTATCTGCTGTCTTCAGGACTCACACCTTGCTCATACAAACAAACACATTTTGAAAGTGAAAGGCTGGAACAAATTCTACCAAGCAAATGGCCCCCATAAAGAGGCATGAATGGTAATCCTGATATCAGATAAAATAGACTTCAAATTACAATTAGTGAGAAGACATAAAGAAGGTAGCTACATACTAATTTATGGATCTCCCCTTCAGGAGGATATTACAATTCTAAATCTCTATTTGGCAAACGGATCACCCAGATTTATCCAAGAAACACTACTTTCCCTCAAATCTCACATAGATCCAAAGACAAAAATTGTTGAAGAATTTAAGTCACCACCATACCCACGAGATAGATCAAATCGGCAAAATCTCAACAGAGAAACTGCAGATCTAAACAACTGCATGGATCAACTAGATATAACAGACATATTTCACCCAGCAGCATCAGAATACACGTTTTTCTCAGCATTACAAGGAACAGTTTCCAAAATAGACCCCATTTTAGGTCATGAAGCAAACTTCTCCAAATTCAGAAACATTGAAGTTTTGCTGTGCATTCTCTCACACCACAAGGGAATAAAATTAGAACTCAAAACCAAAAGCCACCAAAGAAAGTCCTGTAACACATGGAGACTGAACAACATACTGTTGAATCACCAGTGTGTCATAGAAGAGATTAGTAAGTAAATTCAAATATTCATGATATTCAACAAAAATGAACACACAAATGACCAGTTCTTCTGGGAAAGAGCAAAGGCAGTACGCAGAAGGAAGTTTATAGCTCTGAGTTCCTACATCAACAAATTGGAGAGATCTTAAACCAACAATTTTATGAGATATCTGAACCACCTTGAAAAAGAACAAGATAAACCCCAACCCAGTAGATGGAAAGAAATACTTAAAATTAAATAGGAATTAAATGAATTAGAATTTTTTTTAAAATCCATAGAAAGAATCCACAAAACAAAGAGTTGTTTCTTCAAAAAAATTAACTAAACTGAAAGCCCGTTAGCAAATCTTATCAGAAAAAGAAAACACACCCAAATAAAAAAATTCAGAGATGAGAATGGAAACATCACCACAGAAACAAGATTCAGAACATTATAAGGGAATGCTTCTCAAACCTTTATATTAATAAGTTTGAGAACTTGGTATAAATGGACCTTTTCCTAGCAAATATGTACATGCCAAAAAGGAACCAAGATCAGATAAATCATCTTAACAGCCCCATATCAAAGATTGAAATAGAAGCAGCAATAAGAGACCTCCTATCTAAGAAAAGCCCAGGAATAGATGGATTTACAGAGGAATTCTACAAGTCCTTCAAAGAAGAGCTCAAAACAATAATCCTCCAAATCTTCAATGAAATTGAAAGGGAAAATTCACTACCAAACTCATTCAATGAAGTCATAATAACCCTTATTCCAAAAACAGGCAGGGACTCATCAAATAACAAGAACTATAGACCCATTTTTTGATGAATATTACGCAAAACTTCTCCACAAAACTTTGGCCAATCTACTTCAAAAATTCATCCAAAAAATCACGCATCATGATCTAACATGTTTCATTTCAGGGATGGAAGGCTGGTTCAATATACACAAATCAATTAATATAACTCATCACATCAACAAAGAGCAAGGATAAGAACCACATGGTTATCTCAACAGATGCAGAAAAAGCATTTGACAAGATCCATCAAACCCTTTATGATGATGGGTCTGAAAAAATTAGGAATCCAGGAAACATTACTCAATACAATAAAGGCTGTATATGACAAACCTACTGCCAGCATTATACTTAATGGTGGAAGAATAAAGCCATTTCCTCTTAACTTAGGAAAGAGACAAGGATGTCCACTCTCTACTTCTCTTCAACTTAGTATTAGAATGCTTAGCTACCGCAATGACAACATGCAAACATAAAGGGGTTCTAAATCGGGAAAGATGAAATAAAAATCTTTGCAGATGACATAATTTTAAAGAATCGCACGGACTCCACTTCCAAATTACTGAAGCTGATTCAAACTTTGGCAAAGAAGCAGGGTATAAAATTAACCCTCAAAAATCAATGGCTTATGTGTATGACAAAAATGAGTAAAGCGTGGGAGAAATCAGGAAGGCAAATCCATTCATAATAGTGCACAAAAATAAAATATGTAGAAATTTACTTAATCAAAGAAGTGAAGGACCTTTATGATGAAAACTTTAAAACCTGAAAAAGGAAATCAAAACAGAACTTAGGAAGTGGGAAAACCTTCCTTGCTCCTGGATTGGAAGGATCAACATCGTGAAAATGGCACTTCCTGCCAAGGCTATCTACAAATTCAATGCTGTACCTATCAATATTCCAACCTCATTCTTCAACGAAATAGAAAAGGCACTCCAAAAATTCATATGGAACAATAAAAGACCCCGAATAGCTAAAACGATCCTCAACAGAAAGATCACCACAGGAGGAATATCAATACCAAATTTCAAACACTACTACAAAGCCATAGTAATCAAAACAGCTTGGTACTGACACAAGAACAGACCTCAGGACCAATGGAATAGAATTGAAAACTCAGAAATGAACTCATAGACCTATAGCCACTTAATCTTCGATGAGGGAACTAAAAAACTAGAGTGGAAGAAAGACAGCCTCTTCAGTAAATGGTGCTGAAAAAATTGGTTAACTACTTGTAGAAAACTAAAGCCAGATCATGATATATCACCCTGCAGCAGAATCAACTACAAATGGAGCAAAGACCTCGGGGTCAAAGCAGAAACTCTGAAAACATTACAGGACAGATTAATAGCTACCCTAGGAGGTCTCCTTGGCGCAAGCCGAAATTTTCTTAATTGATACCCAGAAACACAACAATTCAAATAAATGTTGGACAAATGGGATTGCATGAAATTGCAGAGCTTCTGTATGGCAAAGGGCATTGCTAGCAAGATCAATAGAAAGCTCACGGATTGGGAGAAGTACTTCACTAGCCATACAACAGACAAGGGTCTCATATCTAAAATATACCGGAACTCAAAAAATTTAATCCCCCAACAACAAATGTTCAAAGAAACAACTGCCCAATAAATAAGTGAGCGAAAGTCTTTTTTTTTCAATTAAGTTTTTTATTGTGAAAATACTGTACAGAGGGGTTATAGTTACATGAAGAAGGTAATGAGTACATTTCTTTTTTTTTTGTTATTATTTTCTTTCTTTTTATTTACTGTGAGAAATCCATACAGAGGAATTACAATCACATGGGCAAGATAACGGTACATTTCTTATCCAGCATTGTTGCCTCCTCTTTGTTTCCCCTCCCCATCCATACCCATAGTCCCCCTACCTCCTCCAATCTGATCTTCCCCCCCCCCACCGCCAACGTTGTGAAGTTCGTTTTTCGACATAACCATTAATGTCTCTTCCCCACAGTATAACCCCTGCTTTCACTGTATTTGATGTTGGTATAATTTGTGGAGAGGAAGGACAAAAAAAATGGTGCTAAAGTCTTAAAGAGAAACTTCTCTGAAGAGGAAAGAAGAATGGCCAATATACACTTGAAGAAATACTCAACCTCCCTAGCCATAAAAGAAATAAAAACCAACACAACATTTAGATACCACCTCACCCAGTTAGAATGGGTATAATAAAGAACTCTAATAAGAACAGATGCTTCAGGGGATGTGTAGAGAAGGGAACCTTACTGCACTGTTGGTGGGAGTGTAAACAGGTTCAACCACTTTGGAAACTAGTATGGAGGTTCCTCAAAAGACTCCACATAGAGCTCCCCTATGACCCAGCAATCCTACTTTTGGGCATTTACCCAAATGTTCACAAACAAAGCTATAAGCACAACCATGTTTATCGCAGATTTATTTACCAAAGGTAATATATGGAAACAACCGAGATGCCCCTCAGTAGATGAATGGATCAAGAAAATGTGGCATATATACAAAATGGAATTCTATGCCTCCATGCGAAATAATGAAATTGCCCCATTTGTTAGGAAGTGGAAAGACTTGGAAAAAATTAAGTGAAGTAAGCCATGACTAAAGAAATGTAACTCCCACGGTTTCCCTTATTTTCAGTAACTAATTAATGTCTGAGACCAGCAGAAATGGTCAGTTAGGCGAAATGAACCCCAAGATAAGGATTCAATTTGTTTTCTTTCTTGCGATTGTTCCTAACATACCTATAAGATGATTTCTTTATTGCTTTGTATGTCCATTCCCCTCTGTATATCCCCTGCTTTCACTGTATTTGATGTTGGTATAATTTGTGGAGGTGAGGGAAAAAAGAGATTGTTTAAATAAGGATACAGGTGGACCCATTGCAACAATGAGATGTACAAGATTTTATTTAAAGAAATAAAATGTACAACTTTGGCTGGGGGGGGATGAGGGGAAGATGGGAAGTGTTGGGAAGGGGAAACAAAGGAGTAGGCAACAATGGTTTATAAGAAATGTACGTGGGCTGGGAAGGTGGCTCAGTGGTAGAGCGCTTGCCTTGCATGCATGAAGCACTGGGTTCAATTCCTCAGCACCATATAAGCAAAAAGAAAAAAAGCCAGAAGTGGCGCTATGGCTCAAGTAGTAGGGCGCTAGCCTTGAGCTGAAGAGCTGAGGGACAGCGCCCAGGCCCAGAGTTCAAGCCCCATGACCGGACCCCAAAAAAAAGAAAAAGAGAAATGTACTTATAACCTTGTCCATGTAATTGTAACCCCTATGTAATGTACTTTCACAATTAAAAAAAAAAGAGGCAAAAAATTACTTGTATGGTTTCTATGAAAAGAAAGCAGAATACAATAGCTTCCTCAAGGAAATTGACCCATAACTGGCAATACTGTCACTTTCATAAATGATGTAAGAAGACTGAAGAACAAATTTCAACTCAAACTTCCTGATATAAAATTTACTTTGTCCCCTGTAACAACCTTTCAATTCTATCTATGTCTTGTTCCCAAAATGATTCGTATTTTATTCTTATCATATTTTTTAATTAACTTTAAGTAATTGAATTCGAATTGCAGTGTGACAAAGCAGTTTATGAATACTGTTTAGTGAGGTTTTTTTTTTTTTCTTTTTTCTCTCCTGAGGTTTGAAATCTGGGTCTGAGCGCTGTCCCTGAGCTCCTTTCGATGAACACTAGAACTTTATCACTTGAGGCACAGCAGCAATTTCAGATTTTTCTGAGATTTAATTGGAGATAAGAATCTCACAGACTTTCCTGCTAGGGTTGGCTTCAAACCTCAATCATCAGCCTCCTGTGTATCTAGGAAAACAACCGTGAGCCTCTAGTGCCTGGCTTAAAACAATGCATCTTTTTTATTTTTGGCTACTCCTTGGGCTTGAACTCAAGGCCTTTGCGATGTCCTTGAGATTCTTTTCCTCATGCTAGCACTCTACGACTTGTGTCATAGTGCCAATTCCAGCTTTTTTTGTTTTTGTAGTACTGAGGAATCAAACTCAGGGCCTCATACTTGCAAGGCCAACAGTCTACCACTAAGACACATTTCATGGCTAATACAATGCAACTTGAGGTTCATTATCCCTCATCCCTCTCAATCCTATTTCATCCCTCAATTTACATAATTTTGTAGACTATTTACTGGCTCGCAATGTCATACATCGTCACTCAGAGGATAAGCACAGATAAAATTTTATTGGTAGTCTTATTCATCAACATACTAAACTCATTCATTACAGAATTCTCTGATTTTAAGTTCTAAATTATCACTCATATTCACCCACCACTATTCTAAAATTTTTCCCAAGGTTAGTGTAAATGCAATCTACAATTCTTCAATAAAGTACAATGATTCATAGAATGTCTAAGAGTTGGACTATGAATATCTCCTTCAGTTCTAGAACATTTTATCATCACTGCTCTCTCAAAATACTCCAATATTTAGTAGTAGTCACTTCCTGTCATCATTTGAAAATACCCTCCACTTGACCAAACATTACTTCATAGTCTACCACTACAGATGTGCCAATTTAAAAAAGCTCATATAATTAGTACATTTCTTATTAAGCATTGTAGCCTCCTCCTTTGTTTTTCCTTCCCATCCCTTCCCATCCTCCCCCCAAACCCCCACTCAATCCTCCCCGCACCCCCCCCCCCCGCACGAAAGTTGTAAAGTTTGTTTTCCACATAACGACTTGTACATCTCATTGTAAGTAGAAAATGTAGTATAGGGCTGGGAAGATGGCTCAGTGGTAGAGCGCTTGCCTTGCATATAGGAGGCCCTGGGTTCGATTCCTCAGCACCAGATAAGCAAAAAGAAAAAAGACGCAAGTTGAGCTGTGGCTTAATTGATAGAGCACTAGCCTTGAGCTGAAGAGCTGAGGGAGAGTGCCCAGGCCCAGAGTCCATGCTCCACTACGGGGCCCCCACCACCAAAAAAAAAAAAAAAAGGAAAGTGTAGTCTGTTTTATCCATTTTTCACATGCAGTATTAGTGTTTCCCAAGTAATTCCATGTAATTTTTTTCATGTTGTTTTACATGCATGTGTATAATTGTATTAAATCCTCAATGGGCATTTCAACAATTTATTATATTCTATTGTAAAAGGGTTTGCAATATCTATTCTTGTACCTGTGTCTCATTTGACATAAGTTGAAATATATTTTGTAAATAAAATTATGATTGAAAATGCTGGATCATAGAGGCAACACTATGTATAATATCTTAAAGATTGCCAGTATGTTTAACAAACTGACTATATCACTTTAAGTGCCAAGCACCAATGTATAAGGATTCCAATTTCTACATAGTGGTTGTGCAGGGCTATCTTATTGATGTTTCTATTTCCATTAATCTCTATATGTATGCAATGTCTAGGCATGATATGATCTTTTCAAGTTCTTTGCTTCTTGCTATATTATAACAGACATGTGTATTTCAGGTTTTTGATAACTTATTCAGGAAGGTTAAAGTTTTTCATTGGCATTAATATTTATAAGTATTTGACAATTTCTAAAAACACCTAACCAGCACTCTTTGACTCATTGACAAAGGAATATAAACTGAAATATATTTCTCTGTCCAATATTAAAGCTGTTAGTGTAAAATTGTTATGTTTGTAAAGGAAAGATTACACAGCTCAATGGGTCTATAAGGCACCAGATTGGATCGACATAATTATTATCATAGAATATTTAATAAGGAGTAAAATCCAATATTTGTGGAATGATATTCTCTTTAATAAGCGATAGGTTAGCCAGTATTGGGGAGAATTAAAAAAGGAACATTGATTTAAACATAACAATTTATTCAAATATTAACTTCAAGCAGGATTAAAACGTGGCATATAAATCAAAAAGAGTGATGTAAATGTAAAGCAAAGAAAGATGTCTTGACAATTTTGGAGATGAAATATTCTTAACTTAGGCATTAAACTTATAGGAAAGGAAACTTTACATAGTAGAACTCAATAAAAGTTTAAAATAAAATTTGGTCTGTGAAAGCTCATATACAAGTAGCGAATACAAATTGGGAGCAGAGGGCTCATGTATCTCATCCTAGCTACTTGGGAGTCTGTGATTTGAGTATTGCAGTTTGAAGCCAGCCCATAAAATAAAGTCCCTGAGAATCTTATGTCTGATTAATTTACAAAAATCAGTAGTGAGGCATAACTCAAAGGGTAAATTGTTAACAAAATGCAATAATTCTCAGGGACCCTGATTTCAAACCCCAGGACCATATATACATGTACAAAAGTAATAGTAGTAATACTAATAGTGATGATGATGATCATGATGATGATGATGATGGTATTGATGATAATAATGAAGGGTTCCTAGAGTCAAGGTTAAAATATTTGCAAATCCTAACTCTACATAGAACTCTCAAAACCTACTCTTAAAAAAAATTAGAAACCAGCAAAATACATCTTGTGAAAAATAAGCACAAGAAAATCATCATTAGTCATCAAATAAATGCACATTAAATATAAAATGACATCATAAAATATGGATGAGAATTACTTCATGTAATACAATAATGACCATGCTAAATGCTATCAAGAAACAAGAAACTGTGGATCATGGCAGGAATGTCAAATGGGAAAGCCACGTCTGAAAACATTGTGACAGGTTCCTAGAATATGAAATATGTAACCCATAGCATAGCATAGGAATTGATCTCTTCAGGCTTTGTCTCACAGAAATAAAATGTAACATTCACCCCAAAGCCAAAACACAGAGGTTTATAGCAGCATTATTTCCTCTAAAAAATGGAAATAAATTCAGGCTTTCTTCAGGTGAATGGGAAAAGAATTGTGCTACATTCTCTAATAACAGAACCAAAAGGCAACTCGAGTGAATGCAATACAATATTAAGGCATACAATAATTGGGAATAATCTATCATATATGTGTATGCAATCTTAAATACTTATTTATTGCATGATCTAGAAGTCAGAGAAAAAAATGTGTTACCAAGATGAAATATGTTTGGTATGGGACAAAGAGAAGTAGTGGGTTTAATTATAAAAGAATAGCATGAGACAGACTCATTTTTAGTAAAGAAATGTATCTGTAAATATAGTATATTCATAGAGTTGATAACATTATATTGGATTAAAAATGTGAACAAAATCATTAAAACAGCTGAATGCTGCTTAAGGTACTTGTGAAATATTAATGTCTACTTGTGATGTCTTACAATAAAAATTTAAAGAAACTGGGAAAAGTATTCAAGGGATATCTCTGTGTTCTTATAACATCATAAAGATCCATACTAACCTCAATAGAATTTAATGATATCAAGAAAACAGAAGTCAATATTGAATTTTTACATTGAGAACTAGTCTGGGTACAAGCTTGAGATGAAATATACCTTGCTAATTAGAAAGCAGAGATTAGAAGATTGATATCAGGGCCAATTTTTACAAAAGAAGTGAGAAATTACCAAACCAAAGTAAGCTAGATAGAGTGTAATTTCCTGTTACTCACGTTTGTGGAAGCCATAGGTAAGATATCATTGCTCAAGGAAGGCTTGGCCTGAAAAATAATATAAAGTGGTTAGAGCCATAGCAACTTCAAGCACCAGTATTATCAAAGGATAAAAAAGAAGACAACAGAAAAAGGAAAGGAAAGGACAGAAAAGGAAACTATTTGCTCTTCATTCTTGTAGTTTCATGGACAGAAAAGGAATCTATTTGCTCTTCTTTCTTGTAGTTTCATGTCATTGGGTACAAGAAGTGAGAATATTTTATTTACTGTTTGAGGATTCAGGCCTCTCTAATATGAAAGCATTTATTTCAAGTAATTATTGTATTATTATTGTTTATTAACTTTTTATTAGTCCTTCTTGGCGATTGAACCCATGGCTTTGTATATATTAGTCTAGTTCTACAACTGGGCTGTACCCCTGCTCTCTTGTATAGTTTTGGAAATTGTTTATGAATTCTTCAGAAGTTAACTATTCTACTTTCCATGTTATCTTTTCTCTCCCTTTTCCTCTATGCATTTTAGATTATGTGTTGAAAAATTTCCTCAATTTTATCTTCTAAACTTAGAATGTTGCTGTTGAGTTTACAGGGAAGTCGTTTGTTATGTGACATATTTTAAAATTATATGCATATATATGTATTTCACATGTATGATTGATTCTTAAAGTTCATTGCAATAAGCATCACTTTATCTGGCCATATGCACATAGCTATTGAGCCATTGTGATCCTCTCCTAAGAAAAGCTTCCATTGTTCTTGCCATGTGAATGTTTAGAGTGCTGTTAATCATATCCAAGTGTAATTATATGTCATTTATTTTCTGTTGCATTACCTGGTAGATTTATGGATATATCTAGTTATTAGAAATGAGGAAAGCCATGTAGCATATACTTAATTGGATGTGGCTTATTTCATTTAACATCATTGTTTCTCAGTCTTTCCATTTCTTCAGGATTGGGGTAATGCCATTTTTTCCAATGGAAGCGCAGAATTCCATCAATACAACAGAATTGAAGCACCAGAAATTAATCCACACCAATAGGTACATAATCTTTGATAAGGAAGCCAGAAACACAGGATAGAAGAAAAACAGCCTCTTCAAAAAGATGTGCTGGTAGAATTGGCTGTGCACAGGCAACTGAAGGTACATCCTTATATATCCCCCTATACCAGAATCGATTCCAAATGGATCAAAGACCTCAATGTAAGTCCAGATACCTTGAAATCGTTAACAGGAGGAGTTAGGGGGAAACATGGGGGCTCCTTGGCACAGGTCTAAACTTCCAAAGTAAGTCTGGATAATTGGGATTACATTAAACCAAATCAATCATTTGTCAGAATCAAAAGCCATTAAAAAAAGATAGTGTAGCACAGATTTATTAGGGAGCAAAGCTACAGATGAATGTCTCAGCCAATGCCTCTCTCCCTTTTCTAACTAGGTTATTCATAGTGGGTTTACATGAATGTAATATTTTTCTGGTGGGGATGAGTAAGAAAATAACTAATGCTAAAAGAGAGATAGTATGTGAACTGAGTTGTAGCTGGAGAAAGGGAGGGACTAAAGCAGGCGGGGTCTAGTTCAAAGCCTTGGCTTGGTGCCAGTTTAGTAATTTATAGCTGCACCAGGGAAGAGGGGTAAAACAGGAGTGTTTATTAAAAATGCACTGGTCTGAAACCTCAAAATAAGGACCCCAGTCTGTGTGGACCAAACAGTCTCTAACATGAGGTTCTTTTTAAATTAACAAGTACGATTTTAGATTTTTGCAGAGTGGGATGATGCATAGTTACAGACGAAGTCTGATATGTCAGGTAATCCAGTCTGCTCTTTCACATGTTACCCAATAGCCAGATTTCAGCACAAATGACTACAATGAGATTGTCTAAATTATACTGTGACTTTTACCTCTCATGAATCAAAATTCTGTCTAATAATTTCTGTCTTCCAGATGTTTTCACATTTCTCAGGATATTTTCTACTATTTTGTCTTCATTATTAATGCTCATACTACTTTTTGTTGTTGTATTGTGTGTATATGCCATTTTTAGGGCTTGAACTCAATGTTTAATGGTCTCCCTTGTGTTTTTGCTCATAGCTGATGACACGCTATTCCTTGAGCCACATCCACACCTTCTTCCTCCTGCTGGATAATTGGAGATAAGTTTTCATATTTTCGTCTGTTTGGACTGATATTGAGCTAAAATTTTCAGGTGTTAGCTTCCTGAGTTTCTATGATTCTACTACACATGAACAACTAACACCAAGCTTTGCTATACCATTATTTTAATTATGTCTTAGAAGAAAGTGGAAGAATATTGGTGTTAAGTGTGCAATTTTCAAATACAAGCTTGAATCTACTTGATATAATGTAACTGTTATCGATTTTAACAGTTAAATCAATGAATATTGCACATTCCCAAAGAAATATAATTGAAAAAATGCATAATTATTTTCTTTAAACAAGTAATGGAACTATGAACTTCTTTCACTTTACAATTCATGTTTTATATAACTTTAATTAGCAGACTTCCATCACTAAATGTAAATATATTAATTTTATACTACAAGAAGCAAAGGGATTATAGTTAAGAATAGATATTTCATCACAGCCAGAAGAAAAGTTTTTGAGCATTCTCCCTATAAAGAAATGTTACATGCAGAAATTAATGGATATGGTGTGGCTTGATCATTAAACAATATATAAATGAATGGGATTATCACTCCATACTTCATAAATGTGTAAAAAATAATTATGCTATTAGGCGCCAATGGCTCATGCTTGTAACCCTAGCTACTGAGGAGGCTAAGAGGTGAGACTCATTGTTCAAAGCCAGACTAGGCAGGAAAGTCCGTGAGACTCTTACCTCCAAACACCCACCAGAAAACTGGCTGTGACTCAAGTTGTAGAGCACTAGTCTTGAGCTGAAGACCTGATGGATATCGTCCAGGTCAAGATTGCAAGCTCCATGACCGACAAAAATTAAAAATAAACAGTTACAAATAAACAAATATTTTGTTATAAATGTTAAAATATGTATTATAAGACTTTTAGATCCTCACTAGATATACTAGTTGTCATTGAATCAATTGTGTAAATCACATATTTCTCACTCAATTCATATTTGTATGATTATATACTTATATGCCATAAGTTTAATTAACTGATACGTGATAGGGAGTGTTGTTTTAGGAATCTCCCTTGGCTTTCTAATATTAACTCTTCTACCCTAAAATAAATATGCCCTCCAACCTTGTAAGAGGTTTCATCTCATTGAAGCATAAAAGTATAAACCATAAATCATTTTTATGGAACAACTGTAACATTTTGCATGCATTTCACTTAGTTTAAGAACCAAAACTTTCAAGTCATCTTAACTGTACAAGTAATAACAAAATGTCTTCTGGTCTTTTCAGTCTCTTAAGAGATGAAAACCTTTAATTATATATCTATTTTTTTTATGCCTAACATCCTATTCCTTATGAAAAACTTTTGTGTAACCTTGTTTTCTTGATTAGAAGACAGGAACAAAGGCAATAATGAAAATAGCCAAGAAAAATATTTGAAAACAATGATATAACAATCGCAGACACTCTTGTTTTCACTGGTTTCAATGAGAATATACGTTAAAGTATCACATTTTTGTTATCATTTAAGAGCAATAATTAAACTTCAATTAGCAGTGAAGAAGGGAACAGAAAACTGAAGGCAGCTTGACTTTGAACAATCCAAAATAAGTAAAATGCTTTTATCTTGTTTTTCTATGTAGTTGCCAAAATAATAGAGAGCAACACCCAAAGTCAAGAAACAACTAAGTCAAAGCAGTGAACGTTTGTCTATAAAATAATGGTGAGGGTCTGACTCTTTCAAAGTCAGGTTTGCAAAATGGAAAAGTTTATTTGCATTAGTGTGGACGATAAAAAAATATAAAAATCCTTTATTAATGTTTTACATATCTAGACTAGGTCTTCTAATGTTGGAGAAGAGGAAAGGTATGAAAAAGTTCAAGATTGTTTGACTATTCCCCAAGATCATTCTTGTTTATCAGCTATAGCAATGCCTTGATTACTCTTAGTATCATGCTTGTTTACATTTAGAAGCATTATTTGTTGCTGGTTTATACGCTGCAAACCCTTGAGTATTAATAAAGTAATTTCCTGAGATGAAATTACCTGTGTAAACAAACCTAAAATGTCAAAGACTTAGCATAGTGGAAACTATTTTCTTGCTATATCACAATCTGTAGGTGTTGATTTTGTTTCCCATTGTTCCATGGGACCCATTTTTGTTAACTTCTTTTTCAACATCTAGTGATCCTATAACATCCTATACCATCCTGGGCTTGCTTATCTTTACTGGATTCTCTAATTTCTGTTGGAAAGTTAGGAAGGAGAGAAGATAGAGTTACTGTTTCGGTTTTACCTTTTTTTTTATTTCCTTAGAAACTTTAAATCAAAATGACATAAATTATCTTTATAAAAATAAGAGACAGATTTCATTTCTATATTCTTACCCTAGCCTTCTACATAACTTTTGTACTTAGTGATCCCCAAATGTGAAAATGAATATAGGGAGCTTCTTGTTTAAATATTATTTAGGAATTCAAGACTTCATTAATGCAAGGCCCTTAGTAGTATGTACATCATATATGTGTACAAAGCTGGTGGCAACTTTTTTTATTCTCAGAAACTAGGACATGTGGTATCCTTGTAGTTGCATCAGGAAAAGGTTGTAGTTGAGTTAGCTTACCAAACCAAATCTGCTGTAAAATATTTCTACAAGATACTTGGCTCGAATAATCCATATTTATCATTTACATTTCTAAAGATCAGAAATCTAAAATACGTCTCACTAGATTAAAATTGAGTCCCCTACTGAGCTAAAATATTTTTCAGGTGATTCTAGTGGAAAAAGCATTTACTTCCTGGTCCACTTTCCAGAAACTTCAGAATCTGTGTTTTTGTCTTTTCCTTTATCTTCTAATGTAGCATCTTTACATCTTTCTGATGATTCTTACCTAATGATGTCCTTTTCGAACTACAGCTGGGACTTTTGAATATACTTTGCCCATCTGATAATTATTCAAATTTGTGTTCCTTGGGTAATGAAAGGTGATTATTTTACAACCTTACATATAAAATGTAAATCAACATTTGATGGATCAGATATTGCGGGACTATAGATATTTTGGAAAGGTATTTTACTGCCTACCACAATGAATGTGTAAGCACTCTTTCTACAGATTATAACCTGTTATGCTTTCATTAATTTTGAACAACATATTTCTTTAATAAAATGTAACTGGAAAAAAATGGGTTCCTGAAAGCATTTAATCCTGATTAAAAATTGTCATATACTAGAAATCTTACATATCAGACAGCAGCTCCTGAATCAGTTCTGACATTACCACTTTTTGTATATTCTGCGTACAATCTTCTCTTTTCAAGAGCATTTTATTGTTATCATTTTAGAATTATGGTTAATAGTTATGTGACTGCTATTTTTAAAGAATGCACCACCAATACTGGTTCTCGTCTTTTAACTTGTTTATGTGTAATCTATTTCTGAAAGAAACATAGCTATTTGAATTACATGAACTGCTTATTGACGAGTGGAGAGGAAAAGAAGGATAAAGATGTCCCTGTGTGTATGTCACGTTGAAAATGTACCTAAAAGCTATTTATCTTAACATCATATGTTTTTCATTTTGTTTGGATTCTGATAAAATTTAGCCTCTCAACTCACACAAAGTTAATGCAGTCTTATTTTATGCCTACCAAAAGCAAACAACAAATTACTATATATTTTAAATTTTTTAATTGTTAAAATTATTATTTATTATAAAACAATATTTTTAAAAAATTAGCCAAGGCAAATTGTTTATTATATTTTTAGAGTCGTGTTCAGACTCTATTGTTGAAGCCAGAAAGGGGAAAAATCATGTTTTTCTTCTTCCTTGAGGCACTCTGATTTATTTCATCTATTTTTGAAAGAATTAAATTCTGGCTTTGAAGCCTTTTGCTTGATATCCACATGTGTCATTCTTCCTTTATTAATAGGAGAATTTGGAGAAAGGATGAAAATTCTCACTAGAAAAAGGAGAAGAGGAAAAGAGAAGCGACAAATCTAGATATTTTGTTCTTCCTCATCTCAATCAAAAGTTCTTGATAATTATTGTGGAAGTTACATACAGTGCTCTAGAGTGATTAAATACATTTATAGAAAAAGTTAACCCCAGCCGGGTGCTGGTGGCTCACGCCTGTAATCCTAGCAACTCAGGAGGCTGAGATCTGAGGATCACAGTTCAAAGCCAGCCCGGGCAGGAGAGACTGTGAGATTCCTATCTCCAATAAACCACCAGAAAACCGGAAGTGGTGCTGTAGCTCAAGTGGTAGAGCGCTTGCGTTGGCTGATGAGCTGAGGGACATCGACCAGGCCCAGAGTTCAAGCCTCACGACCGACAAAAAAGAAAAAAAGAAAATTTTAACCCCTCAAGTGATCACATAGAGAATGCTTATTTATATAAAAAAAGTAATAGCGTCAAACAGGAAGTGTTATATATTTGTTTAGTACTTGTTCAGTATTTCTTAAATTCTGATGTGCTGTAGTCATACAAGAATGGTAAGAAACTAACATTAATATCACATTCTAATATTCGCTTAATTCTTGCTGTGTTTGAGTTTTGCCTCATTTTACATGCTATATTCTTCCAGTATATAAGTTGAAAAAAGATTCCCTCTGGAAGTATGCTATTTGTATAGCTAAGGGAAAAGAAGTTAGCTCTTAGACACAAACAATGGGATAGAAATCTTCCCCTAGAAATAGCTTTTGACCACTTCTGGTTCATTTTTGTAAGCTGAAGTAAGTCACATGACCCATCTTGACATTGTAGAGTAGAGGTAAATCTCACCTACAGGAAGCTGATGCAGGGCAGACTAATATGCCAAGATATGCAACACTTGCGATAAAGAGGAAAAAGTAAAGAACTCTAATGCAATCAGTCATACTGGCCATCACATGTCTCTGCAGGAAGGAAAGTATTATGTACCTTTCTTCCTAAAACTACTGATATCTTCAAATCATGTCTTTTATGCTTCCATGTTACTGGAAGTAGTGAACATCTTAATACTGAGACAGCATAAAATCTCAAAGAAAGCTGGACTAATCATTTCAACACTACATTTTATTCTGCTAGGACATGAAACCATTTTAAAGACAATACTTTATGCTGGTAACTTTTTTTTTCCAGAACTGGATTTTGTTAATGCATGTGACTATCCACCAGAATAAATGTCTTCATTTATCTGCATCTTGTGCAGACAGCATATTCAAGTAGATGTGGGAGTTCGTCAGTAGCACTTTTTAAAATTGCAAAAAATGTGTACTGGGAGCCAATATACATATTTTCCCAACATCACCTTCCACATCCTCCTTCTTCCTTTCTAGGAAATGTCCCCAATCAATTAAAAAGGCTTCAATTTTTGGCTCTTGAACTTGAAAGTGGAAGCAGAAAGTTATGGATGTCCGGGATGAGTTTTTATGTTTTTTTTTATTATAATAATATAACATGCAACATCCCTATGAGTCCTGCAGGTCTTCAACACTGTACTTCTGTAGGGATGTGATAGGAATGTCAGCCTTACTGGACTTAGTATTGTTTTCCACTTCCTTTTCTACCACCTAGCCTAAATTATAATATATAGTAATGGAATGAAAAAGTTATGCCATCTTAAGAAAGTCATTTAGGGCTCTGGGAATGTGGCTTCATAGTACAGTGATTGCTTAGAATGCATGAAACCCTGGGTTCAATTCCTCAGTACCACATAAACAGAAAAGGAAGTGGTGCTGTGCCTCAAGTGGTAGAGTGCAAGCGTTAAGCAAAATAAAAGAAAAATCTGAGGAAGAGTTCCCTGGCCCTGAGTTCAAGCCCAGGACTGGGAAAAATGCATTTACCTAGTAAATGCCAAATAAAGAACCTATATTTGAATATATATTTGCTCCTTCCAATTATGACTTGACAATTGTTCTTAATTTATGTACTTTACCTATATTAGAAGGGTGTCCTGATTTAAAAAAAAGGTTTTGTTAGTAAGTCACGCAATTAATGTCAGGAATGTGGTTAGATATCAGGTAAATATTAATCCTGGAAATTCAGATTCCAGGCTTTTGAGTGGTCACTGCTAATCACAATGTGTAGGGTAGTCTAAGTCAGAATTATAAATCTTTTTGGTCAGTTTTGGCACCAAAAAGGCACCAGCTATTTAATAGTTGTGATAGAAGTGAAGGAATAAACCCAGATGGAAGAAAAAAAATGATAATTTTTACATTTTTTAAAAAAGAGGTAGCTGAGTAAAAACAGCACTATGCACGTGGTATTCAGGAAAGGAATAAGTTTATTCTTCGTTCCAGATGGCACCAGGCCATCTTGGTCCTCCACGTGTTGGGTAAAGGCCTGGGAAAGAGAGCTGGGAGATGTGGGAAAGAGAAAGAGCTGGAAAGGGAGAGAGCTGGAAAAGAGAAAAGAGCTAGAAAAGAGAAAAAAGGGCTAAAAAAGAGAGCATCTGGGAAAGAGGTCGGAAAGAGCAGAGAGAGGGCATCTGGGCTTGGGCTAGGCCTTATCTAGGGTATGGGCGCAGAAAGGTGTGGTCACATCAAATTCAGATGTGACCTCAGTGGATGCAGATGTGACTTCTTCCAGGTGTCCCAGTTGCCTAGGTAATGCAGGTACTGGGTGGAGACTTTGCTGAGAGGAGGGTGGAGTGTGTTAGCCATCCAGGAGGGGACCTTACAATAATAATAACAAAATTATACCAGAAAATGTTCTAGGGAACCATATCTGGTTATTGAAGAACTAGTTATCAACCAAGCTTATTTCTCATTACCTTTAGCATTCTATATCATTTAGGCTAATTCTTAATCTCTGTGTGATAAATTGTATGTCATTCTATGTTGTTCTTTCCTATCTGATCTCCATTGCTTTATAAAAATATCAGGCTTTCTATATTTCTATGCTAACAATTAGTTATAGTAAGTCCACCATCGCAGACATTAGAGGATGCTAAATTAAAGTCCAATAGCTCATGAGTCATTAATGTAACAGCATGGAAAAGGAAGACATATTATTTGCTACCTCAAATTTTCTGAAAAGCTGAAATGTCATCATTTGATTCAAATTTTCATTATTTGTCTACAGTGTCATTAAGTGCACATAAATGCAAATATGAGCCGGGTGCTGGTGGCTCACGCCTGTCATCCTAGCTACGCAAGAGGTTGAGACCAGAAGATTGTGGTTCAAAGCTAGCCTGATCAGGAAAGTACATGAGACACTTATCTTCAATTAGCCATCAGAAACCAGGGAGTGGTGCTGTATCTAAAGTGTTAGAGCATTCAATTTGAGCTCAAGAGCTGAGGAACAGTGCCCAGGATCAGAGTTCAAGCCCCACGACCAACAAAAAAGTCAAATATAATTTTCGTTTCCCCAAAAGGAACTACGAAGTCACTAGTAATCTTCCCAAGAAAAAAAAAATTCCAATATGATTCAATGCACCTATTTTGCTGAATTATTTAAGTTATGGCTTATTGCTGGATGTGTTCTCTTCTTTTAAAAATTGTCAAATAATACCTTTATAATAAACTTCATCTAATATTTCTTGGTTCAAAAGAGAAGTCCATAGAGTTGATGTCACTTAGCTATCTTACTATCTCAGTTCAAAGCCGACCCAGGCAGGAGAATCTGTCAAATTCTTATCTCTAATTAAAATCCAAAAAATCCGGAAGTGGACTTTTGGCTCAAGCAGTAGTGTACTAGCTTTGGGAGCAGGTGGGCAGGAAAGACAAATGCTCAGGGACAGGGTCCAGCCTCTGAGTTCAAGCCCCAGAAGCGGCACAAACTAAACAAACAAACATGAAATGAAAAAAACCCCACATATTTCTTTGGACCATCCTTAAAACACTGGTTTGAAAAGAGGCTCCTTTTGCTGATCATACTCACTGGATCCTGCTTTTTGGAATCCTTATTGATATGGCGAACTCAGCACCAGAATAAAGGATGGATATCTGACTTTTACAACAAGAGAATCATCTGAGGAGTAAAATATCCATGCATAAGACATTTTAAAACTTCCGTGTTTTGTTTCTTTGTAGTAGAACATTGTACAACAATGTTATTTCCATTTTTTTCTATGCTGGTCTTCAAATTTCATATTGTTTCCTTTTGTAATACTCTCAACTAGAAGTTTACAGAAACTTTTATGAGTAAAGAGCACACTCGAAAAGTCAGGGACAGGGTTTCCTTCAAGCCTTGGATTATTTTCTTGTACAGTAAAAATGAGAGCACAAATTAACTTGAACTTTGTCATTTCTCTATGTAAAATTTCTCTCCTGGATTCAGTTTGTACTTCCTGTAAAAGTTCCTGCCAATTACTTCCAGTAACAATCTACGGTGCTGCTCCAGGCAAAATGAATGTTTTCTGGCTTCATTGAAATAGCACAAAGACATCTTTGGTCATGAGGTAACATGTGTTTCAGAGACAACTTAGTAATGAGAAAATATGGAATTTACATGGCTTATAAAACATTATCCATGTACATATGGCCATATAAGATTATGTTAAGTGAAATGAGCCCCAAAATAGGGACACGACTTGTTTTTTTTTCTTTTTTACTATTGTTTTTAATGTATCTAACATGAATTACGTGATATTTTTTGTTTCTCTTCTATTTTCTTCCTCCATGGTATAACCACTGTTTGGTATCGGTGAACTGCATCATGCATATACATTTTTCTAATGTGGGGAGGGGAAGGGAAATAAAATGGTGAAACAAGGATACAATATGACCTGTTGTAACAATGAGATGAACAAGACACTATGTTGAAAATGAACTTTACTAGTTGGGGATAGGAGGGGAGAGTTGGGATGGTGGGGAGAAAAGGGATGGCAAGGGAAAGAAAAAAGAGAAGGTAACAATGCTCCTTAGATAATGTAGTCATTAACTTACTTATGTAACTCTAACCCCTCTGTCTATCATTTTCACAATAAAAAATATGAAAAAAAACATGACCCTGGAGTACATTAAATTCAAATTTCCTAAGTGCTCTGTAAATTAAGACCAATTTTAAGTGGGAAGAAGGTTCTCAAAAACATTTTTTGGTCAGTGTTTGTGTTGTGCATAATTACCCAAGTGTACATAAGTTAACAGAAGGAGAAAAAATAGGTATAGGAGAAAGAGAAGTTTTGTATTTAAGTATAATGGTTCAATACTCTATAGAAGACTCTGCAAATAAGACAACGTTGAAAAAATAAAGCCAAGGCCAGTATGTAGATCTATGGGAGTGACAGAGAAAGCATTACTACTAAGTGGAACATGAAGGATGAGACCACTCTCTTTCTTCTACTAGCTCTAAATCATGATAGGTAATCATGCAAATTTGTAAAAAGTAGAATGGAAGAATAATTCTGGTTCCAGGCAAGTCAGATAAAAGATCATGGACTTAACTGGAAAAAAGTCCATGTCAAGAGAGCAGGAATTATACTAGCAATAAAGTGGTGGCTAAGATCACATTTCTTTTCTTTTCTTTTCTTTCTTTCTTTTTTTATGGAAGTCAGGCCTGAATTCCAGGCCTGGGCACTGTCCCTCTATTCTTCAGCTCAAAACTTTTTCTCCACCTTTGAGCCCCACACCACTTCTAGTTTTCTTGTGGTTAATTAGAGATAAATGCCTCAGAAACTTTCCTACTGATGCTGGATTTGAACTGCAATCCTCAGATCTCAGCCTAATTAGCTAGGATTACAGGTGTGAGCCACTTGAACCCTGTTTAGGATCACATTTCTAACAGTGTACACTCAGTATATGTAATGTGTATGTTCATTTATCTTTATATGAACTCGAGTTAAAAATCTGTGCTACAGCTTAGATTTTACACTCACAAAAATGGTTGTAGTTCAAAAGTTGATACCCCTGGAGAAATGAAACTTAAGAATGCAAAGGAGTCTGGGAAGTTCAGTTTGCATCCAGCTTGGACAAACAGTCTTTGAAACACTATAATTAACCAGCCAAAACATGCATTAGAAGAATGGCTCAAGAGGCTGGGAAGGTGGCTCAGTGGTAAAGCGCTTGCCTTGCATGCATAAGGCCCTGGGTTCAATCCTCAGCACCACACAAGCAAAAAGAAAAAAGCTGGAAGTGGCGCTGTGGCTCAAGTGGTATGGTGCTAGCTTTGAGCTGAATAGCTGAGGGATAGCGCCCAAGCCCAGAGTTCAGGCCCAACGACCGGACCAAAAAAAAAAAAAACAAAAAGGAGAATGGCTCAAATGATGGAATACTAGTTATGAGCAAGATTGCTGAAGAAGAGCTTGAGGTTTTTGCATACATATATACATACAAATACGCACATACACACAGAGGCACTTATATGATCAAACACACATATGGAAAAAGTCTCAGATTCTGTACAAAAGTTAGAAAATATGCCCTGAGTAAGACTAAAATCAAGTGATAACTTTTAATATTAGAAAGTCTTCAAGTGAAATTTCCCCAAAAGCTTGAGAATATTATGTAGGTGGGAACAAAAATAGTAAGAAAGTCAAGTCATCATTAATAAAGGGATAAATGGATCGGTTCCAGGAAGGAATAAATCAGAGACCCCTTCATGTGCATCTGAAAATGGTCATATTCTTTTTCATACATTAAAACATCTTTGAAAATAGTACATGAACATTCTCAGCCATCAGTCTAGTGTAAAATATTATTGGAGAAGTTCAGAATTGCTAGTCTGTATGTAGATTAAATAAACTGACAAACTATGGTAGGACAATGTGATACAAGCCAGGAATTATATTACTCAGACTTAAACAGGTAAATAGAAAGTGGAATGACATAGTGATACTTTCACTGGACTAGGTAGTATAATTTTGTCTCAATAAAACAAACCAAGAAAGGAATAAAAAATAAGTCAGAAAGGAACACACAGTTGGAAGTTTGGGCTGATTTTGTCATTATGTTTTGAGATGTCAAGTTTCCTATTGAACTGCAACTCATATATAATCCTCAGTTGTGTTTAAATATCGTCTTCATTACAGAACATTACTAGATGCAAAAGAGTTCATGATTCCCAACCAAGAATTTTAAAAAGCAATAATCATTCTGTTAGATTCCAAAGAAATGATGAACGATTACAAAAGCTTAAGCCTAGAGAAATAGGAAAGTTCATTTAATGTAGGATTTGTAGACCTGGCTAAATAAGAATTTAGAGTTAAAATAAATATTTTTGTTTGTAATTTAATATTCTATAGGATACTATAAAATTTTTTTTAAGTAGAAGATTTAATTTACAAATTCACAAATGATTCTGGCATTCTATTTGCCTAAAATATTCTTTCAAGTGAGGTATAATTAGAACTTAGTTAATAGTTAATTTCAACAGTTCATAAGTAACATGACAATGTGAACAATCTAGATAAAGTTGCCAAAAAATTGATGCTATTAATTTATGAATTTAGCAAAAGAGCAATTTTTTGAGACTTTGGTGTTACATGTTATGAAGAGAGTAATTGTGTGACATCTTTTTTTCCTTAATTATGTACCTCTGTATACAATGAGAAAAATGATATGCTTAGGATCTGTTTTTATTTTGTTTTTGTTGTTTGGTTTGTCCTAGGACTTAACTTCTAGGCCTGGGCACTGTCCCTGAGCCTGTTTTTGCTCAAGGCTACTGCTGTACCACTTGAACCTCAGTGCCACTTGTGTCAGGCTTTTCGTGAGCAGTTTGTTGGAGGTAAGAATCTAATGAAACTTCCTTCCTGGGTGGGATTTGAACCAGAGTCTTCAGATATTAATATTCAGACATTCAGATCTCCTGAATATCTATGATAGATAAATTATATAACTATAAATAATATTTGCAAGTGTTCTGATCTCAAGAATAACACTGGGTGGAAAATGATGCAGCAAAGTTTAGTGTAGGGTTGTTTCCACAATACGAAGGGCATCATATTAGCAAAAGTTTAGTATTTTTTCACAATATTTATATGCTTGTCATGTTGTGAATTTAAGGAATTTTAAGGTGCACATTACAAGTTCGAAACTGTTGAGCTAGGATGACTTTATGGCATAAAACTTGGGATTGATGGCCATAGAAATAATGGCTTACTTTGATGAACAAATGTTTACTCTAGAGGAATTAATATAGATACTTCATAGTTTTACCTTCTACGATACTGTGGCTATTTTTTCTCTTGAATTTAAATATGTAATGCCAAATTGAAAACTGCACCTATTTCAAAATTAAATAAAATGCAAACAGGTACTGTTTTGAATGTCTCTAGTATAGCATGTTCAGAATGTGAAAATGAGTAGTTAGTAATAATAAGAATGTTGAAGAACACATATACTTTGCCCTCTTAAACAATTATTCAGTTGAAAAGTTAGGAGTTTCCATAGAATTGAACTATTTCTGTTTTAGTATGAGACAATACTAAAATAATGTTTTTTTTCAAAATAATGGCAAGTATATTCTGAAAATATTGTATAGTTTCATAATATTCAAAATGATGACCCTCTGATAAAGGGGTAATTAATTCAAATTAGTAGCCAAAATGTTCATTTCTTTAAAAAGTAATACACATAGAATAACATTTACTATACCAATACAGTGAAATTATATTTTAAGCAGCTCATTTTTAATTTAATTTTATTATCAAGGTGATATATATAAGGGGTTGCAGTAATTGCAAGGTAGTGAATACATAACATGTTGAACTTTTTACCCGCTCCCTCATTTTTCTCACAGTTTTCCTTCACCCATATACCGCTCATAAGTTGTAATGTAAAATTCCAACATGTTGTTTTTGAGTATTGCTATTGCATTGGTTTGCCCTTTGTTCTTTGTCTTGCCATTTCGTTGTGCCTCTTCCCTTGCCAAATTAAGATAAATGTATATACAATACACAGGATACTGAAATCAAATATAACAGGGCATAAACCAAAGAGAAAACACAAAAGAAAAAAGAAATCACATAGTACATTAAAATCAACAATCAGAAACAGAAAATTCTGTTCCCATATCCAGGAGGTCATTTTGCTCATCATCATCTTATATGATCATACAAACATAGTTATTGAGCAATTTTGCTCAACTGCTAGGACTACCCTAGACATTTCCAACTTATTACAAATGAGGAAACCACGGAATCTGTTTCTTTGTGTCTTGATTATTTTACTTCATAGGATTTTTCCAAGTCTTTCCAGTTCCATATGAATTTGAAGTATAGAATTCCACTGTGCATACAAAAACCACATTTTGTCAATTCATTCATCTACTGAGTGGCATATTGGTTTAAAACATGATTGCATATAAGTATCACTTAGTGTCATTCAAAAATGAGAGATGCCACTTCCCCAGACATTCTAAAAGCATGATTTCTAAGTAAGATAGGATTTTATCGTGGTATGAGTTTTGAGATATCTGGATGAGTCTCATGTATATCTTGCACTGATTTAGGTAGGTAGATATCCAATATCATAGAGGATAAAAATGGTAATGTCAAAAATATTTCCCTTGAGAAAGATATAGGAGGC
The DNA here is from genome assembly GCF_024711535.1 of Dipodomys merriami. Classification (NCBI taxonomy): domain Eukaryota; kingdom Metazoa; phylum Chordata; class Mammalia; order Rodentia; family Heteromyidae; genus Dipodomys; species Dipodomys merriami. The sequence goes on along the minus strand of NW_027202982.1, from coordinate 1,210,737 downwards.
TGCCAGAAGTATAAAGTAGTTCATATAATTTTGAAGAATTTAGAAATGCAAGCTTATGTACGTCTCTTTAAATAACAATTATGTAAGTGGAGGGGAAGAGAAGAAAATGACCGACAGCAGATCATTGTCCCAAGATAGAGTATAATAAGACATAATCTATAACTTTCAAGTTAAAGAGACACCAATAGAATATATCCCTCTTAATTTAGGTACATGCAAAATAATTACTTGGCTATTTCCTATTTTAATGTTCCAAAACAATTGAAGAATTATAGAAAAGTTATGTGATTGCCACTGCTTCAACCTGAACACTAACTGTGATGAGCCCCTTTTTCTCACTTTGCAGTTGGAAAATATTCCCTAGATGATGACGTTGTGGCTGATTAGAGTCAGAGTTAGGGGCTTGTACTTGTACAATTATCCCAGAATAGGTTAAAGCAGTTTCCCCCCCAAGATATCCAAGCACATTGTCTTAAACTGTACTTTGAACACACCCTCACACCTGAGCACATTATTTGAAATTATACTTCAGCATTTCTTGGCATATTCTACTTTTTGCCCTTGTCTTCTTTGCGCATTCCTTTTGAGCTCATAGTTGCTCTATTTCCATTTCATCTGTAAAAACTGCTAAGAAAATTGTTCAACTACCACTTCTTCTTTGCAAATGCCCAGTCTATCTATGAAGGTACATTGTCCATGTTAAGCAATAGGGTAGTACTCATTCTGTGAGGAGAAAAATTCCACAATATGACCCTATGTCCACAATAAGAGTGTGTAGAATTTAAAGCATTTTAAGACAAACTGTGATATTGGAATTGAAAGGCTCCTTATGGACACTTTCTTGGAGCTCATTAGTTTTCCCAAGAGAAATATAAATACCCACAAAATCTGGATTAATATTTTTAATGTTACCACTGTGCATGCATCCATATTAAAAATTTTTACAAATAAAGAAACAAAAAAACTAAACCGTAACAGGTAGATTGACTACATGCTTATATCAAATTTTGGAAGAGATTTTGGAAGTATTGCAAATTCCTAACCAGTAAGAATTAACTTCCTCTCTCTCCATAAGTACACGCAAATATTTAAGAGTGTGAACAGAATTATTTCAAGTAATATACTGTAAATGTTACTGCAATATCATGTGTATATCTAAAATTCCCTTGAAATAATAGATTCTACATTCTATTGAAATATTAGTTATTCTATTCTAGGAAACTTTTGGAGCAATAGACTGTATATCTTTGAAATGGAAAAGGTCAAAACATAGCATAAAAGTTTTAGAGTATATATATATATATATATATATATATATATATATATATAGTATATATATATAGAGAGAGAGAGTATATATATATATATATATATATATATATATATATATATTATATGTAGAAAGACATACATTTTTAGAGATTAGTTGTCATCAGAAATATATACATAAATCTGAATTTATGTGTAGAACGATGTATATTATAGTGAAACAAAAATCTTAAAACATAATTAAAATTTAAAAAATACATCCAACCAAGCGCCAGTGACTCACAACTATAATTAAAGCTGTTCTGCATAATGAGATCTTAGAATTGTGTTTGAAACTTGCCCAGACAGGAAAGTACTTGTTAGGGGGCTGGGAAGGTGGCTCAGTGTTAGAGCGCTTGCCTTGCATGCATGAGGCCCTGGGTGCGATTCCTCAGCACCACATAAGCAAAAAGAAAAAAGCTGGAAGTGGCTCTGTGGCTCAAGTGGTCGAGCTAGCCTTGAGCTGAAGAGCTGAGGGACAGGGCCTAGGCCCTACGACTGGAACACAACCACACACTAAATAAGTTTGAGCTCGGCTCATATCTGTAACCCTAGCTACTGAGGAGTCTGAGATCTGAGGATCACAGTTTAAAGCCAGACCGGGCAGGAACGTCCATGACACCCTTAAATCCAATAAACCACTAGAAAACCAGATCTGGTGTTGTGACTCAAGCGATAGAGCACTCGCATTGAGCGGAAGAGCACACAGACAGCACCTAAGCTGAGTTCAAGCCCCATGAATGACAAAAAACAAAACAAAACAAAAAAGTATTGAGGTAGTAGTCTAAGATCATTCTTTAAATCTCGAGAGACAATAGTGCCAATACACCATTCAAGATTTTATTTTTATTTCATAAAGTCATAGGATAGTTTTCAAAATTTACTGACCATAAAACTAATAATTTATTTTTGACAAATCGGTTACATTCTTCTATGTATCTGTTGTTATAGTAGAACTATTTTGTCTTCACTACTAAACATGGTAAAAAGATTCAAAGCAAGTATGAAGGCGGAAGCTACACCATTTTACAAGATTATTATGACTGACCTGTATTCCTTGAATTTACATAAGAGTTTATTGAGCAGTAGCCGTGGCTATACCTCTAGTCAGTTCACCCTGAATAGTTTTATAATAAGGTCACAGAGTTTCCCAGTGTCTCCCGAATTACAAACTCTATCTACACTTCCCACCAGAGCTAGAAAATTATGCCACAAATCACCATGCCGAGCTCAAACTTATTTTAATTCAAATAAAAATATTTCCAAAAAGTGACCAAATAATGAAGCCTTTCTTAATAAAGTATGTGCTTTTTGAAAATACAGTAAGTATTTGTTACCTGGACAAATATGTTTATAAGTATAGGAAAATAAATTTATTTAACATCATTAATCATATAAAAATAAGAAAACAATTTTTAAATAGTCACATGTTAAATATTATAAAAGCAAAATATATCTGTCTGAATAATTTACATGTGTAAAAATCATGCAAAAATAAATTAACTAATTCTACAAATCTGAAAAAAAATGAATTATACTAAAGAAACAAATGAAAACATTTAAGCCCAAATTTTGAAATTTAGAAAATAAAATGAAGTGTACTCTTTAGATGACTTAATTAAGTGTAAACCCTCTGTATATCAATTTTATAATAAAAATGTATGAACAAAGAAAGCAAAAGTAGCCAATTATCAATAGCAACAGCAAAAGCATCAGTAGTTCTTGTTTTGAGTGTACAAAAAATATCGGTGTAAGATATAACAATGTTCCTTCCCTAAGAAATGTATTCACTACCTCATTTATGTAACTTTAACCCCTGTGTATATTACCATTACAATAAAATTGAATTGAAATTAAAAAATAAACCAAAATATATACCAATTAAGAATTCTTAGAAGCCATTGGTTAACAACTTTCTAAAAAACTTCCTTAAATACCCAAGGAATATAATTTGATGATACTATTTAAATACTTCAACTTCAGCAGAAAAGCAAAAAGTTTAAAGTAATAAATCAGAATATATTACTATTAATAATAATCATAAGACGAATTAATAGTGGTAGTCAAATATGTAAAAAATGAGGCAATTTGCCATTCATTTGCACTTAATAAATGAGAGAGAATTTTCTAGGTCTTTTTAAATTATCTTAAGTTTAATGAAAAAACTGTTCTGTCACATCATATGATAATCAGATAAAGCTGATATTAGAGCAAAGAACAGATTTTACTAAGTTTTTGAATGTTCATGTACATACTTATTTTGGTTGTGGGAAATTGTGAGTATTTCAACTTTGGTTATATTTTTCTTGCTAGTCCAGCGTCATATCAGTGGTTAATTTTAGGATAGGGGTTTTCTTTCCAATAGAACATGCACCTGATTTGTCCTTTTAGCATTCCCATCATCAGTGGCATCAGAGTTTTACACCAACTTGTCTAGCCTGCTACCTTGACTGGCCTGGATCCGCAGTCCTTCCAATCTTAGTAACTAGATAGTGAAGGATGGTGGAAATGATCCAATGCACCCAGCTGTAGATTGAGAAGGAATTCCACTAAACTTTTGGCCTGGGTTCTGTTCTCAAGCCTCCTAAGTAGGTAAGAGTATACATGGGAACCCCTGGTACCAAGCAGTAACTATTTTAAAGCAATTAGACATATATATGACTTATGCTTGTGATTGCCTCAGGAAATGAATAAAAGAGCAGTGAAGCATAGAGGACAGCCAGAATTTTAACTAGGTACTCAGAGGCTGAATAAGCTTAGCTAGCTACTCGGAGTCTGTTCAAAGCCAGTCCAATCATGAAAATACAAGCGATTATCTAAAATTAAAAACAGAAGTGGCTGAAGTGGTAGACCACTATCCTTGGGCACAGAAGCTGAGTAATAGTTCCCAGGCACTATCAAGCCTCAAGAATGATGAATGCATGCATAAGCACAAGCACATGTGCGTTTGCATATTCACATACACATGAACACACACACACAAATGAGTATTTCAATGTGAAGTTCTTTAATTTTTACGTTGCTGTACTTTATTACCCTGTATTAGTTCACAAATTAACAAAATCAGCTAAGGACGTATTTACATAAAATTCATCATGTTTCTCTAAAATCTATTCTCTTTTTGGAAGCCTGCATTTATTTGACCCAAAAGTAAATTATTCAGGAAGTCAATTCATCACTCTCAAGTCTACAGTATTAGATGATTGTTTAGGTTCCTCCTAGCAATATTATTTTGTGAAATCCTGTATCATGTAATATATTTTTCACTAGAAGGGAAGCCACTGTCAAACAATTAATAATAGGGTTTTCTCCTCTTGGCATGCATCTGTAGTTATATTATCTTCATATATTTCATGATCTGTGTATGACAAAATACCGTGAAAGTAAAAACACACTTCTCAATGCTTAGCATTTGTATACCATTCATAGATATGAAGGTGTTTAAATGTTACTGACATTACTTTGGAATAAATAATGTTCACCCTATCTTGAGAAAGAGGAATTGTTTCTCAGCACTTTAGGTAAGAACTTGAGGGAAAGAAACAAAAGGAAAAGAAAGGAACAACTCAACACATCCATTCAAATAAAACAAAACAAGAAAACACAAATTAATTCAGTACTCAAGTACCTGCAGGAAATGCAAAGATTTAGAAAATCAGCTATGACAAGATTTGAAAATCCTGACTACATGGGAGTGCACTGTTTTGAGAACAGTGGCTAAAGCCCAGACTAGACAGAAAGATCTATACATAATAACATGCACTTATTATTCTAAATTCCAGGAAGAATAATATAAAGTGGACTGAGGCCAAGATCATACACAAGTAGGAAGCCAGGTTCTATCTGAAAAATAATCAGGATAATTTAGGGCTGGGCACATGACCAAGTGGTAAGAATACCTATTTAGGGGGCACAAGTCACTGAATTCAAACTGTAATATTAGGGGTATTAAAGAAAAAATGCTATGGTTTTAAATAATTGGAATAATTGTAACACTTGAGTGTTTGAATCGAGAAAAATCCATGAGAGAGATAGAATGAACCCACGTTCCAATGCTTTCTACTTAAGTGATAATGTTTAGTGGTACTTCAGACAAAACAGAGTTACCTTCCAAAAGAGCATGGATGTACATTTGGGTGATGGAAATACTCTACTCACACAGGTGTAAATTAAATAGATTTTTTGGGTAGATTGTATTTTTTGAACTAAGAGCCTGGGTGATGTCCCTGATCTTTTTCTCTCAAGGCTACCACTCTATTACTTTGAGCCACAGTTCCAATTCTCATTTTCTGTTGATTGTTTGGAGATAAGAGGCTCATGGACTTTCCTGCCCAGGATGGCTTTAAACCATGTTCATCAGATCTCAGCCTCCCGATTAACCAGGATTCCAGGCATGAGCCATCGATGTTTTTAATACTTTAGTAAATTGTATAGTTACAGAAGTTATAAATTATCATTGTAACCTTTGTAAATATGTATATGTGTATATATCAATACATACGGATAGAAATAGTTTAACATATTTTTGTATCTACAGTACATATATGAAATCATCCTTGATTATAAAATAAAATGGAAACATAAGTTAATGAGGAGGAAAACAAAGGGAATTGTTACATGTTTCTTTTTGTTGAATGAAATATGAATCAGTTTGGGAAAGCTATCTCTACTTTAACAAAATGCATAATTGCTATTAATTCCAATCCATCTATTTGCCCATATTGTGCATCCTCGCACATGAGTGTCAAAATCAAACCACACTTTTTGTCTGTATTTAACTCACCTGTTATAATTTAGGGGATAGATGAAGTAATCAAATAAAGATTAAAATAATAGTAAGTGAGGCTGTTAGAGCTGAAAAAGATTTTAAATATGATAATAGCTAATTAAAATGCATATTTCTTTCTTTTACTCTGTTTTTATGTCTCATTCCCACATTAGGAAAGTACATAGAAGGTTCTCACTAAATTTATGTAATTATTAAAAATGTATTGAAAGAATATGGGCACAGTGTGGTTTTAGCTTATTGAGACCTGTATGGGGTAGTTTGTTTTTGAGAACTTGCAATACGTTGTGATGGAGATGAAGGGAAGGATGTGTTTATTCTGGAAAACTGGCTAGAGGATTGCTCCCAGAAAGATAGTGATGAATTCTTCCAAGAGGTTACAGTAAAATCACTTTCACAACCATCTTCATTGCTACACTATTCACTATGGCAAATTTATGGAAACAGACAAGATGCCCTTTGGCGGAAGGATGATTGGAGAAAGTGTGTCATATATACACAATTGTATTGCACCTATCCATTATGAGGACTGTTACATTATTTGCAAAGAAATGGATAGATCGAAAAATATGTTAAGTAAACAAAGTCAGAGCCAGACACACAAAGGACCCATGTTCTGTCACGTATTTGGAAGCCAGAATTTTATGCAAGTTAAACAACAGTATAAACAAAAGCTTTCATTTTTCAGAGCAATATTTAAAAGGTGTAATTTCTTATAAAATTGAATTTTAATCCCAAAAAATGAATACCAGGAAACTATTAGTTGGAAGATGTGAGGGGAATTCAAATGGAAAGAATAACGAGAGTTATGGTGTAACAGTGAAGACATTATATTCAATGGAAATAATATGAAACTAGAAAAAATTAAAGTGGGGTGATGTTTGGAAGGGTAGGAAAAGTTATATAAAGATCCATTATACTTTAAAAACTTATTTATTGAATGGAAATTCCCGTGTACAACTAGTTAAGATAATAAAAACATGATTAAAAACAATGGAGACATTTGATCTTAAACTGCGTTCTCTTAAACCATGAGTCAATATAATAGTTTCCTCCTCAAATTTTCTTTGCAGGTATTTTCCTCATAGTGACAGAAAAGTGATCAATGCAATGAATGTCAATACATCACATTGCACATATAAAATCACAGTAAAAATGCTAGATTTCATCACATGATAAAATAACAGGTAGAATGTACCAAATGCTAATTGATTGTTTTTCCAAGTACTTTACCTATGTTATATAATTTAATCCTCACAATAATTGCATAAAGTGGAGCTCCGTACATTTTTAATTCTCAGATGATGATATTGAAGTCTTCAGATTTGGAATTACTAGTACAACATTGCACACATGGTAAGTCTGAGGTTCATCTCCCACTGTATTAATTAACTTCATTCTATTTTATGACTAAAATACCAGCACTTAGTCTACAAATTCTAGGAAAATTTCCCAGAATTATTGTGTACACTCATAATATTTCACTTTATCTTTGTTAGAAAATAGGGAACTGTAATATGAATACTCAAAGTTCATAATCAATGCATAACTCCCTGGTGAAAAGAACTGCTAATGTATAACATTCTTGATTTCTAGCTCAAAATAGTAGAAATCATATTTTAACCCTTCTCTAAACACTGAACTGCCTGGGGACACTATCTCTGTTTAACACTGTCTTACTGAAAGAATGAGCTCCATAATTCCTGATGGAAACAGACTACAGGTCTTATGGACCAATCATTTCCAAATTGTAGCTCAACTTAGTTGTTTACCATTAGAAGTATTTTGATTGCTTTTTATACCGAACATTTAAAATGCTATTAAAGCAAGACTGATATAAAAATCACCTTTGACCCTAGATAAATATTTTATTTTTCGTATAACCAAAAATGCACTCTGACCTATCATTAATCTTAGGAATAAGAAGTTAAAATCATAGACACTAAGTATGAATTAAAGACTCTCCATTTTGTGAATACTATTGTTTTAAAAAGACATGAAGGGCTGGGAAGGTGGCTTAGTGATAGAGCGCTTGCCTTTCATGCATGAGGCCCTGGGTTCGATTCCTCAGCACCACAAAAGCAAAAAGAAAAAAAGCTGGAAGTGACGCTGTGGCTCAAGTGGTAGAGCGCTAGAAATGAGCTGAAGTGCTGAGGGACAGTGCCCAGAGTTCAGGCCCCAAAACCGGACCCCTCCCCGCCAAAAAAGACATCAATACTACCAATTTTTTTCAAAATTTCTTATGATACTGAAAATTCAATTATAAACTCTTAACACTTGAAAATAACTCATTTTCATGGGCGTAGAATACAAAGCACAAGATTAATCCTAATCATTTTAAAAGACCTTTATTTATACTACAAATTCATTTTTATAACTACAAATAATCTAAAAATAATTGAAGTACAGTGAGACAAAAAATAATTTAGCTGCATCATCTACATTAAAAGGAGTGTGCTAATAGAAAACAAAATTATATTAATAATTGGGTTACCCAATTCACTTACATTCTTTTATTCTATTTCTTTTAGTTTCATAAAATCTGGCTTTTCATAAAATGATGCATAAAAAGCCTATATACCCACTTACATTTTCAGATCTTAACAATATTTATTTCAGAAATGTCTTTAGCTCTATATTCAATGAACTAAAATAATAGTAAAATATTTAAATGGTTTTCAGAAATTGCAAGACTCAGTCTGGGATGTTATTTATATTGGAAAACATATTCGAAAAGCCTTATTTGTTAAAGTCGTTCTATTACTCCCACAAAAGAACTATTAATGAAGAAACCTTTGTATGTACAAACTTCAAATGCATCCACAATCTGGAGGTGACACATACTTTTATTTTTTTTAAATATATATCTAAAAAGCATAGCCACAATACAGATTTTCAGTCAATATGATGGGATATTCAAACCTAAAAAATAAGGGGTTTATTATCTTAGTGTGAATAGATACAATCTTACAAATAAAGTTATTTTCAACAGAAATCCAGAAAGAGTTTATCCAGCTTGAGTTTCACAGAAATAACCAGAGAGTAATACCTATTTGTTCAAGTCGGTCAAAATCACTCCATGAGTATTTCTTAAAAATATAACCAATTTAAGAGGTCAAATACATATTTTGAACTGACAGTCATCTTACACCAATAACTTACTACCCAATTATATGTGTATCTTTTTACCTAACATATACTAAGCGCTGAAACTGATCTCTTTTATCTAACTTAATGTTGTAAATGTTTTGATTATGATGATGTTATTAATAAATAAAATGTACAGAAGGATGATTCAACTGAAATGACAGGATAGAACACTGATAAATAAAAACATTTCAACACAGATCTTTTCAGTCTCACCCTGTTCATATTGGCAAGCAACATTGAAACAGCACACACACACACACACACACACTTAAACACACATGCGTGCACATGTACACATATACACGCATGCCAAATTCAGGGTTTATTGTACAAAAAAGTTCAAATAAAGTAGTAGTGAATAGAACAAGTGATAATTTGCCTTATTACAAAATAATACATATTCCAGTCACCAGGGTTGTTACATTTTACCTGCCCCATCACATGTGACCACTTATTTTATTTTAGGTAATTAATTAATTCATTCCTTCATTAGTTAAATACTACTACTAGAGCTTGAACTCAGGGCCTAGCTCTGTCCCAGAATTTGTTATTTTTTTGTTTTAGTTTTCTCAATGCTAGCATTTTACTGCTTGTAAGACAGCTCCATTTCTAGCTTTTGCTGGTTACTTTCAAACCAGAATCTAATGGACTATTTTTCTTGGTCTGGTTTCAAACCACAATCATCAGATTTTGTCTTTCTGATTAGCTAGGAATAAAGACATGAGCCACCAGTGTGGCTCCTACTTTTTCCTATATGTATCTATTCCACATACTTAGATAGCAATTTAATATTGAGAGTATAGAAGCAAGATGTACAGTGATTATATTGTTCTGTCAGAAATTCAAGTTAGTAATGTAAATTTCTTCGTAAGACCATACACAAAAATACTTAAGAAGAAATCTGATGATTTGTGTGTATGTGTGTGTGTGTGTGTGTGTGTGTGTGTGTGTGTGTGTGTGTGTGCTGCAATATGTTTCACATATAAGCACTGTGCAGGGGTGTCCAGCCATTCAGATTTACTGCATGAATATCTGCCTTGAGCTACTAACTCATGGACAATGTCTAAGTGTCCACTCTAGGCTTCCCGATGAAGAGGGGTATACTCATCCTCATCCTTAGTATTCATATGAGTGGCCTTTTTGCAAGTGGCATCCGCACTGTATTAAGCTACAAGAAAAGCACTCTACACTGAGCCACCTTCCCAGACCAAGGATTAAGTTTTTGTCTGTAATTTAGTCAGAAATATGTCTCTTTATGTAGGCGACTAAAAATGTATGTACTAATTTCAAGTAAATACATAAATTCTATTTCCATCTCTTTTAACAAATAAAAAATAAAATTTTTTGCTTTGTAAATAGATCAGAAGCATTGATTTTGTGTCTAGATAGGTCATTGCACATCTGTATCTCTCTTCCTCTCTCTCTCTTTCATGATTCTCATAGACAATATGGTTTCTCCATAATTGTCCTAATTTATTTTGCTTTATATTTTTGTTTGCATCATTTCACTTTCTGTTCTACCATTTCCCAAATCAGCACCACATAAAGAGAACCACAGAAGGGATTCTGTGGCTCAAGTGGTAGAGCGCTTGCCTTGATTTGAAGAGCTCAAGAACAGTGCCGAAGCCCATAGTTCAGGCCCCAAAACTAATTTTTTAAAATATAATCTAAATCCTTGATAATTATAAGAAAAAAATGACTGAAATCAGTTGAATCATACTTTTCCTGCACAATGAAAGAACAGGTCCAGACTAGGAAAGCAGCTAGAAAAGACAGGCAGATTGTATTTGTGAAAAACCTTTGTGGAAAATGGTATCGAGGATTACTTACTGGTGATTCACTTGCACTGGAAGCATGATGCTGAACTATTGCTTGTTGATTCTGAACTATGGCTTTGATCATTATATTCTCCAAGAAGAAAAATGAAATTTAATTAATATCAAAGGAATACTAATACATTTTGACTTATTAAGCATCTTCAATCACCAAAATCAATTGAGGACAATAGATAGGCCTACTTTTTTAGATGAAACCAAGTGTCTTTAAAAAAAAGGAATTTAAATAGTGATGCAAAGGACTTCTATTTTAATACTGTATTATACATTTTTTTCTAATGTTGGGTACCAATAAATAATGGAACTATTAGAAAGCTCTTAAAGCTCATATATTGAATAGTAAGTTCTCTTACACTATATCATGGTATTTCCCAAATCATTTACGTAGAAGGCATTGTTTCCTATTTTCTCCTTGCTAGAATTAGCTGCACATGAAGACACCACTGGTCCATATTTTCAGTCTGTTTTGAATACGGAGGAAAATCTTTCTTCTGCTCTCTATCAATTCACTAATCTCCAGTTAGAATAATTTAGAATAGTAAAAATGGAACAAGAGAAAATAAATCATGGTGAAAAAACATGCAGAAAATTCACCGGATTTTTCTGACCAGTTCAACCAATGTGAACTATTGGGGAAATACATGGACACCTCATTCCCACTGGTACTCAAAGTCTCTGGTTAGGCATTTCTGATGAAGACAAGGAACAAGACAAAAACGTGAGGAATGGTATCAATTGCAAGACAATAATGGAGAAGAATCCATGCAAATTTCTTCTTTGGTATGCCGAAATTAATCGGCTTACTACAGTGCCGAGACTACTTTCCAAAAAGGCCACTCATATGTATACTAGGGATGAGGTAAGTATACTCCTCTTCATCGGGAAGCCTAGAGTGGACATTTAGACATTGTCCATGAGTTGGTAGCTCAAGGGAGATATTCATGCAATAACTCTGAATGGCTTGGCACCCCTGCACAGTCCTTATATGTGGAATAACACCAGAATGGATTCTTTCTTACTTCATCATGATGCAGATACCAATCCCCAAACTAAAGGCCTCTTGACACCCTTGCATCTTGCTGCTGGAAATAGAAATAGCAAAGATATGCTGTACCTCATTCTGTTGAACCATAATATCAAACGGGGCCAGAAGAACAACTTGGAAGAAACTGCATTTGATATTACCAAAAGGATAAGTATGTATCACTACCTCCTTGAAGTTGTGGATGGCTGTACAAATTTTTCTCTATGTAGAAATGGTTTGGTTAAGTTTCTTAAATTTCAAAAGTGCCAGTCCATCCTTTGTGTCCCTACAAAATATTTTCATATACAAAGAAACAGCAATATCTTAATTTAAAAATTTATGTATTCCATGGTATTCTTCCACGTGAATTGCCTGACTTTGATGTCAAAATATATTCAAGAGTTGTTTGTATCGATCTATAATGATTTCTGCAGAGTTTGTGATTTTTTTTAATTTTAACATATCGGTTGAAATGAATAGTATAGAAACTAAAGATATTCCTGGTGCTTGTCTAAAAAAAGTATCTATGTTTGCATAAAGAACATAATCTATTTCATTGTCTTCTAGATATAGTACTTTGAAGTCTACATTGTTTTATAATATATAGGTTCATTAGGAAATGTGTCTTTTCAGATTACATTCCATATAGAAAAAGTTTAAGATTCCTTTTCCTAAGGTCCTTATATTCTTTTAATTCTTTTTTAATTTTTTTATATATTTTTTATTTTTTTAAAAATTACGATTTTTTTATTGTGAAAATACCATACAAAGGGGTTACAATTACTTGGGCAAGATAATGAGTACATTTCTTATCAAGAATTGTTGCCTCCTCCTTTGTTTCCCCTTCCCATCACTTCCTATCTCGCACCCCCAAGCCCTCAACTCCACCTACTCTCCCCCTACCACCAACCCTTTCCTACCCTCTACCAGGCCAAAGTTGTAAAGTTCATTTTTCAACATAATGACTTGTACATATCGTTGTTGCAAGGGTCCACCTGTATCCCTATTTAAATGATTTGGTTTTGTCCCTTCCCTTCCACAAATTATCCCAACATCAAATAGAGTGAAAGCAGGGGTTAAACCGTGGGGTAGGGACATACAAACAACACACAAATCATCTTGTAAATGTGTTAGAACCAACCACATGAAAGAAAAAAAAGCATTTTTTATTCCCCGTCCCATCCGTTCCCATCCACCCCCTCCTTCCCCTCCTATCCTCCTCTCCCCGCCAACAAAGTTGTAAAGTTCGTTTTCAAAATAAAAACTTGTACTTCTCATTGTTGCAACGGGTCTACCTGTATCCTTATTTAACTGATTTGTTTTTCACATTCCCCTCCACAAATTACACCGACATCAAATACAGTGAAAGCAGGGGTTATACTGTGGGAGAGGGACATACAAAGCAACAAAGAAATAATCTTATAAATGCATTAGAAACAATCGCTTGAAAGAGAAAAAACAATCGAATACATATCTTAGGGTTCATTTCCCTAATATCACCTTATCTGAACTATTCTGCTTGACTTCGGATATTGCAAATAAGGAAAACCATGGGACCTATGTTTGTTTGGGCTTGGCTTACTTCACTTAATATAATTTTTTCCAAGTCTTTCCATTTCCTAACAAATGGGGCAATGCCATTCTTTCTGATGGAGGCATAGAATTCCATTGTGTATATATACCACATTTTCTTGATCCATTCATCTACTGAGGGGCATCGGGGTTGGTACCATAAGTTAGTTATAGTAAATAATGCTGCAATAAACATAGTTGTGCTGGTAGCTTTAGTGTGGTCTTGTTTGTAAACATTTGGGTAAATGCCCAAAATTGGGATTGCTGGGTCATAGGGGAGCTCAATGAGGCGTCTTTTGAGGAACTTCCATACTAGTTTACAAAGTGGTTGAACAAGTTTAGACTCCCACCAACATACCCTCCAGCATCTGTTGTTTTTAGGGTTCTTGATTTTTGCCATTCTAACTGGGGTGAGGTGGTATCTTAATGTTGTTTTGATTTGCATTTCTTTTATGGCTAGGGAGGTTTAGCATTTCTTCATGTGTCTATTGGCCATCCTTCTTTCTTCTTCAGAGAAGTTTCTCTTTAAGTCTTTAGTCTACTTATGAATTGGGCAGTTGTTTCTTCGACGATTTGTTGTTGGGTGGTTTGATTTTTTGAATTCCAATCATATCTTAGATATGAGACCTTTGTCCATTGTTTGGCTAGTGAAGATCTTCTCCAATCTGTGGGATTTCTTTTGATCTTGCTAGCTATGTCCTTTGCCATGCAGAAGCTCTGCAACTTCATGCAATCCCATTTGTCCAAACTTCTTTGATGTGTTGTCTTTCTGGGTCTCTATTAAGAAAATTTCCGCCTGCGCCAAGGAGACCTAGGGTTTCTCCTATTCCATCCTGTAATATATGCAGATTGTCTGCTTTGTCTCCGAGGTCGTTGATCCATTTGGAGTTGCTTCTGGTGCAGGGTGATATATAAAGATTTAGCCTTAATTTTTTACAAGTAGTTAACCAATTTTTCTAGCACTATTTACTGAAAAGGCTGTCTTTCTTCCATTCTGTTTTTTTAGCTCCCTTATAGAAGAATAGATGGCTATAGGTCTGTAGGTTCATTTCTGGGTGTTCAATTCTATTCCGTTGGTCCTGAAGTCTCTTCTTGTGCCACTACCATGCTGTTTTGATTACTATGGCTTTATAGTATAGTTTGAAATTTATTATTAATATTCCTCCAGCAGTGTTCTTTCTGTTCAGGAGCGTTTTTGCTATTTGGGGTCTTTAATTATTCCATATGAATTTTTGGATTGCCTCTTCTATTTCCTTGAAGAATGAGGTTGGAATTGTGATAGGTATCGCATTGAATTTGTAGATATCCTTGGGAATATTGCCATTTTCCCAATGTTGATCTTTCCAAATTCAGGAGCATGGGAGTTTTTCCCATTTTCTAAGTTCTGTTTTGATTTCCTTTTTCAAGTTTTTACAGTTTTGATCATAAAGGTCCTTCACTTATTTGGTTAAGTTAATTCCTAGGTATTTTATTTTTTGTGGGGCTATTACAAATGGAGTTGTTTTCCTAATTTCAGCCATACTTTTCTCATTGTTGGCATACAGAAAAGCCATTGATTTTGGGGGGGTTAATTTTATATCCCGCTACTTTGCCAAAGTTTTGAATCAACTTGAGTATTTGGGAATGCCGTCTATGGGATTCTTTAAATACAGGATCATGTCATCTGCAAAGAGGGGGAGTTTTATTTCTTTTTTCCCTATTTGTATCACCTTTATGTTTGCATCTTGTCTTATTGCTGTTGATAGGAATTCTAATACTAGATTGAAGAGAAGTGATGATAGTAGACATCCTTGTCTTGTTCCTGTGTTAAGAGGAAATGGCTTTAGTTTTTCACCATTAAGTATAATGCTGGCTGTAGGTTTGTCATATATAGCCTTTATTCTATTGAGGAATGTTCCATAATTCCTAATTTTTCCAGAACCTTCAATATAAAAGGGTGTTGGATCTTGTCAAATGCTTTTTCTGCATATATTGAGGTAACCATGTGGTTCTTATCCTTGCTCCTGTTGATGTGATGAATTATATTTTTTTGCGAATATTGACCCAGCTTTGCATCCCTGAAATGAATCCTGTTTTATTGTGGTGTATGATTTTCTGGATACATTGTTGAAGACATTTGGCCAAAACTTTGTTGAGAAGTTTTGCATCAATGTTCCTCAAAGAAATGGGTCTATATTTCTCTTTCTTTGATTATTCCCTGCTTGATTTTGGGATGAGAGTTATGATGGCTTTATAGAATGTGTACGGTAGTGAACTTTCTCGTTTAATTTCATTGAAGGTTTGGAGTAGTATTGCTGTGATCTCTGCTTTTAATAGTCTTGTAGAATTCTGCTGTAAACCATCTGGACCTGGGCTTTTCTTATATGGGAGGTCTCTTATTGCTGTTTCTATTTCAGTGCTTGATATGAGCCTGTTAACATGGTTTAACTCATCTTGCTTTAGTATTGGCATGTCAATATTTGCTAGGAAAAGGTCCATTTCTACCAAGTTCTCAAACTTATTAGCATAAAGTTTTGAGAAGTATTCCCTTATAATGTTCTGAATCTTGGTTGTTTCTGTGGTGATGTTTCCATTCTCATTTCTGAGTTTATTTATTTGGTTGTGTTCTCTTCTTTTTCTGATAAGATTTGTGAAGGGCCTGTCAATTTTGTTAATTTTTTCGAACAACGAACTCTTTTTTTTTTATTTTTTCCAATGTTTTTTTTTGGATTATAATTCATTTAATATTGATTTAATTTTAATTAAAATTAATTAATTAATTAAAATAATTATTTCTTTCCATCTATTATATTGGGGTATATCTTGCTGCTCTTTTTCAAGGAGGTTCAGATATCTCATTAAATTGTTGGTTTCAGATCTCTCCAATTTGTTGATGTAGGAGCTCAGAGGTATAAATTTGCCTCTGAGTACTGACTTTGCGGTGTCCCAGATGAGATGGTAATTTGTGTGCTCATTTTTGTTGAATAGCATGAACATTTGGATTTCCTTTCTAATATCTTCCATGACCCATTCATGATTCAGCAGTGTGTTCTTCAGCCTCCATGTGTTACAGGACTTTCTTTGGTGGCTTTTGGTGTTGCGTTCTAATTTTATTCCCTTGTAGTCAGAGAGAATGCAAGGTATAACTTCAATGTTTCTGAATTTGGACAAGTTTTCATTGTGGCATAAAATGTGGTCTATTTTAGAAAATGTTTCCTGTGCTGCTGAGAAAAACTTGTATTCTGCTGCTGCTGGGGGAAATATTCAACAGATGTCTGTTAAATATACTTGATCTATGCAGTTGTTTAAATCTGCAGTTTCTCTGTTGAGTTTTCCCGAGTTGATCTATCTAGTGGGGAGAGTGATGTGTTAAAATCCCCAACAATTATTGTCTTTGGATCTCTGTGGGATTTGAGGGAAAGTAGTGTTTCTTGGATAAATTTGGGTGCTCCATTGTTTTTCGAATAGATATTTAAAATTAATATGTAGCGACCTTCTTTACCTCTTCTTTATCTCTTCTCACTAATTTTAATTGGAAATTTATTTTATCTGATATTAGAATTGCAACTCCTGCCTGTTTATGGGGGCCATTTGCTTGGTAGATTTTGTTCCAGCTTTTAACATTGAAAATATTTTTGTATTTACCAATAATATGTGACTCCTGAAGGCAACAGATTGAAGGATCTTGATTTTTAGTCCTACTAGACAGTCTATGTCACTTAATTGGAGAATTAAGTCCGTTAATGTTGAGAGAGAGGACTGAGAGGTATTTGGGAGTTCTGGCCATGTTACTACCTTCTTGGGGTCTATGAAAACTGGGTTCTTCCTATCTTCTTGGATTCTCAGTTTGGGTGCATTTTCTTGGCCCTTATTGTGGTCTTGTTAGTTTTCTATGTGTAGGACAACTTTAAGAAACTTTTGTAGGGCTGGTTTGGTGGAGATGTATTGTTTCAATTTTTCTTGGCTATGGAAGGTTTTTATTTGGCCTTCAGTTATACAGGAGAGTTTAGCTGGGTAAAGGGTTCTTGGTTGATAGATGTTTGTCTTTAGGGCATGGCATACATCATTCCAGGCTCTTCTTGCTTTGATTGTCTCTGCTGAGAAATCTGAGGTGATTCTAATTGGTATCCCTTTAGAGGTGATTAATCTTTTCTTTCCTCTGTATTATTCATTATCTGTTCTGTCCCCTGATTACCATGAGTGGGAGTTGAGATACCCAGACTTGCCATTTTTCTTGTGTTTTTCAGGTTTGTTCTGCCCATTTGGGTCAATGAAACACCAGTTTTGTGCTAGAACACTAACTTAAGGCAAGCATCAACCAACGTCTGTATTTGCACAGTCAATAGTCTGCGGATACAATCTCGTTCAATGGATACATGTATTCAACTTCAAACAACTATATATTAATGGGCTACAAACCACAAATGTGAATTTGGCAAACCAGAAATTATTTGGTTTAGGGAGAGATGTGGGTAAAAAATAGGAATAGAGAGATGTGGGAAGGCACAGGGAGAGTTAACTTAACTAAGTCCTAATCTCAAAACAGGAAATAGGTTGAATAGGATGAAAGTAGAGAGAGAAAAAAAGAAAGAGAAAGGGGAAAAAAGAGACCAGAAAAAATAGAAAAGTAAAAATTAAAAATATTACATAGCCCCGAAAATGAAATATTGAGAGAAGAACATGCATATATTGCAGAAGGGGAGGGATATAAAGGAGATGTGAAAAATTTAAAAATAAAAATACTTAAAATATTACATAGGTATAAAGAGGTAGTACTGCTATCAAGGAATTTAAGTCTAAGAGGTTTTGAACTGAGTAATAAATTTGTGTATTGTGTTCACAATGGGGGATAAGGTCTAATAATCGACTATGGGTATATCTGAGGATGTGTAGAAAAACAATTAAATCACATAAAAAAGAAGGAAAGAGAAGAAAAGATGAAAAGGATAAGAAAGAAAGAAAAAATGATCAGAAGTTCAATAGAGCAAAACAAAAGACAAAAAAAAAATTTAAAGAAGAAAAAAGAAAGAAAAATGCACACACAAATATACCCCTAAAATAAAAAGTATAAGAGGGAAAAAAAGGTACTAGGAAACATTTTTTTTTCAAAAAAGGTAAAAATTAAAAATTAAAAAAAAGTTTTAGAAAATTATTTTTATAAAATGTACAAAAAATAGAAAAAAGATTTTGCTTTTTTTGGGAGTGGTGGGAAAAATTCTGTATCTCCCTTGTGTCTGTAACCAGCCTCTTGTTGGAGTCTCTGATCTGCTTGTGGTGTTTGATTTTCCTGTGGCTTGGTTGGTTGCTTAAGTCAGTTTGTTTAAACAGGCCAAAAAATGCTCTGCTTTACCCAGGATTTTGCGATCCTCCTCTCAGGTTAGTTCAATGGGAGGGGGATCTGCTTTGATTATCACAAAAGAGGGAGATGGCTTTTTCTTCGTTTGGAGATGCTGTGATGAGGCTAGGTTCTGGGTAGAGTTGAGGCTTTTCAGCAAACATTACCTTTTCCTGGGGGCTAGCTTGTTAGAAACTCACGAGCCCAGGCTGGAGCCACTCTCTGGGTTTATGTTTACTGAATTTCAATTGATTGTCAAGGCTGCTTAAGGGAGGGGTAGCCTCTGGCTCTGATTACCCAGTGAAGAAAGCCATTCCTGGGGCTTGCGCCTGAGCTGGGTGACATTTCCCTGGGTGAAGCTGAGTCTGGCAGGTCAATTTCGGTTCTTGTGACCTGCTAAATGACTCTACTTTTCTTCCAAGGCCTTAGTTGGAGCTAGCAGCTCCACTGAGCTTTGTCAATATCCAAGATGGAGATGTCCGGTTGTGGGGGGGAGGGGTCGCCTTCTCTCCTCTGCTCCCTGAGAAGGAGTGAGGACGTTAGGCTTCTACTTTCGCCGAGTCTTGGTTCGTGGGTCGTTTCTGGTCTGTGAACCGCAGGATGAAGATGTCTGCTCCTTGTCAGTTCTTGCTGGTGTTGAGTAGAATCTGCTCACCCACCGCATCTGGCTCCTTTGTCCTGGACTCTCTGTGTTACAGGATGGCGACTATGGCCGCTGCTGCTGCCAAAGCTGCTGGCAAATACTCAGATCTGCCTCCTTGCCTGGATTCTCCCTTTCTGGCCTAATTCTGTGTACTGTGATGGCATACTTGGTGTGATTCTCTGGCTTAGGACTGTTCACTGGAACTCTAAAACTGCTTTCTATGCGAGAGCTTGTTTAGCCTTCAGCTTCTCCTCCACCATCTTCCCGGAACCCCCTATGAGCATGGTTTAAATTTTATTTCTTTGGGATAAAATGACAATGTTATCTAATTTGAAGTTTTATAAAGGTTATGCTATGTAAGGGCCTTTCTAAGGTGAAGATTTAATACACTGATGTCAAACTAACCTTTAATTCTATGAATTACATGTACTGTTACACTTGTTATTTGTAATCAACTTTTTAACAACTGTTTTTCACTTCTTGCATTTGAAGAATGAAAAATATGGAATACTTAACAAATTTTCATACCATCATTGTGCAAGTACCATTTTAATCTCTGTATTGTTGTAATTTGGGTAGACCTGCTGCTGAAGCATGTAGTATCCTCTAAATTTAAGTAGTTATTGATGCAATCTTTATACAGGCACATATCCATGGTTGCCTATTTGTAACAAGGAACCCTTATTGTTCCTAAAAATGCTATTGATCTTATTGCTCTAAATTTCTGTCTATAGTGGAAAAAATATATTGTTTGGTCGATTACTCACATTTGCAATTTTTTGTCAATGACTATTTTGTCATTTTCATTTTAAATTTGATCATATTTTGAAGCCTTACAGCTAAGTCCAAAGGTGATGGCTTTTCAAGTACTTATTTATCAACTGAGTTATCTTTGTGGAGCTAATGGATTCAAAGTAAGCCTTGGTTAAGATCTACTTCTAAACTTCTGCAGCTTAAAATTTCCTAAATGAGGTCTCAGTGGCACAAATGTCTTCCTGACCCTTACCCTTCTTACATGTAGGAACAGACCAACCAGAATATCTTACACTGACAGCATAGATTGTCTTACTGAAACAAAACTAATCTTAGTTACAAGGGATCATAGAGAGATGAACATTTCAGACCTAACTGTTCAGAATAGAAGGTATTTTATCAAAATATAATTGTTTGGGCTGGGAAGTTGGCTCAGTGGTAGACTGCATGCCTTGCATGCCTGAAGCCCTGGGTTTGATTCCTCAGCACCACATAAGGAAAAAGAAAAAAGCCGCAAGTGGTGCTGTGGCTCAAGTGGTAGAGCACTAGCCTTGAGATGAAGAGCTGAGGGTCAGGGCCCAGGCCCAGAGTTCAGGCCCCACGACCGGACCCAAACAACAAAAACAATATATATATAATTGTATATTATACCTATTATTTCAAAAGTAGCTAAAGCCAAGAAGGTGCAAAAGTTGTTCATATGCATGTTTACTTAATATTCTGGCCTGTCTACCATACAACCAGGCAGGAACTTACACTACTGACTTTGTATCACCAAATATTTCCATAGCTCCTGGAGAAGTCTATATATTTCTCCTCGATATTAGGCCTTAAATTGGTAATGTTTTAATCAAAGTGTTTCCTCTTGCCTCCAGGCTTTACATTTACAAATGGTAAAGCTTTAGGTCTAACTCTACCAAAAACTGAGGTAGAGATAATGGAATAATACTTTAAAACAGATTTGCCTTTGATACCCTAACCACAACAGAACAATGCATAACAATTTCTTATATTATATATATTTATATATATTATATTTGTATGTGCTGATCTTAAATTTCACACAGTGAATCTTACTAGAATTAATTTATAATTTGACAAATAAATTGAAATTTATTCCCATAAATAGATTGGAACCTAAATAATTAGGTTTAGAATATATATTCGAATATAAAAAGTATCAATGCAATGTCTTTGGTATAAACTTGTGATACCTTCTATGTGTTCTTGGTCTTCTGAATTCACATAGTAAAAAAAAAAAAACACACACAGTATTGTTTTCCTCTAATCTAGAAGAGATTTTACACTGCTGCTGTGTTTATTGTATTAACTCACTGGTCCCAAAGTGTTTTTCTCCATATTATGCCTAAAAGCTATTATTCTTCTGCAGTACCCACGGGTCCGAGGATACCAGGTCCCAGGTTATCTGCATCATCAGATAACAATGGCAAGTCTTCTCACCTTGGCCCATCCAACATGCTAACAGAAAGTAATTGAAGACCCATCTCAATTTTTCATTTCCTATAATATTTCAGAGCCCCAATTCCTTGCAGTAATTAGCAATAAACAATTGTGAAATTTAAGGCAACTTCAAATGAAAGAGGAGACTACAAAATATGAGTGAAAGTACTGTAGTCAAACTTTCAATTTACAGATGACAAGCCCATATGAGTAAAGAAAATCACAAATGTCACAAGATTATTTTTAATACCTCTCTCCTAATGATGAATGAAAAATTTCAGTCCAGGATAAGTAGGCCAAAAAATTTCCTGGAATGATAAATCCATAATTGTTCTACCAAGGCTAGGAAAATTTGACTTAGATGTCAAATATAATTTTAAAAAACTAATTGAGAAGACCCTAATGCTTCAAAACACTGATACTTCAGTAAAACTTGGTTCTGTAGTATAAAAATGTTGTCATTCTCAAACCAATGATAACCTACATTTAATCTCCTTCAAGTATATTCCTTTTCAAATAAAATTTCTAGAATCATCTTCACCAAAATAACACTTGACAAGTAGATGATAGTGACATTAAAAGTTTCTCAAGTGTAGGAATCAAGTTACAATAGAGTTGATTTATTTACCCAGCACTAATGCCCAATAAGTTCAACCATTCATTAAAGTGTAGAAATAGTATCTCCCAGCATTTGCGTTGTTCAGTAGGTGCCTTCCAGAAATGTGTTAAATAGATCAGCCTCCCATAATTCAAACCCAAATATTAGCTAATAAAGTAAATTTCATCACATAAGAAGGTACATTTTAAAAAGTCACTAATAGTTGCCTTATCATGTGTTGCCTTATTATATATTTTCCCTATCTGTCTAACACAGTAAGAAATATGATTTTAAGTCTTGAATATGGGTACTGATCAGAGATGTGACAAACCTAAAATCTATCTTCTATTTCTATCATATTCCTCTATAGTAGTAAATTTTATTTTTCTTCTTTTTCCAAAACTTATAGGTAGTAGAAAATATCCTATGTAAAATAAAATAATCACACACCATTGCACAAAGCCATTTATAAAAACTGGTAGTTAGCTATAAATTCTAAGCGATTTTTAAACTTTCTTGTTGACTAAAGATTAATCCTCCAAAAAGATGAGAATAAAATCATGTTTAGGTGCTTCATGTCTCCAGTCTTGCAAATTGTTATCACAGATGAATGAATTATGGAAATATATGCTGACATCAGTTTAAGTATACGTAGGATTGAAACTCCATGAAATGTATATAAACCTTTCAAAGTATTAACAGACAGTTTAATAGAATGAATATCAGGAAGTGAAACCAGAAAGGAATAATAGTAAAGACATAGAATGAATGAAAATGGAACAAGGGGCAAGTACAGCTAGAATACTCAATGTACACATGTAATAAAGGAAGTGGTAAATCTGAAATAAATTTGGAGAAAGGGTTGGTTGAGAATGATAGGAGTGACTCTGATCCAAGAACATTGGACAATTAGATGGACATATTTAATTGTAACACACTTGCACAACCTTTTGAAATTCAGTTAAAAACACAACTACAAACAAAAACACACAAAAATCACAAACAAACAGCAATCCCTAGAAAGTATTTATATGACCTCACAAAATTTTATGCAGTTAATGAAGGGCAGTCTTGGGAAAAGTAAACAAAGCTGTTCAAAGAGGGCAGTTTAGGGTAGGGGAGAATTTTGAAGAGATTTAAATAGATTGTCTAAGGTTATAAGTCACCTACATCTACTGCAAATATTTTCTTCTGTGTTTTTTTTTTTGGGGGGGGGTCCGGTCGTGGGGCCTGAACTCTGGGCCTGGGCATTGTCCCTTAGCTCTTCTGGTCAAGGCTAGGGCTCTACCACTTAAGCCACAGCTCCACTTCTGGTTTTTTCTTTTTGCTTATGTGGTGCTGAGGAATTGAACCCAGGGCCTCAGGCATGCAAAGCAAGCGTTCTACCACTGAGCCACTTTCCCAGCCCCCATTCTGTGAGTATTTTTTGTCTGAACTGGTTACTCCAGTCCTGAGCTGTGGCTTCATAGCTTAGGAAGATAGAATGGAAGAATCAAGATCAAGAACCCATTATACCACCGGAGACAAAACAGTCCTCTATGGTTTCTCTCATCTCTCTTCATTACTCTTTTCTCTTACTTTTAATAAAGTCAAGTGATTTAGAATTATATTTCCTTCTTTTTCAGAGAATTACTGTTTGGTAATTAAATGTCAATTCACAAATTTTGATGTCTTTTTTAAAAAGAATTTTGAATTTAAATTCCAGTACAACTTTGTTTTACACAGTGAGAGTATATTTCCTGGGTAAGGACAATTCTCAAGGGAACCTACAGGATTTACAGCAAGGTTTGTGAGGTTTGTTTGTTTAGTGTGAAAATAAGCCAAATTCACCCACATTGCTCCCTCTCAGTTAAGTCTCCACGGATTTCTTTGCATGAAAGCCTATTTTCCCAGACAATGTTAAATTTTCTTAATAGGCTAAGTTGTTAAAAAGTTTGAAAAATTAAAATTTACCTTTCATAAATTTTTAAATCTTTTGAAATTCCTTTATCAAAATCGTGAATTCACCAATCTTAATCCCACCTTTACCATCAAAAACAGTTGATATGTTGTTTTCATGATATAGTGTTCATGAAACTACTATTTTCCAGTGACTTTGTTATGCATATATTTGACCATATAAGGTGATGCTGATCAAAATGAACTCCAAGATATGGAAACAGATATTTATTTGCGGTTGCCTTTTTTTGATGTACTATGTGATCTCTATTTTCTTTGAGATTTTCCCCTATGGTTTATCCCCTGATGTGTTTGATTTTGGTATCCTGTGTATTGTGTATACATTTACCTTAATTAGGGAAGGGAACAGGAACAAAAAAAAATGGCGAGAAAAAGGACAAACAGCAAACCAATGCAATAGCAATTCTCACAAGACAATAAGTTGGAAATGTACATTACAACTTGGGAGGGGTATTAGGGTGAAAGAAAAACATAGAAAAATGAGAGAGGGGATAACACGTTTGAAAAGTTATGTATTCACTACCTTACAATGGCTGTAACCACAGTGCACATCACTTTCACATTAAAATTAAATTTAAAAAATAAGCTGATGAAATAAATTTTCACTGTTTTTGTAGAGGAAATATTATTCTTTATGTAGTAACTTTTTAAAAATCAGTATTATTTGGCATCTAATTTGAATTAATTACCTCTTCTTTATCAGAGGGTCATCAACTTGAATGATATCCAACTAGACAATTTTTTCACAATATACTTACCAATATTTTGAAAATAGAATAAATTAATACTTTGTTTTACTAAAACAGAAAACAATTTAATTCTATGGAAACGCATAACTTTTAAAAGTAAATAAGTTGTTAATAGGACAGAATGTATGTGTTCTTCAAAATTCCTATGACTAATAACTACTCATTTTCAAATTCTGAACATTCCATACCTGAGAGATTCAAAATATACCTGTTTGCATGTCATGTAATTCTGCAGTAGATGCATTTTCCAATGGGGTGTTACAGACTGAGAAGTGAACAGAAAAAGAGCCACATTCTGATATGGGATAAAACTATGAAGCATGTGATAATTAATTCTTCAAGATTAAGAAGTTGTTCATCAGATTAAGCTATTATTTCTATGACCATCAATCACAGGATTCATGCCATAAAGTCATCCTAGCCCACCAGTTTCCCACTTGTAGGGTGCACCTCAAAATTCCTTTAATTCATATCAAGAATAGCTTATGCCCATTGTGAAATACACTGCACCTCTGCTAATGTGATGCCCTCCATATTCTGGAAAGAACACCACTATAAACAGGGTTGCATCATTTTTCCTCCACTGGTATTCTTGAAAATATTATTTATATTTATACTTTTTTAACTATCATAGATAATCAGGAGGTGAAGATTGGAAGATTACAGTTCAAAGATTGTGAAGACTAAGGGTCTATTTTGAAGGGGCAGAATGATGCAGGCACTGGCCTCAGGATTATCTGAGGACTGTGTTTGAGTATTAGGAAAGCTCTTGGCATGCCAGGCTAGAGAGGGAAAGTGTTCTCTCTCCCTATCTGAAAACAAATGTCACAGACTCCTGGGAGCTGAGGAAGTATCTCTTCTGCTTGCTGAAGCATAGTTGAACACTAAAACAACAAATCAAAAAATTTAAAAGGAGGAAAAGTTTGGATGATGGTATGAATATTTTGTGGTTTTCCATGCAAAATCCTAAAATAATTTTACATCAAGCTCTTTTTGCTCTTAATATTTTAAACTTACCACAAGGAGATATTTTAACTAGAGCTGAGTGCCATTTTGAACAAATATAAGAAAAACCTTATTTAAATGCTCCCATATGGATTAAGATTGCATTGGATGCAGAATAGCAACTAGGAAAATTATTACATAAGGGGCGAGGATAGGGTTTTTTGTCTATACAGCATGGAAACAATACTAGCTTCCTGCCTGATGGATACAGACACGGCCCAGGGAGGACAGCCCCGTATCCTGCAAGGAATCGGCCACCAGTTGAGGAAAAAGAAATCCCTACTGCCCACCTGGTGGCAGGTTAAAAAGTTGACTGGAGAAGGACAAAAGATGTTACAATGCAATGGTAAACCTGTCACGACTGAGAACTTGTTCTTGGCCATGTGTGCCCTGCTTACTGTAAACTCTGTCCATGCTAAGGCTAATTTAACGTATTGGGCCTTTGTTCCTAACCCTCCTTTATTGGAACCTGTTGTTTGGGGAGACATGGATATAACCATCTATAATGTTCCTGCTGTTTTGTCTCCTTCTTGGAATAATTTGACATTTTACAATAAGGATGATGGTAGCTTTTTAAATTTTACTTACTATACTCATTCCTTGCCTGTTTGTCTGGGGCCTCCTCCATGTTTAGTTATGAATTGGCAACTTTGGGTTTTACCTGGGAAACGCACTTCCAATTCTAGAACACAGCTGCAGTGATTAAATACTTGGTCAATTAATAGTAGCTGGGAAAGTGTCACCTTTGTTGGCAAGTTATCCTTACCTATGTGTGCCGATTTTACTTATATTGATTTAAAATATCAGCCTTTTGTGTGGCAAGAATGTAGAGGAAAATTTGGAAAAGTGTTCAATAATTTTATTAATTAGGGACCTTTTGGACAGTTTATTAATACATGTTCAGAATGGAATATTACCAGATGTGATTTATCAAATGTTACTAGGATGCTGGAAACCATTAATGAATCACTTACTGGAAATCAACTGATGGCCTGGGGAGATGGAGGCATTGCAGATGCTCAATGGGCTTTCATGGCTGCACCCACTGCTGTTCAGACTCATCTTTGGAAAGTCAGAGCGGTGCTGAAACCCGTGATGCTATCAAATGGATCATTTTCAAGGACGTCGAACTCTGCGTCCACTTAATAATTTTACTTTGTACAAATCTTATGATGTAACTGCTTGTGTACCTCTGCCTTATGTATTTTTAGTGGGAAATTTTACATTTTCTCCTACTATTTCTTGTTTTAATTGTCTCCTTATTCTTGCGTTAATTCCTCTCTTAATTTTAATGACAGTGATAATACAATGATATTACAACAAAGAACTCATATTTGGCTACCTATTAAATTAGGAAGAAAATGGTCCCAAAATCCTTTGGATAGTGTTATTGAATTTTTTTTTTTTACCAAACTACTAAAACGTACAAAGCGTATGATTGGAGCCATTGTATCTGTGATCTTAAACTTAATTTCTATTACCACTGTTGCTGCGGTGTCTTGAATTGCCCTACACACTGCCTTACAAACTAAGCACTTTGTGGAAGAATGGCACCGGGATTCACATGAAGTGGGTCTCACAGGTAGAAATTTATGCTCTATTATAAACACAGATTAATATTATTAAACTGACAGTAGGATGGTTAGGAAAAACGTTATTGGTTGTGGAAAAACAGTTATTGTTAAAATGTGATTGGAATTTTAATACCTTTTTATTACTAATGTAAAATGTAATAAATCTATACATGATTAGAATTTAATACAGCAGTATTTATCTGGAAATTCTACAGTTCCTCAATTGATTGCTCAGTTACAATTTAATGTACATGATACTTTTGGTAAACAATGTACAAATGATGGTGCTTCTAATATTGATGATGCATTGGTTAAACAATTGGAAGGGTTGAATCTGAAAGAAATACAGTGAGTTTGATGATGAAATGCCTATTTTTTTCTTATCCTGTAATTCGACCACCCTTTATGAATGGTATAGCTCAACCAGCCAGATATGAAGGTGTTGTTGTTGATGATATTGGTAAACTTAAGAAGGCAGTTGTATGGTCCTCAGTCTCATTATGTTAAGGAATTGCTTAATGGGCTTGCCCAACATTACAATAATTTGCTCCCATGGATTGGAAGATGCTTTGTAGAGCCTTGCTTAAGACACCTAAATACCTACAATGGCAAATGTGGTTTACTGAGTTATGTACAAAAAGGGCTAGACAAAATGCACAGAGCAGTAATCCACACCTGCAGATCATAACGTTTCCAATGTTAAGTGGAACAGAACAATATGCGGATGCTCATATAAAAGTAAACTCTCCTGAAGAGATCCATGAGCAGTTAAGAGACATAGGTATTGAGGCATGGGAAAGGATTCCACCGGTAGAGAGCATTATGGCTCTTGGACTAAAGTAATTCAAAAACCTAATAAACCCTATGTTGAATTTTTATCACGATTAAAAGTGACCTTGAAACGTACTGTTGTGGGAGAGGCTGCATGGCAACAACTGCTGCACATGTTGGCTCATGAGAATGCTAATGAGGACTGTAGACGAACCCTTTTGCCTATTAAAAAATCTGGGGATGTGAATACATATTTAAGGGCCTGCAAAGACTTTACATCTGAATCCAGGTGTATGCAGGTGTTTGCTGAAACTATGGCCACTACATGATTGTTATTATTTTGTTTGCACTTGTACTGTTATATTTCATTTTTATGAAACCAATGCAAGCATCTATGATAACCCTGTGGAAAGCTTTACTTTTAAAACAAAAGAAAAAAGAAGGAAATTGTGAAGACTCAGGGTCTATGTTAAAGGGGCAGAATGATGCAGGCTCCGGCCTCAGAATTATCTGCGGACTGTATTTGAGTATTAGGAAAGCTCTTGGCATGCCGGGAAGAAGAGGGAAAATGTTCTTTCTGCCTGTCTCAAAACACATGTCACAGACTCCTGGGAGCTGAGGAAGTAGCTATTCTGCTTGCTTAAGAATAGATGAGCAGCTGGTCAAGCATTTTCCTGATATTAAAGAAGTGGTTTGAGCTTGCTCTAAAATAGTTTAGATAATAATATGCCAAGACATTGTCTCAGAGGTCAAGTAAAAATGTATCTGTTGAAATTTTTGTGTGAATGTCTTCTGACCAAATCTTGGCAAAGATCATGCTTGCTTGTCTTTAAATACCATTTAAATAAAGCACAGCATGCAGTGGCAATTGCTGTTTGCACTCTGCATCCCCTATGTCCTGGTGATTTCATTACCATTATCCAGGGACCCCAATGCAGTAGATGTTGACAAAAGCCCACCCAGGCAGGAAGGATCCCTAGATTCTTATCTCCAATAAACTTCTCAGCAAGAGACAGACACAAGTGAGCTGAGGTTGAAGTGGTAGGGCACGAGCATTGAGCATAAACAGGTTAAGAGACAGTCCAGTCCCAGAGTTCAAGCCATAGGACAAACCAATAAAACAAAAACAAAAATAAAAACAAATCCCAAACCTAGCATTTTTCTCACTGTATACAGAGGCACGCAATTAAGAAATTTGCTTCCTGTGTTACATACAGGTAGAAGAAAGATGTCACACAATTATTCTCTTCATACCATGTTATACCCACGCTTCAAAAAATTGCCCTTTTTCTAAATTTATAAATTAATGTCATCCATTTATTGGCAACTCTGTCTACATTATTCACATTATCATTTTATACATGCAGTGTTGGAATTATCTATTAATTGAGTTCTAATTATAACTGTCATGAGAGAATATTGTAGGCAAATAGAATGCAAGAAACATTTGTAAATTTGTCAATTAAAAACTCTACTTAAAAAGAATTTTGTAAGTATCCTATAGAATATGAAATTACAATCAAAACCAAAATATTTATTTTAAATCTAAACTCTAATTTAGCAAGATCTACATAGTCCTTCATTAGATTAACTTTGCTATTTCTTCAGGCTTAAGTTTTTGTAATCCTTCATCGTTTCCTTGGAATCTAACAGCGTGATGATTACTAACTTTTTCAAATTTTGGATGGGAATCACTAACCATTTTGCATCTAACAATGTTCTGTAATGAAGAGAGCATTTAAAACACAACTGAAGATTATATATGAGTTGCATTTCAATAGGAAACTTGACTTCTCAAAACATAATGACAAAATTAGCCCAAATGTCCAACTTTGTATTCCTTTCCTGTTTGGTTCGTTTTATTAAGACAAAATTATACTACCTGGTCCAGCAAAGGTATCACTGTGTAATTCCACTATCTAATCTCCTATCTTAGTTTGAATGCTAGAATTCTAGCCTTGTATCACATTGCCCCTCCATAGTTTCTTGTTTATTTAATCTAGATACAGACTAGCAATTCTGAACTTCTCAGGAATATTATCCACTGCAGTGCTCAGAGTGTTCATGTACTCTTTTCAAACATGTTCTAACATTTGACACAGGATATGAATATTATCAGATGCACCTGCAGGAGTCTCTGATTCATTCCTCCATGGATCTGATCACTTTAATAATGATTACTTGTCTCTCTTATTATCTCTGGTCCCTATCTATGTAATAGTCAAACTTTTTTGAAGAAAGTTCACTTGAGGACTTTCTAAAATTAAAAATTATCACTTGATTCTAGCCTTACTCAGGACATGTTTTCTATTGTTTTCTAACTTTTCCACATATTCTGAGAGTTGCTTCATATGTGTATTTGTGCACATATAAGTGCCTCTGTATATATTTGTATGATTGCATGTATGCAAAAGCCTCAACATCTTATTCAGCAATCTTGCTCATTACTGGTATTCCAATACTTGAGCCATTCTTCCAATCCAGCTTTTTGCTGGTTAATTATATATAGTTTCTCAAAGACTGTTCTGCCCAGGCTGGATGAAAACTGAACTTCCCTGACTCCTTTACATTCTTAGGTTTTATTTCTCCAGTAGTATCAACTTTTAAATTACAAACATTTTGTGAGTTTAAAGGCTAAGCTGTACCATAGATTTTTAACTCAAGAATTCATATAAAGATAGATGAACATGCACATTACATATGTTGAGTGTACACTGTTAGAAATGTGGTCCTAAAGCAACTCCATTTGTAATAGCCAAACAAAAAATAAAATACTTAGGAATTAACCAAAGAAGTGAAGGACCTCTACGATGAAAACTTTAAAATCTTGAAAAAGGAAATCAAAACAGAACATAGAAAACGGCAAAACTTCCCATGCTCCTGGATTGGAAAGATTAACATCGTGAAAATGGCAATACTTACCAAGGCTATCTACAAATTCAACATGATACCTATCAAAATTCCAACCTCATTCTTCAAGGAAATAGAAGAGGCAATCCAAAAATTCATATGGAACAATAAAAGACCCCGAATAGCCAAAAGGCTCCTCAACAGAATGGATACTGCTGGAGGAATATCAATACCAAATTTCAAACTATACTATAAAGCCATAGTAATCAAAACAGCTTGGTATTGGCATAAGAACAGACCTCAGGACCAATGGAATAGAATTGAAAACCCAGTAATGAACCTACAGACCTATAGCCATCTAATCTTCGATAAGGGAACTAAAAAAATAGAATGGAAGAAAGACAGGCTCTACAGTAAATGGTAGTGGCAAAATTGGTTAACTAATTGTAGAAAAATACAGATAGATCCTTATAGATCAACCTGCACCAGAAGCAACTCCAAATGGATCAAAGACCACGGAGTCAAAGCTGACACTCTGAAAATATTACAGGATGGAATAGGAGAAACCCTAGGTCTCCTTGGCTCAGGCTGAAATTTTCTTAATAGAGAACCGGAAACACAACAAATCAAAGAAAGGTTCGACAAATGGGATTGCATGAAGTTTCACAGCTTCTGCATGGCAAAGGACATAGCTAGCAAGATCAATAGAAAGCCCACGGATTGGGAGAAGATCTTCACAAGCCATACAACGTACAAGGGTCTCATATCTAAAATATACTTGGAACTCAAAAAATTAAATCCCCCAACAACAAATCCTCAAAGAAACAACTGCTCAATAAATAAGTGTGCGAAAGACTTGAAGAGAAACTTCTCTGAAGAAGAAAGAAGGATGGCCAATAGACACATGAAGAAATGCTCAACCTCGCTAGCCATAAAGAAATGCAAATCAAAACAACATTGAGATACCACCTCACCCCAGTTAGAATGGCAAAACTCAAGAACTCAACAACAGATGCTGGAGGGGATGTGGACAGAAGGGAACCTTACTTCATTGTTGGTGGGAGTGTAAACTTGTTCAACAACTTTAGAAAGCAGTATGGAAGTTCATCAAAAACTTCACATACACCTACCCTATGACCCAGCAATCTCACTTTTGGGCATTTACCCAAATGTTTACAAACAAGACCACACTAAAGCTACCAGCACAACTATGTTTATTGCAGCATTATTTACCATAGCTAAGTTATGGAACCAACCCAGATACCCTTTAGTAGATAAATGGATCAAGAAAATGTGGTATATATACACAATGGAATTCTATGCCTCCATCAGAAATAATGACATTGCCCCATTTGTTAGGAAATGGAAAGACTTGGAAAAATTTATATTAAGTGAAGTAAGCCAAGCCCAAAGAAACCTAGGTCCCATAGTTTCCCTTATTTGCAATATCTAGTATATGTCTGAGTCAAGCAGAAAAGGTCAGATAATGTGATGTTAGGAAAATGAACCCTTAGATATGTATTTTAACGTTTTTTTTCTTTCATGCATTTGTTTCTAATGCATTTATAAGATTATTTCTTTGTTGCTTTGTATGTCCCTCCCCCACAATATAACCCCTGCTTTCACTCTATTTCATGCCGTTATAATTTGTGGAGGAGATGGGGACTAACTGGTCGTTTAAGGATAAAGGTGGACCTGTTGCAACAATGAGAAGTACAAGCTATTATAGATGGAGTCGTTTTCCTGGTTTCAGCCACACTTTTCTCATTGTTGAATTAGAGAAGAGCCATTGTCTTTGAGGGTTAATTTTATAACCGGCTACTTTGCCAAAGTTTTGAATCACTATGAGTAATTTGGGAGTGGAGTCCTTGGGATTCTTTCAATACAAGATTATGTCATCTACAAAGAGGGAGAGTTTTATTCATCTTTCCCTATTTGGATCAATTCTATATTTGCACCTTGTCTTATTGTTCATATTGTTGTAGCTTGGCATTCTAATGCTAAGTTGAAAAAAAAATGGATAGAGTGGACATCCTTGTCCCCTTATTTTTTTATTGTGAAAATATTTAACAGAGGGGTTACAATTACATGGGCAAGATAATGAATACATTTCTTCTAAAGCATTGTAGACTCCTCCTTTGATTCCCTTTCCCAGCCCTTCCCATCCTCCCGACACTCCCACCCAAACCTCCCCCACACCTCACCAAAGTTGTAAAGTTCGTTTTCAACAAACTACTTGTACATCTCATTGTTGCAATGAGTCCACCTGTATCCCTATTTAAGCGATTTGTTTTTCCCCTTCCCCTCCACTAATTATACCGAAACCAAATTCAGTGAAAACAAGGGTCATACTGTGGGGAAGGGACATACAAAGCAACAAAAAAATAATCTTACAAATGTGTTAGAAAAATCCCATGAAAAAAAATAACATTGGAATACATATCTTAAGGTTCATTTCCCTAACATCAACTTATCTGACCTTTTCTGCTTGACTCAGACATATACTAGATATCGCTAATAAGGGAAACCAAGGGACCTATGTTTCTTTGGGCGTGGCTTACTTCACTTAATATTTTTTTCCAAGCCTTTCCATTTCCTAAAAAATGGGCCAATGTCATTCTTTCTGATTGAGGCATAGAATTCCATTGTGTATATATACCACATTTTCTTGATCCATTCATCTACTGAGGGGCATCTGGGTTGGTTCCACATCTTAGCTATGGTAAATAATGCTGCAATAAACATAGTCGTGCTGGTAGCTTTAGTGTGGTCTTGTTTGTGAACATTTGGGTAAATGCCGCACGGGCCGAAATTTTCTTAATAGAGACCAAGAAACACAACAAATCAAAGAAAGTTTGGACAAATGGGATTGCATGAAATTGCAGAGCTAGCAAGATCAATAGATAGCCCACGGTTTGGGAGAACATCTTATCTAGCCATACAACAGACAAGGGTCTCATATCTAAAATATACTTGGAACTCAAAAAATTAACGCCCCCCCCAGAACAATCCTCAAAAAACAACTGCACAATAAATAAGTGGGCTAAAGTGATAAAGAGAAACTTTTCTAAAGAGGAAAGAAAGATGGCCAATAGACACATGAAGAAATGCTCAACTTCCGTAGCTATAAAAAATGCAAATCAAAACATCATTGAGAAACCACCTCACTACAGTTGAAATCTGATAACAACAGATGCTAGATGGGATGTGGACAGAAGGAAACCTTACTGCATTGTTGTGGGAGTGTAAATCTGTTCAATCGCTTTGGAAAGTATGGAGGTTCCTCAAAAGACTGCACATAGAGCTTTCCTATGACCCAGCAATCCGTTGTCCCCTTCTTGATTTAAGAGGAAATGGCTTTAGTTTTTAAGCATTAAGTATAATACTGGCTGTAAGTTTGTCATATACAGCCTTGATTCTATTGAGATATGGTCCCTGGGTTCATAATTTTTCCAGAGCCTTCATCATAAAAGGTTTGTTGGATGTTGTCAAATGTTTTTTTTTTTTTTCTCAAACAATTGAGATAACCATGTGGTTCTTATCCTTGCTCTTGTTGTTGGTATATATTATATTAATTGACTTGTGGAAATTGACCCAATTTTGCATCCCTGAAATGAATCCTGTTTGATTGTAGTGTATTATTTTTTGGATGAATTGTTGAAGTCAATTGACCAAAATTTTGTTGAGAAGTTTTGCATCAATATTCATCAACGAAATGTGTTTAAAATTCTCTTTGATGACGAGTCGCTGCCTGGTTTGGGGATTAGGGATTTGATGGCCTTGTTGAATAAGTTCTGTAGTGAACTTTCTTTTTAATTTCATTGAAGAGTTGGCGTACTATTGGTGTGAGCTCTGCTTTGAAGGCCTTGTAGAATTCTGATGTAAATCTGTCTGGTCTTCGGCTTTTTTTTAGATGGGACTGCTCTTATTGTTCTTTCTATCTTAATGCTTGATATGGGCATCTGAAAATGGTTTAACTCATCTTGGTTTAGTTTCTGCATGTCGATATTTGCTATGAAAAGGTCCATTTCTTCCAAGTTTTCAAACTTATTAACATAGTTTTGAGAAGTATTCCCATATAATGTTCTGAATCTTGGTTGTTTTTCTGGTGATGTTTCCATTCTCTTCTCGGAGTTTATTTATTTGGGTGAGTTTTTTTTTTTTTTTTTTCTGGTAAGATTTGTTAAGGGTCTGTCAATTTTGTAAATGTTTTCAAAGAACCAACTCTTTGTTTTGATGATTCTTTCTATGTTTTTTTTGGAATCTAATTCATTTAATTCTTACTTAATTTTAATTATTTCTTTCCATCTACTGGGTTGGGGTTTATCTTGCTGCTCCTTTTCAAGGAGGTTCAGATGTGTCATTAAATTGTTGGTTTCATGTATCTCCAACTTGCTTCTGCGTACTGCCTTTTCTGTGTCCCAGAGGAGCTGGTAATTTGTGTGTTCATTTTTGTTGAATATCATGAACACTTGAATTTCCTTTCTAATCTCTTACATGACTTACTCTTGATTCAACAGTGTGTGGTTCAGCATCCATGTGTTACAGGACTTTCTTTGGTGGCTTTTGGCATTGAATTCTAATTTTATTTCCTGTGGTCTGAGGGAATGAAAGGTATAACTTCAAAGTTTCTGAATTTGGACTTTTGTGACCTAAAATGTGGTCAGTTTTTGAAAATGTTCTCTGTGGTACTGAGTACTGGTGGGTGAAATATTCATTAGATGTCTGTTAAATCTAGTTGATCCTTGCAGTTGTTTAGATCTGCAGTTTACTGAGTTTTTGCCGAGTTGATCTATCTAGTGGGGATAGTGGTATGTTAAAGTCACCAACAATTAATGTCTTTGGATCTATGTGAGCTTTGAGGGAAAGTAGTGTTGCTTGGATAAATTTGCATGCTCCGTTGTTTGACAAATAGACATTTAGAATTGTAATAACCTCCTGAAGGGGCAATCCCTTAATTAGTATGTATTGACCTTCTTTTTCTCTTCTCACTAATTTTAATTTGAAGTCTATTTTATCTGATATTAGGATTGCAACTCCCACCTGTTTATGGGGATCATTTGCTTTGTAGATTTTGTTCCAGTCTTTCACTTTCAAAATGTGTTTGTTTTTATGGTGTGACTCCTGAAGGGAGCAGATAGAAGAATTTTGCTTTTTAATCCAACTAGACAGTCTATGTCTCTTAATTGGAGAGTTAAGTCTGGTAATGTTGAGATATAGGACTGAGAGGTATTTTTTTTATTGTGAAAATGCCATACAGATGGTTTACAATTACATGGACAAGATGATGAGTACATTTCTTATCAAGAATTGTTGCCTCCTCTTTTGTTTCCCCTTCCCATCACACCCCAGACTCCCCTTACCCAATCCTCTCTCCCACCAAAGTTGTAAACTTCATTTTTCAACATAGTGACTTGTACATTTCATTGTTGCAATGGTTCCACCTGTATTCCTATTTAAACTATTTGTTTTTTCTCTTCCACTCTACAAATTATACTAACATCAAATACAGTGAAATCTGGAGGTATTTTTTGTTATGTCGAAAAACTAACTTTACAACTTTGGGCGAGGAATGGGGGAGGGACGAAGTGGGGATCAGTGTGGGGGTAGGTGAAAGGGATGGGAAGAGGAAACAAAGGAGGAGGCAACAATGCTTGAAAAGAAATATACTCATTACCTTGCGCATGTAATCGTAACCCCTTGGTACAGTATTTTCACAATAAAAAAAACTTCAAAAATATTTATTACTTATTATAATTCAAATACCAAGCAAAAGTAATTTTATATAATCATTACAAGTATCATTTTATTACTATCATAAAACAGAATAAAAGAACAGTCCCAATTATTACCTGCCTATCATTATTCTTAATTCCTAATCATTACCTAAATATCTTAAGCAACCTAAATAGTCATGTCTTAAAAATAGACATAAATATTCTATCCTTTTTACTTAAAATTTTCCAGGGGCATGTATTCATTTTTCTAAGAAATGTTCACAACAGGTAAAAAATGCTTTTGTGAAATTAATGTGAGACATGTTGTTGTTGTTGTTGTTGTTTGCAAGTCCTGAGCATTGTCCCTAAGCTTTTTTGTGCTCAAGGCCAGCAATGCACAACTTGAAGCACAGGGCTAATTTCTGTTTTTGAATGGTTAATTGGAGATAAGAATCTAACATGTACTGTCGGAGATAGATGTGAAAACAATTGTTAGATCTCAGCCACCAGAGGAGCTAGAATTATAGGCATGAGTTACCAGCACTTGGTTTGATGATTTTTTGTAAATTTTAGTTACGTTTTAAGATGTTTGTTTCACTATAATGCACATAATTCTATACATAAATTTATATATATAATGACAAGTTCCCTCTAAAAATATATGACTTTCTACACATAACATTTATACACACACATATAAATATATATTTCTGAATATATACGCTCCCTCTAAACATTTTTTTTTGTCGGTCGTGGGGCTTGAACTCTGGGCCTGGGCGCTGTCCCTCAGCTCTTCAGCTCAAGACGAGCGCTCTACCAATTGAGCTACAGCGCCACTTCCCCTCTAAACATTTTATGCTACTATTTTTTACTCTTTTCATTTCAAAGATATATAGTCTATTTTTCCAAAAGATTCCTAGAGTAAAATGACTAATATTTCAATAGAAAGAATATATTATTTTCAAGGTAATTTTAGATATACACATGATATTGTAGTAATATTTATAGTATATTACTTGAAAAAATTCTGTTCAAACCGTTAAATATTTGTGTGTAATAACAGGGAGAGAGGAAGTTAATTCTTACTGGTTAGAAATGTGCAATGCTTCATAAATCTGTTCAATAATTTTTTATGATCACATAGTCAAGTTACCTGTTATGGTTTAGTTTTCTTTCTTTCTTTCTTTATTCAAAATTTAACATGGATGCATGCATAGTGGCAATATTAAAATTATTAATCGAAATACAAATAATTCAAAATCATAGACACATACAAGACTTTCAATAATTAGCACTTATGATGCTAATAATAATTTTGTCGAAGATGATGATGACCAGAGTGACCCTGATAATAACAATGATATGATTGAAAAGGAAAAATTTTAGACATCTTTGAAGCTAGATTTCCCACATTGAATACATAATAATAAACAGTGTTGGATTACATACAATAAGAATAACAAGAGGAGAGTTTCAATATCAAGAAATACAATCACATAATCAGGTGAGACAGTAAATCCCTAATGTTATTCTTGCAGTCTCTCTAATGTATACTCACTTTTCTTGGTGGTATTGTTTGCTTATAAATAAAATCGTTTATTTTCACATGTTTATTATCCCACATAGATAAAATATAATAAGCTGAGTGCTTTGTTATCAAATGATCTTGTTTGTTCTAGCCTTGGGAACTTAGGAGAAAGCCATTCACCACCCACATAGCCAGTGGCTTAGTTATATATCCCTAGACGGTAAAAACACATGCCTCAAGTATGCTTCACTCATTAGGCAGAAATCCTTGGTCAGTTTTAGTTTCTATCCAGTTCCCTGAAGAAAATCTATGTATAAATTTATGAAGAACACTTGGCAACACATAAAGCAATAAGAAAATTTTGATGGACTAAGATTAGTTGTCAACTTAGTGTGATTAGTTCCAGTAATTCTCATATAGATACTATTCAATAATCAATGTTTTCCAATGATATGTTGAGTATGTTCTTCAATACAAATGTAGACACATGACCCAATTTACATAATACCACTTAGATATCTGTAGTTGCCTTAAAAGGACACAACCCTTAGAGCCAGGAGGTAAATTTTATTTTTATTTCTGCATGAAACTATTTGTGACTTTATACCAACAAATTGAATTTGACTCTTTCCTTATTTGTAAGCTAAGGTGCAAAATGTAAGGACTCTTCACTTTTCTTTTTTCTTGCTCTAGGAGTAAGCAAATGTATTTCTCAATATTTCTGTTAGATTACATCCATT
The DNA here is from genome assembly GCF_024711535.1 of Dipodomys merriami. Lineage (NCBI taxonomy): Eukaryota > Metazoa > Chordata > Mammalia > Rodentia > Heteromyidae > Dipodomys > Dipodomys merriami. Next base: position 1,171,400 of record NW_027202982.1, on the reverse strand, counting down.
TACAGATGAGAAATGTAAGGCCAACAGTCAATGTGTTGAGTAAATGATGATACTAGAATTTGTGTCTGAGCGCTTCCCTCTGTATACTTATAAGGAGCAATAATTTGTTGATGGAGAGAACCAATATGAAAAGACTATGGGGAAAAAACATACTTTGTAAAAAGTTGTTTAAGACTAGGTGACCAGTGATGAGTACATAAAAGAGACTTGTGTCAGGAGCATGAAAAGAAGTACATAGAAATCATATTAGTGCTGGGTGCCAGTGGTTCATGCCTGTAATGCTATCTACTCTGTATGCTGAGATCTGAGGATCACGGTTCAAAGCCAGCCTGTGGAGAAAAGTCCATGAGACTCTGATCTCCAATGAAAACCACCAGAAAAGGTGAAAGTGGTGCTGTGGCTCAAGAGGTAGATTGCTTGTCTTAAGCTCAAGAGCACAGGGACAGCACACAGGCCCAGAGGTCCAGCTCCTCGACCAACAAAAACAACAACAACAAAAAAAAGAATTCAAATTAGTAACAGAAACTGAGAAAATCTTGATCGTTCATCTTATATAATGGGTGGGAGTAGATGGGTAAGAAGAAATCTAAAGGGTTCTACATCTATGGCCAAGCAAGTGTGTGAGTGATATTCTTGGTGATAAGTATCTGTAATCCTTATGATGGATTTACGGGAAAAAACTCTCTAATAGTTCTAAAGTTTATATTAAACAGATGCAAAGATGGGACTGTTTAGATATCATCAAAATATCCATGACCATGAATATTAAAAAGAATGATAAAATTGGGGCCATTATTAAAGGGAAGAGGAAAAGAAAAGTTATGACATAAGTGTAGCAATGTGAGCACCAGTGTGGACAAAATTGGAAGAAAGAGATGAGGAAACAGGAAAGTAATAAAAACAGATTTACAGAAGTAAAGAAAGGAAAAATTGGCAGGAAGAAAAGGTCAAAACTGTTACAGAGACATTGAAGGAAATATGCTATTTGGATTTGAAAAATAAAAGGACATAGACAAGTTCAATAAGAACAGTTTTTGGTGAAATGGTAGAGATGTAAGTCATACTGATGAAATTTTGAGAAGTGAATATGAAGCCATAAAATTCTAGATCCAGGAATTCAACAGATCCTGTTGATTTTAAATGTTGGGAACAAATACTTTTATCCTGACCTTAGAAGTATTATACAGATGTAACTGTCATGAACTTTACTTACATATATTCTGTGAATATTTTTGAAGACTGTTTAACCAGGAGATTATGGATTGAACTATAACACAGACAAGCCTAATTTGCCCTACAGTTCCAATGAGGGACCCATGTATCTACATCAGTTTGGGATTTTATTGAAATATCGTTAGATATGTTTGGATATCTTATCAGCCTAATCATTATAAATGTAGGACAAGTAATACCAAGTATAGGTTGAACATACAGTTTTACTTATGTTACTAAAGACTCCGCAAATTTATTCTTGTTTAGAATAGAAAATGGCTCAATAGCCATTGATACGTCATAACTTCCATATGCTCTATTTAAATATAATTCTTGTTAGGGATATCTCCATGCTGAAATAACCCTGTCAATGAACCTGCCACAAATTCTTATATGTAGGAAGTGCTCTTATAAACTTCAAACTTTTAATGAATGGAAGAGTTCAGACATTACCCTCACCACAAGGAGTAAATGCCTAAAAAGATAAGACATTTTGTTTTAATGCCTTTCTTTCATTTTCTGATACACATTTTCATGTAGGGAAGGATTCTGATGTAACAATAATACAATGGTGAATTGTAATAACACATCATCTAAGATCTAGTGTTAATTCAGATACTTACTAATTAGCTCTAAAGTGTGTGGATATTTATATTTCTCCTGGGCAAACTAATGATCTCCAAGAAAATGTCCTTAAGGAGCCTTTCAATTCAAATATCACTGTTTGTCTCAAAATGCCTTAAATTCTACACCCTATAATGTTGGCATAGAGTTATACTGTGGAACTTTTCTCCTCAGAGAGTGAGTACTACCCTATTGGTTAACATGGACAAAGTACCTTCATACATAGACTGGGTGTTTGCATTCAAGAAGTGGTAGCTGAACAATGTTCTTAGCAGTTTGTACAGATGAAGTGGAAATAGAGCAATCAAAAGGAACATGCAAAAAAGACAAAGGCACAAAGTAGAATGTGCCAAGGAAATGTGGATGTACAATTTCTATTAATGTGCTCAGGTGTGAGGGTGTGTTCAAAGTACAGTGTCAGAAAATATATTTGGATACTTTGAGAAAAAAACTGCATTAAACCCATTATGCTGACTCCCTAATCAGTCACAACATCATCAATTTAGGGAGTATTTTCCAAGAGCATACTGAGAAAAAGAGGGCTCATCACAATTAGTGTTCAGGTTGAAGTAATGACAATCACATAACCTGTCTTTTAAGTCTTTATTTATTTTGAAGCATTAAAGTGGGAAAAAGCCAAGTATTTTGCATGTATCTAAATTAAGTGGGAATTATTATATTGGTCTCTCTTTAACTTGGAAGTTATAGGTTATGCTTTTTATACTCTAAGCACAATGATCTGTTTTCAGTTATTTTCTTCTCTTCCCCTTCTTTTGCCCTTCCACTTAAAGAGACATACTTGAGCTTGCATTTCTAAATCCTTCAAAATTATCTGAAATTCTCCATACTTCTGGCAGCCTCCTATATCTTTCTCAAGGGAATATCTTCTCACTACCATTTTTATCCTACATGATATTTGATATCTTCCTGCCTAATTCAGTGCAAGATACACATTAGACACATCCAGATATCTCAACACTTGTACCACCATAAAATCCTATCTTACTTAGAAACCATGATTTTAGTATATCTGGGGAGGTGGCATCTGTCATTTTTGAATGACCATAATTGATACATGAAAGCATGTTTTAAACCAATATGCCTCTCAGTAGATGAATGAATCGGCATGTCCATTGCAGCGCTGTGGGCTGTGGCAGGGACCAGGAAGGAAAATGGTTTGCTACCCTCGGTTATTAATTCTGGGCCCTGGGGCTGGCCAGATGGAGAGTTTCCCTGCATAGGGTAAGCATTTTTTTATAGGAATTCCTTTATTGTCTATTGTTGATCAACACATTCTTGTCCATTGCTTTCTTTTTTACATTTAGGGCAAATTCCTGGTCCTCTCTTGTTAACATCAGTAGACTTTTTTTTACAATTCTTCTTTATATGTCCCATTTGACCACATCCAAAACATTTTAGATTAGAGGGTTTGGTTTGTAAAGCATGCCAGGTAGTGGCCATAGTTTCAGCAAATAACTGCATATGCCGGGATTCGGATGTAATGTCTTTACATGCCCTTAAATATGTATTTACATCCCCAGATTCTTTAATAGGCAATAGGGCTCATCTACAGTCTTCATTAGCATTCTCATAAGCCAACATGCCTAGTAGTTGTTGCAGTGCAGCCTCTCCCACAACAGTACGTTCCACGGACGGTGTCAATCTTGATAAAAAATCAACATAGGGTTTATTAGGTTTTTAAATTACTTTAGTCCAGGAGACATAATGCTCTCCTACAAGCCGAATCCTCTCCCATGCCTCAATACCTATATCTCGTAATTGCTCATGGATACCTTCCAGACAGTTAACTTGCATATGAGCATCTGCATATTGTTCTGTTCCACTCAACATGGGAAAGGTTATGACCTGCAGGCATGGATTATTGCTCTGTGCATTTTGTCTATTCCTTTCTGTATATAACTCAGTAAACCATATTTGCTATTGTAGGTATTCAGGTTCCTTAAGCAAGGCTCTACAAAGCATCTTCCAGTCCTCAGGAGCAAAATTATTTTAATGTCGGGCAAGCCCATTAAGCAATTCCTTAACATAATGAGACTGAGGACCATACAACGTCACTGCCTTCTTACGTTTACCAATATCATGGACAGCAACACCCTCATATCTGGCTGGTTGAGCTATACCATTCATAGGGGGTGGTAGAATTACAGGATAAGAAAAAATAGGCATTTCATCATGAAACTCACTGTCTGAGACCTCTAGTTTGTGAGTGAGTGAGGAGGTAAAAATTACTTCGGCAAGTGGAGGAGTGGAAGGCTGTTTTACTTTCACTTTCTCAGATTCTCCTTTCACTCTGCTAATTTCTAACTCTATACGTTGTAATCTTGATAAAATCAGTTCCATTTGCACAGACATTCTATTGATGCTTTCAGTTTGTTCCTTTTCGGCCTTCTTTACCTCTTGTTTTTTCTCCGTTAATTGTGATGCATCCTTATCTATTGTGTCCTTAAACTCAGAGTCCAATAGTAAATCTACAATAGAAGGGCTGGCCTCTTTCTTTAAGATTGTTATTAATCTTTTTTCATTTAAAGCTTTAAAAAGTTTATGTAAAATAGCCCAAATGGACCAAAATCTAGCAGGACTCCTTTCCGTTCTCAAACAGCTCTTTCTACATTATACATTACTCATTTCCAATTATCAACATCTAACGTCCCTTCGTCGGGGAACCAAGGATTCCATTCCCTAACTACATTAATACACATTTCTATGTCAAAAGAAGAAATAGTTACAACATAAGCAGCAAGTAAATATTTTAGCATATGTAAGTACAGAGTAGACATAACTTGTCCCATCACCCTGTAATTAAAAGTACTTACATGAATATCCCTTCCTGAATTCAGCACTGTAGGGTCCCTGTTTGGGTGCCAGTTGTCAACGTCTAACACATTGGGGTCCCTGGGTAAGTGCCGCAAAATCACCAGGACACAGGGGTTGCAGAGTGCAAACAGCAATTGCCACTTCATGCTGTGCTTTATTGCTAGTGAGTATTTAAAGACAAGCAAGTTTATCTGTAGGGAGCCAGGGTAAATGCCATTACAAGATGGCGCCCACTCCCTTGCAGCTTTGAGGTAACCACTCCATTTCAGGCGGTGCTTGGCGGGACGGTGGGTCCTGGGCTTTGCGCATGCGTGAGCCACGTAGAGTCCCCAGCCAATCCCGTGGCACCTGGTGACAGTGAAAGGCAGATGACCAATGATAGAAAGACCTGTGTTCCTACTCCCTATATAAGCGGCCATGTTTTGGGTGAACGCTCTCTTACGCTCAAGCTCTCTGACAAGTAAAAGGGCTCTCCAATAAAGCGTGATCTGAGAAGACTCCTGGTGTGGTGGTCGTTCTTCCTCGCTGGTAGAGAAGGCGTTCGCAGCAAGTGGTGCCGAAACCCGGGACCCGCGCGAGAGGCTGAACAGGAGCCAGAACTCAACACGCGGAGAGGGGACGTCGGTAAGTATCCACTGGTATGCTGTTCACTGTAGATTTAGATATTTATTGGTTGCTTGCATTGCTTCTTCCTTTGTGGCTTGTCTTTTTGATGGTGCGCACTTGCCTCGAGGAGGGAGGGTTTGATTTAATCCAGGAAGGATGCAAAGTACTAACACGGCATCAGGATAGTCTATCAGAGTCAGCATCCAGTAATAGGGAGGAAAATAGGCCTAAAACAAAAAGGGAAAAAGGACAAAAGGATCGTAAAGAATTAAAGCAGGAGGGACTGCAGCCCTCACAAAAGAAGGGTCTTAGGGAGGAGGGGGTCTCAAGGAGACCCCTATGCCCTTCTTTAAAAGCAAACTGGTTCTCAGCCCTACATGTGGAAGGGCAGGACCAAGAATGCAGTGATCTTGTGAGTGACTCAGAGGAAGAAATGTTAGAGGAGGAGGGAGAGCAGCTCGATCCAGCTGATTGTGAAGACTTAGAAGAGGCTGCGGCTAAGTATAAGGCAGACAGATATGGGGGGTGGCGACCCCTAGGGGTGGGAGTACCGCAGCAGCCAGGAAGAGGAAACAGAGCTGGCCCTCACCCGTCGGGCCCCCCGCCGTGCCCGCCAGCGGGGCGGAGTCACTTTATAAAAGGAAGCACCTGGTCGCGGCTGGCGGCCGCTTTTCCAGTTTTTGAAAATCCAATTACTAATGAAAGAAATTTTGAGCCGGTTTCCTACTTCCAGCTTAAGGATTTAGTTGAGGCAGTCCGGACTTATGGAGTGACGGCTACTAGTGTTGTTCAATTTCTGGGAACCATAGTTTAAAACTTTCCATTCGAACTGGTCATCTCAAAACACTTAATGATTTTCAGCAATTGGCAGGAGATATTAATTGGATAAGGGGTTTTCTTAATCTCCCTCGGTCAGAGTTGTTACCTTTATTTGCCATTTTGGAGGGTGACCCTAAAGTCACCTCCTCTACCTTTAGCACTAAATTCCCTACAAAAGGTTGAGGCAGCTTTGTCTAGGGCTCAACTTTCACGGGTTGATTTAAAATTACCTATCGATTTATGTATATTAAAAACAAAAAAATTATCCCATGGGGGTTCTTTGGCAAAATGGCCCCTTATGGTGGCTCCACGGCAATTCTGTGGGAGCAAAAACTGTTCAATATTTTCCTGAATTAGTGGCTAAGCAGGCAATTTTGGGTATAAAGTATTGTTTGATGCACTTTGCAAAAATTCCAGATAAATTAATTATTCCATATACCCGTGAGCAAGTTAAAATTTTAGCAGCCACAGTGGATATGTGGGCAATTCTTGTTTGCTCGTTTCCCAATGTAATTGATAATCATTATCCTAAGCATCCTCTGCTTGCCATTGTTAATAAAAACTTAGTGTATTTTCCTGTTGTCACTTCAAAGGAGCCCCTATTTAGTGCCCTGACCATCTTTACGGATGGATCAAAATCTGGACAAGGTGCGTTTTTTGTTCAAGGACACAAACAGCCAGCGGTCTTTAATTTTCGGCCGAATGTTCCACAGGCTGTTGAATGTTTAATTGTGCTTGAAGTTTTCAAAAGATTTGATCAACCTTTTAACTTATTTTCTGATTCATTATATGTTGTAAATGCCGTTGCTTATCTTGAAGTTGCTGCTTCAATTAAGCAGGCCAGTACAATTACTAATGTTTTGTTACAGATTCAATCCCTTATCTTAAACAGAAAACACCCTTTCTATATTGGACATATTCGCGCCCACTCTATGTTGCCGGGCCCGATGGCAAGGTGTAATGATTTGGTGGACCAGGCAACTCGGGCTGTGGCTCTGTTCGCTGCTGATCCTGTAGAATTGGCAAAAGACTTTCATAGATTGTATCATGTACCTGCTAATACCCTTAGGAAAAGATATAATTTGTCCAGGCATGTGGCAAGAGATATTGTTAAAACCAGTAAATCCTGTGTTACCTTTCTTCATCCTCCCCATATGGGGGTAAACCCCAGGGGGTTGAGACCAAACGCCCTATGGCAAATGGATGTTACTCATCTGACAGAATTTGGTAAGTTAAAATATTTACATGTGGGGCTGGGAAGTTGGCTCAGTGGTAGAGCGCTTGCCTTGCATGCTCGAGGCTCTGGGTTCGATTCCTCAGCCCCACATAAGCAAAAAGAAAAAAGCCGGAAGTGGCGCTGTGGCTCAAGTGGTAGAGTGCTAGCCTTGAGCTGAAGAGCTGAAGGACAGCGCCCAGGCCCAGAGTTCAGGCCCCATGACCGGACCCCCCCAAAAAAAAAATATGTTTACATGTGTCTGTGGACACCTTTTCCGGTGTCATTCATGCCACACCTCTGGCAGGAGAAAAGGTGTCTCATGTCAAAATACACTGCTTAGAAGCTTGGGCAGCTTGGGGAAAGCCCCTTAGACTCAAGACGGATAATGGCCCTGCTTATACTTCCCATGTTTTTTGCACCTTTTGCGCACAAATGCAGGTTGCCCACACCACTGGATTGCCCTACAATCCTCAAGGACAAGGTGTAGTGGAAAGAGCTAATCGAAGCATAAAAGAAATGCTTCAAAAACAAAAAGGGGAAATTGCTGAGTCAGCATCCCCCAGGGAAAGACTTTCTCTTTCGCTCTTTACCTTTAATTTTTTAATTCTAAATGACAACGATCAGTCTGCCGCAGATCGGCATATGACAAGAGACCCCATGGATACTAAAGACATGGTTATGTGGAAGGATGTTATTAATAATAAATGGTATGGACCGGATCCGGTAATAACGAGATCCAGGGGAGCTGTTTGTGTTTTTCCACAGAGTCAAGAAGTACCTCACTGGGTGCCAATGAGACTTACCAGGCCGGTGGAGACTGCAGCAGAACCCCATCTTGAAGATGCCATCCACTCGACTCCTGATGCAGCTGATCTTCCTGCTGTTAGCAACAGTGCTAATAGCAACCCCTGTGATAGCTAAACCAATGGCTGTGGGCTGTCACCAGGGCCTGGCCAGTTCCTATGCCCCTGCATGCAGACTCCCTTTTTCTCCCCACCTTATTTTCCGCAGATTGTAGGATGGAAGACTGGATTGCCTCTGCGATGTCCTTTTTCAAAGAGTGGGTGGGAGTCGGAATGTTTTTAGCCTGCTGCCTGGGAGGATGCGTGGTCTGCCTATGGTTGACTGTCGCCTTCGAGCCCAAACCAGAAGGGACAAGGTTGTTATCTCGCAAGCATTAGCCGCTTTGGAGAGTGGATCCTCACCCCAGATCTGGCTGTCGGCCCTGAGAGGCAATTAAGCCTTACCATTTTGCATAGCCTTAGCACCCCGAGGGATCATGGGATCCCATTGCACCGGGACAGGTATGCAATTTGCAATTTGGGACAGGGTGCGAGGCAAGTGCACTGCACTTGAGGAGGACCATCTCCTCAAGAAGAGCATGCTGGGTTGCAAGTGGGTTGATGCCCAAGATCCCACCTCTGCAAAAAAGGCATCGGACGGGCTTGGTCTTCACTGGGGAAGGCACGCCCCTCAGGCGAAGGCCAGTGCAAGGTCCTAATGTTTTAGACAGAGGCCCAACCTCTACTCTTACCTGTTGCCAAAAAACAAAAAAGGGGGAACTGTAGGGAGCCAGGGTAAACGCCATTACAAGATGGCGCCCACTCCCTTGCAGCTTTGAGGTAACCACTCCATTTCAGGCGGTGCTTGGCGGGACGGTGGGTCCTGGGCTTTGCGCGTGCGCGAGCCATGTAGATTCCCCAACCAATCCCGTGGCACCTGGTGACGGTGAAAGGCAGATGACCAATGATAGAAAGACCCGTGTTCCTACTCCCTATATAAGCAGCCATGTTTTGGGTGCACGCTCTCTCGCGCTCAAGCTCTCCGACAAGTAAAAGGGCTCTCCAATAAAGCGTGATCTGAGAAGACTCCTGGTGTGGTGGTCATTCTTCCTCGCTGGTAGTGAAGGCGTTCGCCGCATTTATCTTTGCCAAGATTTAGTCAGGAGACATTAACACAAAGAATTTCAACAGAAACAATTTTGCTTAAACAATGAGACAAAGTCTTTGTATATTTTTATCTAAACTATTTTAGAGCAAGCTCAAACCACTTCCTCGTACTCAGGAAAATGCTTGACTAGCTGTTCGGCTATGCTTAAGTAAGTAGAAGAGCTTCTTCCTCAGCTCCCAGGAGTGTGACATGAGCTTTGAGATAGGGAGAGAGAACATATTCCCTCTATAGTCCGGCATGCCAATAGCTTTCCACATACAGAAACAGATACATACAGCCTCAGATAATCCTGAGGCTGGAGCCTGCATCATTCTGCCCCTCCAACACAGACCCTGAGTCTTCACACAGATTGCCTCACCAACTCTTCTATTACTTTAAGCAAAAAGAAAGCAAAGCAAAGCAAACAACATAGACTTTATGGTTAATTAAGCTGCTATTAAAGATTCCAGGCAGAATTATACTGTTAAATTATGTTAGTAAATATATTTTGTAGATACTGATCTCACATGTGTCACAAAAATATCCATGGATTCATAACTAGAAACTCTGAAGTGTAATGTATATTAATAAGGTGAGTTTCATTAGGTAGCCAATGAAGAGAACACCACACGGTATTCAGTCAGGTAAAGAAGTTTATTTACTGAACTGCTGGCCATGCCATACATGGTGGAAAGGCATGTAAAAAAATGGGGTGACCCAACCTCGGGCAAGGATGTATCTATGTGAAGGACCAGATGAGGTGTGGCCGTTTGGGGGAAACTCTGACAACACTGGATGTGGATGTGACTTCACGTTCTGGGACTCACCTGTGGTCAGATGGAAAGTGTGACCAGAGGCTAACCAGGATAGGGAGGAGGTGGCTGCCTCCAGGTGTGCCAAATACTAGGCAACACATAAAGGGTTGAAACTTAGCCAAGAAGTGGAAAGGTTTCTGCATAGGGTCTACATTACCTGGAACAGACCTAACACCAAATATAGGTAGTAGCTCTGACATATGACCCCTGACTCCAAACAATTCATTCTCAATTATTTTCTTTCTTTCTTTCTTTCTTTCTTTCTTTCTTTCTTTCTTTCTTTCTTTCTTTCTTTCTTTTTTTCTTTCTTTCTTTCTTTCTTTCTTTCTTTCTTTCTTTCTTTCTTTCTTTCTTTCTTTCTTTCTTTCTTTCTTTCTTTTTCTTCCTTTCTTCCTTCCTTTCTTTCCTCCTTCCCCCTCTCTCTTTTTTGTTTTTTTGGTCGGTCGTGGGGTTTGAACTCTGGGCTTGGGCACTTTCCCTCAGCTCTTGAGCTCAAGGCGAGCACTCTACCACTTGAGCCACAGCTCCACTTCTGGTTTTTGAGTGGTTTATTGGAGATAAGGGTTTCACGGACTTTTCTGCCCAGGCTGGCTTTGAACCGCAATCCTCAGATCTCAGCCTCCTGAGTAGCTAGGATTGCAGGTGTGAGCCACCAATGCCCAGCTCTCTGTCTCTATCTCTCCTCTCTTTCACTCACCCACCCTCTCTCCCCTACCTCAGTATTCTCAACTCTCAAATAATAAACACTTGCTGAGTTGAACTCACAGGCTGGGAGAGCAGCTCAATTGGCATATGTGAAATTTATATAATGTTTCCTTATACCTCTACCACAAGTCACTGGAATCAAATAATGAACACTCAGCAGCATGGCATCTCAAGCCATTTGGAGGAGGAAAGCAAGCATGCTCACTGCATTCTGTGAGGTCAACTCTAGGAAGGTGGGGCAGACTCCTCCCTCCTCTTGCTAACTCTCAACCCAGTTTCTGCATCAGTAGAGGTGACTGTCTCAAAGAGTCCCAGTTACTCAAGTGACATAGGTATTAGGCAGAGACTTAGCCTCTTGTGGTGCTGAGATTAATGGCATGATTCAACATGATCCACTAGTTTGTTGAGATTGGGACTTCTTAAATTTTTGGTTAAGCTCTGTTCAAATTGTGATCTATTTATTTCTGATTGCTAACCATGATTATAGATGTGAACCAGCACATCAGACCATTCAAAGTTCTTTATCCCACATGGAAGACATGAAATTTATTTTACCAAATGACATACAAGTTGACAGACAGCAAAAGTAAGTCCTTAATTCTGGTCAAGATGTGTTATTAATGTGAACCAAAATTACTTAGCAAAATATGTGACTACTGTGATTATACTTTGAAACTTACCCTACACTTGAATATCAAATCACATATGTTAGCTAATGATTCACTCAAATTACCTGTAATCATTTATGTCTGTCCTATCTTCTAGAAGTAGGGAGAACTGGAACTCACACAATTAACTAAAGTGGGAGAATTTGAGATGATCACAGTTCTGAATCAGTCTAGGAAACAAAGTATCACCCATATCAACCTACTAGGTAGGGATATTGGAATGCAATCATGATCCCTGCTTTTTGGGTTGGGTGCAAAAATTGCTACTCTATAAGCAAAGTAACTTAAACTAGAAAGGATTGGTGGAATGACTCCAGTGGTGGAATACTTGTCTGGAAAACACAACATCAAAACTCAAATCAACTTCCTAAAGATAAAATAAGAAAAGGAAAGAAAGAACAACTCATACTGAGCATGTGTTCAATGTAAAGATTTACACTAAATTATTGTAGTTATAAATGCCATCATTTATTTCTAGGAGCACACACATTCTGTGTCAAGACTAAATGAAAAAATAATACCATATATATAAAGCTTTGGTAAAACACAAGTCTAGCTTACAATGGGGAACACTTAAGTTTACATGTGCAGTGTTGTTGCAGGGTTGTTAAGGTTTATGGAAGTCCATCGTCTTGATGAACTTGACATGATGAAATTACCTAACCATACATAAACATACAGTTCACTGGACAGATACTGCTGATATATATATATATATATATATATATATATATATATATATATATATATATGCATTTATATATTAACTGACATGTAAATAAAAATAAAAATTATAATGAATAAATTTAGTGAACAGATAACTTTCCCAAAGTATTACTTTACCTGAACCAGTTCATATCTTAAAGTCTCCAATGCTATATAACACTTACACGGTTGCTGACCCCTTCCAATTTTATATGATATTGTTTTTTCTTTGTTTTTCAGGTGAAAAGCCTGCCAATAAATATACTTTCATGACATTCCTTTCATTAGAAAATGAAAAGCACGTTATGTTATCTGGCTATTTATGTTCTATCAAAGTTTTTTTTTATAATTTCAAGTGCATATTGTTTTAGATCTCACTTATTCTCTTCCAATAGTACCTATGGAAGGGAGAAAATGAAGGATTATTCTGTTACTTTGGGAGTTTCTGTTATTAATAACTGCAATAAATATGAAAATGAAACTCTGAAATTAGTTAGAGATGTAACTTGAAAGTTACTTTCTAGAAACTCATGTTACTCCCTCAACTAAATCACAGAACTTAAAATAAGTAACATTTTTAGCTGGGTGCCAATGGCTCATGCCTATAATCCTAGCTACTCAGGAGCTGAGATCTGAGGTTAGTAGTTCAAAGCTAGCCCTGGCAAGAAATCCATGACACTCTTCCTTCCAATTAACCACCAGAAAACCAGAAGTAGCACTGTGGCTTAAGTGGTAACGTGCTAGCCTTGATCTGAAGAGCCCAGGGACAGTGCCCAGACCCAGAATTCAAGCACCCTGACCAAGAAAATTAAAAAGGAAAAAAAGGGGGAAAAGTAATATTTTAAAGCTAATGTGCATGTAAACACAAATTTGTCTATAAATAAAACTATAGCAGCCCCTGGACTGGCAAAAAAAGAGATTAAAGTGAAATTGCCTTCAATAATTCATTTAGACGATCTATACTCAGGGCAGGCTACTGGAACTCACATCACTAATTGAAGAGGTAGAATTTGAGAGGATCACAGATCAGAACCAGTGTGCAAGGAAAATAATAAGAGTCTCATACCATCCTAAAAGTTCGCATGTTGGAATGCATTTGTGATCCTCGCTACTTGGCAGACAAAAGTGAGGAACTTAGCCTGTGTTCGCCCCTCAGCAAAATGGATAACTTATGAGCAAAGTAAATAAATCAAAAAAGGATATTCTAAAGGTAGAATACTTGTTCAGCAAACAAAATATCTAAATTCATACTCATTTCCTAAAAGAGGAACGAAAAGGGAAGAAAGAAAGAAAAAAGAAAAAAAGAGAGAGAAAGAGAGAAATAAATAAAGAAAGAAAAGAAAAGAAAAGAAAGGAAGGGAGGAAAAAAGAAAGGGAAAAGCAGAGGTATAAATAAAAACCTCAGCATGCGTTAGAAGTTAACAATGACCCTAAATCATTTTAGCTATGAATACCATCATTTACTTCTGGGCAGAGACATTTTGTATCAAGCCTTAAAAAAACATAGCATACCACATACAAAGCTTGTGTTCAGTATAGGTCTGCCTTAAACTGTTGGAAAATGGGAATGTATGTCTAGTGCTGTTGCAGGTATGTTAATGTGTGTGGGAGTTTATCATCCTGATGATCTTGAAATGATTAAATTGACTACACAATTACCTTGGCAGATCCCTGTTGAGACCTTTATTAAGTCACAGGTTAACAAAGAACAGTATATACAATGAAATATATTGAACAACAAGGCATTGTGACCAAAATTATTTTTACCTGATTCAGTGTATTTTTACATTCTATATCACATGTACAAGTTCCTCATTCCCTTCTGTCTCATTATGTTGTCATTCCTGGGTTTTGTTTTGTTTTCAGAACCATGGAATTAGAGGGCATTTCTTATATTTTTGTTTTCTAGTCTTCAGAAAGTCTGCAGTTAAATATGCTTAAGTTCCTTTCATTAGAAAATTTAAACCACATTGAGTAGGGTCTTCATCATGATTTTGTTACGATGTCAAATACATTTTTATTTCTGGCATTCTACCTGTATAATCTCACTTCAATCTTTTCCAAAGGGCACTTTAGTGAAAGGAGGAAATTCCAAGTGGATTTGGTAGAGAATTTCTGTTACTAAAAACTCTGGTACATAGTAAAGTAAGCAAGTCCAAAATTATTCATTAGAGAGATGACTTGAAAGTCATCTTTTTACAACTTAATACTCTTTCCTCAACCAAACCAGAGGATTTAAAATAACTAATATTTTTAAATTAATGGACACAAATGTGCACGAAAATTCTAGAAATAAAATGATCACTCATGAAACCTTACTGATACTTTAAAGTATGCTTTCCAGTTAGAGGAATCATCTTCACACATTTTCACACAATGTATATCTGCCTAGTAACAGAACCCCAAACTACACTAAGGCATCTAATAGCTATCTAATTTTTCTTTGCTTTCCTATCATATTGATTAGTATGAATTCTGTGAACATTATAAAATCACATTTGTAATAAAACTTACTAGGTGGGAACGTCAAGGATGAGGTGGTGTGGGGTTTCTCATGGAGCCCTCTCTGTTTCAAGGGAGGAGTTGGTATTGGCACAGCCTCTGTGGTAGAGCAGGGTGGGGCTTTGTGGGTGAAAGCCAGTCTGTGTAGGGCTTTGAGACAGCAGGGAGGGGACAGGAAAGACTAGACTTGTTAGGAGCAAGGTCTCTTGTGGAGTAGGTGGGACTTAAGGATGGAGACTGGCAGGTGGATTGGTTTTCAGTGGAAGAAGGCATGGTCACTGGGGAAGAGGCTCTTTGGGACAGAGCTTTGAAAAGGAAGAACAAGGCTACAAAGGAGGAGGTTACTTAGAGGAGGGGTTGTGGTGCAGCACTGTGAGCCCTGGTGGGATATGTAGGGTGAGGTTTCCCATAAGGCAGGGAAGAGAATGAAGGCATTCTGGTGCAGGAACGCGGAACTGTGAGGGAGAGGCTCTTCAGGGTCTGTGAGAGGGCAGAGCGGTGCTAGGAAAAAGTGGGCTAGTAAGGGGCGGGGTTTCTGTTGGAGAATGGCAGGCCTTTGGGAAGTGTGTTAGGGTGGATGTGGGGTTTCTGGCAGAGCAGGATGTAGAAACAATGTATGGAGGAATTTTTGCGGACCAGAGCTTGGTGAGACCAGGGATAGGATCCAGTGGACTAGTCTAGTTAGGACAGGGTTTCTGGTGTAGCCAGTCACCACTTCGAAAAGAGGAGTAAGGTTGGGTGGGGATTTTAGTGTTGCAATGCAGGACATTAGACTTTGGACAGGGTTTCCAGTGGGGCAAGGCAACCTTCAAAAAGGGACTATGAAGGGACAGGGATTTACATTTGAGCCTGGTGAGGCTTCCAGAGGGAGGCCAACAGATGCAGTGGTTTGCAGTGGAGCAATGTGGGTGTCGAGAGATGGGATAGTGTGGTGGGGTTGTCTAGTGGGGGTTTTCTAGAGTAGGTCAGAGCTTGGAGTGATGGGGTTAATTGGAAGAGGGACTTTGAGAAGGAGTGGAAGGTCTACAGAGGTGTAGGGTAATTATGGGCAGGGTAACTGGTTGAGTAGGTTGTGGATCTCCGGGAGGATCCAATAAGGGGGGATTCATCTTGGGAACAATGCAGCCATTGAGAGAGTAGATATGGGAGGTAGAGGGGCCTGTGGTGGAGCAGGGCTGGCTTTCCAGGCAGGAGATGGGCTGTGTGAGATGCTTCTGCTCAACCAAGGCGGTGCTACAAGGGCAGTTATAGAGTGGTGGAGAGTTTTTGGTGTAGCATGAAGGACTTTGTGGTAAGAGGTAGGTTCAGGGCTGGGTTTGAGACATTAGGCCACTTAGAAGTAGACTAGTTATGGATGGAGTTTCTGATGAAACCAAGAGGGGTCGAGGGAGAAGTCTGGTTGGGAGTGGGGTATGAAAGGGATGGGAGGAACTTGGAGGTAATAGAATTTAGGAGCAATGAGACTTTGAGGGAATAGAATAGTTAGGGATGGGGTATCTGTTGGATGAAGTTAGGATTAGAGGGAGGAGCCTGATGTAGGCGGGGTTCTTTGTGCAGCAAGGTGGATCATAGGAGGAGATATGGGTGTGACCTGGTTTCTGGTGGTGCAGAGCAAGGATTACAGGAAGGGGTGGAGTGGAAGAAGGCATTCCCTGTAGCAGAGGAGGACTTTCAGGAAGGATTCTGGTTGCAGTCAGGCTTTTGAAAGTTTAGAGCAGGACTACCAGAGGTAGGTTAGTTAAAGTTGAGCTTTTTAAGGATGAAGCTGACTGGAAGTGTGTTTCCAGTGGATCCAGTCAAGTTTTATGGGAAGGGGGGATAAGAAAGGGACAAGACATAGTGGAGAGTAGGGTACAAAAAATAAACAATTACTCTAATAGGAACACCATTTTCAGTCAGTTTAGAATTATATTACTTTTCTGTATGCGAGAGATATTGGAGAAAGTAAGCAAGTAATAATTCCTTCCTAGTGAAATTTTTCTGTATTCCAGTTGTGTGAAAATAAAACCATGGGTCACATCAGGATCAGAGATCCACAGTAGACTAAGACACATGAAGCACTGGACTGGATTCCCCAGCACAACCTTTAAGGACTACAAATAAAAATTTTAAATATCTCACTTGGTCATAATGGACACTCAATTATCTTAAAATTTTGAATGAATAGAACTATTATTCTGACTGTTTTAGAAATCCTAAAACTAAGTAAATGATAATGTTTTAACTTTATATAATATTGGGAAGTATACTAAAATAATTAGGAAAATATAAAATTGTACACAGTATATTTGTTGTCCAGCATCAATTTTAATCTAAAAGAATTTGAAACCAGCAAATTGCCATCTAGTGAGATTGCAGATTGGTTTATTTTCAGTCATCAAAATGGTGACTTAAGGAATGTGTCTTCATCATTGGATACATCGATGTTAAAACATATCTAAAAATGTGAAGCACTACACAGACCCTTAAGAAACTCAGAAGGATCTGTGAAATGAGGTTGGAATAAAATTAATGACTAATTACAGTAGGAATTGATCTTCACTAGGCCATAATTATTTTCCAGAAGAAAAGACTACATTGAAAAATAAACAAAACAGTCAAAAAGAAGCAGGCAGGCAGACCTTGAAGTAAACATTATCCAATGAACAACACCTACTGAAGAATGACTGCAATAATCTTTTACATAAGTTAAAGTACTGATCTATGTTCTTCCTTTATGACAAATAACAAAGCCATGAAAATTTAGTAATAATTTTCAAGACATTAGACTTTAAAGAAGGAATTCAATGAATGTATTTCTAGAAAGTAAAGATAGATGTCTGAGATAAAAAGTAAAGCAAATATCCCCAATTTTTAGCTCTTTGAGGTGAGAGGGGTACAAGCCGAAGCACAAGGAGAATGGACAGAAGTACAGTAATGCATACCAGTAGTTCCCAAGATACAATGATGAATGTAACAGGGGAGAAAATCAACATGACCATCACAGGACTTAGCCCTGGAGAGTAGAGAGAACAGTGAAAATCCATGGAGAATTACAAAGGATGACCTTGCATATTTGGCAGAAGTGTGCATTCATTTTAGTCTAAAATATGTGTAGGTATTATAGGAAACTATTTGTGCTCATATGGTGCCTCAAGTAGTGATAAACTTATGATTTACAGGACATTGAATAATCATAAAGGTCTTGCTTTGGTAGTGCAGGGTTAAACCTTGATAAATTCTGTTTTTAAACACCTAACACCCTAATACCAAGACAAGAAGATTCAAATTATATATAAGTGACTTGACTGCAACAATAGAGTTCAAAAAATCAAATCACATAATGTGGATACAAAAGGATTACATTATTAAGGTAATCTTTAAACAACACACATTTTATGTGAATAGTCCTGATTATAAATGATTTGTTTTCCATACAGATTTTGGATGCACAAAAGCAACAAAAATAAAACCGAACAACACAAAGCAAATAACACTTGGCAATAGAGCTAGATGCCAGTATCTCATCTCATGAGGCTGAGATTGGAAGACCATGGTTCACAGATGGCTGGGGTAGCAATCCATGAACGTTTATGTTCAATTGTTCAATCATACACAGAGTAAAATCTTAGTTAAAATAGTACAGATTCAGTCAATCATGAGTGAAAAACACAAGCAAGATTTTGAGGCTCCATGTCAAGTTTCATTACTGCATACACACACAAACACACACACACACACACACACACACACACACACACACACAGAGCGAATATTAAGAGTGTAAAAAATGAACTTATCTGCCAGGACTATCCTAAGCATATATTAATTAATGAAAATGATGGAAACCATAGAGCCTATGTTTCTTGAGTCTCGCTCCCTTCACATAATGATCTTTTTCCAAGTCTTTCCATTTTCTTAAGAAAGGGCCTGTGTCATTCTTTCTGATAGAAGCATGAAATTCCATTGTGTATTTATACCACATTTTCTTGATCCATTCATCTATTGAGGGGCATCCGGACAGGTTCCATGTCTTAAATATGGTAATAATCCTGCAAAAAACATACTTGTGATGGTAGTTTTAGTGTTTTATTTTTTGGAGTCCGGTCCTGGGGCATGAACTATGGGCATGGGCGCTGTCCTTCAGCTCTTCAGCTCAAGTTTAGGGCTCTATCACTTGAGCCACAGTGCCACTTTTGGGCTCTTTTCGTTTTACTTATGTGGTACTGAAGAATCGAACCCAGGGCCTCTTGCATGCAAAGCAAACACTACCACTAAGTCACCTTCCCAGACCAAGAGAAGATATTTTAACTTATTTTCTACATGTAAATTAATATTAAACAAAGCTAATTAAAATAATTACTTATTTACTCTTCAGAAGATTAGTATAGTACTCTTAGATATCTTGGAGGAAAAGACTTTAGACTCTTTACAACTGATGCCTTGCATTGAAATTACAGGTTAAACTTTCTTCTTCATGAAACAAAAGCTTCAGTTCTTTCATATTAGAATTATAAAATCATAATACCTGCATGTTGATTTTTTCCTCTGCTATTTTCAATTCCATTCTTCATCCATTAGCTATTTAGAGATAATTTCGACAAATGCCCATGAGTGGGATTGCAGGCCCCAAAGCTATGTACATTTTACCATACAAAATGATGCTAATTGAAATGAACTCCAAGACATGGAAACAACAAGTACTTTTTTTTTTCAGATATCAACCTTGATATCGGTAAAGTAGTGTACCTAGATCTTATTTTATTTCATTTCTCTTTGATTTATCTCTGGACATCTCTGTCTTGATTCTGGTACCTTCCATCTTGTATATACATTATCTGATTTGTAGAAGGAAAGGGAAATAACATAAGGATTAAAGAACTGACCCATTGCAACAGTGATATTCACAAGACAATATCCCGGCAATGAACTTTACAACTTTGCGGTGGGGGGTAGAGGTGGGGGTGGGATAAGATAGGAGAAAAACAATGGAGTGGGTAACAATATTCAACAAGGAATTTACCCTACTCATGTAACTGTAACCACTCTGTAGAGTACCTTTAAATAAAATAAAATTTGCAAAAGTGAACCTACCCTAGGAAACAAATATCCTTTTCAAAATAACCCATCTGTAATAGTACTTTTGAGTGATTCTAGAGTCAAACTGTTATACCTGGAAAGGGATCTATTGGGAAGCCCTCTCAAATGGCAATCAAAAGGTTGAGAGCTGTGCTCTGTAAAGGTCAAACCGTTAAGGGAAGACAAGGGTATGGGTTATTACCTCAAAAGTATTTACGTTAGAGCTGTTGGACACTAAAAGTTTAAGACTTTGGAGACAAGATGGATGTCTGTGCTATGGTTGTAATGACTATTGCTCCCTTCTGCTCCCTAAAAATAAGGGATTCAATTATCACTATGTATACAAACAATAACTCAGTTAATAGTTGTAACCACAAGCTAAATTGATGCCTTAGTTTGTGAATATACCTGTAATCACTCACTACTGCACCACTGTAGTAGAATTAATATAAACATGTTAAGCAGAATTTGGGGTTCCGGAAGCCAGCAATGAGGCTTTGGGTCCTCTGGTGTCTATTTTCCTATCACTTCCTGTGATTTATCAGTTCTTTGGCCAGGTATACCATCTTCTTTGCTGTTCCATGGTTGTGGTCAGTGACAATACTGAAATTTTGAACACCTCAAAACAAACTATGGAAAAACACTTCCCCCCAAAAAATTCACAAATGTATAGGATCACTGGAAAAGGTACCAAACATCAGCAGTCACCCTATGATCCTCTAGCAAGAAAGTATAATTCAGGAGTATCTTAACTTCTGATAATATAAGCGATGGACAATTGTCCCTTTTGTACATTTGGCATTTGGTATTGCATAAATTTTCAGAAACGCATATACATTGTGAAATAATGTTATTTATTTCATAGGTCACAAACCTCATCACTGGAGTGATGATCCTAATGTCTTATCTCAGTTGCTTGATTCAGACTTAGATGAGTGTGAATTGCATAATTATGAACATTTCTCCATGAAACTTAACAACACAGAATGAAGTGTGAGGGTAAGTCCACTCCATACCTCTAAAGATTTTACATATATTACAGTAATACCCACCTAAACTGCTCAGCACTCACAGCACATTGGTGTGTTATAATTGTCTTCAGTTCAGAAATACTCTAGAGTTTAAAGTAGAATGATGGGCTGTACATTTTCAGTGCAAGAGTGATGATCACACCCTGCAATTACTCTCAGTGGAAAATTCTTCCTATACATTTTACTGATTTAGCTTCTACTCTGTGCTTTAGCATTATCAGGGAGGGTCACACTGTATTGAGCTAAAATACTGCAGCAACATTAGCTACCTTTGAATTTTACCTCTAATCTTAATACCAAGGTCAACTCCGCAACTCTAATCACATGATTAGTAAACACCTGAACTTTCCAAGTGTAGTGACCGCCTACTCGACCAGCGAGGAAAAACGACCACCACTCCAGGAGTCTTCTCAGATCACGCTTTATTGGAGAGCCTTTTAGTTGTAGGAGAGCTTGGGCGCGAGAGAGCGTGCACCCGAAACACAGCCGCTTATATAGGGAATTCGAACACGGGTCTTTTCTATTGTTGGTCGCCTGCCTTTTACCGTCACCAGGTGTCATGGGATTGGCTGGGGACACTACCGGGCTCGCGCACACGCACAGCCCAGGCGTCCCGCCAAGCACCATCTGGAGTGGTAATCCTAAAAACTGCAAGGGAGTGGGCGGAGTCTCGCCTCGGCTCCCTACAGTTCCCCCTTCTTTGTTTTATGGCAACAGGTAAGAGTAGAGGTTGGGCCTCTGTCTAAGACATTAATGAGAGGACCTTGCACTGGCCTTCGCCTGAGGGGCCCCTTCCCCAGTGATGACCAGGCCCGTCCGATGCCTTTTTTGCAGAGGTGGGATCTTGGGCATCAACCCACTTGCAACCCAGCATGCTCTTCTTGAGGAGATGAGAACCATCTCCTCAAGTGCAGTGCACTTGCCTTGCACCCTGTCCCAAATTGCAAACCTGTCCCGGTGCAATGGGATGCCCTGATCCCTCGGGGTGCTAAGGCTATGCAGGATGGTAAGGCTTAACTGCCTCTCAGGGCCGACAGCCAAATCTGGGGTGAGGATCCACTCTCCAAAGCGGCTAATGCTTGCAAGATAACAACCTTGTCCCTTCTGGTTTGGGCTCGAAGGCGACAGACCAACCATAGGCAGACCACGCATCCTCCCAAGCAGCAGGCTAAAAACATTCCGACTCCCACCCGCTCTTTGACAAAGGACACCGCAGAGGCAATCCAGTCAGTAAATTGTGACAGCCCACAGCATCATCAGTTTAGCTATCACAGGGATTGCTATTAGCACTGTTGCTAACAGCAGGAAGATCAGCTGTATCAGGAGACGAGTGGATGGCATCTTCAAGATGGGGTTCTTCTGCAGTCTCCACTGGCCTGGTCAGTCTCGTTGGCACCCAGTGAGGTACTTCTTGACTCTGTGGAAAAACACAAACAGCTCCCCTGGATCTCGTTATTACCGGATCCGGTCCATACCATTTATTATTAATAACATCCTTCCACATAACCATGTCTTTAGTATCCATGGAGTCTCTTGTCATATGCCGATCTGCGGCAGACTGATCGTTGTCATTTAGAATTAAAAAAATAAGGGTAAAGAGCGCAAGAGAAAGTCTTTCCCTGGGGGACGCGGACTCAGCAACTCCCCCTTTTTGTTTTTGAAGCATTTCTTTTATGCTTCTATTAGCTCTTTCCACTATACCTTGTCCTTGAGGATTGTAGGGCAATCCGGTGGTGTGGGCAACCTGCATTTGTGCGCAAAAGGCGCGAATACCATGGGAAGTATAAGCAGGGCCATTATCCGTCTTGAGTCTAAGGGGCTTTCCCCAAGCTGCCCAAGCTTCTAAGCAGTGTATTCTGACGTGAGACACCTTTTCTCCTGCCAGAGGTGTGGCATGAATGACACCGGAAAAGGTGTCCACAGACACATGTAAATATTTCAACTTACCAAATTCCGTCAGATGAGTAACATCCATTTGCCATAGGGCGTTTGGTCTCAACCCCCTGGGGTTTACCCCCACATGGGGAGGATGAAGAAAAGTAACACAAGATTTACAGGCTTTAACAATATCTCTTGCCACATGCCTGGACAAATTATATCTTTTCCTAAGGGTATTAGCAGGTACATGATACAATCTATGAAAGTCTTTTGCCAATTCTACAGGATCAGCAGCAACCAGAGCCACAGCCCGAGTTGCCTGGTCCACCAAATCATTACACTTTGCCATTGGGCCCGGTAACATAGAGTGGGCGCGAATATGTCCAATATAAAAAGGATGTTTTCTGTTTAAGATAAGGGATTGAATCTGTAACAAAACATTAGAAATTGTACTGGCCTGCTTAACTGAAGCAGCAACTTCAAGAGAAGCAACGGCATTTACAACATATAATGAATCAGAAAATAAGTTAAAAGGTTGATCAAATCTTTTAAAAACTTCAAGCACAATTAAACATTCAACAGCCTGTGGGACATTCGGCCGAAATTTAAAGACTACCGGCTGTTTGTGTCCTTGAACAAAAAAGGCACCTTGTCCAGATTTTGATCCATCCGTAAAGATGGTCAGAGCATCAGCCAAGGGCTCCTTTGAAGTGACAACAGGAAAATACACTACATTTTTGTTAACTATGGCAAGCAGAGGATGCTTAGGATAATGATTATCAATTACATTTGGAAATGAGCAAACAAGAATTGCCCACATATCCATTGTGGCTGCTAAAATTTCAACTTGCTCACGGGTGTATGGAATAATTAATTTATCTGGAATTTTTGCAAAGTGCATTAAACAATACTTCATACCCAAAATTGCCTGTTTAGCCACTAATTCAGGAAAATATTGAACAGTTTTTGCTCCCACAGAATTGCCGTGGAGCCACAATAAGGGGCCATTTTGCCAAAGAACCCCCGTGGAATAATTTTTTGTTTTTAATATACATAAATCAATAGGTAATTTTAAATCAACCCGTGAAAGTTGAGCCCTAGACAAAGCTGCCTCAACCTTTTGTAGGGAATTTAGTGCTAAAGGTGTCAGGGATCTAGAGGAGTTGACTTCAGGGTCGCCCTCCAAAATAGCAAATAAAGGTAACAACTCTGACCGAGGGAGATTAAGAAACCCCCTTATCCAATTAATATCTCCTGCCAATTGCTGAAAATCATTAAGTGTTTTAAGATGACCAGTTCGAATGGAAAGTTTTTGTGGTTTAATCTCAGTAGGGGAAACAATGGTTCCCAGAAATTGAACAACACTAGTCTGCTGAACCTTCTCAGGGGCAATAATTAATCCTTTATTAGCTAAGGTCTCCGTTACCTGCCCAAACACTTTATGAAGAGTCTCTACCGAGGGAGCAGCCAACAAGATATCATCCATATAATGGACAATCCGTACTTTTGGAAATTTTTCCCTAACAGGGGTTAATGCAGCCCCCACGAACAATTGACAAATTGTTGGGCTATTAGCCATCCCTTGGGGGAGAACTTTCCACTGATAGTGAGCATCCGGGGTTTCATGATTAACCGAGGGCAAAGTAAAGGCAAAGCGCTCCCTATCCTTTTCATAAAGAGGTATGGAAAAAAAGCAATCCTTAATGTCTAAGGCCAGAATAGGCCACTCCCTAGGTAACGCAGACAGCAGTGGAAGTCCCCTTTTTAATGGGTCCCATAATTTGCATCTGGGCATTTACTGCTCTAAGGTCATGTAATAATCTCCATTTTCCGGAGGCCTTTTTGATAACAAAAATTGGGGTATTCCAAGATGACACTGAAGGCTCAACATGCCCCAGCTGCAGCTGTTCCTGGACAAGAGTTTGAGCCGCTTCCAATTTTTCTCGAGAGAGGGGCCACTGAGGAACCCACACCGCCTTTTGCGTTAACCAAGGTATGGGTACCACACCTTCAGTGGAAGCTTTGTTTTCAGAGGCCCCTAAGAAAAACCCAAACCCTTCCTGTCCTGTTTAGGAAGTGGCTCTATCGGCTCCTTGCGTCCTTGGAGACGCCGACCAAGCCCCAAGGCTGGCACAAATCCTTGCTGTTTCATCATATTCTGACTGGCCTCAGAATAATCATTAGTTAAAGTTAACTTTAGCTGTTGCTGCACATCTCTTCCCCAAAGATTGACAGGGACGTCTACCACAAATGGCTGCATTTTTCCAACCTGGCCTTCGTCTGTTCTTCAAGTCAATTCTTTTGCACTTAACTGTGGGGCATCAGCATAGCCCAGCCCTTGCAAGGTCTGGGAGGATTTCTGAGTTGGCCATTGCTTTGGCCACTCCCCTCTTTGGATGATGCTTCGATCTGCCCCTGTATCCACCAGTCCCTCAAATCTTTTCCCTTCCACTTGGAGAGTTAGCATGGGTCTTTGGTCTAAAGTTATGGACAGGCATGTAAGGTCGACTCCAGTGGAGCCTAGCCCTTTATCTCCTCTCTCTATCTCCTGAGCAGGGAAGTTGCCATGAAGAGAAGGCAAAAGCAGGAGCTGTGCAATTCTATCCCCGGGAGAAATGGACACCACTCCATGGGGGACATGGCAGAGGACCTTGATAGTCCCCGTATAGTCAGGGTCAATTACTCCCGGGAAAATTATTAATCCTCTCATTGTGGAGGAGGAGCGTCCTAAAAAAATTCCTACAGTGCCTTCATCTAGGGGTCCTGTCATGTCTGTCTCCACAATCTGGACTCCCATCTGCTGTGTTAATACCCGTCCGGAGGTGGCACAGAGGTCCAACCCTGCGGAGCCTGAGGTTGCTCTTCTTGGCTGGGGGGTTGTAGCAGGTGCTGTCCGGGAGCCAGAGTCTGAAATGCCCCATAAACTTTCGGGCCCTGGGGACGAGGGCCCTTCTCTCCGTTTTTTGGCTCCTGTTCCGAATTAGTGTTTGGAGTAATTTGGGGGATAAAATGTCCATTGATGTCTCTAACTGACCTGCATTCGTTGACCCAATGCTTTCCCTTTTTACAACGAGGACACACTCCTGGAGTCCTTGGCGGCCTGGGTATGTTTTGTGCAGGACCACCATTTTGTGGGCATTGCTGTCTAAAATGTCCCAACTGACCACACCGGAAACACCCTTTTCCTTTACTATCTTTTGCGGCCCCGGCAGCCGACAAGACAGCAGCTGCCAGCCCCGCATTGGTCAGGGGGCCACCTACTTCTCTGCAGGCTTTTAACCAAGCTTCTAGGCTTTGGGTTCTTACTGGGGTAATTGCCCTCTGACATTCCTTGGTGCTTTGTTCAAAAATGATTTGTTGTACAAATGGCATGGCTGTTTCCAGATTTCCTAACACCCGCTCGGCTGTCTCTAGCATACGGGCAACAAAATCAGAAAATGGCTCATTAGGGGCCTGCATGATTTTTGTTAGATTGCCAGCCACCTCTCCCTTGTTTGGGAGGGCTCGCCAGGACATGTAAAAAACCTCGTTTACCTGGCGGTATACTTCAAAGGGATATCCTGTCTGGTCTACCGAGTAGATTCCCTGCCCGAGAAGCATGTCTACGGTCCAGTCCGGGTGCCCGTCACGGACATTTTGTCTGTATTGGGCTTGAGCCTTGTCTTGAACAATAGACCGGAGATCGAGGTACTGCCCATGATTAAGGCAGGTACGGGCTACCTCAAACCAGTCCGTGGGCGTCATGGCATTGAAGGTCAGTCTTCGGAGCAAGGCAGTGGTATAATTAGCCGTCACTCCATAAGTCCGGACTGCCTCAACTAAATCCTTAAGCTGGGAGTAGGAAACCGGCTCAAAATTTCTTTCAGCAGTAATCGGATTTTCAAAAACTGGGAAAGCAGCTGCCAGCTGCGACCAGGTATTTTCTTTAATAAAGTGACTCTTCCCTGCCAGCGGGCACGGCGGGGTGCCGACAGGTGAGGGCCAGCTCCGTTTCCTCTCCCTGGCTGT
Source organism: Dipodomys merriami (assembly GCF_024711535.1). NCBI lineage: Eukaryota > Metazoa > Chordata > Mammalia > Rodentia > Heteromyidae > Dipodomys > Dipodomys merriami. The sequence goes on along the minus strand of NW_027202982.1, from coordinate 1,144,789 downwards.
TGCGGTACTCCCACCCCTAGGGGGCGCCACCCTCCATATTTGTCTGCCACGTGCTCCGCCGCAGCCTCTTCTAACTCTTCACTATCAGCTGGATCGAGCTGCTCTCCCTCCTCCTCTAACATTTCTTCCTCTGAGTCACTCACAAGATTACTATATTCTTGGTCCCGCCCTTCCACATGTAGGGCTGAGAACCGGTTTGCTTTTAAAGAAGGGCACGGAGGTCTCCTTGAGACCCCCTCCCTAAAACCCTTCTCCTTTTGTGAGGGCTGCAGCCCCTCTCGCTTCAATTCTTTAGGATCCTTCTGTCTTTTTTCCCTTTTTCTTTTAGGCCTCTTTTCCTCCCCATTACTGTATACTGACTCTGATAGACTATCCTGATGCTGCGTTAGTACTTTGCGTCCTTCCTGGATTAAATCAAACCCTCCCTCCTCGAGGCAAGTGCGCACCATCAAAAAGACAAGCCACAAGGGAAGAAGCAATGCAAGCAACCAATAAATATCTAAATCTACAGTGAACAGCATACCGGGGATATTTACCAACGTCTCCTCTCAGCGTGTTGAGTTCTGGCTCCGATTCAGCCTCTTGCGCGGGTCCTGTCCCAGGTTCGTTCCCGGGTTTCAGCACCAGTTGTAGTGACCGCCTACTCGACCAGCGAGGAAAAACGACCACCACTCCAGGAGTCTTCTCAGATCACGCTTTATTGGAGAGCCTTTTAGTTGTAGGAGAGCTTGGGCGCGAGAGAGCGTGCACCCGAAACACAGCCGCTTATATAGGGAATTCGAACACGGGTCTTTTCTATTGTTGGTCGCCTGCCTTTTACCGTCACCAGGTGTCATGGGATTGGCTGGGGACACTACTGGGCTCGCGCACGCGCACAGCCCAGGCGTCCCGCCAAGCACCGTCTGGAGTGGTAATCCTCAAAACTGCAAGGGAGTGGGCGGAGTCTCGCCTCGGCTCCCTACATCCAAGCTTGGTTAAAAATTCAGCTATCATTGCTCATTGCCAGTGTTAAAGATCTCACTCCATTAGATTTATTGTCTTTCTTCTGGTATTTCCAACACTGCCTTAGATGTTGGTTTTTGATATAGAGCTTTTAGTTTGCATTTGATTCATTGAAGTGTTAGTGATTCCAGTTGAACTGCATATATTATAATGTAAGTAATTTGATGTTTTGACATATGATTTTAATTTTGGCAATTGAGGAAGTCAATACATATCACTCACAAAGGTTTCTTTATATGTACTGCTATTGCTTTATTGTGAACTTCCTAAAAGCCAGCCATAGGAGAACATGTCCTAATCCCATCACTTCTGTCATTGAGACAAGGCTTGAAAGGTCCAGACGACTTGGCACTTCAGAGTAAGAAGGTTTCTACAATGAAGGGTGAGAGAATAGAAAAAAGAGCAAATGAATCTACCAACTGTTTTGTTACATGTTCTTTACACTTAGTCATTAAGACACCATGATATTATTTTATTACTTCTTACCTACTCTTTTCCTGTTCTGAGATATTTTATTTATGGATCTCTAAGAAATCATATAAGAATCATATAATAAATCTATAAATCATATAAGAAATCTTAAAAAAATAGTTGTTAGGGATATATAAACTAAAAGGAATACTTTCAGGAAAGTATTAAGCACATAAAATGTAATGCACACCTAAAATTGTTTCTTTATTGGAAAGTTCAGCAGTTGTAGTTTATTGATTCTGATAACAAAGTTTATAAACTAAATTACAATAGTATTCCAAAAGGAACACAGAACTAGAAAAATGAAGGGTAGCACTAAAGAACGCTACTGCTGCCACTAATATTGTAAGAATAAAATTTAAGCAAAACGCTTTCAGAGTAAAAGCCACAGGACAGCCCCAACATTACTTTAATTGCTTCATATGAAGAAAAGACCTTGTTTTGTAAAGACAAATTTTCACAGATATTAACATCAGTTGGGTATATATTTCTTAAGGCATTTAGGAAGGATGCTGTGACTATGTTGATGGAAGCTGACTTCTTTGGGACCTACTTCACAATGTGCAAACACCATTCCAAGCACTGCATCTGCATTAGGTTAATTGTAGTGCTCATGATAGTTCTTCCAGTTAGTAAATTAATTAAGTATTTTATTAAAAACAGAAGTAGGCAACAAGGCCAAACAAATTTCCCAAGTACCTAATACTGATCAACTATAGACCCATAATTCAAATCCAGGTTTCCACTAGGCATATTTGAGGATATTCTGTAAATTTCACATTCATTAGCTTTCAAGATGTATGGAGAAGATGAACTCATATTATCTTCCTAATTATGGTTATAATGACAATAATATTGCTACAGAATATACATATTTTTAAATGAAAAGGGTGTGGGTAATAACATTGCAGGTGATCTTTATACCAAATAAGGCCTGAGCAAAAAAGAAAAGTAAGGGGCTAGGGAGGTGGCTCAGTGGTAGATCGATTACCTTGAATGCATGCGGTCCTGGGTTCAATTCCTCAGCACCACATAAGCAAAAAGAATAAAGTTGCAAGTGGCACTGTAGCTCAAGTGGTAGAGCACTAGCCTTGATCTGAAGAGCTGAGGGACAGCACCCATGCCCAGAGTTCAGGCCCCACGACCGGACCTCCCCCAAAATAAAGAAAAATAAAAGAACCTAGGCCCCAAATTTAAGTCATAGTACTAGCACTGATATACCATATATATATATATATATATATATATATATATATATATATATATATATATATATATATATGGTTCATGGTTCCTATAATATACATATATCCAAGCTATTTTGTCAAGACAGCTGGAAGAGTTATCACTTAATCAAATAGTAATGAGGGATTGGTTTGTAGATAGAAATCAAAGCTCACTTTGGGATCTTTTGAGTTTTCTAAAATCAGTAGTTAGTAGTTATCAGTAGACAGGATGCTATTAAGGAATGAATTAAAGAAAACAGAGCTGGAGAAAAAAATACAGAAATAATTACTGTACTCAGTGGTAACAACCATGAGAAGGACTATGACAGAGCTAAGCCCTGGGATACACAAATATGTAAAACATGACAAATGAAGAAAAACAATAATAAGTATGTAATGCAGACTTATATGGGTAGGTATTCTTAATGTTTAAGGGCTATGAAGTGATTGTGTGATGACCTAAAATTTATGAAATTGGTAAGTTCAACTATCCTTTGGGCCAACCATAGCTGATAGTTTAAGTAAAACCGAGCCACAATAGTGTGTCTTGATTTACCAAAGTGAAAATAGGCCAATATTTGGCAAGCCACTTTTTGGAAATGTGGTTGGAGTGGCAATTACTGCAGTTTGTTCAAGTGTCAGTAGAAAGCTACAGGGTTAGCACAATGATAGAAATCTTTCTGGGATCTGATAGATTTTTCCCTCTGTCTTCAATTTCCCTTCTTTTATGAGAGCTAAAATATCATTACTGCAAGCCTGTCCAAATTGTACCTTTGGCAAGTTAACAGATAGTCACTCTATCACATGCCCAAATAAAAGAGAATGGGAACAGGTCCACATTGAGCACTCATAGTAGACTGGTCTCTGGACTTTCTCAGAAGAGCCTTCTGTCATTGTGGGATGGATAGGGCTGGATAATATGAAAATAGACACCTCAGATTGAAAGTATTCTGCTAAGTTGACACTTGAGATATTGGATGTTTTAAGTGCATTGTATTGATTTTTATGAATCAATACAGATTCTTCATACCATATGATGTTACTAGATTGTAATATGCATGCTTATTGCATTTCCTTTGTATAACCTATAGTATGCTTTGAAATTTGGTATAAAACATTCGCCTATTTATTTATTTATTTTTAATATGGATTACTCTAGTTCTCAAGAGTAAGGAAATGCCCTGGAACTTTGTAATTTGATGTCATATGTAATTTTTTTAGTCTTATTTATTGTCTATTGCAGCACCCGCCTATATGTAATTTAAACTGTAGTTTTCTTCAAGTGTATCATCCTACACTGAAGTTTTTTTCTTACAAGCTTTCTAATAAATATGTAATCTATTCAATTTTGAAAAGTACTGCTGTACCTCCCACTTATTTGTGGCATTTCTGAAATCCAAGTTCCTCTGTGTGTCAGGGTGGATACTTTTGCTGAAACAATTTTGTTATTGAATACATAACATCTGGCTACTTAGGGAACAAAGATGTGAAGCTACAGTATCCCGATAAAGATCTTCCAGGACAATTCAAGGGCAACTCATGTACTGTCTGTGTAGGTGAATAGGAGAATAGAAAAGAAATTCTTATACATGAAAGTGACTGGGAGTGTGTGCACATAGGTGTTCACTTATTTATCTGTTGATATAGTTTTAAAAATTCACTATTATTAAATGATATTTCATATATATATGATATATGTATCATATATACATATGTATATGATCACAATTTCCAAAATACAGAGAACCACATCCATGGGCATCACTTTCCTATGTTGCTCTTTGGGTAATAAGAATGAATCCTGGTATTGTCCTGTGGTTGAGAAATAACTCAGAGATTCAAATGTTTTTCTTTCAATATGTCACCTGTTCCTACATCTAAAACTAGGAAGTCTGTTAATGCATAATACATGTTATAATACATTTAATATATTATATAATGTATAATATATTCTATATTATAATATATTATATATAATAACTGACATTATTATATATTTATAAGGAAAAATAAAACAAATATATCGATGTCCATACATTCCTAGCCATGATTAGGTTCAGTAGAGTTAGGTGCATTACATCTCAACAGGAAAAGTCTACTGAAGTTCTGATGACCTCGAGCTAGATAAGGAAAATTTCTGTAAAAAGAGTCTCTCTTCAATTATGAGAAAAAATAAGTTTGGAAGATTTTTTCTTTTGTTTTATTTTTTTGTTTTTATTTAGGCCGGACAAGGGGCCTGAACTCTGGGCATGAGCACTGTGCCTCACCTCTTCAATTTAAGGTTTGTGCTCTACCACTCGAGCCATAGCAGCACTTCTGGATTTTTCTGTTTATGTGGCACTGAAGAATCGAACCCACAGCCTCATGCACGCAAGGCAAGCACTCTACCACTGAACCACATTCTTAGCCCAAGTTTGGAAGTTTTTGAGAAGAGGAATTTGGCATTTGCTTTGCATCCTGTATTAGTAAAAAGTAAATATCATTTTGCTCCACATATTGTCTCCTTTTATGTTCCCTTAACAGTTACACATGAACATAATTCCATCGCATATCTTTACGTCCTTCTTTTATTTCTTTTATCATTATTGTTTCTTGTTGTTTTGCTGATCCTAAAGCTTGCACTCAGGGCCTAGGCATTTTCCCTGAGCTCAAGGCTCATGCTCTACCACTTGAACCACAGCACCACTTCTGGCTTTTTCTGCCTGGGCTTGCTTTGAATCATAATACTCAGATCTCAGCCTCCTGGGTAGCTAGGATTACCGCTGTGAGCCACTAGTGCCCAGCAAGTCCCTCTCTTTTAGATATTATTCTAAAAGCCTCCTATCGAAGGTCACTCCTAAGATAGTAAATGGACCTATGCCAATAGTTCCTTCAAATTCTCATCTCCTGTTATGGCTATGGTGTGTCATTTCCATTGTATCCTGAACCTACTTCACTGTTCTCTTCCTAATCCATGATTCTCGATGTATTCCTAATAATTACCTAAATTTTGTGGCTATAAACCCTAAATTACTCAACTATTAATTTAATTTAATTTTTCCAACATGATTGTTGTTCTGTACAAATCTGAGCTTATATTCACCTCTTGCATCTATCTTTTGGCATGAGCAGAGCCTGGGCCTATTCTACCTTAAATGCAAGAGGTTAGCCAAAGAATAGCCTACAGTATTCCTGCCTAGGAGCCAGGACAAGTAGTTGAGTGCCTGAAAGAAGCAATGCATTCCTGACATGAGAAGGGGTGAGAGAGACAACAGCCTAGAGAGAAAATTGGCAGTCACAACATTTAACAACTTCTCCTTTGGGGAAACTGACCTCCTTCAAAGTGGCAGTGAGATAACTTACCTAGTGAATTTTATTATATCAAGGAAGTTGTCATGTCTCACTACACAACTCCCTTGTAGTCAAAGAGAGGGTCATTCTTTTGTTTCCTCCTTAGGCCTAGTCTTAGTTTATCTCCATCTTAGACTTTGCTCAGACTCTATTCCTACCAGAAGGTCCCTGATGAGGAGAAAAGTGTGATCTCCTGGCTTCTGACTGGCCCTTTGGAACCTGAGGCCACTTTTAGTTTTCAACCTATTCCTTCTGACAATGGGAAAGCTCATTCTCTGAATTGTGCCCTAGTATCAAATCCCTTCAGAGAAACTCAAGGAATGACAGATTCTGCCTGAGGGAGTGAGTTTCTCCATTTCCAAAGAGGTCAATTAATATCTGGTAGTCCTTCACCAGATCCTCCAAGCTGGAGTGGATGTTACCTCAGATTCCAAGCCATCCTCCATATTTCTCTTTCTCATGAATCAAAAGGTTACAGGAGTTTAGTTCAGAAACAAGGAGAAATGAGAGTAACAGAAGAACCATTGGCAGGGTGAGGAATTAGAAGCTTTGGGTGAAAAAAAGGGCTCAGAAAATCTAGGATCAGGGGGCTGGGAAGGTGGGTCAGTAGTAAAGCACTTGCCTTGCACTCCTGAGGCCCTGGGTTCGATTCCTGAGCACCACATAAGCAAAAACAAAAAAGCTGGAAGTGGCGCTGTGGCTCAAGTGGTAGAGTGCTAGCCTTGAGCTGAAGAGCTGAGGGACAGCGCCCAGGCCCAGAGTTCAGGCCCCACTACCAGACCCCTCTCCCCCCAAAAAAGAAAATCTATGATCACTCACATCATTTGGGAATCACGTCATAAGATTAGGGAATAAAAGTAATAAATTACTACCTAAAGTACTAACTCCACTACTCTACATTACAAGTGTTCTGTCAAAAGTTAGCTGTCCTAGCTCTATTTTGATCAGGAAAACGGAGCACATTTTTCCTCACAAAGATCAACAGAGTATCTTTATCCATACCCCAGTTTGTTCTTACTCTCTACTTTTCTGTTACTTTCCTTTGCTGGATTCAATCAATGACACTTGAAAGTGTTAGCATCTTCAGACGTGTAATTACACTTTCTTCTAATCCATTTATTATAAAGTAAAACAAATTATAGGGAAACGTATATCTATGGCACATTTTCTTCTATGGCATATTTATTTGATGTTATTAAGTATTATTTTAATAGTTTCATTGTTAAAACTTGAGGAAAATGTTTTACTATTAGCAGTAATTAGTTGCACATATTTTTCCATGTCTGTGTATTTCTAAGCTTCTAACATCGTCTTTTTCCCCAACTGTTGCCTTCTTAAAATTGCTTCAAATTATAAACTATATATGATGGTCCTCTATGTGTTCATTGATATATTTAAATTTTGATATAATATCCACATATTATAGGATATATTCAACCTATTGTAACTGGTCTGAAAATCAATATGGACGTTCCTCATTAAAGCAAAAACACAATGCCACAAAACGTAGTGAAAGTGGGATTAGGTATATATTCAAAATATTTAGCAATGATACAGTAGAAACATTCACTTCTCATATACCAGAACATGTTTATAGCTATGAATAGCACATTTTCTTAATTCCCTCTTTCCGGTGCATCTAGGATGATTACACAACATGTTTGCTTTGAATATTGCTGCCAGGAACATGGATGTGCATGTTGATTAATGTTCCTTCAATATGTATCCAATTTTGGGAAAGGCCATCAAGATATCTGTCTTTTTGGTATTGTGTAAACTTCCATTAAGATATCCCTATGGGTTGCACTAGTTTACAATGCCACAAAACCAAATATAGTTCCTGATTTTTTTCAACTTCTCCAGCAGTTTATTTATTTGAGTGATGATAGCTATTCTGGTGTGTAAGATAGGATCTCAGTCACTTTCCTCTTTATTTTCCTTCATATTTGCTATGTAGATATGAATCTCAAAAATTTCATTTATTTAATAAACACTTACATTTGTATTTCATTTCTGATTAGTATCTTTCTTTTTCTTTTGGTATTTGATCAATTTATAAGATTTATAACATTTGATTTTTTCCCATTACAAATACTCATTTTAGTTAGTAAAAAGATTTTTTTTTCATTACAGTGGTGAACAATTAACTAAAAACAACAAATTGTACATTTATATCACTGGATGTTTTTGTTTGTATTTACAGCCAGGAAATTGTTTCAATAAAGATGCTGAACTTCTTTCACTGATATACTAAAAGTATAGTATCTCATATTGGGCTAAAATCATCTCAGAATTAACAGTCAGAGCCTGGGCCACCCCAGTCTGGGCTAAGTAAAACCACTAATACAGCACAAACTGCATTTAAAGAGAGCAAAGGGCTTCCTAAAAGTTAGAAGATAGGCATCACCTTCATGAAGCAAATGTTGAAGTTCACAAGCAGACCTTAGGAATCTGAATATCAAGAAGATCAAAGGATGAAAGTATTTAGAAGGACAACTTTAGAACTCAAAATTGGTGGGTGGGACAAACAATAGATACCAAAACTCAATGCTAAAGCGAAGGAGTATTTTACCCCAAACCTCAGCTGTGTCGGACTCTCTCACACAACACACACACACACACACACACACACACACACACACACACACACACACACACACAGGCTAGTGAGAGGCCTTTGCCAAAGTTCAGACATTCTGGACTTAGACTTCGAATACTCCGAAAGTATCCATTGTGAAGACCTTTACTGAAAGTACACATTGTAAGTAGACTTTTACTGAAAGTTAGAACTCAGGTTCTTGGAAAAACCCTGAAATGTCACAATAACGTTCTGCCCATAACTCCCCTAGCAATAGCCATCAGCGGATGAAGGGAAGTACCTAAAATTACAGATTTTTAAAAAAAATTTAATTTTTTTATCTTTTTTATTGTGAAAATACTGTACAGAGGGGTTACAATTACATGGGCAAGATAATGAGTACATTTCCTATCAAACTTTGTAGCCTCCTCCTTTGTTTCCCCCTCCCATCCCTTCCCATCCTCCCCCCGCCCCCCCATCAAATTCTCCTCCCCCTCCCCCCCAACCAAAGTTGTAAAGTTCATTTTTCTCCATAAGAACTTGTACATCTCATTGTTGCAATGGGTCCACCTGTATCCCTATTTAAACGATTTGTTTTTTCCCTTCTCCTCCACAAATTATTGCTTATTGCTTAGCCTGCACTTGCTAGCCAATAAGATTGTTATAAGATTACCCATTTAACTGAAGGGTCGAGGCTCTCAACTCTGACACACTGCAATGGTGACAGTTCTTATTCCAGGCTCAAGCTTGCAATAAATGACTCTAATGTGGTCGCATGAGAACTGGCTCCGTGGTGGTCTTGGGGATACTTATCTAAGCACAAGACGAGGGTACACAAAGAACCCCAGGAGCAGCTGTATCTGGGACAATGAAGCTTTTTTTCCTCTTCTTTTTAGATAAACTAACATGATGTTGCAGTTGGCTCCACAGCTGCTCCACAGCTGAGCAAGAGGAAGGAAAGGGTGCCTTAGAATGCAGGACAGCCTTGTGTACCCCTAGTTCTCTGTGCAAGAATGCAATTCGTGGTCCCCTAGGCAGGGGTGGCCAAGCTCAAATGGGGGTATGCTTTGCCTAGAGGATGGCACCCTGTGAGCCCTGCATGCATGGTGAAGCAGCCTGGAAAGCCCTGTGAGTATCTCCGGGATGGCCTCTCAGTGGTTTGGAGAAGTTGACTCCTGCAGTTGGACAAGGCAGGAGGCAGGAGGAGAGCAAGAATCCAGAAGATGGGAGAGGCACAGAAGCAAATGCACCTCTTCTTTGAGACTCCTCGGCCATTCTAAGGAGGTTCACAACTCACACGTGGTGGCCACTGCACAAGTCCCCAGAGGCCCTACTTGTTTAGGGAGCAATGCCTGGTCCTGATGGTCCTGATCCAGAGCTGGAACTTCCCAAGTGGCCCTGAGCTTGGCTGGGCTGGAGCAGAGCCTACCAAATATGCTTCCTCTGCCCTGCAGTGTATAGCCTCCTAGCAGCTGCCCAGGCTACAGCACCCACAACAGGCCACCTCCTTGGGGCAGGCTGAGGCTGTGCTGACAATTCCTGGTGCCTGCTTCAAGGCAAGAGTGAGGCCTAGCCCACAACAGAGCTGGCCCTCACTTCCAAGGGCATTGAGAGAGGCATGACAACCACAGGCCCAGCCTTGCTGCCCTCACTGGCCCTAGAGGTTCCCTATAAGTCCCTGCCTTTGTTCTTGAAGTTCTTCAGCCATTGGTTGTCTCATTTTTCACTATCTGTTTGGGTGGGACTCGAGACTTCTTCCTCTCCTCACCAAGCAAACAGGCCCTAGCAAATCCACCCCAATTTCCACACCTCACAGACACTCCCCAGAACCCTTCTGCCTTTAGAGCTGCTGCCTGAGCTGTTGGCCAACTGCCTCTTCCTCCCTTCACAGCCTCCTTCAGGGCCTCCCCACCATCCTCTCCCCACCACCCTCAGCCCCAACCAAAGCTTGGCTTCTCCTGTGGCCTCCTTCCTCTCCACACAGCCCCCATCCCCAACCCCAGCAGGGCCACTGCTGTAGGGAAAAGAACTCTGGGACTGGCACAGCAGAATCAAAGGTGTCACAGTGTGCAGTCTGCTGGGGAATTGGAGGCAGCATAGGTCTCTGATCACTGTCTTTCACTTCATCTACACATGTATTAATTGTATTAATTTGGTATTTAATATTAGATCTCATAATTTCTTATTAAGCCTTTGCAGAATAGCTGGTAGAAATATAGTCCCAAATTTGTATTGTCTCTTGTTTAATTCTTTCGAAATTGAGAGATATTTTAAGTAGATATAACCATCATAAATTCTCATTTACACAACAGAGTTTTATTCCGAAAATATTTGCTTATGCATCTGTTATCAATTATTTACAAGACTAGAAATATTTAAAGTTCCAAATATTATAGGAAGATCTTTGATTCATGTTGAATGAATGTGAGTAGGTTGAGCTGTTGCATACATTCATGTGTGTGTGTGTGTGTGTGTGTGTGTGTGTGTGTGTGTGTGTGTGCAGGGGGGTTATATGTATCATTGAAATCAAGGACAAGGAATTTTTTCCTTTTTCTGAGATATGCATTATGGTGTTTCTTTGTTGGTGGTAGGCTCTAATTTCTTGCTTTTGTTTGATGTGCACATTCCAGCTCAATTTTTCAATCAAACCTTCTTATTTGATATTGAGCATATAGTGCTCTGATATTGCTTTGTCTTTAGTTTGTCGTCTAGGATCTTCTTTTCCTCTTTAACTATTAACATTCAATATAAATTTTACCTCCTGACTGTTTTTCCCCTTTAATTTGCATTTTGAAATAAGGATAATAAGACCTTTGATCTCTGTATTCATGAAGAAAAACTATTTTGAATTGTCTGTTTAATGTAATAATACCTGGACACATTTGTTAGCAACAAGATCTTAAAATTTCTTTTGTAGTTTTAGTTTAAAATACCCTCCTCCATCTTTTTAGTATTGGGAGACAAACACTTCCTAGTATCAATGATAACAGTTTTATTCATTAAAATATCAGTTAATTCATAATTTTGAATATGTCTAGTGGCAAATGTATACATTTCTCAATAGATTTGCTTGATAGACCCGTGCACAAACATACCACTCACAGGGGCTGAGAAGGTGGATCAGTTGTAGACACTCATAAGGGCTGAGAAGGTGCATCAGTTGTAGACAGCTTGCCTTAAATGCACGAGACCCTGGGTTTGATTCCTCAGCACCACCTAAGCAGAAAAAGATTTAAGTGGTACTGTGGCTCAAGTGGTAGAGCACTAGTCTTGAGCTGAGGAGCTGAGGAATAGCATCAAGGCCCATTCTTCACCACCTCCGACAAATTAAATCAATAAATAAAACTCATACTCAAGTACATTAATTTCAAAGATTAATGACTATTTTAGTTAAGGGAAGGGTGCAAAGATATAGCAGACCTTTGTCACAAAGCTTTAAGAAGAATTCAACACCTGACAAGTACAAAAAACAAAAAGTAAAAATTGAGCTATTACAACAACATATATAATCACCACTCAAAGAGAAAGAGGCACTAAGAATGAAATACTTTTTATAACATTTCTTAAGAGATTCAGGCTCTACATTAATTATCATATAATGTGACCTTCAAAAACTCCAGGTAAGCCTGAGTCTTAAGGGCCTCTACAAAAATTGGAAGAGAGAATAATCAACCTGGATTTTTCAAATGGTTTTTGTTAAGGTAGTGTACATACAGATCACCATTTTATAAGTCACTAACGAGTTCACTTCTTGTTTGACAATCTCATCACTTTGTTCTCTCTCTGATTTTCCCTCCTGTCCCTGTCCACAAGAGGTATAGATCATTGTGAATATAATATCTACAGAGTACAACTGCTGCATTTATTTCCCTGTTCTCCTTGAATTTCTGTGGCTCCTTCAATGTCCATAAAAAGATAAACAAGAACAGAAAAATCCCTCTTGTTTCCAATTCCTGGAATTCATTTAAATATAAATACCAGTAGTTTTATGAGAGTGTCAGACTCTGTCCACACATCCTGAACACTTATACTTCCTGCACCCAGTCATAACTCCAACTGGATTCTTAGGTCCACAAAGTAATTCTTTTCACTTTCCACACAGGAAGAACCTGAGTGTCAGAAAGATTAAGTAACTTACTGGAAATACTGGGCTGAGCATAGTGGCTCAGATCTGAAGATCATAGTTTGAAACTAACTCATGTTGACATATCCATTACATGTTTGTCTCCAGTTTAAGGCCACCTGGACATCAAAGTAACCCATCTTAGCTACAAGAGTCTGGCTATCCTGAGCCACAGAGAGAAGTTGGAAGAGCATCAGCAAATGCTCTTGCCCAATTTCTAGGGCGTGGCTTGGTGCCAGCTTAGTAAGGTATAACTACACCAGTGAAGGGGAGTAAAACAGAAGTGTTTACAAATGAAAGCACTGGTCTGAAGCCTCAAAATAAGGACCCCAGTCTGGGTGATGAAAAAGTCTCTAGCATGAGGTTCTTTTTAAATTAACAAGCACGATTTTAGATTTTTTCAGAGTGGGAAGGTGTATAGTTACAGGCAATGTCTGCTATGTCAGGTAATCCAGTCTGCTCTTTCACATGTTACCCAATAGCCAGGTTTCAACACAAATGACTTCAATGAGGTTGTTCAAATTATACTGTGACTTTTACCTCTGATGAATCAAAATTCTGTCAAATGATTTCTGAATTCCAGATGTTCACACACGTTTCTCATGATCTTTTCTACTATTTTGTCTTTATTATTGATGTTCATATCACTTTTTTGTTGTTGTCTTTTGTGTACTTGCCATTTTTAGGGCTTGAACTCAATGTTTAATGGTCTCTGTTGTATTCTTTGCTAATGGCTTATGACACGCTATTCCTTGAGCCACATCCTCAAATTCTGCTTCCTGCTAGACAATTGGAGATAAGTTTTCACATTTTTGTCTGTTTGGACTGATATTGAATTAAAATATTCAGGTCTTAGCCTCCTGAGTTTCTATGATTCTATACATTAACAGATAACACCAAACTTTCCTATACTGTTTTTTTAATTATGTGTTAGAAGAAAGTGGAAGTATATTTGTGTTAAGTGTACAATTTTAAATACAAGTTTGAATCAACTAGATATGATGTAATTGCTATCAATTTTAAGATAAATCAATGAATATTACACATTCCAAAGAAATATAATTGAAAAATGCATTATAATTTTCTTTAAACAAGTAATGAAACTATGAATTTCTTTCACTTTACAATTCATATTTCATATAACTTTAATTAGCAGACTTCTGTGACTAAAAGTAAATATATTAATTTTATACTACAAGAGGCAAAGTGATTATAGTTAAGAATAGATATTTCATCAGCCAGAAGAAAAGTTTTTGAGCATTCTCACTATAAAGAAATGTTACACGCAGAAATTAATGTATACGATGTAGCTTGATCATTAAGCAACATATAAATGAATGGGATTGCCACTTCATACTTCATATATGTGTAAAAAATAATTATGTAGCTAGGCGCCAATGGCTCATGCTTGTAACACTAACTACTAAGGAGGCTGAGAGTTGAGAATCATATTTCAAATCCAGCTTAGGCAGGAAAGTCCATGAGACATATCTAGACTATGACTTCTCATGTTGGAGAAGAGGAAAGGTATGAAAAAGTTTGACTATTCCCCAAGATCATTCTTCTTTATCAGCTATAGCAATGCAAGTAGCCTTGGTTACTCTTAGTATCATGCTTGTTTATATTTAGAAACATTATTTGTTGCTGGGTTATAAGCTGCAAACTCTTGAGTATTAATAAAGAATCATTTCCTAGAGAGTAAAGTTGCTGTGTAAACAAACCTAAAATATAAAGACTTAGCATTGTAGAAACTATTTTCTAGCTATATCAAAATGTGTAGGTGTAGATTTTGTTTCCCATTGTTCCAGGGGACCCATTCTTGTTACCTTCTTTTCACCATCTAGTGATCCTATAACATCCTATATCTTCCTGGGATTGCTGTATCTTTACTGGATTCTCTAATTTCTGTTGGAAAGTTAGGAAAGATATAAAATTGACTTAGTGTTTCTGTTTTACCTTTTTTTTTATTACCTTACAACTGTAAATCAAAGTGACATAAATCATCTTTATAACATTAGAAGACAGATTTCGTTTCTATATTCTTACTCTAGCCTTCTACATAACTTTGGTACTTAGTGATCCCCAAATGTGAAAATGAAGAAAAGGACCTTCTTATTTAAATATTATTTAGAATTTCAAGACTTCATTAATGCAAGGCCCTTATTAGTATGTATATCATACATGTGTACAAACCTGGTGGCAAGTTTTTCTTATTCTCAGAAACTAGGACATGTGATAATCTTGCGGTTGCATCAGGAGAGGCTTTAGTTGAGTTAGTTTACTAAATCACATCTTCTGTAAAATATTTCTACAAGTTAATTGGCTTGAACAATCCGTATTTATCATTTTACATTTCTAATGGACAAAAATCTAAAATAATTCTCACTAAATTAAAATTGAGCCCCCTACAGAACTGAAATATTTTTCAGATGATTCTAGTGGAAAACGCATTTACTTCCTGTTCTGCTTTCCAGAAACTTCAGAATCTGGATTGTTGTCTTTTCCTTTATCTTCTAATGTAGCATCTTTACATCTTTCTGATGGTTCTTACCTAATAATGTCCCTCTCGAACTACAGCTGGGACTTTTGAGTAAACTTTCCCCATCTGATAATTATTCAAATTTGTGTTCCATAGGTAATGAAAGGTGATTATTTTACAAACATATATAAAATGTAAATCTACATTTGATGGATTAGATATTTCGGGACTATAGATATTTTGGAAAGGTATTTTACTGCCTACCACAATGAGTGTGTAAGCATTCTTTCTACTAAAACCTGCTATCTTTTCATTAATTTTGAGAAAAAGTATTTCTTCAACGAAATATAACTAAAAATTTGAGTTCCTGAAAGCCTTTAATCCTGATTAAAACATTGTCATGTACTAGAAATCTTAAATGTCAGAGAGCAGTTCCTGAAGCAGTTCTGGCACTATCACTCTTTGTATATTCTGCTTACAATCTCCTCTTTTCAAGAGCATTTGTTTGTTATTATTTTGGAATTATGGTTAATAGTTATTTGACTGATATTTTTAAAGAATGTACCACCAATCCTGGTTCTCTTCTTCTAACTTTTTTATGTCTAATCTATTTCTGAAATAAACACAGCTATTTGAATTACATGAACTGCTTATTGAAGTGTGGAGAGGAAAAGAAGAAAAAAATGTCCCTGTGTGTATGTCATGTAGAAAATGTACCTAACTGCTATTTATCTTAACATCATATATTTTTCATTTTGTCTAGATTCAGATAAAATTTAGCCTTTCAACTCACACAATGTTAATGCAGTCTTATTTCATGCCTACCAAAAGCAAACAACAAATTACTATATATTTAAATTTTTTAATTTTTAAAATTATTTATTCTAAAACACTGTATTTTTAAAAATTAGCCAAAGCAAATGTTTTATTAAATATTTAGAGTTGTGTTCAGACTCTATTGTTGAAACTAGTAAGGGGAAAAAATCATGTTTTCCTTCTTCCTTGAGCCATTCTGATTTACTTCATCTATTTGTGAAAGAATAAAATTCTGGCTTTGAAGCCTTTTGCTTGATATGCACAATGTCTCATTCTTCCTTTATTAATAGGAGAATTTGGAGAAAGGATGAGAATTCTCACTAGAAAAAGGAGAAGAGGAAAAGAGAAGTGAGAAATCTAGATATTTTGTTCTTCTTCATCTCAATCACAAGGTCTGGATAATGATTGTGGGTGTTAGATACAGTGCTCTAGAGTGATTAAACACATTTGCAAAAAAGTTAATGCTTCAAGTGACCACATATAGAATGCTTATTTATTTAAAAAATAAATGTAATAGCATCAAACAGGAAGTGTTATCTGTTTAGTACTTGTTTAGTATTTCTAAAATACTGAAGTGCTGTATGAAACTATCATAAAAGTATACAAGAATAGTAAGAAACTAATATCTTAGTATCATATTCTAATATTAGCTTAATTCTTCCTATGTTTGAGTTTTGCCTCAGTTTCACATGCTATATTCTTTCAGTATATAAGTTGAAAAAAGATTCCCTCTGGAAATATGCTATTTTTATAGCTAAGGGAAAAGAAGTTAACTCTTAGACCCAGACAATGGGATAGAAATCTTGCCCTAGACATAGCCTTTCACCACTTCTGGTTCATTTTTGTAAGCTGAAGTAAGTCACATGCCCCATCTTCACATTGCAGTGTAGAGGTAAATCTCACCTACAGGAAGCTGATGCAGGACAGATTAATATGCCAAAATATGCAACATGAGATGAAGAGGAAAAAAAAGATAATTACAATACGATCAGTGATACATGCCATCAAACGCCTCTGCATGAAGGAAGCTACTATGTACCTTTGTTTCTGAAACTACTGAGATCTTCAAATCAAATCTTTTATGCTTATATATTACTGGAATTAGAGAACATCTTGATACTGAGACAGCATAAAATCTCAAAGAAAGCTGGACTAATCATTTCAATACTGCATTTTGTTCTGCTAGGACAAGAAACCATTTTATAGTCAATACTTTATACTAGTAATTTTTTTTTGCAGAACTGGATTTTGTTAATATATGTGACTATCCACCAGAATAAATGTCTTCCTTTATCTGGATCTTGTGCAGACAGCATAGTCAAGAAGATTTAGGAGTTCATCAGTAATACTTTTTAAAAATGCAAAAACTGTGGACTGGGAGCCAATATAAATATTTTTCCAACATCACCTTCCACATCCTCATTCTTCCTTCCTAGAAAACACATCTAATCAATAAAAAGGCTTAAATTTTTGGCTCTTGAACTTGAAATTGGAAGCAGAATGTTATGAATGTTGAAGATGACTGTTAATGTTTTTTTTTTTACATAATAGTGTAAAATATTATGTAATAATGTAATCCAAATAATGTCACATGCAAGAGCCCTATGAGGCCTAAAGGTCTTAACACTGTACTTCCTTAGTGATGTGACAGTAATGTCAGCCTTACTGGGCTTAGTATTGTTTTTCACTTCCTTTTCTACCACCTAACCTAAATTATAATACATAGTAATGGAATGAAAAAGCAAAGTCATCTTAAGAAAGTCATTTAAGGCTCTGGGAATGTGGCTTCATGGTACAGTGATTGCTTAGCATGCATGAAACCCTGGGTGCAATTCCTCAGCACCACATAAACAGAAACAGAAGTGGTGCTATGCCTCAAGTGGTAGAGTGCTAGCCTTAAGCAAAACAAGAAAAATCTCAGGAAGAGTTCCCTGGCCCTGAGTTCAAGCGCCATGACTGGCAAAAAAATTCATTTAACTAGTAAACGCCAAATAAAGAAACTATACTTGGAATATATTATTGCTCCTTCCAACTATGACCTAACAATAGTTCTTAATTCATGTACTTTACCTATATTAGAAGACTGCGTTGAGAAAAAAAACAAAACAAAACATTTTGTTAGTAGGTCATGGCAATTAATGTCAAGAATGTGCTTAGATATCAGGTGAGGATTAATCTAAGTGAGACTTGGAAAAATTTTGGTCACTTTTGGCACCAAAAATGCACCAGCTAATTAATAGTTGTGATAGAAGTGAAGGAATAAATCCAGATGCAAGATATAAATGATAATAATAACTAAATTATAGCAGAAACTGTTCTTGGGAACCATATTTGGTTATTAAAGAACTAGTTATCAAGTAGGCTTATTCCTCATTCCTTTAGCATTCTAAATCACTTAGGCTAGTTCTTAATCTCTGTGAGATAAGTTTTATCCCATTCTATGTTCTTCTTTCATATCTGATCTCCTTTGCTTTCTAAAAATCTCAGTCTTTCTCTATTTATCTACTAAAAATTAATTATACTAAGTCCACCGATGCAGACCTCAGAGGATGCTAAATTAAGAGTCCAATGGCTCATGAGTCATTAATGTAACAACATGGAAAAGGATGACATATTTATTGCTACCTCAAATTTTCTGAAAAGCTGCAATGTCATCACTTGATTCAAATTTCCATTATTTGTCATTAAGGGCACATACATGCAAATATGAGACGGGTGCTGGTGGCTCACACTTGTCATCCTAGGTACTCAGGAGGTTGAGACCAGAGGACTTTCCTGGTCAGGAAAGTCCATGAGACACATCTTCAATTAGCTACGAGAAACCCGGAAGTGGTGCTGTAACTAAAATGGCAGAGCACCCAACTTGATCTGAAGAGCTGAGGCACATGCCCAGGATCAGAGTTCATGCCCCACGACCAATGAAAATGTGAAATGTACTTGAAGTTTCCCCAAAAGAAACTACGAAGTCAATAGTAATCTTCCCAAGCAGAAAAAAATTTCCAATATGACTCAGTGTACCTACTTTTGCTGAGTTATTTAAGTTATGGCTTCTTTGCTGCACATATTCTCTTCTTTTAAAAATTGTCAAATATTACCTTTATAATAAACTTTATCTAATATTTCTTGGTTCAAGAAAGAAGTCTGTACAGTTGATGTGACTTGATTTTCTTACTGTCTTAGTTCAAAGCTAACTCAGGAAGTAGAATCTTTCAAACTCTTATCTTTAATTAAACACCAAAAATCCTTAAGTGGAGTTTTGGCTCAAGTAGTAGAGTACTAGCTTTGGGGGCAGGTGGGCAGGAAAGACAACTGTTCAGGGACAGGTTCCAGCCTCTGAGTTCAAGCCCCAGAAGTGGCACAAACTAAACAAACAAACAAGAAACAATAAAACCCACATATTTCTCTGGGACCATCCTTAAAGCACTGCTTTGAAAAGACGCTCCTTTTGCTGATCAAACTCACTGCATCCTGCTTTTTGGAATCCTTATTGATATGGCGAACTCAGGACCAGAATAAAGGAATGGATATCTGACTTTTGCAACAAGAGAATCATCTCAGGAGTTAAATATTCATGCATAAGACATTTTAAAACCTCCATGTCTTTGTTTCTTTGTAGTAGAGCACTGTAAAACAATGTTATTTCCTTTTTTTCCATGCTGGCCTTCAAATGGCATATTGTTTCCTTTTGTAATACTGTCAACTAGAAGTTTACAGACAAGTTTTATGGCTAAAGTGCACACTCAAAAAAGATAGGGAAAGAGTTCCCTTCAAGCCTTGGATTATATTCTTGTACAGTAAAAATGAGAACACAAATTAACTTGAACTTTGTCATTTCTCTATGTTCAATTTCTCTCCTGGATTCAGTTTCTACTTCCTGTAAAAGTTCCTTCCACTTACTTCCGGTAACAATATATGGCATTGCTCCAGGAAAATGAATGTTTTCTGGCTTCATTGAGATAGCACAAAGGCATCTTTAGACACGAGGTAACACGTGTTTCAGAGACAACTTAGTAAAGAGAAAATATGGAATTTACATGGCTTATAAAACATTATCCATGTACATATGGCGAAATGAACCCCAAATACGGACACAACTTTTTTCTTTCTTACTATTGTTTTTAATGTATCTACCATGTATTATGTGATTTTTTTGTTTCTCTTCTATTTTCTTCCTCCATGGTATAACCCGTTTCCACTGTATTTGAGGTCGGTGAGCTGCAAATTGCATATACATTTTTCTAATGTGGGGAGAGGAAGGGAAATAAAATGCTGAAAGAAGTATACAGTATGACCCGTTGTTACAATGAGATGAACAAGACACTATGTTGAAAATGAACTTTCCTAGTTGGGGATGGGAAGAGAGAGTTGGGGCAGTGTGGAGAAAAGGGATGGCAGGAAAAACAAAAGAGGAAGTAACAATGTTCGGTAGATAATGTACTCATTAACTTACTTATGTAACTCTAATACCTCTGCCCACAATTTTCACCATAAAAAATGAAAAAAAAAACATTATCCTGGAGTATATTAAGTTCAAATTTCCTAAGTGCTCTGTAAATTAAGACCAATTTTAAGTGGGAAGAAGGTTCTCAGAAGCATTTTTTGTCAGTGTTTGCGTTGTGCATTATTACCCAAGTGCACACAAGTTAACAGAAGGAAAAACAATAGGAATAGGAGAAAGAGAAGTTCTGTGTTTAAGTATAATGGTTCAATACTCTATAGAAGAATCTGCAAATAAGACAGCGTTGAAATAATAAAGCCAAGGCCAGTATGTCGATCTATGAGAGTGACATAGAGAAAGCATTACTACTAAGTGGAACATGAAGGATGAGACCACTCTCTTTCTTCTACTAGCTCTAAATCATGATGGGTAATCATGCAAATTTGTAAAAAGTAGAAAGGAAGAATAATTCTGGTTCCAAGCCAGTCAGATATAAGACCAGGGACTTAACTGGAAAAAAGTCCTTTTCGAGAGAGCAGGAATTATACCAGCAATGAACTAGTGGCTAAGATCACATTTCTTTTTCTTTTTCTTTTCTTTATATTCTAGACCTTTCCTACTTATTACAAATGAGGAAGCCACGGAATCTGTTTCTTTGTGTCTTGTTTATTTTACTTCGTAGGATTTTTCCAAGTCTTTCCAGTTCCATATGAATTTGAAGTATAGAATTCCACCATGCATACATAAACCACATTTCGTTCATCTACTGAGTGGCATATTGGTTTAAAACATGACTGCATATAAGTATCACTTAGTGTCATTCAAAAATGAGAGATGCCACCTCCCCAGACATTCTAAAAGCATGATTTCTAAGTAAGATAGGATTTTATGGTGGTACGAGTTTTGAGATATCTGGCTGAGTCTAATGTATATCTTGCACTGAATGAGGCAGGAAGATATCCAATATCATAGAGGATAAAAATGGTAGTGTCAAAAATATTTCCTTTGAGAAAGATATAGGAGCCTGCCAGAAGTATAAAATAGTTCAGATAATTTTGAAGTATTTAGAAATGCAAGGGCAAGTATGTCTCTTTAAATAATAATTATGTAAGTGGAAGGGCAAAAGAAGGGGAAGAGAAAAAAATAAGTGACAGCAGATCATTGTCCCAATAGAATATAAAAAAAATAATCTGTAACTTTCAAGTTAAAGAGAGACCAATATAATACATGCAAAATATTTACTTGACTTTATCCTACTTTAATGCTCCAATGGCTTTCATAAAATGCAGATGCATAGTTTTGTGTCTTCTGTCATTTGCTAAACGTTTCGTCCAGAAAAGGTTATCAATTACTTATAAATGATGCATAATTCCTAGGTATTCCAGTTATCACATACCCTCTTGATTGAGATATCTCTGTATAAACTCAAAATAACGGACCAAAAAAAACCTTAAAATAAACAGAAATCACATGTTCGTTTTAATCGCTGTAGTTTACAGAATATTTAGCCAAAACCAAAAACGTCTATTTAGATATTCTGAATTTTGTGTGAAGAATTTTTAACAATAGTTTATTTGCTGACATGTAATTCACTTGCAATATACTATCTCCTTTTATTGTATACACTTTAGTGCTTTGGAAGTGAATTGTTCCTTCATAGGTTTTCAAAGCCTAATTTTCACAAACTTGCGTTTCTTCAAATAGAAATGCTAAAAATTTTACAACAGACATTAAAATAGATAAAAAAAAATTCTGTTACTAGAATTTGTCCAGCATACATCCTCTGTAGTGTGTATTTTCAAATTTTTATTTTGGGGATTTTTTCCAGGGTCTCACACATACTATTTAAGTGGACTGTCAATGAACTACAATTACCTGTCCAAATAATTTTTTTTTACTTCTCTTTAATACATTCATAGAAGTATAATGAATTGATCCTATACAATTATTTTTGACCTTTGAGACTTGAAAACTTGCTTGCTAAAATGATTGCAGTATTATACAAATGGATCACTATGAGTAGTTTATCAATTCCTCCACAAATGCATTACTATGTTTTGTGTCATCTTTTTATATTAGGATCATACTAGTGATTTTTTTCTTTATTTTTCTTTTGTTTTTGGGTCCGGTGGTGGGGCCTGAACTCTGGGCCTGGGCGCTGTCCCTCAGCTCTTCAGCTCAAGGCTAGCGCTCTACCACTTGAGCCACAATGCCACTTCTGGCTTTTTTCTTTTTGCTTATGTGGTGCTAAGGAATCGAACCCAGGGCCGCGAGCATGCAAGGCAAGCGCTCTACCACTGAGCCACCTTCCCAGCCCCTCTTTTTCTTTTTTCTAAGATACTAAAGAGGAACTTATTTCATGTGCTCCTCTTATTGACTATTAATTTACACATATTCTTTAAAGAAATATCATATTCAGGAAAAATTATATAGAAATAGAAGATATAAAAATACTTAAGGTTAAGAATCATTGTAGCTTTCACATTTTAGCATTAACAAATATGTTACCTCTATCTGTTGGATATGTTTTCACTTTGGTTATAGTGTCCTTTGAATTATGAGTATAGTGTCTTTGTATTATGAAAGGCTATCACTTGATATAATCCAGTATATTCTTGCTTTTCTTTAGCAACTAATGCTTTCCATTTAGAAA
Source organism: Dipodomys merriami (assembly GCF_024711535.1). Taxonomy (NCBI): domain Eukaryota; kingdom Metazoa; phylum Chordata; class Mammalia; order Rodentia; family Heteromyidae; genus Dipodomys; species Dipodomys merriami. Next base: position 1,121,673 of record NW_027202982.1, on the reverse strand, counting down.
CCTTTACTGATACAATATCATGAAATTGTACGTTTATCTCTTATTGGTTTTTATATCTCGCATTTAGTTTGATAATCATTTTTTTATTTTAAATTTTTGTATAAGGATTGTGGTAGGCCAGATGCCTGTAGGTCACGCCTGTAATCCTAGCTAATCAAGAGTCTGAAATCTGAGGATCACGGTTTAAAGCCATCCCGGGCAGGAAAGTCCTTGAGACTCATATTTCTAATAAACCACTAGAAAGCCAGAAGTGGTTCGGTGGCTCAAGTGGTAGGGTGCTTGCATTGATCTGCAGAGGACGTGGACAGTGCCTAATCCCAGAGTTCAAGCTCCATGAGTGACAAAAAAAAAATGAAACAAAAAAAGGGATTGAGGTAGTAGACTAAGATCATTCTTTAAATCTCGAGAGACAATAGTGCCAATACACCCATTTAAGATTCTATTTTTCATTTCATAAAGTCATAGGATAGTTTTCAAAATCTATTGACCATAAACTGAGAATTTATTTTTGACAAATCTGTTACATTCTTCTATGTGTCTGCTCTTGTAGTAGAACTATGTTGTCTTTACTACTAAACATGGTAAAAAGATTCAAAGCTAGTATGAAGGCTGAAGCTACACCATTTTACAAGAATGTTCTAACTGACCTGTATTCCTTGAATTTACATACGAGTTTATTGAGCAGGTGGACCAATATTCTACAGAGATATCTAGATGTTTGAAAGTGACTGATATTTTGTACCTTGTAAAAACACAAGACCCCAGATATATATAGAAAAATGTCTTCAGAGAATACTTGAAACAACTAAAATTAATTCAAGAATGAGTTACTATTTAGATAACAATGTAACATAACAAAGCTGAATGATAACAACTTGAGCTGTACAACAGAGGAGAGTGAGAGGGGAAACAATGATGTACCAGATAGGAGCTATATGTCATTGCTATTGTGTTTCAAAACACAGAAAGACTTCAGAGAAGAGAAGGAGAAAAATAACGTTTCCTGAGACAAGTTTCTTTTTAATCCATCAAATAGTTTGTACTAAAAGTCAGTGAAAATGGGAAAAATTAAAATAGAAATTAAAGCATTGTATGTACCTGTTAAAATGTAAAGAATTTGTAATAGGAATATGATAATTAATTTCCAAAGAAATAAGAGAAAGAATAGTTAAAATCTAAAGGGAAAAATAATGAGACAAAAGAAGCAAAGTAAAACCTTTATCAATAACAAACAAAAGAGTTTGGAAGTGGAAAGGCAGTGGAAATATTCTAAATAACAATAAAAATTGCTAACGTGGATTGAATATGGATCACATGTTATCATATATAATTTTGAAAGGGCATACTAGGAATGAAAGTTTGAAAGTCATGGATTAAAACACTATTTTGATTATAACTAGAAAGAATAGCTCAGTCGTAAACCATTGGCCTTGCATATGTGAAGCAATGGTGTGATCTCGCAAGCATTACAAAGTCCACACAAAGCACACACACACACAAAAACCACACACACACACACACACACACACACACACACACACACACCACATACACACATTTGGAATATTGATTTTATTATATTAAACGGAGGAACTTATCACAAACAGTAAAAGTAGGTTAATATATGAAATCATAATATTGCTCGTACTATTTAAAAGTTTAGTAGAAATAAAATAGTCACAATATACTTGGATTTTTATAGATTAAGTAAATCGAAAATTAATAGAAGACATGAGAACCTTTGCAAATAAGTTTTAAATAATAATCATTTTGAAACAAGTGTTCTTTTATTTTGACAAAGGATTGATGTTATTGGTGTTTTAACTCAAGATTTAGAATGTGATAGCGAGGTGCTCTATATAACACTAGCGATGGCTACATCTCTAATCAGTTCACTCTGAATAGTTTTATAATAAGGTCTCATAGTTTCCCAGTTTCTCCCGAATTACAAACCCTATTTACAATTCCCACCATAGCTAGAAAATGGATGCAACAAATCACCATGCCGAGCTCAAACTTTTTTTTTTTAATTCAAGTATAAATATTTCCAAAAAGTGATCAGGTAATGAAGGCTTTCTTAATAAAGTAAGTGCTTCTTGAAAATACAGTAAATATTTGTTACCTGGACAAATATGTTTATAAATATAAGAAAATAAATGTATTTAAATTCACTAACCATATAAAAATTAAGAAAATAATTTCAAATAGCCATGTTACATATTTTAAAAGCAAAATATATGTGACTGTATAATTTGCATGTGTAGAAATCATGCAAAATTATATTAACTGATCCTACAACTCTGAAAAAAGAATTACCCTAAAGAAACAAAAGGAAATATTTATGCTCAAAATTTGAAAATTAGAAAATAAAATTATGTAGGGGCTGGGACGGTAGCTCAGTGGTAGAGTGATTGCCTTCCATGCATGAAGCCCTGGATTTGATTCCTCAGCACCATATAAGCAAAAAGGAAAAAGCTGGAAGTGGCGCTGTGGTTCAAGTGGTAGATCACTAGCCTTGAGCTGAAGAGCTGAGGGATGGGGGCCAGGCCCAGAGTTCAGGCTCCACAACCGAACCCCCTTCCCCAAAAAAAGAAAAGAAAATGAAGTGTACTCTTTAGTTGACTTAATTAAGTGGAAAAGCGCTGTATATCAATTTTATAATAAAAAATGCATGAACAAAGTAAGCAAAAGTACCCATTGATCAATAGCAACAGCAAAAGCATCAGTAGTTCTTGTTTTGAGTGTTCAAAAATATCAATGGAAGATATAACAATGTTCCTTCCCTAAGAAATGTATTAATTACCTCATTTATGTAACTTTAACCCCTGTGTACCTTACCATTACAATAAATTTAAATTGAAATTAAAAATAAACCAAAAAATATATATACCAATTAAGAATTCTTAGAAGCCATTGGTTAAAATTTTTGTCACAAACTTCCCTAAATACCGAAGGAATATACTTTGATGATACTATTTAAATACTTGAACCTCAGCAGAAAATCAAAAAGTTTAAAAACTGTTACAAAGTAAAGTAATAAATCAGAATATATTACTATTAATAATAAGCATAAGATGAATTTATAGTGGTAGTCAAATATGTAAGAAATGAGGCAATTTGCCATTCATCTGCACTTAATATGTGAGAAGGAATTTTCTAGGTCTTTTTAAATTATCATAAGTTTAATGAAATTATTCTGTCACATCATATGATAATCAGATAAAGCTGATATTAGAGCAAAGAACAGATTGTATTAAGTTTTTGGATGTTAATGTATATACTTATTTTGGTTGTGGGAAAATGTGGGGATATCAACTTGGGGTATATTTTTCTTGTAGGCCGGGGTTCCCTTTCCACAAGAACATGCATCTCATCTGTCCTTTTAGCCTTCCCATCATCAATGGCATCAGAGTTGCACAGCAACTTGTCTAGCTTGCTACCTTGACTGACCTGGATCCACAGTCCTTCCAATCTTAGTCTCTAGATAGTGCAGGTTGGTAGAAATGATCCAATTCACCCAGCTATAGATTGAGAAGTAAGTCCACTAAACTTGTGGTTTGCATTCTGTTCTCAAGCCTCCAAAATAGTTAAGAGTACACATGGGATCCCCTGTTGCCAAGCAGTAAGAATATTTTAAAGCAACTAGACATATATATGACTTAGGCTTGTGAATACCTCAGGAAAAGTATAAAAGAGCAGTGAAGCATAGAGGACAGCCAGAATTTTAACTACCTACTGAGAGGCTGAATAAGCAGAGCTAGCGACTCGGGAGTCTGAGATCTGAAGACCACAGTTCAATCATGAAAATACAAGCGATTATCTCAAAAGAAAAAAAAACAGAATTGTAGCAGAAGCTGAAATGGTAGACCACTATCCTTGGGCACAGAATCTGAGGAATCGTTTCCCTGGCACTATCAAGCCTCAAGAATGATGAATGCATGTATGAGCACATGCACATGTGCATGGGTGTACTCGCACATGCATGTACATATACACAAACACAAATGAGTATTTCAATGTGAAGTTTTTATTTTTTTATCTTGCTGTACTTTATTTCCCTGTATTAGTTCACAAATTAACAAAATCAACTAAGGACATATTTACATAAAATTCATCATGTTTCTCTAAAATCTACTCTCTTTTTGGAAGCCTGCTTTTATTTGACCCAAAAGTAAAATATTCAGGAAGTCAATTCATCACTCTCAAGTTTATAGTATTAGATGATTGTTTAGGTTCCTCCTAGCAATATGATTTTGTGAAAATCCTGCATCAAGTAATATATTTCTTTCACTAGAAGAGAAACGTCTGTGAAACAATTAATAATAGCTTAATCTCCTCCTGGCATTCATCTGTAGTTTTATTTTCTTCATATATTTCATGATCTGTCTGTGTATGCCAAAGACTGCCGTGAAAATAAAAACACCTTTCTCAGCGCTTAGTATGTGTATACCATTCATAGATACGGAAATTGCTTTGGAATAAATAATGTTCACCCTATCTTGAGAAAGAAGAATTGGTTTCTCAGCACTTTAGGTAAGAACTTGAGGGAAAGAAACAAAAGGAAAAGTGAGGAACATCTCAACACATAGATTCTAATGAAACAACCCAAGAAAACATAAATTAATTCAGTACTCAAGAACCTGCAGGAAATGAAAGATTTAAAAAAATCAGCTATGACAACTTTATGAAATTCGTGACTACATGGGAGTGTAATGTTGTGAGGATAGTGGCAAAAGCCCAGACTAAACAGAAAGTTCTGTACACAATGCCATGCACCTGTTGTTCTAAATTCCAGGAAGAATAACATCAAGTGGACTGAGGCCAAGTTTATACACAAGTAGGAAGCCAGTTTCTAGCGGAAAAATAATCAGGACAACTTAGGGCTGGGGGCATGACAAAGTGGTAAGAACACACATTTAAGGGGACAAAACACTCAATTCAAATTCTAATATTAGGAGTATGAAAGAAAAAAGCTATGATTTTAAATAATTACAGCAACTGTAACACTTGAGTATTTGAGTGGAGAAAAATCCATTAGAGAGATAGAATGAACCCACGTTCCAATGCTCCTTTAGTGATAATGTTTAGTCGTACTTCAGACAAAACAGAGTTACTTTGCAAATGAGCATGGATGTACATTTGGGTGATGGAAATACTCTACTTACACAGGTGTAAATTAAATAGATTTTGGGGGATAGATTGTAGTTCTTGAACTAAGAGCCTGGGTGTTGTCCATGAGCTTTTTCTCTCAACGCTACCATTCTAATACTTGGAGCCACAGTTCCAATTCTGATTTTCTGTTGGTTGTTTGGAGATAAGAGGCTCATGGACTTTTCTGCCCAGGATGGCTTCAAACCAAGATCGTCAGATCTCCGCCTCCTGAGTAATCCTGATTCCAGGCATGAGCCGTCGATGTTTTTAATAATTTAGTAAATTGTATAGTTACAGAAGTTATAAATTATGATTGTAACCTGTGTAATATATGTGTGTATGTATAGATCAATGCATACAGTTAGAAATATATTAAAATATTTTTGCATCTACAGTAGATTTATGAAATCATCCTTCATTAAAAATATAATGGAAACAAAAGTTAATAAGGAGCAAAACAAAGGTAATTGTTACACGTTTTCTTTTTGTTGAATGGAATATGAATTGTGAGAATCAGTTTGGGAAAACCATCTCTACTTTAACAAAATGGATAATTGCTATTAATTCCAATCCATCTCTTTGCCCATATTGTGCATCCTCACACATGAGTGTCAAAATCAAACCACAATTTTTGCCTTTGTATTTAACTAACCTGTTATAATTTAGGGGCTAGATGAAGTAATCAAATAATGATTAAAATAATAGTAAGTGAGGCTATTAGTTAGAGCTGAAAAACATTTTAAATATGATAACTAATTAAATTACATATTTCTTACTTTTACTCTGTTGTTATGTCCCACATTCCCCCATTAGGAAAGTCCATAGAAGGTTCTCACTAACTTATATGTAATTATTAAAAATGTATTGAAAGAATATGGGCACAGTGTGGTTTTAGCTTATTGAAAGCTGTATGGGGTAGTGTGTTTTTGAGGACTTGCAATACGTTGTGATGGAGATGAAGGGACGGATGTGCTTATTCTGGAAAACTGGCTAGAGGATTGCTCCCAGAAAGATAGTGATGAATTCTTCCAAAAGGACAGTAAAATCACTTTCACAACCATGTTCACTTTGCACTCTTCACTGTAGCCAAGTTATGGAAACAGCCCAGATGCCCTTTGGTGAAGGGATGGTTGGCAAAAGTGTGTCATATATACATAAGTGGAATATACTTATCCATTATGAAGACTGTTACATTATTTGCAAAGAAATGGATAGGTCTAAAAATATGTTAAATAAACGAAGTCAAAGCCAGACACACAAAGGACCCATGTTCTGTCTCATATTTGGAAGCTAGAACTTTATACAATTTTACACAGCAATATTAACCAAATCATACTATTTGTAGAGGAGTATTTAAAAGATGTAATTTTTTATAAAATTGAACTTTTAATCCAACAAAATAAATACCAGGAAACTATCACTTTGAAGATGTGAGGGGAAGTCAAAGGGAAAGAATAAAAAGAGGTATGGAGGAAGAAATTGAAGACATGATATTCAATGCAGATAGTATGAAAATGGAAAAAATTAAAGTGTAGTGAGGTTTAGAAAGGCAGGGAAAAGTTATATAAGGATCCATTATACTTAAAAGCATTATTTATTGAATGTAAATTCCCTTGTACAACTAGTTATGATAATAAAAATATAATTAAAAACAATAGAGCCATCTGATCTTAAACTGTGTTCTCTTAAACCATGAGTCAATATAATAGTTTCCTCCTCAGAAATTTTCTTTGCAGGTATTTTCCTTTTAGTGACAGAAAAATGATCAATGCAATGAATATCAATACATCACATTGCACATCATAAAGAGACACAATAAAAATCACAGTAAAAATGTTAGAATTAACCACATGATAAAGTAACAGGTAGAATATGCCAAATGATCATTGATTGTTTTTCCAAGTACTATACCAATGGTATCTAATTTAATCCTCACAATAATTGCATAAAGTGGAGCTCCTTACATTTTTAATTCTCAGATGATGAAGTCTTCAGATTTGGAATTACTAGTACAACATTGCCTGAGGTTCATCTCCCACTGTATCAATTAACTTCATTCTATTTTATGACTAAAATACCAACACTTAGTCTACAAATTCTAGGAAAATTTCCCAGAATTATTGTGTACACTCATAATATTTCACTTTATCTTTGTTAGAAAATAGGGAACTGTAATATGAATACTCAAAATTCATAATCAATGCATACCTCCCTGGTGAAAAGAACTGCTAATGCATAACATTCTTGATTTCTAGCTCAAAATAGTAGAAATCATATTTTAACCCTTCTCTAAACACTGAACTGCCTGGGGACACTATCTCTGTTTAACACTGTCTTACTGAAAGAATGACCTCCATAATTCCTGATGGAAACAGACTACAGGTCTTATGGACCAATCATTTCCAAATTGTAGCTCAACTAAGTTGTTTACCATTAGAAGTATTTGGATTGCTTTTTATACACAACATTTTGAGAGAAAGGTACTACTTTAAAATGCTATTAAAATAAGATATAAAAATCACCTTTGACCCTAGATAAATATTTTACCTTTTATGTACCCAAAAATGCAGTCTGACCTATTATTAATGAATTAAAGCCTCTCCAACTTGTGGATACAATTGGTTTAAAAAGACATAAAGGGCTGGGAAGGTGGCTCAGGGATAGAGCGCTTGCCTTGCATGTGTGAAGCCCTGGATTTGATTCCTCAGCACCACATTAAAAAAAAAAAGAAAAAAGCCGCAAACGGCGCTGTGGCTCAAGTGGAAGAACGCTATCCTTGAGCTGAAGAGCTGAAGGACAGCGCCCAGGCCCAGAGTTCAGGCCCCACTACCAGACTCCCCCCCCCCTAAAAAAAAGACATCAATACTACTATATTTGTTCAAAATTTCTTATGATACTGAAGATTCAATTGTAAACTGTTAACACTTGAAAATAACTCTTTTTCTTGGGAGTAGGAAACAAAACACAAGATTAATCCTAATCATTTCCAAAGACATTTATTTATACTACAAATCCACTATTATAACTACAAAGATTCTAAAAATAACTGAAGCATAGTTTCACAAAGGGCATAATTTAAATTCATCATGTACATTCAAAGGACTGTGCTAATAGGAAACAAAGTAATACTAAAAATTAGCTCACGCAATTCACTTCCATTCTTTTATTCTATATATTTTAGTTTCCTAAAAACTGTCTTTTGATAAAATTATGCATAAAAAGCCTATATACCTACTTACATTTTCTGATTTTAACAATGTTTATTTCAGAAATGTCTTTAGCTGTATAGTCAATGAACTGAAATAACACTATAGTATTCAAAGGGTTTTCAGAAATTGCAAGAGTCACTCTTGGATGTTATTTATATTGGAAAAGATCTTTAAAAAGTCTTATTTGTTAAATTTGTGATAGTTACTCCCACAAAAGAACTATTAATGAAGAAACCTTTGTATGTAAAATACAACTTAAAATGCATCCACAATCTGGAGGTGACACATGCTTTTTTTGTTTATTTGTTTTTGCAATGTATATATAACAAACATATCCACAATGCTGTTTTTCAGTCAATATGATCGGATATTCAAACCTAAAAAATACGAGATTTATTCTTAGTGTGAATAGATACTATCTTATAAAGTTATTTTCAACCGAAATCCGGAAAGAGTTTATGCACCTTGAGTTTCACAGGAATAACCAGAGTGTAATACCTGTTTGGTCAAGTCAGTCAAACTCACTCCATGAGTATATCTTAAAAGTATAGCCAATTTAAGAGATCAAATACATATTTTTTACTGACAGTCATCTCACAGCAATAACTTACTACTTAAATATATGTGTATCTTCTTGCCTAACATATACAAAGAGCTTGAAAGTGATCTCTTTTATCTAACTTAATGTTGTAAATGCTTTAATAATGATGATGTTATTATTTGAGGAATAAAATGTACAGAAGGGTGGTTTCACTGAAATGACAGTACGGAACACTGATAAATAACAACATTGCAAAGCAGTTCTTTTCAGCCTCTCTCTGTTCTCATTGGCAAGCAACATTGCAACCTCACACACACACACACACACACACACACACACACACACACATACACACATATTTGCACACATGTACACACACATTTACATACAAGGGAAATTCAGGGTTTATTATACAATAAAGTTCAAATAAAATATTAGTGATAAGGCTAAGGATAATGGGTGTAGAGGAGCACGTAGAAACGGAAGTTAATGGTCAAGGAAATTTAACAGGATCCTAACAGAGAACTTCCCAAACATGCAAAAAGACAGGCCTATTCAGATACTAGAAGCTTTTAGAATTCCAAATAGACCAGAAAAGAATAGGACATCCCACCATCACATTATAATCCACACAGGATCAACTCAGACAAAGAAAAGATCCTTAAAGCTGTGAAGGAGAAAAGATTAATCACCTATAAAGGAAAACCAAATAGAATCACCTCAGATTTCTCAGCAGAGACAATCAAAGCAAGAAGAGCCTGGAATGATGTATCCCATGCCCTAAAAAAACCCAAATATCAGCCAAGAATACTGTGCCCAGCTAAACTCTCCTTCATAACTGAAGGCCAAATAAAAACCTTCCATAGGAAAGAAAAATTGAAACAATATATCTCCACCAAACTAGCCCTGCAAAAGATTCTTAAAGATGTCGTACACATAGAAAACCAACAAGACCACAATAAAGGCCAAGAAACTGCACCCAAACTGAGAATCCAAAAACCATAGAAAGAACCCAGTTTTCGCAGCCCCCGAGAAGGTGGATAACATGGCAGGAAGTCCCAAATACCTCTCAGTCCTTTTTATCAACATTAACGGACTTAACTCTCCAATTAAGCGACATAGACTGCCTAGTTGGATTAAAAAAAAAAAAGTTCCCTCTATCTGCTTCCTTCAGGAGTCACATCTTGCCCATAAAAACAAACACATTTTCAATGTTAAAGTCTGGAACAAAATCTACCAAGCAAATGGCCCCCATAAAAAGACAGGAGTTGTAATCCTAATATCAGATAAAATAGACTTCAAATTAAAATTTGTGACAAGAGATAAAGAAGGTCGCTACATACTAATTAAGGGTTCTCTCCTGCAGGAGGATATTACAATTTTAAATATCTGTTCAACAAAACATGTAGCACCCAAATTTATCCAACAAACACTACTTTCCCTCAAATCCCATATAGATCCAAAGACATTAATAGCTGGGGATTTTAAAACACCACTCTCCCCACTAGATAGATCAACTCGGCAAAAACTAAACAGAGAAACCACAGATCTAAACAGCTGCAGAGATCAACAAGATTTAACGGACATCTACAGAATATTTCACCCAGCAGCATCAACATACACGTTTTTCTCAGCAGCCCAAGGAACATTTTCTAAAATAGACCACATTTTAGGCCACAAAGCAAACTTGTCCAAATTCAAAAACTTTGAAGCTATACCTTGCATTCTCTCTGACCACAAGGGAATAAAACTAGAACTCAACACCAAAAGCCACCAAAGAAAGGCCGGTAACACATGAAGGATGAAGAACACACTACTGAATCACCAGTGGGTCATGGAAGATATTAGAAAGGAAATTCAAATGTTCATGCTATTCAAAAAAACTGAGAACACAAATTACCAGCTCCTTTGGGACACAGCAAAGGCAGTACTCAGAGGTAAGTTTATACCTCTTAACTCCTACATCAACAAATTGGGGAGATCTGAAACCAACAATATAATGACATATCTAAACCTCCTTGAAAAGAGCAGCAAGATAAACCCCAATCCAGTAGACGGAAAGAAATAATTCAAATTTAATCAGAATTAAATAAATTAGAATCCAAAAAAAATTATAGAAAGAATCAACAAAACAAAGAGTTAGTTCTTCGAAAAACTTAACAAAATTGACAGACCCTTAGCAAATCTTATCAGAAAAAGAATAGAACACACCCAAATAAAGAAACTCAGAAATGAGAATGGAAACATCACCACGGAAACAACCAAGATTCAGAACATTATAAGGGTATATTTCTCAAAACGTTACACTAAGAAGTTTGAGAACTTGACAGAAATGGACCTTTTCCTAGCGAATATTGACATGCCAAAACTAAACTAAGATGAATTAAACCATCTTAACAGACCCATATCAAGCATTGAAATAGAAACAGCAATAAGAGACCTCCCAGGTAAGAAAAGTCCAGGACCAGATGGTTTTACAGCGGAATTCTCCAAGGCCTTCAAAGCAGAGCTCACACCAATACTCCTCCAACTCTTCAATGAAATTGAAAGAGAAAATTCACTACCGAACACATTCTATGCAGCCATCATAATCCTCATCCCAAAACCAGGCAGGGACTCATTAAAAAGAAAACTATAGACCCATTTCTTTGATGAACATTGATGCAAAACTTCTCAACACAATTTTGGCCAATCCACTTCAACAATTCATCCAAAAAATCCTACACCCATATCATACAGGATTCATTTCAGGAATGCAAAGCTGGTTCAATATATGCGAATCAATTAATATAATTCATCATATCAACAGGAGCAAGGATAAGAACCACATGATTACCTCAATAGATGCAGAAAAAGCCTTCAACAAGATTCAACACCCCTTTATGATGAAGGTTTTCGAAAAATTAGCAATCCATGGAACATTCCTCAATACAATAAAGGCTGTATATGACAAAAATACAGGCAGCATTATATTAATGGTGAAAAACTAAAGTCATTTCCTCTTAACTCTGGAACAAGACAAGGATGTCCACTCTCTCCACGTTTCTTCAATCTAGTATTAGAATGCCTAGCTACAGCAATAAGACAAGATCCAAACATAAAGGGGATCCAAATAGGGAAAGAAGAAATAAAACTCTACTTCTTTGCAGATGACATGATCTTGTATTTAAAGAATCCCATCGACTGCACTCCCAAATTACTCAAGCTGATTCAAAACTTTGGCAAAGTAGCCTGGTATAAAATTAAGCCCCCTAAATCAATGGCTTTTCTGTATGCCAACAATGAGAAATGTGTGGCTGAAATTATGAAAGTAACTCCATTTGTAATAACCCCACAAAAAATAAAATACCTAGGAATTAATTTAGCCAAAGGAGTGAAGGACATTTACGATGAAGACTTTAAAATCTTGAAAAAGGAAATAAAAACAGACCTTAGAAAATGGCAAAACATTTCATGCACCTGGATTGGAAAGATTAACATCATGAAAATGGCAATACTTCCCAAGGCTATCTACAAATTCAACGCAATACCTATCAAAATTCCAACTTCATTCTTCAAGGAAATAGAAGAGGCATTTTAAAATTTCATATGGAACAAAAAAAGACCCCCAATGGCAAAAACGATCCTCAACGGAAAGAACACTACTGGAGGAATATCAATACCAAATTTCAAACTCTACTATAAAGCCATAGTAAACAAAACAGCTTGGTACAGGCATAAGAACAGACCTCAGTATCAATGGAATAGAATTGAAAACCCAGAAATGAACCTACAGACCTAGAGCCAACTAATCTTTGATAAGGGAGCTAAAATAATAGAATGGAAGAAAGACAGCCTCTTCAGTAAATGGTGCTGGAAAAATTGGTTAACTACTTATAGGAAACTAAAGCTAGATCCTTATATATCACCTGGCACAAGAATCAATTCCAAATGGATCAAAGACCTCGGTGTCAAACCAGACACTCTGAAAACATTACAGGATGGAGTAGGAGAATCCTTAGGTCTCCTTGCTCAGGCCGATATTTTCTTTATAGAGACCCAGAAACACAACAAATCACAGAAAGGTTGGACAAATGGGATTGCCTGAAGTTTCAGAGCTTCTGCATGGCAAAGGACATAGCAAGCAAGATCAATAGAAAGCCCACAGATTGGGAGAAGATTTTCAATAGCCATACAATGGACAAGGGTCTCATATCTAAAATATACTTGGAACTTAAAGAATTTAATCACCCAACAACAAATCCTCAAAGAAACAACTGTCCAATAAATAAGTGGGCTAAAGACATAAAGAGAAACTTCTCTGAAGAACAAAGAAGGATGGCCCATAGACACATGAAGAAATCCTCAATCTCCCTAGACATAAAAGAAATGCAAATGAAAACAACATTGAGATACCATCTCACCCCAGTTAGATGGCAAAAATCAAGAACTCTAACAACAACAGATGCTGGAAGGGATATGGACAGAAGGGAACCTTACTGAATTGTTGGTGTGAGTGTAAACTTGTTCAACCACTTTGGAAAGCAGTATGGAGGTTCTTCAAAAGACTTCATATGGAGCTCCCCTATGACCCAGCAATCCCACTTTTGGGTTTTTACCCAAATGTTTACAAAGAAGACCATACTAAAGCTACCAGCACAACCATGTTTATTGCAGCATTATTTACCATAGCTAAGATATGGATCCAACCCAGATGCCCCTCAGTAGATGAATGGATCAAGAAAATGTGGTATATATACACAATGGAATTCTATGCCTCCATCAGAAAAAATGACATTGCCCCATTTGTTAGGAAATGGAAAGACTTGGAAACTTTTATATTAAGTGAAGTAAGCCAAGCCCAAAGAAACATAGGTCCCATGGTTTCCCTTATTAACGATATCTAGTATATGTATGAGTCAAGCCGAAAAGGTCAGATAATGTGATGTTAGGAAAATGAACCCTTAGATATGTATTTTAATGTTTTTTTTCTTTCATGCATTTGTTTCCAACGCATTTATAAGATTATTTCTTTGCTGCTTTGTATGTCCCTCCCCCACAGTATAACCCCTGCTTTCACTATATTTGATGTTGGTACAATTTGTTGAGGACAGGGGGAAAAACAAGTCATTTAAGGATACAGTTGGACCCGTTGCAACAATGAGAAGGACATGTTGTCATGTCGAAAATGAACTTTACAACTTTGGTGCAGGGGGGGAAGGGAGGAGGGGGGGCGGAGGATTGTGGGGGGGGGGCGGGGGTGGTTGGGAAGGGATGTGAAGGGCAAAGAAAGGAGGAATCTGCAATGCTTGATAAGAAATGTACTCATTATCTTGTCCATGTAATTGTAAGCCCTCTGTACAGTATGTTCACAAAAAAAATAAAAAAATAAAGAAAAGGAAAGAAAAGAAAAGAACCTAAGGGATATGAGGACCAAATTATTATGATATTTCACTAGGTATCCTATGAGAAAGGAAAATAAAATGCACCAGTAGAAAGCTCAGAATATCTGAATATAATACAGGCCTATTTGTCCTCACTAACTGTCATAGATGTATATGTTAATTCTAAGTAGACTTAAGTTCTAATAGCATTCGAACTACTCGAAGACACTCATGTATTACTGATACAAATTATGTCCATACAGGTAGACCCATTGCAACAGTGAAATGTACAAGTCGTTATGTCGAAAACGAACTTTTCAACCCTTTTGCATGGGGTGGGAGGAGAGGGGAGAAGGGAAGGCGGGGAGGATTGGGTGGGGAGGATGGAAAGGGATAGGAAGGGGAAACAATGGAGGAGGCTAGAATGCTTGATAAGAAATGTACTCACTATCTTGCCCATGTAATTGTAACTCCTCTGTACAGTATTTTCACAATTAAAAAAACAATGTATGTCCAAAAAAATATTAGTGATTAGGAAAAATGATAATTTGCCTTTTTACAAAATAATACATAATCCACTCACCACGGTGGTTACATTTTCCCTGTCTCTCCACATGTGAACATTTAATTTATTTTTAGTTCATTCATTCATTCATTAGTTTGGTGCTAATACTAGAGCTTGAACTCAAGGCCTGGCTCTGTCTCAGAATTTGTTATTTATTTTGTTTTAGTTTTCTCAAGGCTAGCATTTTACTGCTTGTAAGACAGCTCCATTTCTAGCTTTTGCTGGTTACTTTCAAACCAGAATCTAATGGACTATTTTTTTTGTCTGGTTTCAAACCACAATCATCAGATTTTGTCTTTCTGATTAGCTAGGAATAAAGACATTGGCCACCAGTGTGGCTCCTACTTTTTCTTATACTTATCTATTGCACATACTTAGATAGCAATTTAATATTGAGAATATAGAAGCAAGATGTACAGTGATTATATTGTTCTGTCAGAAATTCAGGTTAGTAATGTAAATTTCTTCTTAAGACCATACACAAAAAATACTTAAGAAGAAATCTGATGATTTGTGTGTTTGTGTGTGTGTGTGTGTGTGTGTGTGTGTGTGTGTGTGTGTGTGTGTGTGTGCTGTTGCAATATGTTCCACATATAAGCACTGTGCAGGTGTGTCCAGCCATTCACAGTTATTGGATAAATATCTACCTTGAGATATCAACTCATGGACAATGTCTAAGTGTCCACTCTAGGCTTACCGATGAAGAGGATTATACTTATCCTCATACCTAGTATTCATATGAGTGGCCTTTTTGGAAAGTAGTGTCTCCACTGTAGTAAGCTGCAAGGCAAGCACTCTACACTGAGCCACCTTCCCAGACCAAGGATTAAGGTTCTTATCTGGCCGGGGGATGGTGGCTCAAGCCTGTAATCCTAGCTACTCAGGAGGCTGAGATCTGAGGATCTCAGTTCAAAGTCAGCCCGGGCAGGAGGGACCGTGAGACTCCTATCTCCAATAAACCACCAGGAAACAGGAAGTGGCGCTGTAGCTCAAGTGGTAGAGCACTCGCCTTGAGCTGAAGAGCTGAGGGACAGCGCCCAAGCCCAGAGTTCAAGCCCCACGACCGACCAAAAGAAAAAAAAAATTTTTATCTGTAATTTGGTCAAAGTTATGTCTCTTTATGTTGGCAACTAACAATGTATTTACTAATTTCAACTAAATACATAAATTCTATTTCCATCTTTTTTTAAAAATAAAAAAAAAAACTTGTTTGCTCTGTAAATTGAGTAGAAGCATGGATTTTGTGGCTAGCTAGGTCATTGCACATCTGTATCTCTTTTCCTCTCTCTGTTTTATGGTTCTCATAGACAATATGATTGCTCCATAATTATCCTGATTTATTTTGCTTTTATATTTTTGGTTGCATCATTTCACTTTCTGTTCTGCCATTTCCCAAAACAGCACCACATGAACAGAAAAATCCAGAAATTATGCTGTGGCTCAAGTGGTAGAGTGCTTGCCTTGATTTGAAGAGCTCAAGGACAGTGCCCAGGTCTACAGGTCAGGCCCCACAACTAATTTTAAAAAAAAGAATCTCAATATTTGATAATTCTACTAACAGATCTGACTGAAATCAGTTTAATCACACTTTTCCTGTAAAATGAAGGAATAGATCCAGGCTAGGAAAACAGCTAGAGAAGGCAGGCAGATTGTATCTGTAACAAAACTTTGTGGAAAATGGAATCGAGGATTACTTAATGGTGATTCACTTGCACTTGAAGCATGATTCTGAATTATTGCTTGCTGATTCTGAACTATTGCTTTGATCATTATATTTTCCAAGAAGAAAAAGAGAAATTTAATTGATAGCAAAGGACTAGTAATACATTTTGACTTCTCATTAAGCATCTTCAATCATCAAAATTACCTGAAGACAATAGATAGGCCTATTTTTAGATGAAAACAAGTGTCTTTAAAAAAAAAAAGAATTTAGTTAGTCATACAAAGGACTTCTATTTTACTACTGCATTATACATTTTTTCTAATGTTTGATATCAACATTAGAAAGCTACTAGAAAGCTCTTAAATCCCATATGTTGAATAGTGAGTTCTCTTAAACTATAACATGGTATTTCCCAAATCATTTACATAGAAGGCATTGTTTCCTATTTTCTCATTCCTAGAATAAGCTGCACAGGAAGACACCACTGGTCCTGATTATCAGTCTGTACCTTTAAATACTGAGGAAAATCTTTCCTCTGCTCAATATAATTCACTACTCTCCAGTTAGAATAATTTAGAATAGTAAAAATGGAAAAAGAGAAAATAAATCATGGTGAAAAAGCATATGCAGAAAATTCACCAGTTTTTTTTCTGACCAGTTCAACCAATGTGAACTATTGGGGAAATATATGGACACCTCATTCCCACTGGTACTCAAAATCTCTGGTTAGGCAATTCTGACGAAGACAAGGAACAAGATGAAAAAATGAGGAATTGTATCAATTGCAAGAAAACAATGGAGTAGGATCCAAGCAAATTTCTTCTTTGGGATGGCGAAATTTATTGGCTTACTGTGAACACTACTTTCCAAAAAGGCCACCCAGATGAATACTAGGGATGAGGATGAGTATACCCCTCTTCATCGGGAAGCCTAGAGTGGACACTTAGACATTGTCCATGAGTTGGTAGCTCAAGGCAGATATTCATGCAATAACTCTGAATGGCTGGACACCCCTGCACAGTACTTATATGTGGAATAATACCAGAATGGCTTCTTTATTACTTCATCATGATGCAGATACCAATCCCCAAACTAAAGGCCTATTGACCTCCTTGCATCTTGCTGCTGGGAATAGAAATAGCAAAGATACTCTGTATCTCCTTCTGTTTAACCATTATATCAAACCAGGTCTGAAAAACAACTTTGAAGAACCTGCATTTGATATTGCCAAAAGGGTAAGTATGTATCATTACCTTTTGAAGTTGTCGAAGGCTGTACAAATTGTTCTCCTAAGTCGTAATGGTTTGGTTAAGTTTCTTAAATTTCAAAAATGCCAGTCCATCTTTTGTGTCCCTACAAATTTTTTTCACAATACAAAGCAACAGCAATATCTTACTATAAAAATTTATGTATTCCATGGTATTCTTCCAAGTGAATTGCATGATTTTTATATCAAAATGTATTCAAGAGTTGTTTGTATATATCTGTAATGATCTCTGCAGAGTTTGTGATTCTTTAAATCAGAAATAATTTTAACTTATCTGTTGAAATGAATAGTATAGAAACTAAAGATGTTCCGGGTGCTTTTCTGAAAAAAGTATATCTATGTTTGTGTAATGTCCATAATCTATTTCATTCTCTCCTAGATATAATACTTTGAATTCTACATTGTTATATAATGTATAGATTCATTAATAAATGTGACCTTTCAGATTGCATTCCATATAGAAGAATTTTAAGACTCCTTTTTTTCATAGTTTCTTATATTATTTTATTTCTTTGGGATAAAATAGCAATATTATCTAATTTCAAGTTTTGTAAAGGTTATGCTATGTAAAGGCCTTTCTAAGGTGAAAATTTAATACACTGATGTCAAACTAACCTTTAATTCTATGAATTACATATATTGTTACACTTGTGTTTTTGTAATCAACTTTTTAATAACTGTTTTTCATTTCTTGCATCAGAAGAATGAAAAATATGGAATACTTCACAAATTTTCATATCATCCTTGTGCAAGTGCCATGTTAATCTCTGTATTGTTGTAGTTTGGGTAGACCTGCTGCTGAAGCATGCAGTATCCTCAAAATTTAAGTACGTAATGATACAATCTTTATACAGGCATATATCCATGATTGCCTATTTGTAACAAGGAACCCTTATTGTTCCTAAAAATGCTATTGATGTTATTTCTCTAAATTTCTGTGTACAGTGGAAAAAACTTATATAGTTTGGTTGATTGCTCACATTTACAATTTTTTTGTCAATGACTATTTTGTCATTTTCATTTTAAATTTGATCATACTTTGAAGCCTTTACAGCTAAGTCCAAAGGTGGTGGCTTTTCAAGTACTTATTTATCAACTGAGTTAGCTTTGTGGAGCTAATGGATTCAAAGTAAGCCTTGCTTAAGAGCTACTTCTAACTTTCTGCAGCTTAAAATTTCCCAAATGAGGTCTTGCTGGGACAAATGTCTACCTGAACTGTGAAGACTCAGGGTCTATGTTGAGGTGGCAGAATGATGCAGGCTCCAGCCTCGGGATTATCTGAGGACTGTGTTTGGGATTAGGAAAGCTCTTGGAACGCCAGGATACAGAGGGAAAATGTTCCCTCTTCCTACCTCAAAACATGTCACAGACTCCTGGGAGCTGAGGAAGTGGCTCTTCTGCTTGCTTAAGCATAGATGAACAGCTGGTCATGCATTTTCCTGAGATTGGAGAAATGGTTTGAGCTTGCTCTAAAATAGTTTAGATAATAATATACCTAGACGTTCTCTTATAGGTTAAGTAAAAATGTATCTGTGGAAATTTTTTGTGTAAATGTTTTCTGGCCAAATCTTGGCAAAAAGTATGCTTGCTAGTTTTTAAATACCCACTAACAATAAAGCACAGCATGCAATGACAATTGCTGTTTGCACTCTGCATCCCCTGTGTCCTGGTGATTTTGTGACCCTTACCCAGGGACCCCAATGGAGTAGACGTTGACACTGAACCTTTACCTTTCTTCCATGTAGGAACAGACCAACCAGAATATCTTACCCTGACAGCATGGATTGTCTTACTGGAACAAAAATAATCTTAGTTACAAGGGATCATAGAGAGATGAACAGTTCAGACAGAATTGTTCAGAATGGAAGGTATTTTATCGAAACATAATTGTTTATTATACATATCATTTCAAAAGTAGCTAAAGCCAGGAAAGTGAAAGAATTGTTCATATGCATGATTACCTACTGTCCTGACCTGTCTATCATCCAACCAAGCAGGAACTTACACTACTGACATTCTATCACTAAATATTGCAATAGCTCCTGGAGAAGTCCATATGTTTCTCCTCGATATTAGGCCTTAAATTTGTAATGTTTTAATCACAGTGTTTCCTCTCGCTTCTAGGCTGCATATCTACAAATGGTAAAGCTTTAAGTCTAACTCTACCAAAAACTGAGGTAGAGAAAATGGAATAATACTTTAAAACAGAGTTGCCTTTGATTCCCTAAACACAACACAACAATGCAAAACAATTTTTATATTATATGTACTTATATATTTTATATTTATATGTGCTGATTTTAAATTTCATACAGTGAATCTTACTAGAATTGATAATTTGACAAATATATTGACATTTATTCCCATAAATAGATTGGAATATAAATAATTAGGTTTAGAATATATATTAGAATATAAAAAGTATCAATGCAATATCTTCAGTATTAGCTTGTGATATCTTCTAATTGTTCGTGGTCTTCTGAATACAAATGTAAATTAACAGTATTGTTTTCTGCTAATCTTTAAGGGATTTTATTCTGATGCTCTGTATATTGTTTTAACTTGCTGGTCCCAAAGTGTTTTTCTCCATATTTCTGAAGCATTCCTACTGATTATACCCAAATTTTGCTGATATGATGTCTAAAAGCTATTATTCTTCTGCAGGACCCACGTGTCCTAGGATAACAGGTCCCAGTTATCTGCATCATCAGATAACAAGGGCATGAATTCTCACATAGGCCCATGCAACATGCCAACAGAAAATAAAGACTCATCTCAATTTCTCATTTCCTATAATATTTCAGGGCCCCAATTGCTTACAAGTACTGTACTAGCAGTAATCAATTGTGAAATGCAAGGCAACTTAAAATGAAAGATGAGATCACAAAATCTGAGAGAAAGTACTGTAATTCAAACTTCCAATTTACAGATGACCAACCCATATCAGTGAACAAAATCACAAATGAACAAGGTTATTTTTAATACCTTTCTCCTAATGATGAATGAAAGATTTCAGTGCAGCCAAAAAAATAGTTTCTTGAATGATAGATCATAATTGGTCTACCAAGACTAGGAAAACTTGATTTAGAGGTCAAATATAATTTAGAAAAACATTAATTGAGAAGACCCTTAGTGCTTCAAAACACTGGTACTTCAGTAAAACTTGGTTCTGTAGTATAAAAATGTATTCTCAAACCAATGTAACCTACATTTAAACTCCTGAAAGTATATTCCTTTTCAAATAAACTTTTAAAAATCATATTCACCAAAATAACACTTGACAAGTAGATGATAGTGACATTACAAGGTTTTCAAGTGTAGGGAGCAAGTTACAATACAGTTGATTTACGTACCCAACACTAATACCAAGCAAGTTCAACCATTCATTAAAGTGCAGAAATACTACCCCCCAACATATGTGTTGTTCAGTAGGTGCCTTCCAGAAATGTGTTAAATAGATCAGCCTCCCATAATTCAAACCCAAATATTAGCTAATAAAGTAAATTTCATCACATAAGAAGGTACATTTTAAAGTCACTAATAGTTGCCTTATCATGTGTTGCCTTATCATATATTTTCCCTATCTGTCTAACATAGTAAGAAATACGACTTTAAGTCTTGAATATGGGTACTGATGAGAGATTTGACAAACCTAAAATCTGTCTTCGATTTCTATCACATTCCTCTAAGTAGTAAATTTTAGTTTTCTTCTTTTTCCAAAACTTATAGGTAGTAGAAAAAATTATCCTATGTAAAATAAATAATCACATACCATTGTACAAAGCCATTTATAAAAACTGGTAGGAATAAATTCTAGGCCATTTTTAAACGTTCCTTTTGACTAAAGATTAATCTTCCAAATGAACAAGAATAAAATCATGTCTAAGTGCTTCACATCTCCAGTCTTGCAAATTGTTATTGCAGATGAATGAATTATGGAAATATAAGCTGACATCAGTTGCCTATATATTCTCCATGCTGGCCGAGACTCAGAATTTGCACAGCACAGGAAAACAGGTGCAATGACTGGCTTTTCACATCAGGGTGAATTTTTGGCATTGCTGGGCTTCGAACTCAGGGCCTAGGAGGCCCAACTGCACAATAGGTCCACGTGATCACACCAGACTTTGAGCCACTAAGGAGATGGGTTCTTCCCAGGAACTGAGATCGAGCCACAGGGAGGCCAAAATAGTGCTCAATGCATGATTGAAACATGGGTGTATATTCACATCCGTGTGGGGTCTGCATCGTGCATTGAGTGTACTTATTGTGTTTATTTTGTATGCTATTCATGGATTATTGTGTATTTTCTCATGTATATGATGACAGGTATAACTGGGCTGACATGGATAACAACTTATTCCCATGACCACAGGGTGGCCCATGCATTCTCCATCCTAGCTGAGACCCAAGACTTGCACAGGAAAGAAAACATATGCAACCATTGGTGTCTTACATCAAGATGAATCTTTTGGAAGGGCTGGGATCTGAACTCGGGGTCTAGCAGGCCCAATTGGTGAATGGGTCCATATGAGCACAACAGCCTGTGAGCGACAAAGGAGCTAGGCGTTCCCAGGACCTGAATCTGAGCCCCCCTGGGGGGAGAGTGGGGAGCACAATAGTCATCCATTCATAAGTAGAAGGTAGAATGCAAATAAGTACATATTTGTATAGAGTAGGATTGATGGTGACTTGTGATGGAATCCAATCTGTGTGTACCTATATTTGGGTATTTTCTGATGCATTAATTTCATGTCTTTGATGATTATTGTCATGCTTCATTAACTCTTCTTTACAAATAATCTATACCCCATGAGTCTTGCGTATCATTTCCTACTCGCATTATGCACAAACTACTCATTCAAGTATGAGATCGATCGCATGCCATGACTCTTCCTAGGTCCAGAAACAAGTATCTCAGGATCTCCCGCCATTCCCTCCTCCTAGGGGGACTGAATTCAAGCCTCAGTCCTGGAAAAGTTACTCCTTATATACATCTTAACGATAGGATTTATACTTCCGTTCAGATGTTCAGTCCATATTGTGTTTGGTGTGTTTATTCATTTTATTTCTTGTTTTATTAATTTATTTACCACTTATTTTATTGACTCTGATGACACTTATACCATTTATTACATTGTTTACATCCTATCATATGGAATCTAGATTTTAGATGTATGTGTTCTCCATCATGCCTGGCAGTGCTAGGATCTGATCTCAGGGCCTAGCAGGCCCAATTCATGAATGGGTGAGTTTTAGCATGGGAGCCTATAGCCAATGAAGCTGTCAAGTGGTTCCCACGCACTGAGAGTGACCCCCAGTTTTGGCCAAAACAGCGCTACATGGATAGGCAGACGGTGATATACAAAGAAATATATATTGTTAAAGAGTGCCAGAGCCGTCTACATATGATTGAATGACACATACTACGTTCCTACCAACTCTTAGGTATTTATTATACCACCATTGAAGGAATATTATTCTTTTAATGCTTAATAAACTATACATTAAGATCAATCAGCATTCTAGGACTATTGCATCCAATTTTTGACTAGACGGATGCATGAACTACTCTTTCAATGGATATTCCCATGCATAGGAATGAGTCTCTTGTGATCTCCTGCCATTGGTGTCAGGACTGGGATTTGAACCCAGGGCCTATGTTCAAAGGTTGTCCTATGGCTTCACTGATAGCCCACAAGCCATCAGCAATGGCAGGTCATATCTACTTTGCAGCCATGTCATTCAAACCCAGGATGGTCACTGTGCAAAGAAAAAAATAATAAAACCCCAGCCCCCTGAAGGTTGCCACTTTTTCTGCTTTCCAGTTTTTTTTCTAGAAAGTCCACTGGGCCTAGGATCTTAGAATCAGCTATGGTTCTGGAGGCTGCACCCAAGCCAAGAGAGATCTAAGCTGAAGCAGAGTTTCCATGACCTGAGTTCAAACCCCATGGTTGGCCAAAAGAAAAAAAAGAAAAAGAATACAGAAAATATAATTGTTTAACTAAATTAAAAAAATAAAGCTACCTAGTTTGGAATTTCTGCTAGTTTTCTTTCCTAGCCTGGGATTTGAACTCAGGGTCTTGGTAAATCTGTAGCAATGTGAGGGAAGATTTGCTACTACTTGAGTTCAAACCTTGTGCCAACCAAAAATGAAACTTAAGTCACTGACCTAAGCAGGGGGAGGTAGTTGTGGAGATGGGAGGGAAGGTATGGTAGGGGGAAAACAAAGGAGGAGGTAACAATGCTCAATATGAAATTTACTCATTACCTTGCTCCTGTAAAGTATTTTTACAATAAAAAACGAACAAAGACAAACAATGTAGTTCTCAGAGAAGCATTTTGGAGGTAATAGAAGGATCTCTGAGTGAATAGCTGTACAAAATTCTACTCTTTTTAAAATGTTCAGTATGGAACTGAATAAACATAACTGCTTCCATTAAAAAATTATGTCAGTGTCTTGGAACGGGGTCCAGTATTTCTGCCATTGCTAGGATTTGAGCTCACCGTCCATGTAACTATTTTGCATCATGGGTGAAGGCGAAGCTCACTGTCCATGAGGAAAGAAATTCAGGCTAGCGTTCCCAGGGCCTAAATGAAGGCCCTGAAATGGAAAAAAATATCTCTATACATGTGTAATATATGATATATATATACTTACATATGTATGTTAATTTCATATTATGATTCAGGTGGATCAGTGGTAGAACACCTGCCTTGCATGCCTGAATTCCTCGGTTCAATTCCTCAGCACCACATAAGCAAAAAGAAAAAATCCGGAAGTGGCGCTGTGGCTCAAGTGGTAGAGTGCTAGCCTTTAGCTGAAGAGCTCAGGAATAGCACCCAGGCCCAGAGTTCAAACCACACAACTGGACCCCCACAGAAAAAGAATGATTTTGTATTTTATTTTCTTTTGATTCATTTATTGATTACTGTATTTAGTATTTTTATACGCATAATATTTATTACATTTTGCACATCTATTATAAAATTATACCCAATAATTTAGGACATTGACTCATTTTCATTAATATTTTATTTAGTGTTGAAACATAATACATAAGTAAATGGAAGCATTTGTCACAGTCTTCACATGATTAGAGTCTCTCAAAAGTATGAGCTTTGTCTTATTTATCTTTGGAAACTTCCTATCGGGTTTTCTTTAGATGATTTATACTCAGAAGCCTTTTCTTGAGGATAGGCAAGTGAGGTATAAAATTGTGAGGGTGGGGCTAGAAATGTGGCTTAGTGGTAAAGTGCTTGCTCAGCATGCATGAATGCCAGGGTTTGAATCCTCAGTGCCACATACTCAGAAAAAGCCACCAGCTATGGAGTAGCTCAAGTGGCTAGCCTTGAGAAAAAGAAGCTCAGTGAGAGGACCCAGCCCCTAAAATCAAGCCCAGGACTGTCTAAAACCATAGGCCAGATGCCAGTGGCTCATAAGTGGAATCATAGCTTCTCGAGAGGCTGAGAGCTGAAGACCACAGTCCAAAGGAAAGCCTGTTAGATTCTTATCTCCAGTGAACCACCAAAAGAACCCATCTGGCATTTTGGATTAAGTGCTAGAGTGTTCACCACGAGCTGAAGGGCTCAGGGTCAGTGCCCAGGCTAGAGTTCGAGACACACAACTGGAAAAAGAGTGAGGGTTAATAAAATACTTTTCCTATTTGCTAATTATGAGAACATTCTTTGGAAGATGAACACTGATGTACACCAGAATTGGTCTCAGAGCTCAAGGTTCAAGTGTAGCACATACATATGCCCATCCTCTCAGACTGTAGCCTTGTAGTATTGTGTCCTACAGGGTTCTTAAAGGTCCAAGGTTAAAAGGCTTAATATACTCCACAAGCCCTTTGTGATAAGCAGTTGACTTGTATTGTCAATATCATTACAATTCTGAACCTAGCAGAACACAAGTCACCCTAGCTCAGGTGGCTGAGGTCTCAGGATCACAGGGTGAAGCCAGCCAGGGCAGGAAATCTATGACAAAATGACTTCCACTTCTGAAAGGTCAGATATTCAAGAGCTTCGTGAGTCTCCCTTGGTGATGAGAATTTACTTGCACATTAAATGTTCTTATAGTACTCGAGCTATAGAAGAAGGAAAGAACCATTATTGACCTATCCTGGATTCAGATGAAGTTCTCAGGATCCAAGCCCTAGCTCTGCTAGGAGGAAGAACTCCAGTGTAACTCTGTAATTGAAGGACAGAAAACAGTTTCAAAATCCAGGTTAGGTGCAGAGACCAGGCCTACAGGATTAGGAGGCAGAACGTACACACTCAACAGGGAAGTGAGCTGCAAAACCACTTCATTTTTTCCAGGCACAACCAACAATGGGGAAAACCTGTAACATTTGTTAAAGTTACACCAGGGTCAGGCTTTACTAGGCCTCTTCAAACAATGACTAATTAACCTTCCTCCCTCACGTGAAGGGAGCCTCAGGCTACCTTTAGGTTACCAATAGAGAGCCAGTTTATTGGGGGAGAGGGGAGGAACAGAGTAGAAAAACCCTGCTCTCTGGTCTTAGGGAGTGGGTTTTTGACTCTCCATCTATCAGATTTGAAGACCCTTCTACCTCTGTCAGTCCATTCTCCTTCATTCTCCACATAATTAATGCAAATCCCCAGACTAACTAGAGGAAGGACTGTTTCTATTTTGTCTCCAAGCACATGATTTAGATCCTAGCTCTGCCCTCTTGACTCTGGGGCCCTTGGTTGCCTGAGAAGTGGGAAAGAGACAGTCTTCCTGCTCTGTGGTTATGTGAAGGCACAATGCAAAAGGCCTCCTGACTGGGAAGTGTTCCCTTCTTTCCTCCTGACGTCCAAAGTTTAAACTATCATCTTTCTTTCTTTTTTTTTTTTTTTTTGGTCCGGTCGTGGGGCCTGAACTCTGGGCCTGGGCGCTGTCCCTCAGCTCTTCAGCTCAAGGCTAGCACTCTACCACTTGAGCCACAGTGCCACTTCCGGCTTTTTTCTTTTTGCTTATGTGGTGCTGAGGAATCGAACCCAGGGCTTCAGGCATGCAAGGCAAGCACTCTACCACTGAGCCACCTTCCCAGCCCATCTATCTATCTTTCTTTCTTTCTTTCTTTCTTTCTTTCTTTCTTTCTTTCTTTCTTTCTTTCTTTCTTTCTTTCTTTCTTTCTTTCTTTCTTTCTTTCTTTCTTTCTTTCTTTCTTTCTTTCTTTCTTTCTTTCTTTCTTTCTTTCTTCCTATCTACCTACCTACCTAGGTATCTCTTTGCCAGGTCTTGGGTTGAACTTAAGACCTGGGCACTGTCTGTAGCACTCTACTACTTGACCCACAACACCAATTCTGGGCTTTTCTGTGTATGTGCTACCGAGGAATCGTACCCAGGGCTTCTTGCATGCTAGGCAAATACTCTCTCTCTAATCCACACTCCCAGCCCCCTCATATTTTTCTTAATGGTAGTTTTTACATAAGTATGCTACCATTTTACTTCCTCAAGTTTAATTTTCTGAAGACTGGTTACTTCTAAGAAACCCTATCTTCTGTACCCCTGCCTGATTTGTGACTGTTCCTGCATTCTCCTCATAATAAAATGTAAACAAAGACTGCTGAGATCTTCAGTGTGCACCATATAAGGACACAGGCCTGGAACCCTGGAAGAGAAAGCAATGGGTCTGACATGAAGAGGATGATGCAGTAGGCGCAAGGATCATATCTGAAAAATAAATAAATAAATAAGAGAAGCATCATTGCATACAGTGTGTTTGAACTCAGGGAGGTAATATACACACATAAGTAAGTAGGCCACTGATTCATAAACGTGGCCTTCTCTTTTTGAAAACGTTTTTGAGGCTATCCCATAGCTTAAACTCAGGGCCTGATGCATTCCTCAGCTGTTTTTTCCCAAGGCTGAGGCTTTACCACTGCCACAGCTCCACTTCCAGCCATCTGGTCGTTAATCAGACATAAGTGCCTCCCAGGCTTTCCAGGCTGGTCTAGCCTGTTTCTTCTGCTCGACTTTCTCTCTCAAAGCTCCATCTCTACCTTCTGGTCCACTGCTCCACTTCTGGTTTTCTGGTGGTTTATTGGACATAAGAGTCTCACAGACTTCCTGCTCAGGCTGACTTTGAAGGGTGATCGCTCAAAAAGGTTTCAAGTGGCTTTCCTCAGGGATTGACCAAGGAGCACCTCCACACAAACCTGTAGTCTCAATCTCGAGAGACACTAGAAAAGTAATGCATGAAGATGCTTGTAGTATATTCCAGATACTTAAGGTTGGAGACACACAACACTCCTAATTATTAGATCATTTTATAGGCAAAAGAAGCAATGCAGACAATATAAGGATCGCTCTAGCTTTTGGTCCTCCCATCTTGAGACAGGAAATTGCTGTAGCTCAATGCTAACTGACAGAGCTGGCATGTCCTGTGGACATTTGCACAGAAATTCTGTGACACTCATTTCTCACTTTTGGTTTCAAACATATGAACAGATGGTAAGATGAGGAAGGAAAATCCTTCTTAGAGAAAGCAGCTATAAATGACATTGGGTAGTTAACTTATAAATTCATAACACTGGTATGACCCTGTTAAGAAGTCAGGTTTCCAGATTAAAAAGTGAAGAAGAAAAGAAAGAAGGTGCCAGTGGCTTCTCATTGTAATCTGAGCTCCTCAGGAGTCTGAGATGTAGAGAATCTGAGTTTGAATCCAGCCAGCGTAGGAAAGTCTATGACAATGTTATTTCTAAGAGATCACAGAAAAACCCAGAAGTGGGGTTTTGACTCAAGGTTAATGCACTACCCTTTAGCAAAAGGATCTCAGGAACAATGCCTAGGCTCATAGTTCAACACCAGAACCTGCCCCCTCAAAAATAACCTGTACCTCCATATCTTTGTATATGTATGTATGTATTCCTATAGGTGAAGCTCCAGAGTAGTTACGATGAATGGCACCAAGCTAGAAAATTTGTATCCAATAAAATGATTTCATAACAGAGACTGATTTCATGAGAGTGCATGTTCTGCGGCTCCCCTCACTGTTCCCAGTATAGCCTGAGGGTTTCTCTGCATCCCAGGCCTGCTGGAAGAAGTCTCCCTCATTGTCTGGACAGGCAGACAGCTATGTAACAAACAACTCCATCTGTGTCAGATTGTGAGAATGAGTGTGAGTGGGATCTAAAGGTCAGGATAAAGGTCTAATTTTAGCCCAATCTATTTCTTTCCCCAGTGCTCTGGTTTGACAGGAAGCCATTTGTGCCACCTCCCATGGCAGGCCAAGTCCTGTGCACTTATCCTGCCATTGTGAGACTATATTCCTGTGTTCAAATACAGTGCTCAATATAATTCAGCAGTCCTTCTAGCAGACAACTAGGGCACTGAAACTCATGAAATGTTTCATTGAGGATGATGATTGGCCTATGATGTCTCTCCTAGGTTTCTGGAAGCTTGGGAAATCCAAGCACATATCTCATATCACAAAGCTTCCTGTCATTTAGGGCTGTTGAAGCTCTTCAGGTTTTGAAACATTTGACCTCTCCAAGTTGGGCCCTGGCTGGCTAGGTTTGGGGATTGAAAGCAGGGCTGGGGTGCTGACCATGAGCTCAGTGTAGAAGCCCAGTGCTTTACCATTTTGTCTAACAGCATCACTTCTAGTCTGTGAGTGTGTGTGTGTGTGTGTGTGTGTGTGTGTGTGTGTGTGTGTGTGTGAGCCCACGTGTGCACAGGAGGTTGAACTCAGGTCCTGATCACTGTACCTATTTTCTCTTGTACAAGGATACCCCTCTCCCACTTGAGCAACAGAGACACTTCAGGCTTCTTTTTAGTGATATGGTCCTGAGAAATCAAACCCAGGGTTTCATATATGCAAAGCAATCTACACTCTACACATTCCCAGCCCTCTACTTCAGGTTTGTTAGTTTGTTTCTGTCTTTTCTTTATTGTTGTAGGAGTTGAAATCTGGGCCTGGGTACTGTCCTTGAACTCTTCTCCTCAAGTCTTGTGCTCTACCACTTGAGCCAAACACCACTTCAGCTTTTTGGGGGGTCCATCGGAGCTAAGTGTCTCAAGGACTTTCCTGCCCAGGCTAGCTTTGAACCATGATCCTCAGATCTTATCCTCCTGGGTAGCTAGGATGACAGACATGAGCAACAAGCACCCAGATTCCACTTCGGGTTTCTTAGTGGTGAATTGGAAATAATAAGCTCATGGAGATAATTGGAGATAATAGGCTTTTGTGTCTGGAATAGTTTGGAACCCAGATCCTCATATCTCAGCTTTCTGAGAAGGCAGGATGACAGACCTTAGCTATAGACCCCTAGGCTGTGGCCTCTGCTATAAGGGGATCCATGTCTCCACATGGTAGAGCGCTAGTCATAAGCCCAAGAGGTAAGGGCCAGCACCTAGACCATGAGTTCAAGGTTCATGACTGAGAAAAAACAAAACAAAACAATTGTCTGCAGGAGACAACTTACTAGTCTTCAGTAATACATCTTTGTCCCTGCCATGGGGACATAAATGAGCCTCAATATTCTTGTCTGCATAATCATCTCAGTTGTGGAGATCTTATAAGGACCCGAAGAAAGAATGCACCCCGTGAAGGACACAGCACATTGTACTCTTTGCATGACTCAGCACACAGCATCCTTTGAAAGACTCAGCACACAGCACCCAATGCAGGATGCAGCAAACTGCACCCTGTGAAGGACTCAGCACCTAGCTCTATTCCACAAGCTTTCATTAGAATTAGGGTGCTTTTATCAGTATCACCATTCTTTGAGGAACAGTTCACAAACCACTCAAGTTCACATCTAATGGTTTAGTGTGGTGTTTTTTTTGGGGGGGGTGGTTAGCCATGGTGCTTGAACTCAAAACATGAGTATACTATTCTAATAACATTTGATCAAGACTAGAGCTCTACCACTTCAAGCCATATTTCAAAGTTTCTAGCAAACTTCCTGCCAAGTTTTAAAGGCCCTGAGCACCCAGGTTATGGGGATAAGCCAGGGTAACCGGGATGATGGGGATAGCCCATGGATCTGGGTTGCAGCAGTTTACATCTGGCTAAGTCAGGTTAGGTGGAAGCTGTCAGCCCCAGACTCCTAGATTGCCCTGTGATGAGGTATTTGAAGTCCTGTCCTTCTTACCCTTCTATAGTTCCAGTTAAAACATTCTACTTTTTTTTGGCGGCAGTCCTAGGGCTTGAGTATGCACTTTGACCCTGTTCCTAAGCGTTTATGCTCAAGGCTAGCACACAATTGAATGAAAGACAGCAGAACTTCTGGGTTTTTTGTTTATGTGCACTGAGGAATCAAACCCAGTGCTTCATGCTTCCTTGGTGAACATTCAACCACCGAGCCCCAGGAGTGAATGAGATATAAATAGATAGAGATTGTTGTATACAAATATTATATACACAAAAAGAGAGATGTCTGGATATTATTAAATCATAGATAGTATTACTACCAATTATTAGGTATTAAATTATGTTTCCATTTAATGAAGTGTCCCAGTTAACAA
This sequence comes from Dipodomys merriami, assembly GCF_024711535.1. Taxonomy (NCBI): domain Eukaryota; kingdom Metazoa; phylum Chordata; class Mammalia; order Rodentia; family Heteromyidae; genus Dipodomys; species Dipodomys merriami. The sequence goes on along the minus strand of NW_027202982.1, from coordinate 1,090,431 downwards.
TTAATAAAGCATTAATTAAAATTACTCAATATCCTGTTATTGTTTACCACATATGTACGTTCATTCCTACTATAATTATGTATTTTATAGAATGAGACATATTCCTATATATTATTAAATTATGCATCGTGTGTTACTACCAATTATTAGGTATTCGTGTTTCCATGAAATGTTTATTCTGTTAATGCTTAATAAAATATTAAACTTAATCCACGTCCTATAATTTTTGTGTTTAATTTTATCTTAGAATGATTCCCTACTAATTCAATCTTTTTTTCATTTATTGTAATGACAATTCTTCCACCTATGACATTTTTTACATTTATTACATCCTATTACATAGCATATAGATTTGCATCTGAATTATACATCCTACCTGTCACTGAGCACTTTCAAAGAAAAAGAAAACATGTTTCACGCTCGGCTTCTCACATCTGAACTCACAGTCTACAAAGCCCAGTTCATTAATGGGTAAGTGTCAGCATGCCAGCCTGGAGCATATTAAGCTTACTAGCATTTCTAGCACCTGAGATTGAGCCCTAAGAGTTGACAAAATAAGAACACATTGATATGCAGATTGTAGTACACAAATAAATATAGATCATTATAGAGTGCCGGAGATGTCTACACATTATTCAGCTATATAGGCTATATTCCTGACAATTCTTGGGTGTTTATTATGCCTCCATGTAATTAATATTATTGTTTTCAGCCTTAATGAATTATTAATTAAATCAACCACTGTCCTGAAACTATAGCATACATGTAATTAATAGTATTTTTGAATATGTCAAAAAGCATTCATTAAAATCAATTGGCCTCCTAAAATCACTCTAATTGTATAATAGTATTCAGAAATAACTAATTCAACCTTGCTATTCATAATCTTCCATCGGTATTCCTATGATTAGGAACGAGACTCTTGGATCTCTTAGGGGTCAGGACTGGGATTCAAACACAGGGCCTATGTTGCTGTGTTGGCCTATGGCTTCCTTGGTAGCCTGCCAGCTTTCAGCAATGCCAGGTTACCAACATTTTTCAACTGTGTCATTCAGACCCAGTATGGTCACCTAGCAAAAAAAAAAAATGTAAAATTGGCAGCCATCTGCAAATTGCCAGTGTTTTTTCTGTTTTGCATTAAATTTTTTTTCCTGTCAGCCATTGGGACCCAGGAACCCAGGTTCGGCTATGGGTCCAGTGGCTGCACCCCAACCTAGAGTGATCAAACCTGAGGCAGAACTACCACTACCTGAGTTCAAGCTCAGTGCTTGACAAAATAAAAATACATACAGGAGTTCCAGGTAGATGGCAGAGGAGAAGCTGGAGGCTAAACAAGCTCTCACATAGAAAGCAGTTTTAGTGCTCCAGTGAACCGTCCTAAGCCAGAGAATCACACCAAGTGTGCCATCACAGTCCACAGAGTTAGGCCAGAGAGAGAAAATCCAGCAAGGAAACAGATCTGTGCACTTGTCAGCAGCCACCGCTGTGGCGGCCATAGCCACCATACCTGCAACACAGAGAGTCCAGGGCAACGACTCCAGATGCAGCAGGCGAGTTGATTCTACTCAACACCAGGAAGAACTGACAAGGAACAGACATCTTCATCCTGCAGATTGCAGAGACGTCCCAAGAACCAAGAATCTGGCATGAGTAGAAGCCTGACATCCTCACTCCTTCTCAGGGAGCAGAGGAGTTAAGAACATCCCTCCCCTCCCCAATACCAGAGATCTCCATCTTTGATACTGACAAAGGCCTGGCTGAGCAGCTAGCTCCAACTCAGGCCTTGAAAGAATACAAGAGTCATTTACCAGGTCACAGGAACCTATTATGACATTCCAGGCTCAGCTACACCCAGCTGAAAGTGACCCAGCACAGCTGAGAAAGCTCCACCAGCCCCAGGAGTGGCTTTCTTCTCTGGGTAAACAGAGCCAGAGGCTGCACCTCCCTATAGTAGCCTTGACAATCAATTGACATTCAGTAAACATAAACCCTGAGAATGGCTCCAGGCTGGGCTCTGTCAGTGTCTCAGAAGCTAGCCCCCCAGGGAAAAGCTACTGTTTGCTAAAAGGCCTCCACCCTACCAGAAACTAGCCTCATCACAGCATCTCCAAACTAGAAGAAACAGCCATCTCCCTCTTTTGTGAAACTCAAAGCAGATCTCCTTCTCATTGAACTAGCCTGAGAGGAGGATCACAAAATTCTGGGTAAAGCAGAGCATTTTTCTGCCTGCTCAAACAAACTGACTTAAGAGACCAACCAAGCCACAGGAAAATCAAACACCACAAGCAGACCAGAGACTCCAACTAGAGACAGTTACAGACACAAGGGAGATACAGGATCTACCCATCCCCACCAAAAAATACCAAAGAATTCTTTTTTTTGTACATTTTATAATTTTTTTAAACTTTTTAATTTTTATCTTTAAAAAATATTTTTTATTAACTCTTTTTTTCTTGCTCTTATACTTTTTATTTTAAGGGAATATGTGTGTGTGTGTGTGTGGTTTTTTCTTTTTTTTCTTTTTATTCATGTTTTTGTTTAGCTCTACAGACTTTTGATCCCTTTCTTTCTTTCTTTCTTTCTTTCTTCCTTTCTTCCTTCCTTTCTTTCTTTGTTTCTCATTCTTTTCACTTTTCCTCTCTTTCGTTCATCTTTGTGTGACTTAATTGCTGTTCTGCTCATCCTCAGATATACCCGTAGTCGATTATTAAACATTATCCCCCATTTTGTACACACTTAATCCAGAAATTTATTACTCAGTTCAAAAACTCTTAGAGTTAAATTCCTTAATAGCAGTATCACTTCTATGTACCTATATGATATTTTAAGCATTTTTATTTTTAAGTTTTTCACATCTCATTCTATCCCTTCACTTCTCTTATCCTATCCTCGTTCTTCTCTGAATATTACTTTGTTAATTTGCATAATTTATGTGTTTCACTTTTAATTTTTAATTTTTGTTTCTATTTTTTCTTGCCCTTTTTTTCTTTCTTTTTTTCTCTCTCTCTACTATCATTCTATCCAACCTATTTCCCACTTAGATATTAGTATTTAGTCAAGTTAACTCTCCCTCTACATTTCCACATCCCTCTATTCCTATTTTTATCCACATTTCTCCCTTAACCTAATAATGTCTGCTTTGCCAAATTCTTCTTTGCAGTTCGCAGCACTAATACATACTTGTTTGATGTTGAATATATATATATCTGTTGAACTAGATTGTATCTGCAGACTTTTTACTTTGCAACTACAGATTTTGGTTGATGCTTGCCTAAAGATACTATTCTAGCACAAAACTGGTGTTTCATTCATCCCAAATGGGCAGAACAAACCTGAAAAACACAAGAAAAATGGTAAATCCGGGTATCTCAACTCCCACTCATGGTAATCAGGGGACAGAACAGAAAATGAATAATCCAGAGGAGAGATCCCAAAAAACTCTGCAAACACTACTGGTAAACATGATAAATGAAAAGATTGAAAACCTGCAAAGACTTCGTGTGAGCATGATAGGAAGAGAGAGACGACAAACGAAAGGTCAATACAGGAATATCATGAGCCTGAGAAAGCTACTCAAAGATTGATACAGGAATTGTATGAGCAGCTTGAGAACACTCAAAGAGAAATAAAAGAATGGTGTGAGCAGGCTGAGATCAGTCAAAGAGATAGACAGGAATTGCGGGAGTTGGAGTAGAAGAGACAAAGAGAAAGTCAGGAATGGTGTTAGGAGGCTGAGAACACTCAAAGAGAACTACAGGAATTGAGTGAACATAAGGAAGCTAATCAAATAGTGATACAGGAATTGAGAGAGCAGCATGAGAATACACAAAGATCACTAAAGGCATCCATGGAATCTATAAACAGAGAGCTGAAAGAAGTCAGGAAGTCCACAAAGGGAATGCTGACTGAAACCCAACAGAAGTAATGGGAGTCCAAGGAAACCATAACCAATCAACTAAGTGACTTGAGAATAAACACTGAACATTAAATTAAGGAAGTAAAGAAGTTCACACAAGATCTAAAACAAAGCTCCAACAAAGAATTGGAAGCCATCAAAGCCAACCAACTAGAAGGAAAAGAAATAAATAACAAAGTAGAAAGTCTTGATAGTAGGTCCAATCTCAGGGATTGAAGACAGCCTAGATATTATAGGGAAAGAACATACAACCATTCAAGAAAAATCCAGGAAATACGATAGATCTATTCAACACATGGAAGAAACCATCAGAAAGCCTAATCTGAGGATAATGGGTGTAGAGGAGCACCTAGAAACAGAAGTTAATGGTCTAGGAAATTTGTTTAACAGGATTCTAGCAGAGAACTTCCCAAACATGCAAAAAGATAGGCCTATTAAGATACAAGAAGCTTTTAGAAATACAAATAGACATGGCCAAAACAGGACATCCCACTCTCACAGTATAATCCTCGCAGGATCAATTCAGACCAAGGAAAAGATCCTTAAAGCTATCAAGGAGAAAATATCAATCACTTATAAAGGGAAACCAATTAGAATCACCTCAGATTTCTCAGCAGAGATAATTCAAGCAGGAAGACCTTGGAACGATATATGCCATGCCCTAATGACAAACAAATATCAACCAAGAATACTTTACCCAGCTAAACTCTCATTCATAACCCAAGGTCAAAGAAAGTCCTTCCATAGCAATGAAAAATTTAAACAATTTATCTCCACCAAACCAGCCCTACAAAAGATTCTTAAAGATGTCCTACACATAGAAAACCAACAAGACCGCAATAAAGGCCAAGAAACTAAACCCAAACTGAGAATCCAAGCAGCATAGGAAGAACTCAGTTGCCTCAGCCCCCAAGAAGGTGGATAAAATGGCAGGAACTCCCTAATACCTCTCAGTCCTCTCTCTCAACATTGATGAACTTAACTCTCCAATTAAGCTACATAGACTGTCTAGTTCAATTAAAAAGCAAGATCCTTCCATCTTCTGCCTTCAGGATTCACGTCTTGCTCATAAAAACAAAAATATTTTCAATATGAAAGTCTGGAACAAAATCTACCAAGCAAACAGCCCCCATTATCAAGTGGGAGTTGCAATACTAATATCAGATAAAATACACTTCAAACTAAAACTAGTGAGAAGAGATAAAGAAGGTCACTACACACTAATTAAAGGATATCTACTTCTGGAGGATATTACAATTCTAAATATCTTTTCGCCAAACAACGGAGCACCCAAATTTATCCAAGCAACACTACTTTCCCTCAAATCCCAAATAGATCCAAGGACATTAATTGTTGGGGACGTTAGCACACCACTTTCCCCACTAGATAGATCAACTCGGCAAAAACTGAAAAGAGAAATTGCGGATCTAAACAACTGCATAGGTAAATTAGATTTAACAGACACCTACCGAATATTTCAACCAGCAGCATCAGAATACATGGTTTTCTCAGCAGCACATGGAACATTTTCCAAAATAGACCACATTTTAGTCCACAAAGCAAACTTGTCCAAATTCAGATACATTGAATTTATACCTTGCTTTCTCTCAGAACACAAGGGAATAAAATTAGAACTCAACACTGAAAACCACCAAAGAGGATCCTGTAACAACGCAAGGACCCGGAACAACACACTGCTGAATCACGATTGGTTCATGGAAGAGATTAGAAAGGAAATTCAAGTGTTCATGTTATTCAACAAAAATGAGCATACAAACTACCAGCTCCTCTGTGAAACAGCAATGGCAGTACTCAGAGGCAAGTTTATAGCTCTCAGTTCTTACATCAACAAATTGGAGAGATCTGAAACCAAAAATTTAATGAGACATCTGGGCCTCCTTGCAAAAGAGCAGTAAAATAAACCCCAATGCAGTAGACTAAAGCAAATGATTAAAATTAAATCAGAATTAAATGAATTAGAATTAAAAAAAAACAGAAAGAATCAACACAACAAAGAGTTGATTCTTTGAAAAATCAAAGTGATTGACAGACACTTAGCAAATCTTATCAGAAAAAAAGAGAACACACCCATAATATGTATTATAATTTAGGTCAGGTGGTAGGAAAGGAAGTGGAAAACAATACTACATCCAGTAAAGCTGACATTCCTATTACATCACTAAGGAAAGAGTATTAAGACCTGCAAGATTCATAGGGTGGTTGCATGTGACATTACTATGTAAAACACTATTAACTATCATCTCAGACATCCATAACATTTTGCTTTCATTTGCAAGATCAATAGCCAAATATCTATGACTTTTTATTAATTTTGTGTGTTTCTTAGGAAGGAAGAAGGAGGGTTTGGTAGTTGATGATGGAAAAAAATATATGTATTATCTCCTTGTCCAAATTTTTTGCAGTTTTATTTATTTATTTTTCTTCTTTATATTATTTTTATTGTGAAAATACTGTACAGAGGGGTTACAATTACATGGGCAAAATAATGAGTACATTTCTTAGCAAGCGTAGTAGCCTCCTCTTTTGATTCCCCTTCCCATGCCTTCCCATGTCCCCCCACTCAATCCTCCCCGCTACCCTCCCCCACCAAAGTTGTAAAGTTCATTTTTCGACATAACGTCTTGTACATCTCATTGTTGCAATGGGTCCACCTGTATCTCTATTTAAACGAAGTTTTGCAGTTTGAAAAAGTGCTACTGATGAACTCACACTTACAGCTAATTGACTTGCTGTCTGCACAAGATGCCTATAAATGAAGACATTTATTCTGTTGGATAGTCACATATATTAACAAAATCCATTTCTGGAAAATAAAAGATACTAGATAAGAAATTATAAAGTATTGTTTTTAAAATGGTTTATTTTCTTGGAGAACAAAAGGTAGTATTGAAATGATTAATCCAGCTTTCTTCGAGATTTTATGCTGTCTCAGTATCAAAATGTTCTCTAATTCCTGTAACATCCAAGCATAAAAGACGTGATTTGAAAATCTCAGTAGTTTTAGAAACAAAGGTATATAATACCTTCCTTCCTGCAGAGACATGTGAGCACAAGTATGATTGATTATATTATAGTTCTCTTTTTTTTTCTCTTTATCTCAAGTGTTGCATACCTTGGTATATTACTCTATTTGTTGCATCAGCTTCTGTAGGTGAGATTTACTTCTACCTGCAATGTCAAAATGGGTTATATGAGTTATTTCAGCTTACAAAAGTGAACCAGAAGTGGAGAAAGATTATTTCTAGGGGAAGATTTCTATCTCATTGTCTGTGTCTAAAAGCTGACTTGTTTTCCCTTAGCCATAAAAAATAGCATATTTCAGAGGGAGTCTTCCTTCAGTTTATATACTGGAAGAATATAGCATGTGAAATTGAAGCAAAACTCAAATACAGCCTCATACATATAAGACAGGCAGAATTAAGCTAATATTAGAAAGTGATATTAAGATGTTAGTTTCTTACCATCCTTGTACACCATTATGATAGTTGACTATAGCACACCAGAATTAAACAAATCCTAACCAAGAACTTAACAAATAGATAACATTTTCTGTAGGAAATTATTACAACATTTTATAAATAAGCATTTTCCATGTGATCACTTGTAGGGTTATCTTTTCTATAGATGGGTTTAATCACTCTAGAGCACTGTGTCTAATATCCATTATCATTATCCGGACCTTGTGATTTTGATGAGGAAGAATAAAATATCTAGATTTCTTCTTCTCTTTCCCTCTTCTCCTATTTCTAGTGTGAATTCTCTTCCTTTCTACAAATTCTATTAATAATGGAAGAATGACACATTGTGGATATCAAGCAAAAGGCTTCAAATCAAGAATTTCATTCTTTCAGAAACAAATGAAGTAAATCAGATTGGCTCAAGGGAGAATAACATCAGGATTTTTTTCCCTTCTCTGGCTTTCACCTTAGAGTCTGAACATGACTCTAAATATCTAATAAACCATCTCCCTCGACTAATTTTTAAAAATATATTTTATAAAATAAATGATAATTTAAAAATAAATAGTAATTTTGTGTTTGTTTTTGGCAAGCATGAAATAAGACTGCATTAACAATGTGTGAGTTGAGAGACTAAATTATATCAGAATCTTATATAATGAAAAATAGTAGTTTTTAAGATAAATAGCTTGTAGATATATGTTTAATGTAATATACTCACAAAGTCATCAATTTTCTTCCTTTCCTCTCCATGCTGATTCAACTTCAATAAGCAGTTCATGTAACTCAAATGGCTGCCTTTCTTTCAAAAATAGATTAGACCCAAAAAAGTTAGAATAAGAGAACCAGTATTGGGTGATGCATTCTTTAAAAATAGCAGTCAAATAAATATTAACCATAATTCCAAAATAATAACAATCAAATGCTCTTGAAAAGAGAAGAATGTATGCAGAATATATAAAATGTGATAGTGCCAGAACTGCTTCAAGCATTTATGATTTCTAGTACATGACAATGTTTTAATCAGGATTAATTGCTTTCAGGGAATAAATATTTTCTAGTTATATTTCATTGAAGAAATATCTTGTTCAAGTTAATGAAAGGATAACAGGTTATAATAGAAAGAATGCTACACACTCATTGTACATAGCAAAATACCTTCACAGAATATCTGTCTTTCCCACATACCTAATCCTTCAATTGTAGATTTGCATTATATATATGTTTGTAAAATAATAACCTCTCATTACCCAAGGTGAACAAATTTGAATAATTATCATATGGGGGAAGTATACTCAAAGGTAGTTAAAATTCCCAGGTGTAGTTCAAAAGGGACATGATTAGGTTAGAACCATCAAAAAGATATAAAGATGCTACATTAGAAGATAAAGGAAAAAATAACAACCCAGATTCTGAATTTCTGGGAGGCAGAACAGGAGATAAATGTCTTTTCCACTATAATCATTTGAAAAATATTTTAGCTCTGTGGGTGTCTCTATTTTAATCTAGTGAGACTTCTTTTAGATTTCTGTCCTTTAGAACTGTAAAATGGTAAATACGGATTATTTAAGCCAAATAACTTGCAGAAATACTTTACAGCAGATTTGGTTTAGTAAATTAATTCAACTATAGCCTTTTCCTAATGAAACTACAGGGACACCATGTTTCCTAGTTTCTGAGAATAAGAAAAAGTTGCCGCCAGCTTAGTACACATGTATGATGTACATACTACTAAGGGCCTGGAATTAATGAAGCCTTGAAATTCTAAATAATATCTAAATAAGAAGCTCCCTGTCTTTATTTTCACATTTGGGGATCACTAAGTACCAAAATTATGTTGAAGGCTAGGGTAAGAATATGGAAATGAAATCTGTTTGCTAATATTTTAAAGATAATTTATGTCATGTTGAGTTAGAATTTCTAAAGTAATTAAAAAAAGGTAAAACAGAAACAGAGAAATTAGAGAATCCAGTAAAGTTATAGTCATCAGAGGATGGTATAGAATATTATAGGAACACTAGATGGTGAAAAAGAAGATAACAAAAATGAGTTCCCTGGAACAATGCGAAACAAAATCTACACCACAGATTGTCATATAGCTAGAAAATAGTTTCCACTATGCTGTCTTTGATATTTTAGGTTTGTTTACACAGCAACTTTCACCTCTTAGGAAATGACCTTTATTAATACTCAAGGCTTTGCGGCTTATAACCCAGAAACAAATAATGCTTCTAAATTTAAACAAGCATGATACTAAGTGTAACCCAGGCTATAGCTAATAAATAAGAATGATCTTCGGGAATAGTCAAACAATCTTGAAATTTTTCATACCTTTCCTCTTCTCCAACATGAGAAGTTCTAGTCAAGATATGTAAAACCTTAATAAAAGATTTTTATATTTTTTATTGTTCACTCCAAAGCAAATACACTTTCCTCTTTGCAAGCCTGACTTTGGAAGAGTCACACCCTCACGATTATTTTATAAACAAATGTTTACTGCTTTGGCTTAGGTGTTTTCCTGCCTTTGGGTGTTGCTCTCTATTATTTTGGCAACTCCATAGAAAAACAAGATAAATCCATTATGCTTATATTGAATTGTTCAAAGTCAAGATGTTTTCAAACACTGTTTTCTGTTATCTTCTTCATTGCTAATTAAAGTTTCATTATTGCTCTTTAAATGCAACAAAAACGTGTTACTTTAATGTATATTCTCATTGAAACTGGTGATTAGAGGAGTATTTGTGATTGCTTTTTTAATTGTTTTCAAGTATTTTCCATATTGCCTTTGTTGTGGTCTTCTAGTCAGGAACAGAGGGTTACCCAAAAAGATCTTCCTAAGATATAAGATGTTAGGCAGAAAAAAACTAGATGTATAATTAAAGATTTTCATCTCTTAAGAGACTGCAAAGCTCAGAAGACATTTTGCTATTATTGGCATGGTTAAGATGACATGAATGTTTTGGATCTTAAACTAAGTGAAATTCATGTAAAATGTTACAGTTGTTCCAAACAATGATTATACCTTATGCTTTTTTGCTCCAATGACATGAAATTTCTGATAAGGTTGGAGGGTATATAGATTTTAGGGTAGAAGGGTTAATGTTAAAAAGCCAAGTGAAATTTCTAAAACAGTATTGCTTATCACATATCATTTAATTATACTTACGGTATATAAGTATATAAACATACAAATATGAATTGAGTGACAAATATGTGATTTACAAAATTCAATGACAACTAAATCCAGAAAAAAACTTCTCTATATTTATATAAACTAGTATGTCTATTAGGATTTAAAATTTTTAGAATAGATATTTTAACATTTATGTCAAAATATTTATTTTAATTGTTTATTTTTATTCAGTTGTGGGACTTGAAATCTGGGCCTGGAACTGTTCCTCAGCTCTTTAGCTCAAGACTAGTGCTCTACCTCTTGAGCCACTGTCAGTTTTTTGGTGGCTCATTGGAGATAAGAAGGTCATCGACTTTCCTGCCTAGGCTGGCTTTGAACCATGATTCTAAGCTTTCAGCCTCCTTAGTAGCTAGGGTTACAAGCATGAGCTACTGGCTCCTAGATACATAATTACTTTTTACATATTTCTAAAGTATTGAGTGGTAATCCCATTTATTTATATATTGTGTAATGATAAGCTCCATCATATCCATTAATTTCTGCATGTAACGTTTCTTTTTAGTGAGAATATAATAAAACGTATCTTCTGGGTGTGATGAAATATTTATTCTTAACTATAATAACTTTGTTTCTTGTGGTATACAATTAATATATTTACTTTTACTCAAGGAAGTCTGCTAATTTAAGTTAAATAAAACATGATTTGTAAAGTGAAAGTAATTTATGGTTTCATTGATTGTTTAAGAAAACAATTATGCCTTTTATTTTCAATTATATTTCTGTGGGAATGTGTGACACTCATTGATTTAACTTTAAAATTAATAACAGTTATATTATATCAAGTTGATTCAAACTTGTATTTGAAAATTGCACACTTAACACAAGTATACTTCCACTTTCCACTACCACATAATTAAAATAACAGTAAAGCAAAGATTGGTGTTAGCCATTCATGTGTATAATCCTAGAACTCAGGAGGCTGAGACCTGAATATTTTAGTTCAATGTCATTCCAAACAGATAAAATGTGAAAACTTATCTCCAATTATCCAGCAAGAAACATAAGGTGAGCATGTGACTCAAGGATAGAGTGTCATCAGCCATGAGCAAAACATACAAGGGAGACCATTAAACATCTAGTCAAGCCCTAAAAATGACATATACACACAACAACAACAAAATATACTACGATTATCAATAATGAAGACAAAATAGTAAAAAAAAGATCCTGAGAAATGTGTAAACATCTGGAAGACAGAAATCATTTGACAGAATTTTGATTCATGAGAGGGAAAAGTCACAGCCTCATTTCTACAATCTCATTGTAGTCATTTGCGTTGAAACCTGGCTACTGGGTAACATGTGAAAGAGTAGACTGGATTACCTGACATAGGAGAAATTGCCTTTGACTATGTACCATCCCACTCTGCAAAATTTAAAATCATGCTTGTTAATTTAAATAAAACTTATTGTTAGAGACTGTTTGGTCCACACAGACTGAGGTCCTTATTTTGAGGCTTCAGACAATTGCTTTTGTTTACAACCACTCCTGTTTTACCCCTCTTCCCTTGTGCAGCTATGCCTTACTTAGCTGGCACCAAGCCAAGTCTTTGAACTAGACACTCCTGCCTTAATGCCTCCCTTTCTCCAGCTACAACTCATTTCACATACTATCTCTGTCTTAGCATTAGTTGTTTTCTGATTAATCCCCATCAGAAAACACTTATATTCATGTAAACGCACTATAAATAACCTAGTTAGAAAAGGGAGAAAGGGTTTACCATTGGCTGAGGCTCTTATCTGTAGGTTTGCTCCCTAATAAATCTGTGCTACACTATCTCTTTTTTTCATTGCTTTTGAGTCTGACAAATGATTGATTTGGTTTGATGTAATCCCATTTATCCAGACTTTCTTTGGAAATTTTGACCTATTCCAAGGAGCCCTCATGTTTCCCCTAACTCTTCCTGTAAGATTCTTAAGGCATCTGGACTTACATTGAGCTCTTCAATCCATTTGGAATTGATTCTGGTGCAGGAGGATATAAAATGATCTAATTTCACTTTTCTGTGTAGAGCCAGTTAAACCAATTTTTTGAAGAGGCTGTTTTTCTTCCATCCTGTGTTTCTGGCTTCCTTATTAAAGATTATGAGCCTATAGGAATGGATTCATTTCTGGATCTTGAATTCTGTTGCATTGATGGAATTTTGTGCTTCCATGGGAAAGAATGGTATTACCCCATTCTGAAGAAATGGAAAGACTGGGGGGGGGGGGAATGCTATTAAGGGAAATAAACCAGATCCAATTAAATATATGCTCCATGGTTTTCCTCATTTCTAATAACTAGATATGCCCATAAATCTACAAGTTAATCCAATAGATAGTAAAAGACAAATAATTAAACTTGGATATGATTAACAGCACTCTAAGCATTCACATGGCAAGAACAATGGAAGCTATTCTTAGGAGAGGATCACAATGGCTCAATAACTATTTGCATATGAACAGATAAATGTTGCTTATTGCAATGAACTCTAAGAATCAATCATATATATGAAATACTTATATCTATATATAATTTTAAAAGATGTCACAAATAACTGACTTCTCTGTAAACTCAAAAGCAAATTTCTAAGCTTAGAAGATAAAATTGAGTTTTCAACACATAAAATAAAATACATAGGGGAAAAGATGGGAGAGAAAATATAAGATGAAAAGTATAATATTTAACTATTGAAGAATTCATAAACAATTTTCAAAACTATACAAGAGAGCTTGGGTACAGCTAAGTTGTAGAACGAGACTAATATATACAAAGCCATGATTTCAATCTCCAAACCTATAGGTCCAATAATAAGTTAATAAATAGTAATAATAAAATATTTACTTGAAATAAATGCTTTTATATTAGAGAGGCCTGAATCCTGAAACTGTAAACAAAGTACTGTCAATTTGTGTATCCATTGCAATGAAACCAAGAATGAAGAGAAAATATTTTCTTTTTATCCATTCCTTTCATTTTCTGTTTTCTTTTTTTCTTTTTCCTTTGGCACTACTGGTGTTTGAAATTGCTAAGGCTCTAACAACTTTAGATTATTTTTCAGGCAAAGCCTCCGTTGAGCAATGATCTCTTACCTATGGCTTCCACATCGTGAGATAACAGGAAAATTATATTATATCTAGCTTTCTTTGTTTTTGTAGTTTTTTTTTTACTAATTTTTTTGTCAAAACTGTCCATTATATCAGTCTTCTAAATCTCTGCCTCCTAATTAGCAAGGTATATTTCATCTAAAGTTTGGGAGCAAACTTGGTTTTAATGTAAACATTCAATATTGACTTCTGTTTTCTAGATATCATTAAATTATATTGAGGTTAGTATGGATCTTTATGATGTTGTAAGAACACACATAATTCCCTTCAAATCTTTTTCCAATTTATTTAAGTATTTCTATTATACATCACAAATACGACATTAATATTTCACAAGTACCTTATGGAGACTTCAGTTACTTTATTTTGTGACATATTAACCACAATATAATTTTATCAAGCCTATATGAATATACAATATTTACAGATACATTATTTAGAGAATTAATTCATGTTTACTTTTAATATTTTTTGGTAAGTACTTGGGTTCAAATTCAGAGCCTTGCATTTGCCAGGCAGGCACCTTACCACTTGAATCATGCCACATCCAGTAATTTTTGCTTTGATTGTTTTTGATATAGAATCTTGCATTTTTTTATTCCTAGGCTACCTAGATACTGAACTTCCTAGTTGTATGTCCAGTAATAGGTAGGATGACATCCACACATTGGCACATCCAGATTTTATTGATTGAGATGGAGGTCGCTTGTATGTTTTCCAGTTTGACCTTGAACTTTGACTATCCACGTTTCTATTTTCAGAGTAGCTCGGATTTGGCTTCTATTATTTACGTTTATGAAAAGTCTGAAAATATGAGAAAATCATCTAGAGGTTACTGCCATACCAGATTCTAGGTTATTCATTTGTTTGTTCTTTCACAAACTATTATGTGACAAACTGTTTTATATAGCGATATGGCACATCAATAATACAAATATATATTGCTAATGCCAATTCAAACAGCTGTGATGATCTAATTTCTATGTGTGGATTTGTTTCCTGGGAAAACATCCTGAGTACATAGGTCAAAAATTTGATATTCCTAACAAACAAAAATTTTCTTCCATTATGATCAGCAGTTTGCATGAGGGGTTCCATGCCTGTAGAGGAGACTGGTCACAGGGGAATTCCCTGCTGTAACTCTAAAATAAATCTTATCTTTTCAAACTAGCAGAATGGTAAAAATTTGTCAAAATTATTATATGGGAACTTTCTTGATCTGATAAAGAGTACTGCATTAGAATGAAAGTATTCCCAGTTGCTCTGAAATCAGGCAAGGATGTCATCCATTTTTATTCAAACACATAGGGGTTCCGGGAAGATGGCAGAGGAGAAGCTGGAGTCTAAACAAACTCTCGCATAGAAAGAAGTTTTAGAGTTCCAGTGAACAGTCCTAAGCCAGAGATCACACCAAGTATGCCATCACAGGACAGACAGTCAGGCCAGAGAGGGAAAATCCAGGCAAGGAGACACATCTGAGCTCTTGCCAGCTGCCGCTGCAGCAGCGGCAGCGGTGGCACCAGCAATTGCAGGCACCATACCTGAAACACAGAGAGTCCAGGACGAAGGAGCCAGAAGCAGCAGGCGAGCGGATTCTACTCAACACCAGCAAGAACCGACAAGGAGCAGACATCTTCATCATGCATTTCACAGACCAGAGACGACCCAGGAACCAAGTGGACTCTTATTTCTGCTTGCAAACTTTCTGAGAAGCTTTTGCCAGGCCACAAGAAGTACAGATAAAATTTTCATCCCATATTCTCCTCTCTCAGTTCTCCTGTCCTGAAAAGCTGTTTACTGAACAAAATGGAGCAATGATTGCACAGTGATATAAAGCTGAGCAAGCATTATCACACTAGTAATAACACCAGAAAGGAACAAGTAGAGGAATCATTATCTGAGTTTCACCAGTATCAAATGACCCATTGCTCCACATGTTTAATTGGGACAACTAATAGATGTTTTGCTAGCTGCCAGTGGCTCACACCAGCAATCATAGCTACTCAGGAGACTGAGGTCTGAAGATTGTCGTTTAAAATGAGCCCAAGATAGAAAGTCCATGAGATTCCTACCTCCAATTGACTACCATAAAGCTAGAAGTGGTAGTGTGGCTCAAGTGGGAGAGTACTAACCTTTAGCAAAGCAGCTCAGGGACAGCACTCAGGCCCCAAAACCAGCACACACACAAAGAAAGATGCTTCTAGTTCCTGGCCATGTTCTTTTTTATAATGCTTCTTTTGGTGAAGATTTTGTATGTCAAATAATCTCGATGCAAAGTAATAGCTATGCTGTCTTGGGCTTGTAGTCCTCTTCATCTTCTTTACCTGTACAATGAAGAAATTTCTTTGCCAAACTGGTTCAGTGGGAGAATCCAGTCATAATATTCAATGTACATGTGTGAAAATGTGACCATGTAAATGGAGGAGGTGCGATAGAGAAGACAAGATCAAAAAAGTGAAGAGAAGAATGATCAAATTGATGACATCGATCAAGATGTACTCACAAACCGACATATTAAATTAAAACTCCTTAGTACACTACTTGTGTATCATTTTATAAGTAGAAAAAAATGAAACCAGTGCTTCAGTGCAATCCACACATCTTAGGTATAGATTGTTCAAAGCTATTTCTTTTAAAGAATACAGGACAGAGAAGAGTGGAACAAATCATTTCCAGAATAAAACTGATCAACTCTACCCCAAAGTTAACATCAATAGTGATGTTGACCATACACCCTTGATTTCATGCACTGAGAACACATTTCCTCTCTTCCCCCAATCCTGGGTTTAAATTCAGGACCAAGATTCTGTCCCCCCACCCCCACGCTCATAGCTAATGCTCTAGCATTTGAGCCACAAATCCAATTCTGGCTCTTTTTGTTTAATTGGAGATGAGTCTCATGGATTTTCCTGCCCAGACTGACTTCAAATCATAATCCTCACATCTCAGGCTCGGAATATAGGTGTCAGCCATCAGTACCCAGCTTGAGAACTCACTTTTCCATTTTAATTCTCCTTTCCGAAACTTCATAGCCACAATCATGGGAGAAAAGATTCAGAGAGCTGCCACGCCTACTCCAGTGGAGTCTGCTTAGCATGGAAAACCAGCTTTCAGACCTGAGAATGGGGCTTCAGAGACCCATCTCTGCGTATTGGGACTTCACTGAAGTTTACCTCAGAGAATGGGGCTTTACAGTGACCTATCTCTGAGTATTGGGACTTCACCGAAGTCTACCTCAGAGAATAGGGCTTCAAAGAGGCCTACTCCTGGAAAAGCTGGCAAACCCCTGGGAAAGATGTGTTTCTGCTTTTCTTTTCTTTTCTTCACTGTATAAGAGTGCCTATTAATCTTTTACTGTTCTGCTGCTCATTGTACTTACTCATGCTCAACGTTCCTTTATTCAAAGCTCTTTCTTAAGAGTGTTGAAGACTCCAACATCTGATGAGTGTCTTAAAAATATGACTAAGTCACCAGAGTTAAGTGCTACCCTGAAACCCCTCTTAAGGAGGCGAGTAGACAAGTCATAAGTAAATATAAAAGTATTGGGGGTTTCATGAAGTCACTTCAGCAGGAGGAATTGTCTGTAAGAGATTTACAAGAAGGTGTAGGCGCGGCTAGAATGGAAAGAATGTATGGCAATTGCTGAGATAACTACTTAGGAGAAAGAACTTCCTGTTACTCTCTTTCATTTACTAAGAGACTTGCTAGATCTAGGCCTCAGTAACCTCACTATTAAAGAAGGAACAGGAAAGATCTTATGGGACAATTAAGGCCTCTATAGAAATAAGGTAATGGTTAGATGGTGACAAACATCGAAACCCATTATATTTCTTAGAGATAAGCCAGAAACAAGTGTCTTTCAGGTGACCAGCTGGTGACCAACCAAGAATGAAGTCCTGCAGCAAAATTGTGTAACCTTTTGCCTTTTCAGGCGACCAGCTGGTGACCACCCAAAAATTAAACCCTGCAGCAAGATTGTGTAACCATTTGCCCTTTCTTAAGGAGACTTTTGCTATAAAAGTTTGTTATCCTCTGCATTAAATCACACTCAGCATCCACTCCTAATGTGTGTTTGTCTGTTTGCCATCTCCCCCCCCCCTATTCCAGGTTCCTCCCCTTGGTATCTTCCATCATCCCGACAGAGCCGGTCCGCAGCAGAGAGCCCCCAATTGAAGAACATTCTATAAAATGCCCTGTCCCATACTCCTAAAAAGGGAGAAATGCTATCTCTCTCCCTTTGATGAAATGATAGATGTTAGATTATTATATGATATAATAGTAGATATTATTATAATGCTCTCAATATCTACTCCCATCCCCATTGATACCAGGCTTGGTTGTAGAACTTACTTTGACAAATGACATGTGAGAAGTGATGGCATGTGTCTTTTCTGAGCTTTAGCCCTTTGGTTTTCACTCTTTCCATCCCCTGGGAACCTCCAGCAATCAGTCTGGATCCCAGAATGGACACCATGCTGAGTGGAAGTAGATCTGGAATAGGCTTTGTAGCATGAGAGAGAGTAATCAAAATTGTAAGGTATTGCATCCTTGGGTCTGGTTTCCCATATTAAAATTAAGCTCACATTGAGGTCCCAGCTCTTGGTAGTCTAGGTCACTTTCTCTCTATTCCCTCCCATTCTTCCTGAATATTTCCTTCTCATTTTTCCTGAATATTTCCTCTTTCTCCCAGGTGACACCAGTTCTTGAGTCTCCTTATCCTAGAAACTGGTTTTAGGTTTAAACATTGTGGCTTTCTGTTTTACATTTTCTCTTAAGTGTTTCTTCACTTTTGTCTTTCTGGAGTTTTCAGCCAAAAGGTCCCAAGTGTGATGGATCTTCAGATAAAAACCCTCTGCCAGGTCTGAGAAGGTGGTACAGTGTTAGAGTGCTTGCTTTGCATGCATGAGGCCCTAGGTTCAATTCCTCAGCCTCATATAAGCTGGAGGCGACACTGTAAAAGCTGGAAGTGACATTGTGGCTCAAGTGGGATAGTGCTAGCCTTGAGCTGAAGAGTTGAGGGGCAGTGCCCAGGCCCAGAGTTCAAACCCCAAAACTGACCAAAAAAATTTTTAAACGAAGTAAGCCAGGCCCAAAGAAGCATAGGTCCCATGGTTTCTCTTATTTTCAATAATTAGTACATGTCTGAGACAAGCAGAAACTGTCAGATAAGTTGATGTTAGGCGAAATGAACCCCAAGATAAGAACTCAAAATTTTTTTCTTTCTTGTGATTGTTTCTGTCATATTTATAAGATGATTTCTTTGTTGCTTTGTATGTCCCTCCGCCACGGTATGCCCACTGTGTTCACTGCACTTGATGTTGGCATACTTTGTGCAGGAGAAGTGAAAAAAACAAATTATTTAAATTGGGATACAGGTGGATCCATTGCAGCAATGAGATGTGCAAGACGTTATGTTGAAAAACGAACTTTACAACTTTGGCGGGATGGGGGTCTCAGGAGGGACCGCTGGGTGGGGGCGGGAAGTTGGGAAGGGATGGGAAGGGGAATCAAAGGAGGCTGCCACAATGCTTGATAAGATATGTACTCATTACCTTGCCCATATAATTGTAACCCCTCTGTATGGTATTTACACAATTTTAAAAAATAAATTCCTCTGCCACATCTGCCTTGCTTGCTTTCACTCCCCTCATGTTGGCATACTAGGAGGCAAGAATAACATGAAGGTCCAGAAACATTTCGGATTGAAAAAGAAACCGCTGCATGGGATGTGAGCGGTGTATTACAAGAGATTGGGGGCTGAACACAGGTAGAAGGGATCACAGCTTCAGCCTCAGCTGTGTTCTGAATCATTGCCCTGTTACCAGCTGTAACCCTTTGATCCAAAATCTATGTGGCGAATTCTGCAATTCTTACTGAATCATCCACACACACAGACTTAGTTAGGCATCCAGTATGACATAAAATAAACATTTCTTAAATCAGAGAAATCTGTACCGGAGAAAATGTGCAGAAAGAACTTCATTTAATCAGGTTCACTTCATTTTTACATACTTATAATTTGACTGAGAGGACAACATCAAATTCTCTTAGCCTTCACAAAATCAAAATATCCAAGCAATACACCACTGTAATGAAAAAAATCTTTTTACTAAAGTGAGTATTTGGAATGGGAAAAATCAAATATTATAAAACTTAAAAATTGATCAAATACCAAAAGAAAAAGAAAGACATTGATCAATAATGAACTACCAATGTGTTTAGTAAATAAATGAAATGTTTGAGATTCTTATCCACATAGGAAATACATAGGAAAATAAAAAGGAAAGTCACTACGATCCCATCTTACACACCAGAATAGCTATCACCACGCAAATAAACAAACTCCTGGAGAGGTTGAAATATATCAGGAACTGTGTTTGGTGGTGTGGCATTGTAAACTAGTGCAACCCATATGGAGATCCTGATGGAAGTTTACTTGATACAAAAAAGACACATATCTTGAAGACCATTATTGCAAATTGGATCCATACTGAAAGAATATAAATCAATATGAACAAACATGTTCATGGCAGCAATATTCATAGCAACCAAACTGTGTAATCAACCTGGATGTTCCATTAAGAGAGAATAAAGAAAATGCACCTTTCATAGCTATAAACATGTTTTGGTATATAAGAGAAGTGGATGTTTCTACTATATCATTGCTAAATATTTTTGGATAGATACCTAATCCTAATTTCACTGAGTTTTGTGGTATTGTGTTTTTTCTTTAATGAAGGACTTCCTTATGGATTTCAGAGCAGTTACAATAGGATGAAAATATCATATAAAATGTGCATATTAGATAAAAATTTAAATATGTCAATGAACACATACAGATCATCATATAGAGTTTATAATTTGAGGCAATTTTAAGAAGGTAACAGTAGGGGGAAAATACAATGTTAGAAGCTTAATAACAAATATACAGATATGGAAAAATACCAAAAAAGGTGCAACTAATTAGTGCTAACAGTAACAAAACATTTTCATAAGTTTTAAAAATGAAACTATTAAAATAATACTTAATAACATCAAATAACTATGGCATGGAAGAAAATATAGCATATACATATTTTCCCAAAAATTTGTTTTATTTTATAACAAATGGATTAAAACAAAATGTAATTACATGTCTGAAGATGACACACTTTCAAGTGTCATTGATTGAATCCAGCAAAGGAAAGTAACCGACAAGTATAGGGTAAGAACAACCTGGTTTATGGAAGAAGACACTGAGTAGAACTTTGTGAGGAAAGAATGTTCTTCTTTTTCCTCATTAAAATAGGACAGCTACCTTTTGAGAGAACACTTGTAATGTATTGAGAGCAGTGGAGTTACTAATTTAGGTAGCAATTTATTACTTTTATTAACTAATCTTGTGATGTGATTCCTAAATGATGTGTGATCCTAGATTTTCTGAGCCCTTTTTTCACCCAGAGTTTCTAATTCCTCCCCATGCCAATGATTCTGCTACTCTCATTTTTTCTTCATTGTCAACTCAACTCCTGTGGCCTTTATTTGCATGAGAAAGAGCTGAAGAAATATGAGGATGGCCTGGTGTCTGAGGTAACATCCACTCCTGTTCGGAGGATCTGGGGAAGGATCACCATGTGGGCCTCATAATCAGATATTAATTGACTTCTTTGGAAATGGAGAAACTCACTCCCTCAGGCAGAATCTGTCATTCCTTGACTTTCTCTGAAGAGATTTGGTAATAGGGAAAAATTCAGAGAATGAGCTTTCTCACCACCCACCACAGCCTTTTCAAAATGAACAGGATCAAAATTAAAAGTGGCCTCAGTTCCCATAGGGCTAATCAAAAGCCAAGAGATCATACATTCCTCCTCACCAGGGACCGTCTGGTAGGAATAGAGTCTGGGCAAAGTCTAAGATGGAGATAAAAATGAGACTGGGCCTAAGGAGGACACAAAAGAATGACCCTCTCTTTGACTACAAGTGAGTTGTGTAGTGAGACATGACAACTTCCTTCATATATGAAAATTCACTAGGTGAGTTATCTCACTGTCACTTTGCAAGAGATCAGTTTCCCCAAAGGAGAAGTTGTTAAATGTTGTGACTGTCAGGTTGCTCTCTAGGCTGTTGTCTCTCCCACCCTTTCCTATGCCAGGAAATTGCTTCTTTTAGGCACTCAACTACTTGTCCTGACTCTTAGGCAGGAATACCGTAGGCTATTCTTTTGCCAACCTCTTTCATTTGAGGTAGAATAGGCCCAGGCACTGCTCATGCCAAGGGGTAAATTCAAGAAGGTGTGTATAAGCTCATATTTGTATTGAAATATAATCATATTCAAAGAATTAAAGAAATTAATAATTGAAAGATTTAGGGTTTATAGCCAATAAATTTAAGTAATTATTACTAACAAATCTAGAATCATGGATTAGGAAGAGAACAGTGAAGTAGATTCAATATAATTTGCAAAAGATACACCATAGCCATAACAAGAGATGAGAGTGTGAAGGAACTATTGGCATAGGTCAATTTACTATCTTAGGAGTGAAATTGGATAGGAGGCTTTTAGAATAATATCTAAAACAGAGGAACTTGCTTGGCACTGGTGGCTCACACTTGTGATCCTAGCTACCCTGGAGGCTGAGATCTGAGTATTATGATTCAAAGCATGTCCAGACAGAAAAAGCCAGAAGTGGTACATGGCTCAAGTGGTAGAGCACTAGCATTGAGCTCTAGGACACTACATAGGCCATGAGTTCAAGCTTCAGGATCAGAAATGCAACAACAACAAAACAATAATGATAAAAATAAATAAAAAAGGACTTAAAGATGTGTGATGGAATGAGGCTGATGTGTAACTTTTTATGGAACCTACAAGGAGACAAAATTTGGAGCAAAATGATATCTATTCATGACTAATCAAGGATGCAAAGCAAATGCCAAATTCCTCTTCTCAAAAACTTGCAAATGTCGGCCGGGTTGGTGGCTCAGTGGTAGAATGCTTGCCTGGCATGCATGAGACCTTGGGTTCTATTTCTCAGCACCACATAAGCTGAAAAAGCCAGAGGTGGAGCTATGGCTCAAGTGGTAGAACACTAACCTTGAGCTTAAGAGGTGAGGGACAGCGCCCAGGCCCAGAGTTCAGGCCCCATGAATGGCCATAAAAACAAAACAAAACAAAACAAAAAAACTAAACTAAACTTCCAAACATATCTTTTCTCATAATTGAGGAGAGGCTTCTTTTACAGGAATTCTTATCTAGCTCAAGGTGATCAGAACTTCAGTAGAATTTTCCTGTTGAGATGTAATGTGCCTAACTGTACTGAAGCTAATCATGGCTAGGAAAGTATGGACTGATACATTTGTTGTATTTTTCTTCATAAATATATAATATCCTCAGGTATTATATGAAACATATTTCATAATAAACAATATATTATACATTATATATAATATATTAAATATACTATAATATAACATATATATTAACAGACTTCCTAATTTTACAGTTAGGAATAAGCAACATATTAAAAGAAAAATGCTTGAATCTCTGAGTAATTTCTTTACCACAGGACAATTCCAAGTTTCATTCTTATTACCCAAAGAGCAACCTAGGGAAGCAATGCCCATGGAGGTGGTTCCCTGGATTTTGGAAACTGTTATTGCATATATATATATATATATATATATATATATATATATATATATATGTGTGTGTGTGTGTGTGTGTGTGTGTATATGTATATGTATATATGAAATATTGTTTTATACTAGTGAATATATCTGAAACTATAATAACAGATAAATAAGTGAACACCTATGTGCACACACACTCAATCACTTTCAAATATAAGAATTTCTTTTCTATGCTGCTATTCACCTACAGAGAGAGTACATGAGTTGCCATTGAATTGTCCTGGAAGTTCTTTATCTGGCTACTCTAGCTTCACATCCTTTGTTCTGTAAGTAGCCAGATGATATGTGTTCAACATACTTATTACAGGCTTAAGTATCCACCCTGACACACAGAGAAACTTGGATTTCAGAAATGCCACAAATAAGTGGGAGGTACACAGTACTTTTCAAAATTGAATAGATTATATATTTATTAGAAAGCTCGTAAGAAAAAATATTCAATGTAGGATGAAACACTTCTGAAACTATAGTTTAAATTAAGTATAACCGGGTGGAGGTAGCTCATGCCTGTAACATTTGCTAATCTGGAGGCTGGAATATGAGGATCACAGTTCAAAGCCAGGTTGAGAAAAGTCCCCGCGGGACACTTATCACCAATTAATCATTGAAAACTAAAATTGATTCTGTGCCTCGAAGTTGTAGAGAGCTAACCTTGAGCAAAAGTCATCAGAAGCAGTGCCCAGGCTCTGAGTTCAAATTCTGTAATAGATAAGAAATAAAATAAAAAATAAATTACATATATTTTTTTTACCAACTCTGTAAAAGGAAAATAGGATATGATACATGGCAACATAAGACTTCAAGTTACAAAGTTCCAGGGCATTTCCTCACTATTGATAACTAGGAGTAATCCATATAAAAAAAAAAAGATTAACGATTTATACCAAATTTCAAAATATGTTATACAAAGTAAATGCTATAAACATGCTTTCCGCAGTCTAGTAACATCATATTGTGTAAAGAATCTGATTAACTGATTCATGAAAACCAATACTATGCAGTTAAAAAATCCTATATCTCAGGTGTCAACTTAGCACAATACTTTGAAGCTATGATGTCTGTTTTGTATATTATCCACCCCTATCCATCCCACAATGGCAGAAAGCTCTTCCTGAGAAAGTCCAGAGACCTATCTACTGTGAGTGCCCAATGTAGACCTGTTCCCATTCTCTATTATTTGGACATGTGATGGACTGAATATCTGATAACTTGGAAAAGGCACAATTTGGGACTGGCTTCCAGTAATGATATTTTAGTTCTCTGAAAAAAAGGAAATTGAAGACAGAGGGAAAATTTACCAGATCCCTGAAAGATTTCTATCATTGTGCTAAAACTGTACCCTCCTACTGACACTTGAACAAATGTCAGTAATTGTCACACCAACCACATGTCCAAAAAATAACTTTCCAAATATTGACCGGTTTTTACTTTGGTAAATCAAGACACAATATTGTGGCCGTGTTTTACTTAAACTATTAGCTATGTTTGGCCCAGGGATAATTGACCTTACAAATTTCTTAAATTTTAGGTCATCACATACTCACTTCGTAGCCCTTAAACATTAAAAATACCTATCCATATAAGTCTGCATTACATATTTATTACTGTTTTTCTTCATTTGTCATGTTTTACATATTTGGCTATCCCAGGGCTTAGTTCTGTAATGTTCATTCTCATGGTTGTTATCACTGAATACATGTAATTATTTCTGTTTTTTCTCTCCAACTCTGTTTTTTTCTTTAATTCAAGTCCTTAATAGCATCCTGTTTACTATTCTCTCCCCTTCTTTGTAGAAAGGTTCTCACTATGAAGTGTCAAGTGGTCTGGACATTTCAAGCCTTGTCTCAGTGACAGAAATGATGGGATTAGGGACATGTTCTCTCATGACTGGCTTTTAGGAAGCTCACAATAAAGCAATACCAATATACATAAATAAACTTTTGTGAATGATGTGTATTCACTTCCTCAACTGCCAAAATTAAATTCATATATCAAAACATCAAATTACTTACATTATAATATATGCGGTTCAACTGGCATCACTAACACCTCCATAAATCAAATGCAAACTAAAAGCTCTACTTCAAAAACCAACTTCAAAGGCAGTGTTGGAAATACAAGAAGATAAACAACAAATCTAAAGTAGTGAGATCTTTAACCCAGGCAATGAGCAATGATAGCTGAAATTTTAACCAGGCTTGAAAAGTTCGGTTGACCACTAACTATGTGATTAGCGTTGCAGGGTTGACCTTGGGATCAAGATTGGAGGTAAAATTCAAAGGCAGCTAAGGTTGCCGCAGTATTGTAGCTCGATACAGTGTGACCCTCCCTGATAATGGTAAAGCATAGAGTAGAAGCTAAGTCAGTAAAATGTATAGGAAGGATTCTCCACTGAGAATAATAGCAGGGGGTGATCATCACTCTTGCTTTGAAAATGTTCAGCCCATCATTCTACTTTAAGCTCTAGCATAATTCTGATATAAAGACAATTATGACACAACAATGTGCCATTAGTGCTGAGCAGTGTGGGTGTATATTACACTAACATATGTAAAATCCTTAGAGGTATGGAATGGCCTGACCCTCACACTTCGTTCTATGTTGTTGAGTTTCATGGAGAAATGTTCATAATTAGGGAATTCACACTCATCTAAATCTGATTCAGTCAACTGAGATAAGACATTAGGGTCATTACTCCAGTGACGTGGTTTTGTAACCTATGAAAAAATTAACATTATTTCACAATGTATATATTTTTCTGAAAATTTATGCAATATCAAGTACAAAATATACAAAAAGACAATTATCCATCTCTTTATATTATTAAAAAATAAAGATACTTCTGAATTGTACTTTCTTGCTAGAAAATCACAGGATGACTGCTGATGTTTGCTATCTTTCGAGGTGCTCCTATACACTTCTGAATCTTGTTCAAGGAGGTGTTTTTCCATAGTTTGTTTTGAGGTGATCAGAATATCAATACTGTAACTAACAATAACCATGGAACAGCAAAGATGATGGGATACCTGGCCAAAAATCTCAGAAATCACAGGAAGTGATAGGAAAGAAGACACCAGAGGACCCACAGCCTCATTGCCAGCTTCTGGATCCCAAAATCCTGCTTAACATGCTTTATATTCAGTCTACTACAGGGGTGGGAGGTTGTCAGTGCGTACAGGTATGTCCACAAACTAAGGCATCAATCTAGCTTGTGGTTACAACTATTAACTTGAGGTATTGTTTGTATACATAATGATAAATCCCTTTTTGTTAGAGAGCCGAAGGGAGCAATAGTCATTACAACCATAGCACAGACATCCATCTTGTCTCCAAAGTCTTAATCTTTTAGTGTCCAACAGCTCTAACTTAAATACTCTTGAGGTAATAACTCATACCCTTGTCTTCCCTTGACTGTTTGACCTTCCCAGAGCACCGTTCTCAGCTTTTTGATTGCTGTTTGAGATGGCTTCCCAATCTATCCTTTCCAGGTCTAACAGTTTGACTGTAGATTCCATCACAAGTACTGTTACAGTCAATAGTCAGGAACCTGAAACATGAGAATTAGGAGTTGAAGAAAGCCTGGTCTAAACTGCAGAATCTTGTCTCCAAAGAAAAGAAATTCTATAAATATTAATCTACTATGAAACATACAATACATTAAATTTATATAATGGAACAAATAGATCATTGTTAATGGAAATAAAATTTTGGCAGAAGTTTTAAACACATACATATGTATATATATTTAAACTTGGAGAAATAAAATTTCAAGTGGTATTATATGCAAGTTTCAGTCTACCTGCCACCTACCTATTTACTGACATGCTTATTTCTGATTAGTCTTCACAAAACACTGTTTTCTTACATAAGTACCAAAAAAATTGCAAAACAAAAAGTACAAAAAGTGCAGTATCAAAATACAAGTGTAGTTTAATCCCTACCAAAATAATTTGGAGAAAACATGCATTAAATTAATGGCATTGAGTATTTCTCAAGAAGGAGAGTCTAGAAGAATGTGTATATTTTGTAAATTGTGTGTGTGTTTGTGTGTGTGTGTGTGTGTGTGAATGTGTGTGAGTTTTCCATAAGTAAATAATAGAGTCAGAAGTAGACATATTATTCTTGCTTAGTCTTTTTGCTCAAAACTGACACTCTATTACTTGAGCCACATCTCCACTTCTGGATTTTTTTTTTTTTTTTTTTGCCGGTTGTGGACCTGAACTCTGGGCCTAGGCGCTGTCCCTCAGCTCTTCAGCTCAAGGAGAGCACTCGACCGCTTGAGCCCACAACACCACTTCCGGCTTTTTCTGTTTATGTGGTGCTGAGGAATCGAACCCAGGGCCTCATGCTTGCAAGGCAAGCACTCTACCACTGAGCCACCTTCCCAGCCCTGGATTTTGGTTTCTTAATGGGAGAAATATCTCACAATTTTCTGCATGGGCTGTTTTAAACCAGGATCCTCAGTTTTTGACCTCTAAAGTAGCTAGGTTTTAAAACATGAGCCACTGGTGGACAGCACTATGATAACTTTTTGCATGTTTGAATACATTTTAAAGTAAGACATATATGTTACTTGTGAGAATGATGAAATAGTAATTAATGTTTAACAGAATTTAAAGCATACATAACTGAGAATGGCAAGTAGTTGAGAATTGTATGGAATAAATCAAAATTACCTCTGATAGTTTTCATCCGGTGCACATTAATGATTGCATTGTTGGACCCTAAGGCCATCAGATAGCTGAGCTCCAGCTGGCTGCTATGCTCATTATGCCTGCTAGTGCTTTTCACAAAAATGTGATGTTGTTGGATGACAAGGTTCATTTTCAAGATCAGAACCTGAAATATTTCTAATGATCTAGAAGCGGCAACATACCAGGACAAGAAATGTGATTAACAGTGATTAACAGCAAAAACCATCCAATCCAAGGAAGACAGAATAACTTTCTATATCTGAAAAGAGTATCACAAAGAATCATGGACTGAATATGATGGTCAATGTCTGTAATCTCTGAATTTGGGAGGCTGATTTAGGAGTAGGCTTGGGACCAGTCTAAATTTTAGGCCAACAGAAGGACACATAGTAAAATGCTATCTTAAAACAACAACAACAAAAGACTCAATGACTGGGAATGTAGTAGAGTGCTAGGGTAGCATGCATGAAGCACTTGATTTGATTCCTCAGTATGACATAAATAGAAAAACTGGAAGTGGTGTTGTGGGTCAATTGGTAATGTGCTAGCCTTGAGCAAAAAATGCTCAGAGAGAGTGCCTAGGCCCTGATTTCAAGCACCAGGGCTAATGAATTCTTTATACTCAATAGAAAATTGTGCTGTTGTACATTCATAATAAACTTTGTTAGGAAAAAGTAAAATAAATTAATGAAATATTATCTGGAATTGGACAGGACATAGTGAGATCTGAAAATGATTGCTGCCGATGGTTCCTTGATACAATTTATGTTACAGATACACTTGCCATATTGTGAATTTTTAAGAATACAATCGTGGGTTTTTTTTCTTTTTCAAAATAATTGTACTGCCAGGTGCTAGTGGCTCACACCTGTAATCCTAGCTACTAAGGAGGCTGAGCTTGAAGGTCTCTTTTCAAAGCTAGCACTGGTGGGAAAGTCTGTGAGACCCTTATCCCCAACTTAAGGGTGAGAAAATGTGAACTGGCACTTTTGCAAGTCTTGAGCTGAAGAACTGAGGGACAATGCCCAGGCCTAGTGTTCAAGTCCCACAACCGACAAAAAAAATACTAGTAATAATAGTAATTATGTAATTACTATTAAGGTGTTATGTATAAGGGCTACCAATTCATAATTTTTTCCTTTGCTAAAATAAATACATATCCATATACATTACCAACAGTCAGGATTTGGCCATCTACTTTCCTGCTGATCTCTGGGTGTAGAGGCAATGTGTAATACAAAACAATACAAATCAGTTCTGACTATAAATAATTTTTCTCTACACATCTTAAAAATCAATGCTGACAACATGAAATAAAAAATCCCTAAGTTTAAAACATTCTTCTAAACAAGTTAGAGAAATCCTGGTAAGAATAATTTCAGAGAGCTTGAACTAAGGGCCTGGGGTCTGTCTCTGAGGTTTATTACTCAAGGCTAGTGCTGCCACTTTGAGCCACAGTGCCACTTCCAGTTTTCTTGTGGTTAATTGAACAGAAACGACTCACCAGCTTCCCTCTCCAAATTGGCTTTGAACTAGGATCTAGAGATCTCTGCCCTCTGTGTAGCTAGGAATATAGGCATGAGTTCCTGGCGCCTGGTTAGAATAATAGCTTACCTGAGACAGAGGCCAGTTAATATTAAATGTCAATCATGTTTAACTTTGTAAAATAAAGTTAACTGAAATGCCTTCCACTAGAAATAAGGAATCAAATGTATAGGTGGGTTACAAAGTTCTTACCAGAAGCTACATATTTTCCTTTTTTTTTCTTCCAAAATTGTGTGGTTTCCGAATCATACCTTATCTTTCCTTGCGATTTCTTTAGTTTATTTCATACATGCCCACAGCTTCTTCAACTATCATTTATTTATGTGAAGAGCTTTCAAATACCTATTTTCAGTACAAACTCCTTGTATGCATCTTTCATTCATATACTCAACTGTCATAAAAACTTGAGAAACAGTATTCATCTCTTTTCATTACTGGATATTATTAATGAGTAAGTAAAATTTAGGAAAATAAAGAATAACATCAATAAATATAACATGAATTTAATAGTACTGTTAAACATAAATATAACGTTGCTATTTTCTGAGCAATTTAATAAAAACCTCAAAGAAAGAAATAAACTTATTTGAGTGCAGATATTGTGGTTTAAACTCTGATATTGTGGTTAAACCTTACCTTCTCACTTAAGCTTTTTCCCTAACTGGTGGTGCTCTATACTTGAACCACAACTCCCTTCCAAATTTATGTGGGGGATTATATACAGATAAGAAGCTTGTGGAATAAAAATCATTTATGTCCCTATCTTGGGGTTCATTTCACTTAACAGCATCTTATATGATTATATGGTACCCTGTATTAGTTACTTCAAGTAAGGGAAACCATGGGACCTATGGATATTTTGGCCTGGCTTATTTCACTTACTATATTTTTTTCACATCTTTCCAATTCCTAACAAATGGGATGATGTCATTCTTTCTGATGCAGGAATACTATCATATATATATATATATATATATATATATATATGTATACATACATATGTATGTATATACATACAGATATATACATACACATATATATGTGTACGTATATATGTATATGCATATATATACAAGAAAGTGTGGCACATATATATGTATATATACACACATAGGTATATATGTATATATTCCATACATATGTATATAAGTATATATCCATTCATCCACTGAGGTGCGTCTGAGTCCATTTGATATCTTAGCTATTGTAAATAATTCTGCAATATACATAGTTGTGCTGGTAGCTTAGTATGTTCTAATTTTTGATCATTTGGTAAATGCCCCAAAGTGAGATTGCTGGGTGAGCTCTAAGTGGAGTCTTGGAAAAAATTATATTAACTGAAATAAGTCAGACCCAAAAAATCATAGGTCCTATGGTTTCCCTTATTTGCAATAAGTAGTATATATCTGCGACAAGAATAAAAGTTCAAAAAGTATGTACATATGACCAGATAAGATATTCTTAAGCAAATTGAACTACAAGATAGGGATTTATAATATAACATCTGATTTTTTTGTTTCATTGTATGTTCCTCCACCATGGTATAACCCCTGTTTTCTCTGTATTCGGTGTCAGTGCCCTGTATCTTGTATACACAATTCTCTAGCTTTGGGAGGGGAAGGGAAAAAACAAATTGTTTAAATAGGGATACAGGCTGATCCATTGTAGCAATGAGATACACAATGCACTATGTTGAAAAAGGAACTTTGCAATTTAGGCAGGGAAGAGGGGAAGGTGGGAGTGGAGGAGTAATTGTGCAGGTGGGAAGGAAGGAAGGGTAGGGGAAAACAAAGGAGGAGGTAGCAAGGCTTAATAGAAAATTACTCATTACCTTGCTCATGTAACTATAACCCCTCTATATTTTATTTTTAAATAAAAACCTCTTTGAAAAAAAGGTGTCATGTACACCTAGTATAGTTGCCTACATCTGTAAACCCAGCTGATCATGAAGCAGAAATGAGGCCAGGCCAGAGAAAAAACTGCCAAGTCATCCATCTCAACAAATGAGCTGGCCATAGTGGTTCACATCTGCAATCCTAGCTAATTGTGTGGGAGACATAAGAAGCAATCTAAGATCATTCAGTCAATCTAAGATCAGACCCTGGTAAAAAGTTCAAAACTTCAAGTCAATAAAATGAACTAGAAGTATGCCAAAAGTAATTGAGCTGCTTGTTGATATAAAAATAAAGTCCTATCTAGCAAGCAGAGAATATCTGAATAGAACCCTAGTAATACTCCTCTCTTCCACCAAAAAGCCTAAATAACTTTTTCTCATTTGAACATCTAATTTCAAGGCCACTGAAAGATTAGAGATGGTGATATTCTCTTTAAAATTATGTATTCAAAGGAGACAAAGTTATTTAGGCTTTGAAATAATTGACTAAGAATTAAAATGCATGTGATTTTTGTTAGCTCCATAATTCTCAAAAATATAAAATATATTCAAGTATTTAATATATACCCATATGTGTACAAATATCCATGTATGTATGTATATACATGAATGTGCATATATGTATATATACATACACGTGGTTCATCTCTTTTCTGTGTAGCAAATGGTACAAATGAAACTGTGCAATCACTGCTCAAAGGCATGAATAAACAAAGAGAATGAGCATAGAACTCATATTTAGGAATCTATGGCTAGCCGATAGCACTGACAATCTTTTACGTCAGTTTGCATGTGTCACTTACTGCAGTACAGGGACAGTATGACAACAATGGGATACCAGACAGAAGAAAGGAGAAATGAGAGATACAAATAGTACAATACTCTTTCTGATGGGTAAGTAGGATTTCCTCTGTGTGTGTGTGTGTGTGTGTGTGTGTGTGTGTGTGTGTATTACATTTTCTTGAATCATTTCTCTCTTGAGGGGTATCTGGGCTGATTCAGTAAGCATGGTTGTGCTGAAATATTTACTATATCCTGGTTTGTAATCTTTCAAGTAAATGCCTAGGAGTAGAGTTGCTGGATCATATGTAAGTGGCTAGTCAAAACAGAGGTGAAGGGGGAAAAGGTACAAGAATGACCAGGAGAAAATGGGGGAAGTGCACAGAGTAATCGAGTAAATATCCTACAAAATTAAGAGTGAAGGTAGAGGTGCATAGAGGAAGGATGTGAATGTTGAAAGGGTTGGCATTGATCAACGTATATTGTACGCAGAAACTGCCTTGTTTAATAATACCTTTGCTACTTAAAATAATAATTAAAAAATCATGTCCCTAAAATATTATGCAATTAGAAGCCAATCATAAGAATCTGCTCAGATTACCTCTAGGGTCTATAAATCTGTTTTGGTTAGTATAATTTTTAGAACAACATTAATGATACATATCATCTAAAGAAAATTTAATGATTTCCAGCTATTTAAGATAATCATTTTTGGAGATATAGCTCAAGTGGCAACTTGTTACCTAGTGAGCAATGCTTTCAGATATTGAATTCAATGTTGATCTTGAACAAAAGTAAAAACAATTAATAAAAGTCAGGCACTTTCCATGGCACTTGTAGCTCATTAGTTTAATCCTACCTTTAATAATAAGGCAGAGATTTGGGAATCTCAGTTCAATGTCAGCTTGGATAGGAAAATCTGTGAGACTCTCATCTCCAATTCACTTCCAAAGAAAGATGGAAATGGAATCATGGCTCAAGTGGTAGAATGCTAGCCTACAGCATAATGCTCAGGAATAGAACCCAAGCCTTGACTTCTAGCCTTAGAAAAGTGCATAAACATACACAAAGGAAGTAAGTCACTCAAGTTCTCAACCTTCCATTTCCATAATCCTAACTCTAATCCTGGTCAGAACCCCGAGAGTAACCTTGATGATAATAGTAACCCAATCCTAAAATAAATGGAAAATATATCCTAAGAGATATTCATGGTCTTTGAAATGCTTTATTTGCACTTTGCACCAAATCCTACAGATTCCCTAAACTGGACTCTGAAATCGTTCCCTAATATGAATATTAACCTCAAATCTTCAACTCATGAAAACTATCATAGTTTCCACTGATCTTAACTTTTACTGAACTCCTATATCTCTAAAAAGAAGTTGCAGGTTTACTTAAATGATACTCTACTTCCTAACCCTAACTATATATCTAAACCTTACTAGAAACCTAACTCTAAATTTAACCCTATTGAACCCTGAACAGGAAAATTAGGAAAACTCTGTAGTTTTTGTTAAATTTCACACTTATTTTACTTGAAAATGTTAGCAGAAAACTCTGTTTTACCTTAAAGCTTACCCTTCCCTAACCCTAAGTCTAACCTGAACTAGAACAGTAACCCTAACCATAGTACTAATAGCCTTTGGATTCTAAAAGCCATACAAATACATTAGATTTATTCATCCTAACTTTGATTCAACTAATCTCTCTAAAAATAGTTTGTAGTTTTACTCATTATCTTGCCATTTTTGTAACCCTAACCTTAACTGGAATATTGAGGCTAACCCTCACACTAACCATATCCTAATCTTAATATAATTAGCAGGTTCATATTTCACATTCATCCTAATTCTAACATGACTTGTTATTCAAAGATAGTTTCAGTTTTACACTAAACTTATCATTGCCCTAATGCTAACACTAACCACAGCTGCAACTGAAACCTAACTTTCACCCTAATGATAGTCCAATTCTAATGTTTAAGAAAAATAGTTTAGTTTTAATCAGTTTGCACCCTGGAAATGAGTTTCAGATTGCCTTGATTCCCACAAATTTTCTGACTCTTCCTCTGAAGTTATCTTGTTCCCTAACATGAACCATTATAAAATAACTTGCCCTCAAATTCTATTATCAGGAAAAATACTGTAGTATCCATTGATCCTACATTTTCCTGAACCCCTGTAGCCTAAAACATTTTCGGATTTACTTACCATCTAGTCCATTACTTAACGCTCTTAACCTAAACTGGATGGAAATGTCTCATTTATTCATTAAAAAATGATCACTAAGAAATAAATATAATGAAAATACTTTAGTTGCATCTCAATCTACTTAAAATAGATTGGTTGTTATTATCATCAAGGTTACTACAGTCTCAATTTGGTACCAAAATATTTGTGTTCAGGAATATCAATCATTTTTAGAAAATGACTATTCAAACAAAGCTTATATTATATTTGAAATTTAAAAAATGAAAAGGATACCCAGATTAATGACCTTACTGAGACATTCAGAGATTAGAAAAATGTAGAAATATCCTCATTTATGTTGGTCAAACATGGAAGAGAGGATAGGGCAAGCCCAAAGCCACATACCAATGGCAGAGATACTTAACAAAGTCCCATGAAGTTGAAATCAGTCTTAAAAGGGAGATTTTGGCATAAAGGAAGTAGGGCATAAGAATGGAGATAGAAATGGTGGACTAATACAGTCATATAACTCAATATAAATAAGTGAGAATATAAGTAGGAGACTGGAAGGGATATGTGGGGTTCGGGTAAAGGAAAAAAGAAAAATGGAAAGGTTGACAATTATCCAGATGCATTGTACATTGAAATGCACATATTCTCTATTCAACACTGACATGATGAAGCAAAACCCCTTTGGACAATTATCTAAAAATTAATTTTTTTTGAAATTTTAATGTTAATGGACCAGATGCATAAAACTTTAGAGATAAATAAGAGGATAGCATTCACATATTGTTGAGGCTTGTGCTCCTTTCAATATACAAAAATTAGTGTGACAAGTCTACTCCGAATGTAAATTGTGTTTTGCCAATTCTTCTTGCCAGTTGCTTAAAATATAGAGAACCAATTTCCAATATCCCTACACTTCCAATAAAAAAAATCTTATAGACCTTTGGGTTTTTCACTTGTTTCTAAATATCTTAATGTAATGTATTGGAACTAATTTCATTCCACATTTAAATTTAACTTTTAGATCACTAAATTCTTTTAAAATCATTTCACTCCATCACAGGTATGGACAGATAACTGATGTGGGCAGAATTAGAACTATTCAGAAGGTTGTAAATAGATGCTTACCTAGTTT
The DNA here is from genome assembly GCF_024711535.1 of Dipodomys merriami. Taxonomy (NCBI): domain Eukaryota; kingdom Metazoa; phylum Chordata; class Mammalia; order Rodentia; family Heteromyidae; genus Dipodomys; species Dipodomys merriami. The sequence goes on along the minus strand of NW_027202982.1, from coordinate 1,054,842 downwards.
TCTCTCTTCTGGAGCATAGAATATAGATTGTCTTAATTGGAAAAAGTTTGCCTTCCCAGGTTTTCTGCATATGAACATTACATCAACATTTGGTTATTAGAGGATTATTCAAGATTAGCTAAATGTTGATTGATAATGACTGAGCTTGACAGAAAGGTGAGAGAAAACAATCTACACTTCAATGAGGTTCTGACTTGTGTTTCACAAAGGGTTATGAAAGCTCTCCATTAGAAATCTAGCAGCTGTGCTTCTAAAAAGTCCTTGCGTGGTTAGACTTTCTGATGTCTCAATTCAAGTACTTCTCCTTGGAGTTCCATACTATTCAAGATGCTGTATTAGATCCTTTGAGCAGACAGCCCTTGGTGATGAAATTTGAGCTTTTCAAAATTGCTCTCCCAATTCCATCCACAAAATGCAGACAAAAAGACAAAAAAAATTGAAAAAAATTGTATCTGTTGATAGTGCATATACTTTTATTTTCCATTACAAACATAAAATGTAGTAAAATGTTTCATAGCAATTACTCTGGACTAGGTTATGGACACATTCTAATGTAAATAATATACTGTGTTCAAGTAAAAAGTTTGAGGATCCAACATTTTAATATGCCTGTGGTCCTAAAACCAATACCTTACTGATATTGACTGATAAATACAACTTCTCATAAGTACAGAAGTTTTCCTTGTATCTTTTTAATATATATTATTATTATAAAGACACTGTACACAGGGGTTACAGTTACATAAGGAAGGAAGTGAGTACATTTCTTATTGAGCATTATTACCCAATCCTTTGTTTTTCCCCTACCATACCTTCCCTTCACATCACCCAAATCCTCCCTCCAACCCCCCTCTGACAGTATATACTCTGATAGGATATTCTCCTGCTCGTTTGGTTGTTGAGAGTCTACAAGAGCAAGCATTCCATGGGGAGCAGGGTGACACCATACGGCCTTTACTTACTGAGATTTCCAAATGACTTCCTATCACTATTACTGCATTTTGCAAGTAGAATCTCATGTCTTAAAACGTACCAGTTTTAAGAGATAAGAGGAGTGGTAAAAGAACTCTTAGAGACAAATACATCTTCAACATATTTGGTTCCAAGAATTCCGTCTAAGGCATATTCAACAACTAGTGAAACTTATGTTGACTGTAACTATGTGTCTTTCTCCATGTGTGCATGTATACATGGGTATATGTATGTGTGTATTTGTGAGCATAGTAACATACATGTGTACACATATAAGGGCACATACATATATGCATATATAAACAAATGTAAATATATAAATATATTTGCATATATATATCAAGCGTTCAGTGATTTAATGTATAGTTCCTAACACATTGTCATTCTCACAAAGTGTACATGATAAACTGCTCTGAGGATCTGTGCTCTATGACGGGTATCCTTTGTACTCACTTCCCCACTATCATGTTTTTCAGTCTACTTTCCATAGAATAGTTTTGTTTTCATTACATGTAGTTACTCACTGATACTCAAAGGAAAAGGTTGTTTGTAAAAGGAAACGTACTTTTAGATCACAGGTTGAAAGTATCTTATCTATCCCAATTATTCCTATGACATAAAATTTATAATAGTAATAAAATTGAAAAGGAATTCCTAGATCTGTTGTTTTACCATTTAGAATGGCAAATAATAATATCACATCACAGTTGTAACTCTTCAATAAGGCAAAGTAACTGATTGTCCATATCATGTTCCCACAAACCAGTGGATCCTGAAGGATAATAGTAGACCACCAGAAATTCTAAGCAGCAGACATGAAGCATGAAAGAGAAAGTGAGGAAATGATAAAGAGTATAAGAGAGAGAAAAATATCATAATAGTGAAAGTGCATAACAGATAAATAAGAGCTGTATGAGAATATTCATATGCCTATCTTTTGACACTACATGTACATTTGAAGGTATTTGTTGCATAATAACCAATCAACATAAAATATAAAGCGTTTCATGGAGGTCGGAGGAAGATGGTAGAGGAGAACCTGGAGGCTAAACAAGCTCTCACATACAAAGCAGTTTTAGTGTTCCAGTGAACAGTACTAGCCTAGACAATCACACCAAGTGTGCCAACACTGTACACAGAGTTTGACTAGAGAGGGAAGATCCAGGCAAGAAGAAAGATCTGAGCACTTGCCAGTAGCCACGGTTGTGGCAGCATCTGTGGCACCCATAGCCACCATATCTACAACAGAGTGTCCAGGACAAAGGCGCCATATGCAGTGGGTGAGCGGATTCTACTCAACACCAACAAGAACTGAAAAGGAGCAGATAAATTCATCCTGCAGATCACAGACCAGAGATAACCAGGAACAAAGACTCCTGCCTGAGTAGAATCCTGACATTCTCACTCCTTCTCATGGAGCAGAGGAGGGAAGGCTGCCCCTCCCCCTCCCACCAGACATCATCTTTGATACTGAGAAAGGCCAGGCTGAGCAACTAGCTCCAAGTCAGGCCTTGGAAGAAAACAAAAGAGTCATTTAGCAGGTCACAGGTATCTGACCTGACCTTCCAGGCTCAGATCCACCCAGGAGAAAGTCACCTAGCCCAAGCAGAGAGAGTTCTGCCCCCCAGAGGAGTGACTATCTTCACTGGGTTAACAGAACCAGAGGCTGCCCCTACCTACAGCAGCCTAGACAATCAATTGAAATTCAATAAACATAAACCTTGAGAATGGCTACAGGCTGGGGTCTGGGAGTGTCTCAGGAGCTAGCCCCTCAGGGAAAACCTACTGTTTGCTGAAACACCTCAACCCTACCCCGAACATAGCCTCATTACAGCATCTCCAAACTAGAGGAAACAGCCATCTTTCTCTTTCGTGATACTCAAAGCAGATCTCCCTCCCACTGAACCAGACTGAAGGAGGATCACAAAATCCTGGATAAAGCGGAGCATTTTATTGACTGCTCAAACAAACTGATGTAAGAAATCAATCAGGCCACAAGAAAACCAAACACCATAAGCAGACCAGAGACTCCACGAAGAGACTGGTTACAGACACAGGGGAGATACAGGATCTTCCCATTCCTCACACACCCCCGAAAATTAAACAACTCTTTTTGGTACCATTTTTTTAAATTTTAAATTGTTTTCTATTAATCGTTTTTTTCTTCTTCTCCTAATTTTTATTTTAGGGGTGTGTGTGTGTGTGTGTGTGTGTGTGTGTGTGTGTGTGTGTGTGTGTGTGTTTGTGTGTGTGTGTGTGTGTGCTTATTAAAAAAAATTGCTATTGACATTTTGGTCCTTTTTAAATTGTTTTAACTTTTTTTGATTCTTTTCATTTTTTTGTCTTTCTTTTTTTTTTTTTGAGTGACTTAATTGCTGTTTTGCCTCATCCCCAGATAAATACCCTTTATCGTTTATTAGAACTTATCCCCCATTGTGTACATAATTAATCCAGAAATGTATTACTTAATTCACAAACTTTTAGGCTTAACTGTTTAATAGCAGTATTATATCTTTATACCATATAATTTTCAAGTAAATATTTTAAGAATTTTTATTTTTTAGTTTTTCATGTCTCCTTTCTATCATCCCCTCCTGTCATCCTATCCTTTTCTTCTCTCAATATCACTTCTTTAAAGTTACATAATTTTTAAATGTTTCACTTTTTAAATTTAAATTTTTGTTTTTCGATTTTTGATTATCTTCTTTTTAATTTCTCTCCAATCATTCTGTCCAATCCCTTTCCCTTTCTGAGATTAGGACTTGGTTAAATTTACTTTAACTTCTCCACATTTTTCTAATCCTATTTTTCCACACATTTCTCCCTGAACATAATAATTTCTGATTTGAAAAATTCATCTTTGCTGTTCTTAGCCCATTAATGCATAGTTTTTTTGATGTTGAATAGATTGTATCTGTTACACTAGGTTCTATCTGCAGCCATTTTGACTTTGCAACTACAGGACTTTGGTTGATGCTTGCCTTAAAATAGTGTTTTAGCAAAAAAATTGGTGTCACTTTCATATCAAGTGTGCAGAACAAGCCGGAAAACACGAGAAAAATGGCAAGTCTGGGTATCTCAACTCCCATTCATGATAATCCAGTGACAGAACAGTTAATGAATAATCCGGAGGAGAGTTCCTGCAAAGCACTACAAACACTACTGGTAAACGTGGTGAATGAAAAGAATGAAAGCTTTCAAAGGACTCAGTTTGAACGTGATAGGGAGAGACAGAGGAGGCAAACCAAACATTAGTACAGGAATTTCGTGACTGTGAGGAAACTATTCAAAGACTGATACAGTAATTGTGTGAACAGGTTGAGAACTGTCAAAGAGAAATAAAGGAATTGCGTGAGCAGGCTGAGAACAGTCAAAGAGAAAGAAAGGAATTGTGTGAGCAGGCAGAGAACAGATGAAGAGAGACACAGGAATTGCATGAGCAGACTGAGAACAGTCAAAGTGAACTACAGGAATTGCATGAACGTGAGGAAGATAATCAAAGCATAACACAGGAATTGTGACATCGGGATGAGAATAGACAAAGATCAATAGAGGCATTCATGGAATCCATAAACAGACAACTGAAAGAATTCAGGGCGACCACACAGGGAATGCTGAATGGAGCCCCGACAGCATGAATGGGAGTCCAAGTAATCCATAACCAATCAACTAAATGATTTGAGAACACCAAATTAAGGAAGTAAAGAAGTTCATAGAAGATCTAAAACAAGGCTACACAAAGAATTTGAAGCCATCAAGGCCGACCAATTAGAAGGAAAATAAATAAACCAAGTAAAAAGACAACAGTAGGTTAGAGCATGCAGAAGATCGAATCTTGGAGATTGAAGACAGCCTAGGTATTATAAAGAAAGAACATACAACTATCCAAGACAAATCCAAGAAATATGATAGATCTATTCAACATTTAGAATACACAATGAGAAGGCCTACTCTGAGGACAAATGGTGTAGAGGAGCCCGTAGAGACAGAAGTTAATTGTCGAGTAAATTTTTTTAACAGGATCCTAGCAGAGAACTTCCCAAACACACAAAAAGATAGGCCTATTCAGATACAAGATGCTTGTAGAACCCCAAATAGACCAGACCAGAACAGCACTTCACATTGTCACATTATAATCCACACAGGACCAATTCAGATCAAGAATAAGTTCTTAAAAATGTCAAGGAGAAAAGATCAATCATCTATAAAGGAAAACCAATTAGAATCACCTCATATTTTTCAGCATAGATAAGTAAAGCAAGAAGAGCCTGGCAGGCTGTATGCCATGCCCTGAAGACAAACAATTTTCAACCAAGAATAATGTACCCAACTAAACTCTCCTTCATAACTGAAGGTAAAATAAAAACCTTCCATAGCAAAGAAAAACTGAAAAATATAGCTCCACAAAACCAGCCCTATAAAAAATACTTAAAGATGACCTACACACAGAAAACCAACAACACCACAATAATGGCTAAGAAACCACACCCAAAATGAGAATCCAAGAACCATACGAAAAACCAAGTTTCCACAGCCCCCAAGGAGGTGGATAGCATGGCAGGAGCTACCAAACACCTCTCAGTCCTACCTCTCAACATTAACAGACTTAAAGCTCCAATTTAGAGAAATAGACTGTCTAGTTGGATTAAAAAGCAAGATAATTCTATCTCCTGCTTTCAGGAGGCACACTTTACCTATAAAAGCAAACACATTTTGTTAATGAAAGGATGGAATAAAATCTACGAAGCAAACGGCTGCCATAAACAGGAAGGAGTTGCAATAATAATATCAGATAAAATATGCCTCGAATTAAAATTAAAGAGATAAAGAAGGTCGCTACATATGACTTATGGGTTCTCTACTTCAGGAGGATATTACAATTCTAAATATGGAATTGCCAAACAATAGAGCACCAAAATTTATCCAAGAGACACTATTTTCCCTTAGATCTCACATAGATCCAACAACATTAATTGTTGAGGATCTTAACACACCACTATCCCCACTATATAGATCAAATCAGCAAAAAAAATCAACACGGCAACCACAGATTTAAACAACTGCATAGAGCAAAGAGATTTAAAAGACATCTACTGAATATTTCACCCAGTAGCAACCGAAAACTCGTTTTACTCTGCAGTTCATGGATCATTTTCCAAAAGAGATCACATTTTAGGTCACAAAACAAACATGTCCAAATTCAGAAACATTGAAGTTACACCTTGCATCCTCTCAGAACACAAGGGAATAAAATTAGAACTCAACACCAAAAAAGTCTTCTAACACATGGAGGCTGGACAACACACTGTTTAATAACCAGGGGGTCATAGAAGAGATTAGAAAAGAAATTCAAATGTCCATGATATTCCACAAAAATGAACACACAAATTACCAGCTCCTTGGGGACACTGCAAAGGCAGGACTCAGTGGCAAGTTTATAGCTCTGAGTTCCTACACCAAGAAATTAGAGAGATCTGAAACCAACCACTTAATGAGACATCTGAACCACCTTGACAAAGAGCACCAAGATAAACCCCAATTCAATAGATGGAAAGAAATAATTAACATTAAATCCGAGTTAAACGAATAAGAAATAAAAAAAAAAACAGAATGAATCAACAAAAAAAGAGTTGGTTCTTCGAAAAAATTAAAAAAATTGACAAACCCTTAGCAAATCTTATCATAAAAAGAAGGAACACACCCAAATAAATAAACTCAGATGTGAGAATGGAAACATCACCACAGAAACAACCAAGATTCTGAACATTATAAGGGAATATTTTCAAATCTTTATGCTAATAAGTTTGAAAACTTGGCAGAAATGGACCTTTTGCTAGCAATTATCAACATGAAAATACTAAACCAAGATGAGTTAAAGCATATTAAGGGGCCCACATCAAGCATTGAAATAGACACAGCAAAAAGAGACCTCCCATGTAAGAAAATCCCAGAACCTGATGGATTTACAGTGGAATTGTACAAGAGCTTCAAAATAGAGCTCACACCAATACTACTCCAACTCTTCAATGAAATTGAAAGAGAAAGTTCACTACCGAACACATTCTATGAAGCCATCATAACCATCATCCCGAAACCAGGCACGGACTCATCAAAGAAAGAGAAGTATAGACCCATTTCTTTGATGAACATTGATGCAAAACTTCTCAACAAAATTTTGGCCAATCGACTTCAACAATTCATCCAAAAAATCATACACCAATATACAGGATTTATTTCAGGGATGCAAACCTGTTTCAATATACACAAATCAATTAATATAATTTATCACATCAACAAGAGCAAGGATTAAAACCACATGGTTATCTCAACAGATGCAGAAAAAGCATTGGACCAGATCCAACACCCCTTTATGATGAAGGTTCTGGAAAAATTAGGAATCCATGGAACTTTCCTCAATACAATAAAAACTGTATATGGAAAACCTACAACCAGCATTATAATTAATGGTGTAAAACTAAAGCCATTTCCTCTTAACTCGGGAATGAGACAAGGATGTCCACTCTCTCAACTTCTCTTCAATTTAGTATTAGAATGCCTAGCTACAGAAATAAGACAATATGCCAACATAAAAGGGATCCAAATAGAGAAAGAAGAAGTAAAATTCTCTCTCTTTGCAGATGACATGATCTTGTACTTAAAGAATCCCACGGACACTACTCCCAAATTACTCAAGCTGATTCAAACCTGGAAAAATAGCAGGGTATAAAATTAACCCTGAAAAATTAATGTCTTTTCTGTACGCCAACAATGAGAAAAGTGTGGCTCAAATCAGGAAAGCTTTTCCATTTGTAATAGCCCCACAAAAAATAAAATTCCTAAGATTTAACTTAACCAAAGAAGTGAAGGACTTATATGATGAAAAATTTAAAAATCTGATAAAGGAAATCAAAACAGAACTTAGAAAGTGGCAAAAACCTCCCATGTTCCTCGATAGGAAGGATGAACCTTGTGAAAATGGCAATATTTTCCAAGGCTATCTACAAGTTCAATGTCATACCTATCAATATTCCAACCGCATTCTTCAAGCAAATAGAAGAGGCAATCCAAAAATTCATATGGGACAACAAAAGACCCCCAATTGAAAAAAGCGATCCTTAACAGAAAGAACAGTGTTGGAGCAATATCAATAGCAAATTTCAAACTCTACTACAAAGCCATAGTAATTAAAACAGTTTTGTACTGGCACAAGAAAAGATCTCAGGAACAATGGAATAGAATTGAAAACCCAGAAATGAACCATAATCATCTAATATACGATAAAGCATCTAAAAAGATAAAATCAAAGAAAGGCTGTTCAGTAAATGGTACTGGCAAAATTGGTTAATCACTTGTAGAAAATTAAGGCCAGATCCTTATATATCACCCTGTACCAGAATCAAGTCCAAATGGATCAAAGACCTCGGGGTCAAAGCAGATATTTTGAAAACATTACAGGATGGAATAGGAGAAACCCTAGGTCTCCTTGACAAAGGCTGAAATTTTCTGAAAAGAAATGCAAAAGCACAACAATTGAAAGAAAGGTTGGACGAAGACGAATGGGATTGTATGTAATTGCAGAGCTTCTGCATGGCAAAGGACATAGCTAGCAGGATCAATAGAAAGCCCACGGAATCGGAGAGGATCTTCACTAGCCATACAACTGACAAGGGTTTCATATCTAAAACAGACCTGGAAATCAAAAAATTAAATCCCCCAACAACAAATACTCAAAGAAAATACTGCCCAATAAATAAGTGGGCTAAAGCCATAAATAGAAACTTCTCTGAAGAGGAAAGGAGGGTGACCAATAAAGATATGCAGAAATGCTCAACCTCCCTAGCCATAAAAGAAATGCAAATCAATCAACACTGAGATATCACCTCACCCAAGTTACAATGGCTATAATCAAGAACTCTAATAACAACAGATGCTGGAGGGAATGTGGACAGAAGGGAACCTTACTTCATTGTTAGTGAGAGTGTAATCTTTTTCAACCACTTTGGAAAATAGTATATGTTCCTCCAAAGACTCCACATAGGGCTCCCCTATGACCCAGCAATCCCACTTTTGGGCATTTACCCAAATGAACATAAACAAGACCATACTAAAGCTACCACACAGATATATTTATTGCAGCATTACCATAGCTAAGATATGGAACCAACGCAGATGTCCCTCAGTAGATGAATGGATCAAGAAAATGTTGTATATATACAAAATGGAATTCTATGTCTCTATCTGAAAGAATGATATTGCCCCCATTTGTTAGGAAATGGAAAACTTGGAAAAAATTATATTAAGTGAAGTAAGCCAGGCCCAAAGAAACATAGGTCCCATGGTTTCCCTTATTAGCAATTACTAGTGTATGGCTGAGACATGCAGAAATTGTTAGATAAGTTGATGTTAGGTGAAGTGAACCCCAAGATAAGAATTCAAATTTTTTTTCTTTTCTGTAATTATTTCTAACATATTTATAAGATGACTTCTTTGTTACTTTTTATGTCCCTCCCACATGGTATAACCCCTGTTTTCACTGTATTTGATGTTGGTATAATTTGTGGAGGGAAAGGGGAAATTTTTTTTAAATAGGGATACAGGTGGACCCATTGCAACAATGAGATATACAAGATATTATGTCGAAAAACAAATTTTACAACTTTGGTTGGGGGAAAGGGGAGGGGGAAATGGGTGAGATGGGAAGGGATAGTTAGTAGAAACAAAGGAGTATGCAACAATGCTTGATAAGAAATGTACTCATTACCTTGCCCATTTAATTGTAACCCCTCTGTCTGGTATTTTCACACTTAAAAAAACACAAAAAAACATAAAATATAAAGTGATTTTTATAAAAAATAAAAATGACTCAGAATAAATTATCAATGCAAAAACAATCTTTACAGAAGCAAACTCTCAGAGATATTACATGACTTTGAAAAGTATAAAGTGGCTGAATTTAATATAAATTTAGAAGTATGACCATTCAAAAATATAAAAAGATATTCTTTATTTCATTATATAACACAAAACAGAAAGTAAATGTTGTCTCTCAGGTGCTGGGAAGGTGGTTCAGTGTACAGTGCTTGCCTTGCATGCATGAGGTCCTGGGTTTGATTCCTCAGCACCACATAAGCAGAAAAAGATGGAAGAGGTTCTGTGACTCGAGTAGTACCACTAGCCTTGAGCTGAAGAGCTGAGAGACAGCACCCAGGACCCAGAGTTCAAGCCCCAAAACCAACAAAAACAAAATAAAAACAAAACAAAACACAGTCTCTCACTTTTGTGTGCTTAACATTGTAACACTAGTGCTTCAGTCTAGGGCTAAGATTTTAGGTGTGGACATTTATCAACACTCCTGATTCAGATTCTAATTGATAAAATTTGTTCTTATTAATTTTGCTCTTTGTAAATTCACATATACCTATAAAAAGTGTGGCCATCCCAATAACATTCTCAAAGTACTTCCTAATGATGACTTACAAAAAGTTGTTTTATATTACAACAAGGAAAACAATGCTACAAATAAGGAAAACCAATACATAAATATTAATGATTAATAAAATAAAAAAAACAATTACCACTGTTTCCAGTATTTGTAATGTACTACATATTTGATTTATTATTTTCTCATATTGCTGTACATTTAAAACTGCCTAAGTCTATGATGTTCAACAAGAATTTTGTAGGCTATGAGTAGCCTTTAAATATTATTATTATTATTATTATTATTAAGATTATTATTTATGGTTCATCTCATCATTTGTATATGGTTTATACCATCATTTGTTCCTCACTAACATATAAAGTAAAGAAGCCTTTAAATTTTAACAGAAACTGTGCAGTTAATGTCTTAAATCTGCTTCTTTACACAAACACTTTGCAACTTCTCATTAAAGCTTCTATAAACTCTGAAATGTACATATTTAGTAGTATGTACCATGAATATTAAATGCTTTATGAAAAAGTTTTACAACCTGCTAAATAGTCTTAATTTTTGTATATATGAGCAAATTCCCAAAATTAAACATATTTAAAACATTAAAACTTTTAACAAACCTTAACACTTTCTATAGTGTTCATTATGGCAGGTTCCTTGTACAGAATAATTGAATTCCTCCTCCTACACATCTGTTGAACAACAAATATTTGGTATTATTTTGTTTTTGACATGTCAAACTTGACTTTATTCTTAAATGTGCTCTTATGTAAGAAATACATGGTTCTAAAATTTCACAACAATTCTTTTGAATTTAATTTTTGTGGAATTGTCTAGGTTAAGAAAATCAATTACACTTTATGTATAAAAAATGTTGTGCTCAATTCAGTAGCACATACACTAACATTGGAACAATAAAGAGAAGAATAGCCCCTGACTGAGGATGACACTCAATTTCGTGAAGCATTCTAGATTTTTAAAAGAACAGATGCTGGAGGGGATGTGGACACAAGGCAACCTTAATGCATTGTTGTTGGGAGTTTAAACTTGTTCGAAGACTTTGGAAAGTAGTATGGCAGTTCCTCAAAAGACTACAATAGAGCGCCCCTAAGTCCCAGCAATCCCATTTTGGGCATTCACCCAAATGATCACAAACAAGACCATACTAAAACTACCAACAAAACTATGTTCATTGCAGCATTATTTACCAAAGCTAAGATACAGAACCAAACCCAAGGCCCCACAGTAAACGAATGGATCAAGAAAATGTGTGTGTGTGTGTGTGTGTGTGTGTGTGTGTGTGTGTGTGTGTGTGTGTGTGTGTGTGTGTGTATGTGTGTACTGGAATTCTATGCCTCCATCAGAAAAAATGACATCACCCAGTTTGTTAGGAAATGGAAAGACATGGAAAAAATTTTATTAAGTGAATTAAGCCAGGCCCAAAGAAGTGAAGTAAGCCAGACCCAAACAAAGATAGGTCCCATGGTTGCCTTAATTGCAATAACTAGTATGTGTCTGCTACAAGCTGAAAACATCATATAAATTGATGTTAGGCAAAATGAACCCCAAGATAAGGATACAAATGGTTTTCATTTCTTGCAATTGTTTCTAAGATATTTATAAGATGAATTCTTTGTTGCTTTGTATGTTCCTCCTGCAAGCTAAAGCCCCTGTTTTCACTGTATTTGATGTTGGTATACTTTGTGCAGTGGAAGGGAAACACAAGTCGTTTAAAAAGGGATGCAGGTGGACCCATTGCAACAATGAGATGAACAAGTCATTATTTCAAAAAATGATTTTGGCCGGGTGCTGAGGGATGTGGACAGTGGGGGGGGGATGGGGGAGGGGTTGGTGGGTGTGGGGGGTGGGAGATGGGCAGGGATGGGAAGAGGAAACAAAGGAGGAACAAGTGGACCCATTGCAACAATGAGATGTACAAGTTATTATGTCAAAAAATGAACTTTACAACTTTGGGGGGAGGAGGACAGGGTGGGGAAAGTGGGGGAGTGTGGGAAGGGATGGGAAGGGGAAACAAAGGGGAGGCAACAATGCTTGATAAGACATGTACTCGTTATCTTGCCCATGTAATTGTAACTCCTCTGTCAGTATTCTCACAATAAAAAAAATGTACTCAATAACTCACGCATGTAATTGTAACCCCTCTGTATGGCATTTTCACAATAAAAAAAAAGAAACATAGGTCCTGTGGTATCCCTTATTTGCAATAACTAATGCATATCTGGGATAAGCAAAGAAGGTATGGTAAGGTGAAAAAAAGGAGTAGGCAACAATGCTTGATAAGAAATGTACTCATTACATTTTCCATGTAATTGTAACTCCTCTGTATGGTATTTTTACAATTAAAAAAAAAGGAAAAAGCATGTGCATATGACTAGATAAGATGATGTTAAGGTAAATGAACCCCATGATAAGGACACTAGTGGTTTTTTAATTCTTCCTGTGGTTTCTAATATATTTATAATGTACGATGTGATTTTTATATGTGCATCCCCCACAGTTAAACCCCTGTTTTCACTGTATCTGATGTTGGTGCACCTCCATCTTGTATATACACTTCTCTAATTTGGGGATGGAAAGGGAAAAAACAAAATGGTTAAATAAGGATACAGTATGACCCATTGCAATAATGTGACGCACAAGATAGTATGTTGAAAAACGAACTTTACAATTTAGGAGGGTGGGGGACGGGACTGTACTTGTGGAGGTGGGTGGGAAGGGATGGCGGGGGGAAAACAAAGGAGGAGGTAACAATGCTTGATAGGAAATGAACTATTACTTTTTCATGTAACTGTAACCACTCTGTACAGTACTTTTACAATAAAAATATAAAAATGTTATGGGATGGAAGAGAATATTTTTCCTATTTTACCCATATAATATCGTTAACAAAGAAATTAATGAAAAACACTGATATGTAGATATTTTGAATAAATGTGTTTGTGTATGTGTGTGTGCGTGCCTGCTCATTTTCGTTCTCAGAGTTTGAATTCAGTGCATCAAGGTCCCGCTAGGCCATTCCTCTCTAGATGGATGAGCTACTATATAAGCTACATCTCCATTCTTGGCTCTTTGCTAGTTCATTAATTTTTTTAATATTTTTATTATTTTTTTTATTGTGAACATACTGTACAGAGGGGTTACAATTACATGGGCAAGATAATGAGTACATTTCTTATCAAGCATTGTAGCCTCCTCCTTTGTTTACCCTTCACATTCCTTCCCAGGCTCCCCCCACACCCCCTACCCCAGCCTCCCCCCCACGCCAAAGTTGTAAAGTTCGTTTTCGACATGACAACTTGTACTTCTCATTGTTGCAACGTGTCCACCTGTATCCTTAAACGACTTGTTGTTCCCCTTCTCCTCCACAAATTATACCGACATCAAATATAGTGAAAGCAGGGGTTATACTGTGGGGGAGGGATATACAAAGCAACAAAGAAATAATTTTATAAATGCGTTAGAAAAAATTTCATGAAAGAAAAAAACATTTAAATACATATGTAAGGGTTCATTTTCCTAACATCACATTATCTGACCTTTTCTGCTTGACTCATACATATACTAGATATTGCAAATAAGGGAAACCATGGGACCTATGTTTCTTTGGGCTTGGCTTACTTCACTTAATATAATTTTTTCCAAGCCTTTCCATTTCCTAACAAATGGGGCAATGTCATTCTTTCTGATGGAGGCATAGAATCCCATTGTAATTTTTTTTAAATAATCTCACGAATATTTTTTTGTCCTGATTGGCTTCCAACGGTTATCCACAGATCTCAGGTTCCTGAGCAGATACCCGAGTAGACAGGATTACAGGTGTGACCAACCAGCACAAGGTTTTCAGAATAATTTAAAAAGTAGACGAAAATTTACTTCATGGAGGCTTGTTTATCATCTCCCGCTTTTAAAGCATTTTGGAGTGATTATATGTGAATTTATTTCATTTTTGGATTCTTAAAAGACAGTAAGTGATGGTATTTAAACGTTTTAATCTTTTTTTTTTTAATTGGTCATTCGGCATGAACTCTGGGCTTGGGCGCTCTCCCTGCATCTTTCAGCTGAAGGTGAGTGCTCTACCCCTTGAGCAACAGTGCCACTTCTGTTTTCCTAGTAGTTTATTGGAGATAAGAGTCTCACAGTCTTTCCAGCCTGGGCTTGCTTTGAAGCGCATTCCTCAGATCTCAGCTTCCTCTGTAGCCAGGATTATAGGTGGGAGCCACCAGCTACCGGCTAGTTTTAGTACCTTTTTTTTTTTTTTATTTTTTTGGGGGGTCCAGTCGTGGGGCCTGAACTCTGGGCCTGGGCACTGTCCCTTAGCTCTTCAGCTCAACGCTAGTGCTCTACCACGTGAGTCACAGTGCCACTTCCGCCTTTTTATCTTTCTTGCTTATGTGGTGCTGAGGAATCGAACCCAGGGCCTCATACATGCAAGGCAAGCGCTCTACCACTGAGCCACCTTCCCAGCCCTTTAGTACTTTTTTAAAATATATACTGGAACTGTGGAACAGAAGAAATTTGTCTCTCTTTAGACCTCAATTTATGAGCTCAGCTCTGAGCATGAAAACCCAATATCACCAACACTGTGTTGAAGACAAAATGTGACAGAAAACAATTACCGTGGACAATAATTGCTATGCTATTATTTCTTGGACAGCATGAATATTGAGTTGAGAGAGTAAGGGAATGTAGAGGATTTTATCCACTTTTTTATAGCTTACTTTTTGAAATTTTGAATCATTTCCTTCCCCACTGTGTGTCTTTGGGCCATGCATTTAGTGTCTTTAATTACAATATTTTCTAACACTAAAATGGTATACTAATATTAGAATTATAGCAAATGCTTTCTTAAGAATTAAGAGAAAAAAACTTGTGAAATACTTAACATAAACTTCTAGGAATAACAATTACAACTACAGGGGCAAGATAATGAGTATATTTCTTATCAATCATTGTTGCCTCCTTCTTTGCTTCTTGTTCCCATCGCTTCCCATCTCCCCCCACACTCCCCATCCCACAATCTCTCCCCCCCACCAAAGATGTAAAGTTCATTTTTCGACGTAAGGACTTGTACATCTCATTATTACAATGAGTCCACCTGCATCCCTATTTAAATGATTTGTTTTTTCCCTTCCCCTCCACAAGTTATACCAACAACAAATACAGTGAAAGCATGGGTTATACCATGGGGGATGGACATACAAATCAACAAAGAAATCATCTTATAAATATTTGAAACAATTGCAATAAAGAAAAAAAACAATTGAATCCTTATCTTGGGGTTCATTTCAGCTAACATCAACTTATCTGACATTTTCTGCTTGTCTCAGACATATACTAGTTTTTGCAAATAAGAGAACCATGGGACCTATTACCTATGTTTTTTTGGGCCTGACTTAATTCACTTATTATAATTTTTTCTAGGTCTTTCCATTTCCTAACAAATGGGGCAATGTCATTCTTTCTGATGGAGGCATAGAATTCCATTGTGTATATATATATATATATATATATATATATATATATCATATATATATCATATATATCATATATATATATCATATATATCATACATATATATCATATATATATCATATATATCATACATATATCATACATATATATCATATATATATCACATATATATATATCATATATATCATATATATGTATATATATACATCACATTTTCTTAATCCTTTCATCTAGTGAGGGACATCTGGGTTTGTTTCATATTTTAGCCATGATAAATAATGCTTCAATAAACATAGTTGTCCTGGTAATGGACAAGGGTCTCATATCTAAAATATACCTGGAACCCAGAAAAATTAAATTCCCCAATGACAAATCCTCAAAGAAACAATGCCCAATAAATAAGTGAGCTAAAGACTTAAAGAGAAAATTTTCTGAAGAGGATAAAAGTATGGCCAATAGACACATGAAGAAATGCTCAACCTCTCTAGCCATAAAAGAAATGCAAATCAAAACAACATTGAGATACCATATCACCCAAGTTAGAATGGCTATAATCATGAACTCTAAAAACAACAGATGTTGGTGGGGATTTGGACAGAATGGAACCTTAATGCATTATTGTTGGGAGTGTAAACTTGTTCAACAGCTTTGGAAAGTAGTATGGAGTTTCCTCCAAAGACTCCACGTAGAGCTCCTCTATGATCCAACAATACCACTTTGGGGTATTTAAACAAATGGTCACAAACTAGCCAGCAGTTTTTTTTTAAAATACTAAATAGTATGCAATCAGTATTACAAAAGCCATTACATGTAATGAGAAACCAGAAGGCATGTTCTCTATTGACCATGCTCTGCTTCAAAGTCAGCCAGGTGGATAACTTCTCATGCTGTAAATCAAACTGGTTTTATTATGTCTTGACAGTATAAAAACATCAGGGACAGAATAATGACGGAATGTTGTAGACTGAGGTGAAGTCCATATGAAAATGTGCAAAACTGATGAAAACGTAAAAGTCTCTGAGTAGTATATTGTGTTTTACATCATTTAAGTTAAATTGCAAAAATAGGGAAGACCGAGAGGAATGAATTCTCTATTTGATAGCCAATCAAAGGTCCTTAGAAGATTGAACTCTTTCCTCATTCTTGTAGAGGCATCATCAGATGAGAGGAACTCTATTGTTTTTGTGCTTCTTTCCATTTATACTTCAGTTTGAAATCTGAACTACATGAGACTGAAAGAAACCTAGAAAAATTAGACACGCAGGCATGGAAAGAGCCAGGAACGAAAAATAAATAAAATACATATAGCCTTGTAAAAGGTCTAACTAAATTTATTTATATAGTCTTAAGTGTAAACAAAAAATGATTTAAACAATATAATATTATTGAAAATTAAAAAATGTTAGGAGTTGCTTAATTTTTTTCTTTCTACTATATTGAATTAAGTATTGATTTTGTATAGAGAGATTAAAGATGAGATTAACAAGAAATGATTAAAAATGGACAAAAGTTCATAATAGACACATTTTCCAAAAAGTCCTGAAAAGCACCAGTTTGTTTACAAAGTTGTGTTTAATACCACTTCTATGCTAGGTTAATGCTTTGTGAACAGAAGTCATTATAGAAATGCAATTGAAAATTACTAGGATACTACTTCATAACTATAATAACTCTTATCAAAAAAATCAAAGGAACCAGGTATAGTGAAAAGGCTTGCAATTCCAAGCATTTAGCAGTTTGGAGTAAGAGGATTTGGGTCTAAGGCCAGTCTGGGGTTCTGCACATTGTAAAAACCTGCCCTTAAAAAACTCAAAATGTAATAATGTTGGTGAGAGTGTGAGAAAAGGAAATTTTCTACACTCTTGGTCAAAATACAGGTTAGTATTCTCATTTTAGAAAGTAATTTGCAGTTTTCTAAAGAAATGCAAAGTTGAAATACCATCTGACACAACAATCATTTGATTATTTCTCTCTGGGTAACTCGAAAATATATCTGTAGTTATTTGTTATTCACATTGTTCACAACAGCCACCCAGATATAAATAGAAGTTAAGTGTTCAACAACAGACTAATAAGGCAACTGTGGTGCATGCACAAATATATTTTTCTGTTTCATCTTTAAAATAGCAAGAGATTTCTCCAATTAGGCATAACTTACAATGACCTGAAAGATGTATTCTAAATGAAGAAAAATGTTGTCTTCTGATATTTATAAAACTACACACACACACACACACACACACCAACCTCAATAATTATGAGAGAAATTTTTATTTAAAGTAAAGCAAACTGGAATTGCTGGGGCATTTAGGTCACAATGTAGAAGATAGTAAATATACAGGATGACCAAGTATACAATTTTAATGTACAACATGAGGATACAGAGGACAACACTGGCCTAAGATAGGAATGAAGCTAAATGAGTAGTTGTTCTTCCTAGTAGGGGCTGCTCTTTTAGATGTTCTTCCTTCAGTAATGGATGACATGAACGTAATTCTTTAAATATACCTGCCTGTTTGCAGAAATAACAAACAAGGTAGCAATAATGTTGTATGCTCAACATAGAACAAAATGTCAAATTTAAATACATGAGATTATCCTAGATGTAAACTATTAATTCCAAATAAGGGAAACCATAGGACCTAGGTTTCTTTAAGTCTGGCTTACAGAACTTAATATGATTTTTTCCCAAGATCTTCCATATCACTACAAATGAGGTGGTATCATTCTTTCTGATGGAAGCATAGTATTCCATGTGTGTGTGTGTGTGTGTGTGTGTGTGTGTGTGTGTGTGTGTGTGTGTGTGTGTGTGTGTGTGTGTGTGACATTCTCTTGATCCATTGATCTACTGAGGAGCATCTGGGTTGATTCCTTATCCTAGCTATGATAAATAATACTGTGATAAACATAATTGTTCTTGTAGCTTTAGTGTGATCTGGTTTGTGATCACTTGGGTAAATGCCAAGAAGCGGAATTACTGTGTAATAGGGGAGCATTATTGTGTACATCAAGGATAATCGTAGTAGATGAGAAGAATAGCTCAATAGCTATGTACATATGAGGGTGTATTGTGATTCCAAGGGAAATGATCTCCAAGATATTTTATTTCTTGTTGTTCTAAATGTAATATGTGATTTCTTTTTATCCTTTTGTGTTTTCCACACCTATCGTTTATCATCTGGAGTAACTGTATTTGATTTTGATACCCTGGATATTGTAACTATGTTGATCCGAACTAGTTAAGGGAAAGGGAAAAAGCAAAATGGTGAGACAAATGACAAAAGGGGGAACTTATGCAACAGTGATACTCACAAGACAATACGTTGGAAATAATCTTGGGGGGGGCATTGGGATGGAAGAGGGAGAAAAATGGGGGAACGGATAACAAGTTATAAAAGAAATGAATTCATTAACTTACTTATGTAACTATAACCCCTCTGTACATTAACTTGACAATAAAATTTAAATATAAAACATAAAATACATGATAGCAAGCAGCAATACAGGAGATGTGAGTGGGGAAATACTGTACTATACAAAGAAGAGTAAAACAGCTATGGACAGCAGTAATTTGACTTTAACTTAGGAAGTAATAAACTAGCATGCAGATTTTCAGCCTCATGTCAGTTACTAAAAAGGGAAAACAAAATGTACAATCAGTAAACCAATAGAGATAAAATAGAAAACTAAACAATTAAGGTGAAGAAATGACTTGGACCAAGAATAAAAAATGACACAATTAGTAAACAAATAACAAGCTGGTAAGTTATAAAATATTACTAATAATTCTAGTAATGTTTTCTTAACCTCATAACTTGTTGGAACTATACTTCAAATCACAGTTTAATAGTATATCATTTTAAAATTAGGTTACTTCTAATTGATTTCTTAATATTGAATGTTTAATATATAATTTTAATTTCAGTAGCTATAGAAAAGAAAGTGAAACTATGTTTAATAATATATAGCATGAATTGTAAAATTGAGAAGCATTAGAATTTAAACGAATAACATCATTATTGTTTCATTTCTGTGAATTAATGTAATAATTCAAAGTGTTTTCTACACTTCGCTCTCATCTTAACATCAAATAATAAATTATTGCACATGACATCGTATTAGGTGGAAGGGTTCAGCACTGTGTTAATATTCACACCACACAGTACATCAGAGTTTGGCTCCTCTCATCTAGCTTAAATTGTGGAAATTTGATTTCTACATGCATGTTAAATTCTTGCCAAGGTGACATCTATAAAATTATAAACAATTATGTATATGAGGAGTGTTTCTGATGATAGTTAAAAGTCACATTCATTAATTAAATTTTATTGTTTTCTACCAAATAAATATTTATAGAGAGACTGAATTTCTGAGTTGAGGATTATTTTATATCCCTGCCATTGTTTCTATAGTTGGATTTAATTTTCCATAAAGGGTTAAGTGTATTATATTGGATATATGAAGGTAAACTGAATGTTTATTCTATCAATATTTTGCCACTTGTTTAATCCCAAGTTTAAATTATCCATATGTTTGAAGTAATGAAAACAACAGATATAAAAAAGATAAATCAGTGTGTAGTAGATAAGTATTTTCACCTTTATTTTGATAGTTGGTCCTCTTTTACCCTACAGAATATTATAAGGAAAATGTGCTCAAGGCTGACCACAACTGTAGAATATTATGGTTTGGTCTATCATAAGAGAAGGAAGGATGGGGTACCTTCCTTCCAAAAGTCTGCTCCAAGGAATGTGATCTGTTTTATGTTGGTGACTTGAAAATGAACATTTTTCACAGTCAACCTTGAAAAGCCATCTTGATAGACCATTTTTTAAGTGGTTACATTGGATTATCCATGGCTTTGCAAGGATGCCGGATTGCCTCATTTTGAGACAATTAAAACAGGAATTTATTCAGCTATTCTTTGTATCTTTAGGAAAAAATCCCATTGACTCTAGGTCTGGGGATCAAAGGGGTCCAGAGAAGCTACTACCATGAATAGTAATCCTAGGCCTCTAAAAACAAAACAAAACAAAACTCCAGTAGGAACAGCAACTCAGGGCAACTATCACAGCCTACATGAAGTCAGACAAAATACGGAAGCTGAGAGTCATTTATCTGATAACTAATATATTTTAATGAGGCAGACTGAAATAAGACTTCAGAGAGAGGGTCAAAAGACTGATCAGAGACTAATATTGGTCACATGAAGATTGGAAAATACAATTCCTTGTACAGTAAATAAATCTTAGAAAGCCTGTGCATATAAGAACAAGACAGCAGACCAAATTCCAGATATGTGCATTCTCTTAGAGGTCAGCTTAATGAATTATCAATGGAAATCTTTGTATTCTTAAACATTTGACCACATGTAGGAGAAGGCCAATTGCTGAAGAGAAAGAAAACATCATCACTCAATTACGAGGTCCAATATCACATTAGGAAGGAATCAAGCACAGATTTGTAATAAAAAGAGAAAAAATATTCCAAATGAGGGTTTCATTTGTTTTGATGTAACAGTTTCTGATTTATGTGCTAGCAAATACCATACAATTGATCCATTCCCACAGCTGAGTTGATATTTACTGCAGTATTCCCACATGAAGGAAAAGAGAAAATTTAAAAATGTCTGATGAAATGAGTTGAGGGTGAAGTGTTCTAATAGTGATATCTGAGCTTTAGACATAGATGAAGAGGGGGATTTTCTTTTTTAAAAATCCCCCATTTTTAGCCTGGTGCCAGAGGCTCACAGCTGTAATCTTAGCTACTTAGGAAGCTGAGAACTGAGGACTGCTTTTCAAAGCCAGTCTGGCAGGAAAATCCCTGAGACTCTTATGTCCAATTGAGTTGAAGAGCTCAGAGACAGTACACAAGCCCAGACTTAAAGCCCCTCGACCAAGACCAAAAAAAAATCTCCCTTTTGTTGGACTGCCTACATCTTTTCCTAACATTCAACAAAGAAGCCATTTTATCACCCACAACATTTAAATCCTGTCCTAGCTACTGCAAATAGAATGGTTTGTTATCTTATGTCAAAAAGTTCATATTTTCGGGATCAAATACCAGCAATGGTAACATTTTTTCCAGTCCTTGAACTCTGGGCCCGGGCCCTGAACATGGTTATGCTTGTAGCGTTAATGTGAGCTTGTTTATTTATTGGATTACTGCCCATGAGGGGAATTACGGAGTCATAAGAGAGAACTATGTTTAGTCTTTTGAGGAAACTCCATACTGTATTCCAGAGGAGTGGAAGAAGTTTAACTTCCCACCAACAGTGTAATAGAATTCCCAATTGGAGACGGGTGCTGGTGGCTCACGCTTGTAATCCTTACTACTCAGGAGGTTGAGATCTGAGGATCATGGTTCAAAGCCAGCCCAGGGAGGTTCCCAATTGGTTACACCCACGACAGCATTTGCTATTATTAGTTTTCTTGATAATGGCCATTCTAACTGGGAAGGGGTAGAATCTGTCTTGTTTACTTGTAGATTTGTAGGCACCTTCTAGCTACTATAAATGAATGAATCAATGAAACCTCTATTTTTCTGCATCTGCATTCCTTTCTCTTACCATAATTTTCCCAAGCCTTTCATTTTCCTTAAAACTGGTGAAAAGTCATCCTTTCTAATGGGTGAATAGAATTCCATTGTGTGTGTGTGTGTGTGTGTGTGTGTGTGTGTGTGTGTGTGTGTGTGTGTGTGTGTGTGTAAGATGACTGTAGGCCCATGAGTTCATTTTTAAGCCTAATTTTTCATCTGTAATTCTCTAATTTCATATTAAATTTGGATTGCTTTCTCTACTGCATTGAAGAATATTGTTGGGATTTTGATGGGTAGTGCATTGTCAATTGTTTGGGGGCAGTAGTGCAGTTTTCACAATGTTATTTGTGAAAGCATTGAAAGATTTTTCATTTCCTTGAATGTCCTTCAATTTCCCTTTTTAAGTTTTTAAATTTTCACAGTAGAGGTCCTTCACATTTTTGGTTAAATTAATTCCTAGTTTTGTTGTTGTTGTTGTTTTGTTTTGTTTAGATTTGAGTTGATTTTGAGGCTAATACATATGAGATTGTTTTTTGGATTTCAACCTGGGTGTTCCCATTGTTGGTAACAAAGAAAGACTACTGATTCTTGTGGGTTTTATACCCTTGCTACATTGCTAAAGGTTAGCAACACCTTTACTAACTTGAGGAAGGTAGGTATATGGTCTCTAAATACAGGATCATTTCATCTGTACAAAGGGATCATTTTACTTCTTCCTTATTTGGATCCCCGTTATGTTTTTCTCTTGCCTATAGCTCTTGCTAGAATGTCCACTACTATATGGAAGAGTAGTAGAGAGAGTGGACATCCTTGTTTCATTCCAGATTTTATTTTATTATTTTTTGAGTTTGCAAAATCTGGTTTAAATCAAACTGAGGAGCACATTGTGAAAATACATATACATAAAAATCTAATAAATGATAGATAAACAACATATTACTTTACAATAGAATAACCACAAATTTGAAGGCTCAAATTGAGTCTGTCAGTTGTAAATACAATTTTATATTTGGCTCAAATGGCTACTGAATTTCAAATGGTGCCAAGTCCTTCCAAAGCACTTCTTGACCCCCTCAGCCTTGGGCGGAGTTTCACCACAGTCTCAGTCGAAATCCCAGTCATCCCTTCAACTCTTGGGGCCAATGGAATCATTGGTATCCAAACACAACTGGAGGCCAGGGATTTCCAGTGGCCAAAAGTTATTGCACAGAGAACTCCATTGTAAGCCAGACTCATGCCTAAGAAGGTGTGAGATTAGCCCTTTAAACAGTGGTGTAGCATTAACCTGGTCTATGTTAAGAAATAGCTCCTTAGTGAGAATGTACTAA
Organism: Dipodomys merriami; assembly: GCF_024711535.1. Classification (NCBI taxonomy): domain Eukaryota; kingdom Metazoa; phylum Chordata; class Mammalia; order Rodentia; family Heteromyidae; genus Dipodomys; species Dipodomys merriami. Next base: position 1,031,079 of record NW_027202982.1, on the reverse strand, counting down.
TTACTAGTTGTCACACCAACAGAAAAAGGCAACATGGGAGCTTCACATTTCACATGAAAGATGAGCATTAACTGGGTCTGGCTTCACTCACGTAGAGTGATTCTTTTATTTTAGACCTAAGAGAAAATGAGTTCATAGCAGTCATTTCTTCATATAAGATTTGTGTAGCATTAAAATTGTTTAACGCTAATGATGAGGCCATGCAGGTAAAAAAATGTGTGATTCTCCACTGCCAAAACAGAAACACCCCATTTCGACTCCTGTCCAGTTTCCAAATTATATATATATATATATATATATATATATATATATATATATATATATATATATATATATACATACATACACCTTTGTTATTGCACATCTTTCACACAAATCTGTGCATGTATTTTATATAATATATATTTAAATACACTACACATAAAAAGACTATGGCACTTTACAGAATACATGTTTAACAAAGATCATTCATTACACCACAAATGTTTGAAATGATACAAAACCCTTAAATTATTTAATGTAACATTGTGAATTAAAACACAGGTTTAAAGCATCCACAGACTCCAAGACAAACATTTCTGCTTTAGAATTTATTGAGAAGCCCAGCTTATCACAAATCTTCAAGAAACAGATGCTAGAAAAATTAATAAGACTTTTCTGGTATTAGCAATTGTGTTATTAGAAAAATAGTTGTGGGTCAAGTGGTTTTTAAAGAGCTGTGTAGAAGAGTTTTAGTCTAGAATTCATTCCAGATTTTAATGTCTTCATGTGTCCACTGTTAGGTACATTCTTTGTCATATGCATAATCTGTATAATATTGAGGAAAGTTGCATGCATTCCTAGCTTCTCAGACCTTTTAATCATAAAGGAGTATTGGAGCTTATTAAAAGATTTCAAAATCCATATAAAGATCATGTGGTTCTTGTCCCTGCTTCTGCTGATGTTGTGTGTTACATTTATTGACAAGTATGTTGAATCCAATTGTACCCTACGATGAATCCTGTTCATTATACCTCAAGCAGCACCATTGGTTGTTACTGGAAGTAACGGTTACTGGATGTGGAAACTGATCCCAGGAGAGGAATGGAACATAGAGGAATGACAAAGTTCAAGTTAATATGTGCTTTCCTTTTTACTGTACAAGAAAACAATCCCAAGGCTTGAAGGAAACTCTGTCCCTGACTTTTTCGAGTGTGTTATTTACTCATATTAAACTTTTCTGTAAACTTTTAGTTGAATATTACAAAAAGAAATAATGTGTTATTTGAAGGCCAGCATAGAACAAAAAGAAATAACATTGTTTTAAAAGTGTTCTCCTGCAAAGAAACAAAGACATGAAAATTTTAAAATGCCTTATGCGTGGATATTTCGTTCCTGTGATGATCCTTTTGTTGCAGGAGTCAGTTATCAATTACTTAGTATGGTCCTGAGTTCTCCTTAGCAATAAGGATTCCAAAACGCAGAATCCAGTGAGAATGATCAACAAAAGGAGCCCCTTCTCTTAAAAGAGTATTCTTTTAAGGAGGGTCCCAAAGAAATATCTCTGTTGCTATTGTTTGCTTGTTTGTTTAGTTTGTGCTGGTTGTGGGGCTTGAACCCAGAGGCTGGACCCTGTTCTTGAACAGTTGCCTTTCCTGCCCACCTGCCCCCAAAGCCAATACTCTACTGTTGAGCCAAAACTCCACTTCTGGATTTCGGGTGTTTAATTAGAGATAAGAGTTTGACAGACTCTCCTGCCTGGGTTGACTTTAAACTAAGCTAGTAAGAAAGCTATGTGATATCAACTGTATAGACTTCTCTTTTGAAATAAGAAATATTAGATGAAGTTTATTGTAAAGCTAATATTTGACAATTTTTAAAAGAAGAGATTATGTCCAGCAAAAAAGCCATAACTTAAATAATTCAGCAAAAATAGGTACACTGAATCATTTTGGAATTATTTTTTCTGCTTGGAAAGATTATTGAACTTGTCGTTCCTTTTGTGGAAACTTAAAGTCACATTTCACTTTTTTTGTTGGTCGTGGGGATTGAACTCTGATCCTGGGCATTATTCCTCAGCTCTTCAACTCAAGTTGAGCACTCTACCACTTTAGCTCCAGCACCACTTCTGGGATTCTGGTGGTTAATTGAAGAAAAAGGTCTCATTGACTTTCCTGACCAGGCTGGTTTTCAACCACAATCCTCTAGTCTCAATCTCCTGAGTAGCTAGCATTACAGGCGTGAACCATCAGCACCTGGCTCATATTTGCATTTATGTGCACTTAATGACACTATGTAGACAAAGTATGGAAATTTGAACCAAATGATGACATTGCAGCTTTTCAGAAAAATTGAGATAGCAATAAATATGTCCTCCTTTTCCATGTTGTTACATTAATGACTCATGAGACCCTTACATTAACATCCTCTGCCATCTGTATAGGTGTATTTAGTATCAGGAAATGTTCATAGAGAAAAATAGAAAGACTGAGATTTTTAGAAAGCAAAGGAGATTGAGTAGGAAAGGACAGCACAGAAGGAGATACATTTATCACACAGATATTAAGAACTAGCCTAAGTCATTTAGACTGCTAAATGCAATGAGGAATAAGCTTAGTTGATAACTAGTTCTTCAATAACCAAAAATGGTTCTCAAGAACAGTTTCTGGTACACCTTAATTACTATCATTTATTCCTTCCATCGAGTTATTCCTTCTATTCTGTCACAACTGTTAATTAGCCTCTGCGTTTTTGGTACCATGATTGACCAAAAAGATTTCCAAATGTCACTTAGACTACCCTTCTCTCTGTGATTAGCAGTGACCACACAAAATCCTGGCATCAGTTGCTTTGACCTAATGATCAAAACTTTTTTATCAACAGAGTATGCTATTATAAGTAAAGTACATGAATAAGGGACTATTGTCAGGTGTCAGTATGGAAGGAGCAATTATATGTTCAAAGTATGGTTTCTTTATTTTGCATTTGCTAACTAAATGGTTTTTTTTAATTGTGAAAATACTGTACAGAGGAGTTACAATTACATCTGTGCAAGATAATGAGTACATTTCTTATCAAGTATTGTTGGCTCCTCCTTTGTTTCCCCTTCCTATCCCTTACCATCCCTCCCATCTCTACTGCACCCCCCTCCAAAATTGTAAAGTTCGTTTTTCCACATAACGACTTGTACTTCTCATTATTACAATGGGTCCACCTGTATCCCTATTTAAACGATTTGTGTTTTTTTTCCATTCCCCTCCACAAATTATACCAACATTAAATACAGTGAAAGCAGGGGTTATAACGTGTGTGTGGGGGACATACAAAGCAACAAAGAAATCATCTTATAAATATATTAGAAACAGTCACATGAATGAAAAAATATTTGAATATTTTTTTTATTGCCAGTCCAGGGGCTTAAACTCAGGGCTAGGGAATTATTGCTGAGCTTGTTTTTTTTTCTCAAGGCTAGCACTCTACCACTTCAGGCACAGCACCAATTCCAGTGTTTTTCTGTTTATGTGGTACTAGGGAATTGAACCCAGGGTTTCATGCATGCTAGGCAATCACCGTACCATGAAACCACATTCCCAGAATCTTAAATGAATTTCTTAAGAAAGCATGACATTTTGATTCTGTAACTATGTATCATAATTTTGGCCAGGTGCTAGAAAATGATGTAGAAAACAATTCAATATGAGAAGTCCAGTAAAGCTGGATGGAAATGAATAACCGTCATGGTCTAGCCAGGGTACAGAGGAGCTTATTTCATGGAGCTGTTTCAACAGGCTGAGTGAGACAGCTCCTGACCCACAGCCCATCTCCAGAATGAGAGGGCCACCATGGGGTCTAGCCACATGGAGACAATGGGCCACCTCCTCCAGCATACATTCAACCAGTTCATGTGAGAGAGAGGGAGAAAGAAAGTGAGAAGTACACTTAAGCCCTGTGCCGGTGGCTCAGAACTCTAATCCCAACTACACAGGAGTCTGAGAAATGAGGATCATGGTTCATAGACAGCCCAGGAAGGAAAGTCTGTGAGACTCTAATCTCCAAAGATCCACCAGAAATCTGAAAGTGGTGCTGTGGGCTTAAGTGGTAGAGTGATAGTCTTGAGCTGAGGAGCTCCTGAACAGCACCCAGACCTAGAGTTCAAGCCCCATGACTGGCAAGAAGTGGACTTCCCACTACAAAAAGTGGACTGAACAGCACCCATTTAACTAGGGAGCGTGGTAGAGAAGTCAGGCCTAGCTTCCTGTGAACTTGAGGTCATAAGTAGGTCACCCAGCTTCTCCATGCTTTGTTTTCCCCAGTTGCAAAACTCAACACAGTGAAGGATACCCTTCCTCATGGGGATAGGGTAATGATGAAAGAGAGCCATGTTTTGTTTCATAATCCCACACCGGTTGCCCCATTCATAACAGGGGCCACCTGAACCCTTTCCAGGTATCTTCCTGTCATATGCTCACAGAATTGGCGAGAACATTACCTGAAGGCCACTCCCTCTGTGCCTAGCCATGTTTCAGAGATCTCTATATATAAATCCCTTGTTTCCTCACAACTGTCCTGTGAAGAGACTGAGTTCCAATGGTTGTGGTCCTACCCAGAGCTTTATCTGTGGTCAAGAATCGGCTGCCATGGCCTAAGCTTTTGTGATATCCATCCAAACTGATGACTAAGCATGGCTCTACATGTCTACCATCCCAACTACAGAGGACCAGGACTGGTGGAGCATACATGTCACAGATAGGAGGATCGCCTGAGCTCAGCCCAGCCTAAGTATATATTGTTTGTTTCTCAGAAATGCACAAGACAGAAAGGTGGCTCCTCAGAGCCAGGGAGACGAAACAAGCAGGGGGTCATTGTGCTCTCAGAGGGGTTTCTGACCCGAGTTGGGAATGGTGTTGGGGCGGCCACTCACCTGTGCTGCTGGGAGACGCTTTTGGCAGCTGATCCAGGTAGAGCAAGCAGGGATGGCGGTGGCATGGCAGACACATGGACCCAGAGCAGAGGACCAGGGGCAGGGACCAGGTCAGGGCCTTAGGCCCGCTGAGATTTGAAATCCAGTACCACAGGAAGTGGGGGAGGAGGGTGGGACATGTCAATTTCCTACTATTCTCTAAAGTTACCTTGAGTATCTTGCTCACCACTCAGCCACCTCTACCTTCCTTAACTGCTGGTAGTGGTGTACTAAAAGAGGGAATCTAGGTGCTACCAGGCATCATGGAATGTGGGCGTTGACACCATTCTTGTATCCCATTGGTCACAAAGAAACATGAAATAATGGGGGTGTGGCTAGAATCCTGTGATGCAATCAGCATGGGCAGAGTCAAGTTGACAGGGGCTCTCCCAGCCCTTTTCCCAGGGAACTCTGTCCCATTCAGTTGGGGACAAGAGGGAGACCACTTTAGCTGGATGGCTACACAGATTGTTATTTATGTCTGTTTGTTGCCAGTCCCGAACCTTGAACTCAGGATCTGGGCACAGTCTCTGAGCTGCTTTTGCTCAAGGCTGGCCCTCTACCACTGGAGGTACAGGGCTTCTGGCTTTGTTGGCACTGAAATTGGACAGGGTCTCAAGGACTTTCCTCCTCAGGGTGATCTTGACCATGATCCTCCCATCACAGCCTTGTAAACGTCAAGGAGGAATGTTGATAGCCACTGGTGCCTGCCTAATCATTGGTCTTGCTGATGTTCTTGGACAGAACAGTGAGTTCCCTGTTCTCGGGTTTAAGCGGGGGGAGCTAGAACCCAAAGTTCGAATCCTGGGGCTGCCACCTCCAAATGGCAGGAGATCCTAAGACACTCATTCATATCCATATGAATACAAATGGGATGGGATGTATGTCATGATTGAATGGGCAGTTCTTGAATGATTCTAGGATAAAATTATACATAATTATAGGACACTAATCGATTTTATTTAATACTTTATTAAGCATTTAAACAATCACATTCATAAAATGGAGGAATAATGAAATACCTAAGAATTGGGCCTCACATACTATAAAGGTGCCATTTTTCTGCCAGGACTGGGATTTGAATTCATGGTCTGGTTAACACTGTTGTACTGTGTAGGAAGGGGAATCTGGCCTCCTTGAAGTCAAGAAATTCAAGTCTGTTCCTTAGGCCTGAAATCGATCCCCACTATTCATGTACAATTTAAATATTTGATTTATATTTATATACATACGTTGACTCCATATTGCATTCAGTGTAGTTATTGTATTTTTTTGTTTTATTTATGTATTGACCATTTATTTTACTGATTATTATGACACATAGAACATTGGTTACACATTGGGCCTCACATACTATAAAGGTGCCATTTTTCTGCCAGGACTGGGATTTGAACTCGTGGTCTGGGTAACACTGTTGTACTGTGTAGGAAGGGGAATCTGGCCTCCTTGAAGTCAAGAAATTCAAGTCTGTTCCTTAGGCCTGAAATCGATTCCCACCTATTCATGTACAATTTAAATATATGACTTATATTTATATTTATATACATATGTTGACTCCATATTGCATTCAGTGTAGTTATTGTATTTTTTTGTTTTATTTATGTATTGACCATTTATTTTACTGATTATTATGACACATAGAACATTGGTTACATTGATTACATAGGATATAGGCCTGCATATGTATTCCACTTCATATCTGACACCAGGACATTCACAGAAAAGGAAAACGGGTCAGCATCAGCTTCTTACTCAACGATTCATTGGGAGTGCTGGTATCTGAACTCATGGCCTACAGGGCCAAATTCATGAATGGTTGAGTGTGAACACGCCTTCCTGGGGCAAACTGAGCTGACAGGCTGTTCCCAGGACCTGAGATCGAGCCCAGGAGTTAACAAAATATGAACAGATTGAGATGCAGATGACAGTATACTAATAAATATATATCTTTATAGAGTGCCAGAGATGTCTATATGTTATTGTTATAAGACTACATTCCTACCAATTCTTGGGTATGTATTATGTGTCCATGTAATTAATGTTATTGTTTTCATCGTTACACTATTAATTAAATCAATCAGTGTCCTGAAATTATTGTGTTCCTGTAAATAATAACATTCTTTAATGCTTCATAAATATTAAATAAAATCAATCAGACTCCTGAAAACACTCTTTAATTTTATAGGAGCATCATGATTAACTCTTTCAACTGTGAAATTGACAAAATTCCATTGTTATTCCTATGGATGGGAACCAGTTTCTGCCATTGGTTGGTCAGGTCCTATGTTGCCACGTGGGCCTATGGCTTCCCTAATAGTCCGCCAACCTTCAGCAATGCAAGGTGAAGTACCCTTTGCAACAGTGTCATTCAGACCTAGGAGGGTTACCGTGCAAAGGAAGAAAACGTAAAAAGGCCACATTTTTTTCTGTGCATTGTTTTCCCTGAAAGGCCTGATCCCATTAGCAGCTGTGGGTCCAGTGGCTACATCCCAGCCTAGAGTGATCAAAGCTGAGGTAGAATTGCCACTACCTGAGTTCAAGCCCTGTGCTTGACAAAATAAATAAAACCATACAAACATGCATACATGCATACATATATACATACATACTTACATACATACATACATACATACATTAAAAATATTTAAAATATTATGAGGATCCGTGGCTTGTAATTCTTGCCATTTTTTTCTGCCAGGCCTGGGATTGGAACTCAGGGTCGAGGGAAATCTGGAGCACATTGGGGGATGGGAAGATCACCATCCTGGAAGACAATAAAGGCCTGTTCCTAGGGCCTGAATTCAAAAATAATATTTGTATACATTTTAAAAACATGATTTATATTTACATGCAAATGTTTACTGTATGTTGTGATTAGTGTATGCTTTATGTTTTATTTATTTCTTATGCATTTGAGTAAGTATGATTACACATATAACATTTTTTGCATCCTATTACATAAGACATAGATTTGCTTATGTATTCTACATCATTCCTGAGGCCTAGGATTTTCATCGATAAGGAAAACAGTGGGACAATTGGGTTTTCCCACAAGATTAAGTTTTTGCCAGTTCTGTGCCTTGAACTCAGGGTCTGACAGGCCCACTTCATGAAAGGGTAAATGTTAGCACACCAGTCTGATGCAAGTGAAGTTGGTGGGCCCATTTGAGGACCTGAGATCAAGACAAGGAATGGCCAATATATAAACAGATAGATGTTTAGATTGCAGTGTGTGTGTGTGTGTGTGTGTGTGTGTGTGTGTGTGTGTGTGTGTTTGTGTGTGTGTGAGTGTGCATGTGTGTGTGTGTACTAACATATGTATATGCATCTACAAAGGTATACAGAGAGAGACAGACATTTATGTAGATTCTACTGTATAACCCTATATAAAGAGTGATGTCTATATCTTATTTTCACATATTCTATTACTACCAATTATTTGGTCTAAAATTATGCCTCCATTAATTAATCATGGTAGGATACTTAATAAAGAATTAATTAATGATCTATATTTATTGCATACAATCTTATACTGGAATGACTATCTAATTATTAATTCAGTTAGCACATTTCAAACATTTTATTAGTGTTCCTATAGATAGGAACAAGTTTCCTAAGATCTTCAGCCATGTGTAGGTGGCAGGCCGAGGATTGATCTCAGGGCCTAGGTATCTGGGTTGGACTGATGCTTCACTGACAGCCCCCCAGCCTTCATCCATGCAAGGTCACATACAATTTTCAAGCCAAGTCATTGAGCCCCAGGAGTGTCACAGTGCTAAGTAAACAAAAGCAAACCTGTTGTGTAAAATTACCTGGTTTTTCATCATCAATTTTCGTTGGTTTGCTGTATTTTTGCCAGTGCTGGGAATTGAACTCGGGTCCTAGTATCCCTGGGTGGGTGTAAAAGCTGCATCCCAACCTAGGGTAATCATGGTTTAAGACACAATAAAATGCTTCCTTGAGCAAAAGGAGATCAGGGAAAATGTCTAGACTCACAGTTCCAGCCTCAGGTCCTGCCACAAAAAAGAGCCAGTAACTCCATGTGTCTGTGTATATATGCATGTATTTGAATTGGTGAAGATCCAGAGTTGCTATGAAGAATGGCACCTAGCTAGGAAATTTGCTTTGAATAGAATGATTACTTAGCACAGAGTGTGCATTCAAGACAGTGCATGTTCTGGGGCTCCCCACACTGTTCCCAGTTAACCTGAGGGGGTCTCCATACCCCAGGTTGCTGGAGGAAATCTGCCTCATTGTTGGAACAGGCAGACAATAAGCCTCACTCCTGTGCATCTGGGTAACAAACAATTCATCCAAGCCAATTAGTGAGGATGTGTGTGCCCATGCTGTTAAGGTTAGGAGAAAAAGGCCTCTTTGAACCCCAAGCAATCTCTCTCCCCTGTGCTCTGTTTTGACTGGAAGCTTTCATTTGTGCCACCTGCCATGGCAGACCAAGTTCCCTACACTCATCCTGTCTTTGTTAGACTATGTTTCAGTGTTGAAACAAACTGCTACCATTAATTCAGAAGTCCTTCTCATAGACAATTAGGGAGCTGAACAGAATGAAATGATTCATTATTGGCAACGGTGCCTCCGTTTGTGTGTGTGTGTGTGTGTGTGTGTGTGTGTGTGCGCGCGCGCGCATACACCATCCTGGTGATTGAACTATGGACCTAACCACTGTACCTGAGTTTCTCCTGTATAAGGACAGTACTCTTACCACACAGCCACTTCAGGATTTTTTTGTAGGGATGTGGTACTGAGGATTCAAACCCAGGGTTTCACACACACAAAGCAGTCTACCCCTAAGAAACATTCCCAGTACTCCAATTCAGGTTTCTTTCTTTCTTTTCCTGTAAGTTGGAGGAGTTGAAGTATGGGCCTGGATGCTGTCTCTGAGCTCTTCATCTCAGTCTAGCACACTACCACTTGAGCTACAATGACCCTTCAGGCTTTCTGGTGGTTTATTGGATATAACCATCTCAAGGAATTTCCTGCCAAGGCTGACTTTGCACCGTGATCTTGGATAGTTTTGAAATGAGATCCTCAGCTTCCTGAGCAGGCAGAATGATGACCTCAGCTAAAGACATCTAAGCCATGACACTTTGCTGCAAGTGGGTCCTTAACTCAGCATGGTAGAACATTAGCCATGAGCCCAAGAAGAATGTCAGCATCTATGCTCTGAGTTCAAGGTTCATGATGGAGTAACCTAAATCAAAACAATTGTCTGCAGGAGACAAATCACTAGAGTTTAGTACATATGTAAATTTGGCCCTGCCTTGCGGACATATCTGAGACTCAACTTTCTCATCTGCACATTCATCTTACTTTTGTAGCTCTTATAAGGACCAGATGAAAGAATACAACTCGTGAAGGACTTAGCACATAGCACCCTGTGAAGGACTCAGCACTCAGTACCCCATGGACAACCCAGAAATACTCAACACCCAGCACCCCAGGAAGGACTCATCACATAGCTATATCCCACAAACTGTCATTAGAATCGCTATCACCATTCTTTCAGATACACATCACAAACGGCACTAGTTCACATCTAATGGTTTAGAGGGATGTTTTGTGGGGGAGAGTCATCAGCCTCAGGGATTTCACTCATAGGTTAGAGGTACTGTCCTAAGATCTTTTCCTCAAGGCTAGATCTCTACCACTTTCAGGCACAGCTCAGAGTCTATGAGACTTCCTGCCAGGGCTGAGTTTTCAACCTCCAGTGTCTGATCTCACCCCCTGAGCAGCTAGGGGTGAGCCAGCCGTGTCTGGTTCCATGATGCTGTGCTGCAACTATTGACCTCTGGCTAAGTCAGGTTACATGACAGCCGTCAGTTTCAGACTCCCAGCTTGCTCTGTGATGAGGTATTTGAAATCCTGGCTTTCTATAATTGCAGGCAGAACATTCTACATTCTACCTTGTTTTTGGTTCCAGTATTGGGGCTTGAGTAAGGGCCTAGACACAGTCCCTAAGCTTTCATGCTCAAAGCCAGTGCTCAACTGCTTGACAGCACTACTTCCGGGTTTTCTGTGTCTGTAATAATGTGGAATTGAACACAGGTCTTCATACATCGAGGCGAGCATTCTACCACTGAGCTCCAGGAATGACAAGTGTAGAAATAGATATGTAGATTGTAACATATATACATATATATGTATGTATATATATATGTATGTATATATGTATATATATATGTATATATGTATGAAACAAGACTAAGAAGTGTGTATATTATTTAATTATATATATTATATTACTAACAATTATCAATAAATTATTCCTTCCTGTATTGAAGTATTATGGTTGAATACATAAGAAAGTATCAATTGAAAATTATTCAATATAGTATAATTACTGTGTATAATTTTATAATATAATCATACACTAAAGTAATTGTTACTTTACAACATTCCATTCATAAGGATGTATATCAGAATGCATTTCTTAGGATATACTACCATTCATAGGTGGGAGTCCTGGGATTCACACCCCAGGCCTAGGTTTCTGCTTTGGGCTATGGCTTCCCAGATAGCCCACCAAAATTCAGCAGTGCAAGGTCATGTACACTTTCCGAGCCCTGCTTGTCATGCAAAGGAAAAAAAATGTAAAACCGCCTCTGATACTTCCGAGTTTTAACCTTCTCCTTTTTTTCCCCCTCTCTTTTCTTCTTTTTTTTTTCTTGGTTTTGGGGTCAGAACTCTGAGTCTCGGTGCTGTCCCTCAACTCTTCAGTTCAAGGCTATCACTCTACCATTTGAGCCATAGCACTACTTCTGGCTTGTTTCTGCTTATGTGATACTGAGGAATTGAATCCATGGCCTTATGCATGCAAGGCAAGGACTCTATTACTGAGCTACCTTCCCAGCACTTCTTTTTTTTTTTTTTAACAGTCCCAAGATTTGAATTTGGATCCTAGGATCTCAGGATAGACTGTGGGTCCAGAGGCTGCAACCCAGCCTAAGATTATTGAAGGTGAGGAAGAGTTACCACGAGCTGAGTTCAAGCCCCAGGCCTGGCCAAAAAAAATAAGGCCCTGGCTTGGAATTTGCACCATTTTTCTGGTCGGCCTGGGATTTGAACTCAGGGTCTGGGTAACTGTGGCACTGTGTGGGAGAGGAAGCTCACCGTCATTGAAGACAAGAATTTCAGCCCAGTTTCCAGGGCCTGAATTCAAGCCCCAGCACTGAAAAAAATAATATTCATATATGAGATCTATTTACATACATGGGTTTACTCCATATGACATTTATGATCCATATTTTTTATTTTATTCAGTATTATCACATATATAACATTTATTTCATCTTATAACATTGATTTATTTGAATATGGTTTATACATCATACTGAGACCCAGGACTTTCATAGAGAAGGAAAAAATGTGTAAAAATTGACTTCTGACTCCACATACAAAATTTTGGCCATGCTGGGATTTGAATTCACAGCCCACAATGTCCAATTCATGAAAGGATCAGTTGTAGTACAAAAGCCTTTGTCAAACTGAGCTGCCAACCAGTTCTTAGGACCTGGGAACAAGCCATAGTAGTGGCTGATAGATAAAGATATAGGTGTAGATATAGATATGGATATAGATATAGATAGATAAATAAATATTTATTAAAGCATTAATGTAAAAGTAGTCAATATTCTTTACTTGGGAGAATTATACAAAATAGATAAAATGGAAGACATAATCCAATACTTTTTGTGTGGCCTTCTATAAAACAATCATGAACTAACTGCAAATTCAATTGTTACTTTTATAACATTCCATTAAACATTCACATGAATAGGAAAGACTTTCTCAGGATCTCCCTCCATTTGTAGGTGGCAATCCTGGCATTGGAACCCCAGGCCTGGGCAGTTTACTTCAAAATGCAAACCATTGGAATGACACTGTGAAGATATCAGTTTCTCACAATGGAAAAAAGAACAAGAAGAAAAGAAAGCCAGGTGTCATTTGTTCCTGCCTGTATTCTTAGCTCATCAGGAGTCTGGGAGGTAGAGAATGCCAGTTTGAATTCAGCCAGGACAGGAAAGTCCACAGCTCTCTTATTTCTGAGAGACCAAAGGAATAAAAACTCATCATGAGTGGGGCTGTGGCTCAAGGAAAGAGCACTACCCTTGAGCAAAAAGAGCTCAGGGACAGTGCCTAGGCTCATAATACAACCTCTGCACCTGCCAAAAAATAAGTAAAATAAAAAACAAGTAACTCCATGTTTCCCCATGTATGTATGCATGTATTTCTATCGGTAAAGGGCCAGAGTCCCTATGATGAAAGGCACCCAGCTAGAATATTTGCTTTGAATAGAATGATTTCATAGCACAGACCGTGCTTTCAAGACAGTGCATGTTCTGGGGCTCCCTTAACTGTTCCCAGTGTAGCCTGAGGTTTTCTGCACACCCCAGGGTGCTAGAGGAAGTCTGCCTCATTGTTGGAACAAGCAGACAAAAGGCCTCACTCCAGTACAGCTGTGTAAAAAACAACTCCATCCAGGCCAATTATTGAGGAGGAGTGTGGGCAGGCTATAAAGGCCAGGAGAAAAAGGCCTCTTTATACCCCAAGCTATCTCCCCAGTGCTGTTTTGACAGGAAGCCTTCATTTGTGCCACCTCCCTTGTCAGGCCAAGTTCCCTGCATTTATCGTGTCTTTGTTATACTATGTTCCAGCGTTGAAATAACCTGCTACAATTATTTCAAGGTTCTTTTTGGCAGGAAACAAGGGAGCTGAACTTAATGAAGTGATTCATTATTGGCAACGGTGGCTTCCTTGGTTGCTGGAAGCTTGCTAAATCTAAGCACATGTGTAATATCACAATGCTCCCTGACATTTAGGGCTGGTAATGTTCATCAAGTTTTGAAACCTTTGACCTCTCCTAGTTTGGCCCCGGAAGACTAGGTTTTGGGGTTGAACACAGGACCTGGGTGCTGACCATGAGCTAAGAATAGAAGCTCAGTGTTTTACCATTTGGTGTCATACCTTCACTTCTGGTATCTGTGTTTGTGTATGTGTATGTGTGTGTGTATCTGTGTGTGTTTGTGTGTGTGTGTATGTCTGTGTGCACATGTATGTGTGTGCACACACTTGTCCTGTAGCTTGAACTCAGGACCTGAACACTGGACCTGAGTTTCTCCGGTACAAGGATAGCATTCTATCTCTTAAGCCACACAGTCATTTCAGGCTTTTTCTAGTATGTGGTACTAAGGAATGAAACCCAGGAATTCATACAGGCAAACCCAGGGATTCATACAGCACTCTACACCTAAGACACATTCCCAGCCCTCCACTTCAGGTTTCTTTCTTTCTTTTTTTTGGAAGTTGGAGGAATTTATGTCTAGGTCTGAGTCCTGTCCTTGAGTTCTTCAGCTAAAGCCAATCGCCCTACCACTTGAGCTACAGCACCCCTGGAGGTTTTTGGTAGTTCACTGGAGAGAGGCCTCTCAAGCAATTTCCTGCCCAGCCTGGCTTTGGACAGTGATCCTCAACTCTCAGGCCCCTGAGTAGCTAGGATGACAGGTGCAAGTCAACAGCACCCAGCTTCCAGTTCAAGTTTCTAAGTGCTGAAAAGGAGATTATAGTCTCATGGGATCTTTTGTGTCTGGGATAGTTTGAAACCGAAATCATCATATCTCAGCTTCCTGGGTAGGCAGGATGACAGACCTCAGCTACAGATACCTAGACTGTAGCACTCTATTGCAAGGGAATCCTTGGCTCCACGTGGTAGAGAGCTAGCTATGAGCCCAACATGGAAGGGTCAGGGGCTAGGCCCTGAGTTCAAGATTCATGACCCAGAAAAATAAACCCAAACAATTGTCTGCAGGAGACAAACATAATTTTGGCCCGGACGTGGGGACATATCTGAGCCTCAAGTTTTTCTATAGCACAATTATCTGACTTGTGGAGCTCTTACAAGGACCAGATGAAAGTAGGACTCAGCACACGAAACCTCATGAAGGACTCATTACATAGCTGTATCCCACACAATGTCATTAGAATTAGGGTGCTTTCATCAATATCACCATTCTTTCAGAAACACGTTACAAACCACACAAAGCTCACATCTAATGATTTAGAGGGGTTTTTTGGGGGGAGGTGGAGTCAGCCACGGGGATTGCATTGAAAGCCTGGTTACAGTCCTAAGATCTTTTGCTCAAGGCTAGAGCTCTACCACTTTGAGCCACAGCTCAGAGTTTCGCAGACTTCCTGCCAGGTCTGGGTTTTAAACTCACCAGTGTCAAATCTCAGCCCCTAAGAATCTTGGATGACAGGGGTGAGTGAGCCAGCAGCATCTGCTTCTGTGCAGCTGGGTTGCAACGGTTACCTCTGGCTAATTCAGGTGAGACAGCACCTGTCTGCACCAGACTGCAGACTTGCTCTGTGATGAGGTATTTGCAGTGATATCCTTATATAGTTCCAGTCAGAACATTCTATTTTTTTGGTGCCATTTCTGGGTCTTGAGTTAGAGTTTTGACACACAGACTCTAAGCTTTCATGCTCAGTTAGTGCTTGAGCAACAGCACGACTTCTAGATTTATCTATGCAAACAGTAGTGAGGAATTGACCCTAGGACTTTGCATGAACTAGGCGAGCACTCTACCACTGAGCCCCAGTAGTGACAAGTGTATAAACAGATAAATGTGTAGATTGGTAGATAGATAGATAGATAGATAGATAGATAGATAGATAGATAGATAGATAGATAGATAGATAGATAATGGATGGATGGATAGATAGATGTAGATGCATAAAACAAGAGACATGTCTGTATACTATGAAATTGCATATACAATATTACTACCGATTATTGGCAATTAAATTATTTCTTGCTTTTTTAGCTATCATGGTTGAATACATAATAAAGGATTAATTGAAAATTAGTCAATGTAGTATAATTGTTGTGTATAATTTTATAATCATACACTAACTACCAACTTAATTGTTACTTTTATTTATTTATTTATTTTGGTCGATTGTGGGGCTTGAACTCTGGGCCTGGGCGCTGTCCCTCAGCTCTTCAGCTCAAGGTGAGGGCTCTACCACTTGAGCTACGGCTCCACTTCCAGTTTTCTGGTGGTTTATTGGAGATAGGAGTCTCACGGTCTCTCCTGCCCGGGCTGGCTTTCAACCGCGATCCTCAGATCTCAGCCTCCTGAGTAGCTAGGATTACAGGCGTGAGCCACCAGCGCCCGGAAATTGTTACTTTTATAACATTCCATTTGTATGGATGTATATGGGAATGGGTTTCTTAGAATCTCCACCATTCATTAGTGGCAATCCCGGCATTCGACCTCCAGAACTAAGTTGCCAGTTTCGGTATGGCTTCCTTAATAGCCTGCCAAACATCAACAATGCAAGGTCATGTACACTTTCTGGGACTTGTCATTTAGACCCAGGATGGTCACAATACAAAGGGAAAAAAAAGTAAAACCACCTTCTTGAACTTCTCAGTTTTATGCTTCTCCTTTTATTTTTATTTTTTTTGCCAGCCCCAAGATTTGAACTCGGGTCCTCGGATACAAGGTTCTGCTGTTGCAGAAATGCCAAGACCTGAGTGCAATCCCTGTGCTCGGCTAATAATAATAATAATGATAATAATAATAATAACAACAATAAAGCCCTGGTTTGGAATTTGCACCATTTTCATGGCAGGCCTTGTATTTAAACTCAGGGTATGGATAACTTTGTGGCACTGTAGGTGATGGGCAAAGGCTCACCGTGCTTGAAGACAAGAAATTCAGAGCAGTTCTCAGGGCCTGAATAGAAGCCCCAGCACTGGAAAAATGAATATTAATATATGAGATCTATTTACATACATGGGTTTACTGTATATGATGCTTATTACCCTTATTTATTTAGTATTATGATACATATAACATTTTCAATTACATCATATCACATAGGATATATCCGCATATGGATTATGCATCATACTGAGACCCAGGACTTTCTCAGAGAAGGAAAAAATATGTCAAAATTGGCTTCTTAATCCACGAATAAATTTTTGGCCATGCTGGGATTTCAAACCAAGGCCTTCAATGGCCAATCCATAAACGGGGTCACAGTCTTAGCACACCAGCCTCCGGCAAACTGAGCTGCCAGGAGTTCTGAGGACCTGTGATCAAGCCATAGGAGTGCCTTATAGATTGATAGATAGATATGTATATATATATATATATATATATATATATATATATATATATATATATATATATACATATATACATACATACAGAGAGACTTATCGGTGCTGGGGTGGAACCTGAGCTGAAATTGTTGTATTCAATGACAGTGAGCTTCCTCTGCACCACAGTGACACAGAATTGCCCAGGCCCTGAGTTCAAATTCCAGGCCTTCCAGAAAAATGGTGTTAATTCCAAGCCAGCTTCTTAATTTTTTTTTGTCCAGGCCTGCGGATTGAACTCAGCTCATGGCAACTCTGCCTCAGTTTCTATCATCCTAGGCTGGGGTGCAGCCTCTGGACCCATAGCCGATCTTGAGATCCTAGGACCCGAGTTCAAATCTTGGGACTCGCAAAAAAAAAAAGGAGAAGTGGTGAGAAGGTGGCTCAGTATTAGAGTGCTTGCCTTGCATGCTGAAGGCACTGGGTTTGATTCTTTAGCACCACATAAACAGAAAAAAGCTGGAAGTAGTGCTATGCCTCAAGTGGTAGAGCAATAGTCTTGAGCTGAAGAGTTGATGGACAACACCCAGATTCAGAGTTCTGGCCTCAGTGTGGTCTTGTTTGTAAACATTTGGGTAAATGCCCAAAAGTGGGATTGCTGGATCATAGGGGAGATCTATGTGAAGTCTTTTGAGGAACCTCCATACTGCTTTCCAAAGTGGTTGAACAAGTTTACATTCCCACCAACAATGAAGTAAGGTTCCTTTCTGTCCACATCCCCTCCAGCATCTGTTGTTGTTAGAGTTCTTGATTTTTGCTGTTCTAACTGGAGTGAGGTGATATCTCAATGTTGTTTTGATTTGCATTTCTTTTATGGCTATGGATTTTGAACATTTCTTCATGTGTCTATTGGCCATCCTTCTTTCTTCTTCAGAGAAGCTTCTCTTTAAGTCTTTCGCCCACTTATTTATTGGGCAGTTGTTTCTTTGAGGATTTGTTGTTGGGTGGTTTAATTTTTTGAGTTCCAAGTATATTTTAGATATGAGACCCTTGTCCGTTGTATGGCTAGTAAAGATCTTCTCCCAATCGGTGGGCTTTCTATTGATCTTGTTAGCTATGTCATTTGCCCTGCAGAAGCTCTGCAACCTTATGCAATCCCATTTGTCCAACTTTTCTTTGATTTGTTGTGCTTCCGGGTCTCTATTCAGAAAATTTCGGCCTGAGCCAAGGAGACCTAGGGTTTCTCCTATTCCATCCTTTAATGTTTTCAGAGTGTCTGCGTATAGTTCAAGGTCTTTGATCCATTTGGAGTTGATTCTGGTGCAGGGTGATATATAAGGATCTAGCTTTAGTTTTCTACATGTAGTTAGGACTTGGGAAAATCTTACTAAGTAAAATAAACAAGCAATAAAGAAACAGATTTCATGGTTTTCCTCCTTTTTAATAAGTAGGAAATGTCTAGGATAGTCCTAGCAGATGAACAGAATTTCTCAACAGCTATGTATATATGACCATATAAGATGATGCTGAGCAAAATGAACTCCTGGATATTGAAATAGAGGTTTTTCTTTGCGGTTGTTGTTTTTAATGTACTATGTGATTTCTTTTTTCTTTTGTGTTTTCCCCTATGGTTTATCCCCTGCTGTATTTGATTTCAGTATCCTGTGCATTGTATATACATTTATTTTTTTTCTTTTTTTGGGTCCGTTCGTGGGGCCTGAACTCTCGGCCTGGGCGCTGACCCTCAGCTCTTCAGCTCAAGGCTAGCACTCTACCACTTGAGCCACAGCTCCATTTCCGGCTTTCTTCTTTTTGCTTATATGGTGCTGAGGAATCAAACTCAGGCCCTCAGGCATGCAAGGCAAGCGTTCTACCACTGAGCCATCTTCCCAGCCCTATACATTTATCTTAATTTGGCAAGGGAAAAGGCATAACAAAATGGTGAAACAAAGGACAAAGGGCAAACCAATGCAATAGCAATACTCACAAGACAACATGTTGCAAATTTACATTACAACTTGTCAGGAGTATTGGGGTGAAGGAAAAGTCTGAGAAAAATGAGGGAGGGTATAAAAAGTTCTACATGTTACGTATTCACTATTTTACAATTACTACGACCCCTTCTATATATGACCTTGACAATAAAATTAAATTTAAAAATGAGCTGCATAAAATATAATTTCACTGTGTTGGTATAGTAAATATTATTCTATGTGTATTACCTTTTTTAAAAAATGAACATTTTGGCTGCTAATTTGAATTAATTACCCCTTTCTTTATCAGAGGGACATCAACTGGAATGGTATCAAACTATACAATGTTTTCAGAATATGCTTGCCATTATTTTGAAAAAAAACATTTTTTAATCTTTTCTCATACTAACTTAGAAAACAGTTCAATTCTAACTTTCAAAACTTACTAATTGTTAAGAGGACAGAATATGTATGGTCTTCAACATGCCTATGACTACTATCTACTCATTTTCAAATTCTGAACATGCCATACCAGAGACATTCAAAAGAGTACCTGTTTGCCTTTTATTTAAATCTGCAATAGATGCAGTTTCCTATGAGGCGTTACATATTTAAAAGTCAAAAGAAAAACTCGACACATTCTGGTAGAAGATAAAACTATGAAGTATCTATAATATTTAATTACTCAAAAGCAAACATTTGTTAATCAGAGTAAGCTATTATTTCTATGGCAATCAATCCCAATTTTTATTCCATAAAGTCATCCTAGACCAACAGTTTCCAATTTGTAAGGTGCATCTTAAAATTTCCTAAATTCACATCATGACTGGCTTATCACTATTGTGAAAAAATACTACACTTCTGCTAATATAATGCCCTTCGTCTTGAAGAAAGAACACTATACTAAACTTTGCTGCATCATTTTCCCCCAGTGGTATTCTTGAGATCAGAACACTTGCAAATATTATTTTTATTTTATATTTATTTTATTATATATTATCCATCATAGATATTCAGGAGATCTGAATATCTGAATATTAAGATCTGAAGATTATGGTTTAAAGCCCACCCAAGAAAGAAAGCTCCTTAAATTCTTATCTCCAATTAAACTGCTCATGAAAATCTAGACAGACGTGGCACTTAGGTTCAAATGTTAGAGCAGTAGTCTTGAACAAAACAGGCTCAGGTACAGTGCCCAGACCCAGAGGTCAAGCCCTAGGACAAAACAAACAAACAAAAAAAAAACAAAATAAATTCAAACGCCAAACCTTGCATTTTCTCATTTTATACAGAGGTAAATATTTAAGGAAATTTCTTCCTGTGTTTTGTATAGGTAGAAGAAAAAAGATGTCACACAATTACTCTCTTCATACTATGTTACACCAAAATCTCAAAAGATTGCTCGATTTCTAAATTTATAAATTAATATCAACTTGTTGGCAACTTTGTCTAGATTATTCACAGTATCATGTTACACATGAACTGTTTGAATTGTCAATTAACTAAGTTCTAACTATATCTCGTTTGAAAGAATATTCTAGGCAAATAGAATGCCAGAATCATTTGTGAATTTCTAAATTAAATCTTCTACTTGAAAAGAATTTTGTAGTATCCTATCGAATAGTAAATTACAAACAAAAATATTTATTTTAAATCTAAATTCTAATTTAGCCAGGTATACAAAGTCCTACATTAAATGAACTTTCTTATTTCTCCAGGCTTAAACTTTTGTAATCCTTCATCATTTCTTTGGAATCTAACAGAATGATGCTTACTTTTTCAAATTTTTGGTTGGGAATCATGAGTTCTTTAGCATCTAGGAATGTTCTGTAATGAAGACAACATTTAAAACACAACTGAAGATTATATATTAGTTACATTTCAATAGGAAACTTGACTTCTTAAAACATAATGACAAAATTAGCCCAAACTTCCAACTGTGTTTGCCTTCCTTGTTTATTTTTTATTCCATCCTTGGTTTGTTTTATTGAGACAAAATTATACTACCTAGTCCAGGGAATGTATTACTATGTAATTCCACTTTCTAATCTCCTGTCTTATTCTGAGTGCTAGAATTCCTGGCTTGTATCACATTGTCCTACCATTTTTTGTTGGTTTATTTAGATACAGACTCCAATAACATTTCCACTAGACTGATGGCTCAAACTGTTCATGTACTATGTTCAAAGCTATTCTAATATTTGACACAGGTTATGAACATTTTCAGATGCACCTGAAGGGATCTCTGATTCCTTCCTCCATGGATATGATCCCTTTATTAATGATGACTTGATTTTGTATCTCTGACCCCTACCTATATAATATTCTCAAGCTTTTTGGGGGAATGTTCCCTTAAGGACTTTCTAATATTAAAAATTATCACTTGATTCTAGTCTTACTCAGGAAATATTTTCTATTATTTTCTAACTTTTTTACACATTCTGAGAGTTGTTTCTTATGTGTGTTTGAACATATATGTGCCTTTATATGTGCATATTTGTACCTATGTATGCAAAAACCTCAAGCTGTTATTCAGCAATCTTGCTGAA
Organism: Dipodomys merriami; assembly: GCF_024711535.1. Taxonomy (NCBI): domain Eukaryota; kingdom Metazoa; phylum Chordata; class Mammalia; order Rodentia; family Heteromyidae; genus Dipodomys; species Dipodomys merriami. The sequence continues at coordinate 1,009,494 of NW_027202982.1, read as the reverse complement.
TTCCATCACTTGAGCCATTCTTCCAATGTAGCTTTTGACTAGTTAATTATAGATAGTGTCTCAAAGACTGTTATGCCCAGGCTGGATGAAAACTGAACTTACCGGTCTCCTTTACATTATTAGGTTTTATTTCTCCAGGAGTATCAACTCTTAAACTACAAACATTTCTGTGAGTGTAAAATCTAAGCTGTAGCCCAGATTTTTAACTCGAGTTCATATAAAGATAGATGGACATACACATTACATTTGCTGAGTGTACACTGTTAGAAATATGATCCTAAGCAAGGTTCCAGTGGCTCATGCTTATAGTCCTAGCTACCCAGGAGGCTGAGACTGAGGATTGCAGTTTAAATCCAGCATGGATAGGAAAGTTTCTGAGGCACTTATCTCCAATGAAGCACCAGAAATTTGGAAGTGGTGCTGTGGCTCAAGAGGTAGAGCACAAGCTTTGAGCTGAAGAGAAGAGGGACAGTGCCCAGGCCCAGAGTTCAGGCCCCACAACCGGACCCAAAAAAAAAAAAAAAAGAAAAAAGAAAAACAAAGAAAAAGAGAAAAAGAAATGTGATATTAGCCACCAGTTCATTGCTAGTATAATTCCTGCTCTCTCAACATGGCCTTTTTTCCAGTTAAGTCCATGCTCTTATATCTAATTTGCTTGGAACCAGAGTTATTCTTCCAATCTACTTTTTTTTTTTTTAAAATTTACATGATTAGCTAGCATATTTAGAGCTAGTAGAAGAAAGAGAGGGGCCTTATCCTTCATGTTCCACTTAGGAATAATGCTTTCTCTACATCATTCCCATAGATCTAAATACTGGCCTTGGCTTTATTGTTTCAAAGTTGTCTTATTTGCAGAGTCTTCTATGGTGCATTGAACCATTATACATGAACATAGAACTTCTCTTTCTTCTATTCCTATTGTTTCTCCTTCTATTAACTTATGTAAACTTGGGAAATAATGCACAACACACACACTCACAAAAAATGTTTCTGAGAACCTTCTTCCCACTTAAAATTGGTCTTAATTTACAGAGCACTTAGGAAATTTGAAGTTAATGTACTCCAGGATAACTTTTTTTTTCGTTTTTTATTGTGAAAATGATGTACAGAGAGGTTAGAGTTACATAAGTAAGTTAATGAGTACATTATCTAACAAGCATTGTTACCTCCTCATTTGCTTTTCCCTTGCCATCCCTTTTCACCCAACTGTCCCAAATCTCCCCTCCCATCCTCAAATTGTAAAGTTCGTTTTCAACATAGAGTCTTGATCGTCTCATTGTTACAATGGGTCATACTGTGTCTTTGTTTCAGAATTTTATTTCCTTTCCACTCCAACAGTAGAAAAACGTATATGCAAGATGCAAGTCACCAACATCAAATACAGTGAAAACAGGTTATACCATGGAGGAAGAAAATAGAAGATAGATAAAAAAAAAATCACAGCATGGTAATAAAAGAGTTCCTGCTTGACTTTACTCCCTGCTGCCTCTGACTGTCTCCAGGGCTAGAGGAAGCTGGGGAATGGGCAAGTGGCACACTTACCTTTCCTTGGACCCAGTCCGTCTTCCACGGGATGGACCAAGACCCAACATCTGGCACCCAACATGGGGCACGAAAGGAAAATATTCTAGCCGAGGTTAAGAGGTCTCTAAGGGTAAGTGAAATCGTTAATATGGGTAATGCTATCTCAGAGAAGGATAAGGAGGGGACAACATTAGGCCTAGTGGAAGTAAAAGAAGACTTGGGTGCCCCTGACAGTCCTAGGCCCTCACCCTATTCCCACAATTGGGGGGAGGTACAGTGCCCTATGCAGCCTTACAGAGGGACCTGGGAGATTTGGACCCCTACAGACCTTCCACGGAGAAGCCGAGGGCTAGGGAAATAACCTATGCTGAGTCTTAACCTGTTAAGGAAAGGCCACCAGGGAACCTGGACCCTGGGCCAAAGGATTCACTTCCCCAAGCGTATTCAGTCAATCTGGCACCAGGAGCTAACAGAACCTTGGAATGTTATCCATGGGAAGCCCAGGATATTAAACAGCTCTGCAAGCCAGTGGTAAAGGATGGTCCGAACTCTCCTTGGGCCCAGACCCTATTACAGGACATTGCTTATTTTCAGTGTGTCCCTAAAGACTGGCTAGATGTGGCCAAAGCTGTCCTCACTGGTTCTCAGTTTATTACATCGTGTGCCTTCTTTAAGGAGAAATGCAGAGGGCAGGAGGAGAATACCTGGGAGGCTCAACCCACAATACCGATTACTTATGCCATGTTAACCAGGACAGGGGAAGGGTACTCCACCAGCATCCAGCAGGCCACAATACCAGGCCCATACCGTGACCAGGTGAGGTAGGCAGGACTTGCCTAGTGGTACTAATTGGATGAAGGGCTCACTGAGTTCCCCATAGCAGGAGTGAGACAAAAATTGGGTGAGCCTCTACCTGATTTTATAGACCGAGTCCAACGAGTGTTCACCACAAGTCGCCTGCAAGGGACATCCAAGATCAGTTTGTAAAGCTACTGGTTTGGGAAGGGATGAATTCAGACCACACAGCCAGTGTGGGATTGATAGAGTGTTCCCTGAGCCCATGGGTGGTGGCCTCGCAGGATGTGGAATGCAACAGCCCCAGTCCCAATCACTATCTTTACCTTTACAGGCTCAGACATCTGCAATGTCTGAGCCTATTACCCAGGCTGTGGCAGCCCAGGGCCAAGGAACCACAAGGCCATCAGGGAAAGGGACATGTTTTAAATGCAGACAGGAGGGCCCTTTTAAGCGGGACTGTTCACACCAATCCACCCTGCCCCTCAACCAACTGGCCCGGGGGGGGGGGGCAAACCACCCCCTACACCCTGCCCCAGGTGCAGGAAGAGGTACCATTGGAAAAAGGATTGTCAATCCAAATTTGATTTAGATGGGAAGCCTTTAAACTAGGGGAGGGGCATCCTCCAGCACGAGTAGCTCAAGGTGGAACCCCCTCTGCTGTAAGGTCCAGGCAGCCTCATGTCAGGATGACACAGGCCCATTGGACCATCCCCCGGGGAACGACTCCGCCCTAAAATGAGTATTTTCCTAGGTGTAAAGCAGTTTTACTGCCTAATTGACTTGAGGACAGATTGAACAAAGAGTCAATTGCCCTTATGAAATGGACTAGCCTAGATGGAAAGCAGGGAAAGATATGCGCTTTAGTGGCACAAAACCTCATCGCCAATTTACTAGGGCAAGACACATGGATGCTGTGGTCACTACAGACCATCGAGCATCCTATGATGATATCCTGGATGGCGAAGAAGCACAATGGCTTAAACATGATCTAGAGGGAGTTAAGAAAAAGGATTTTTTAACTTTCATAAGTACAGAGAAGAACATAAGGGACCCACTTGGGTGCACCCCCAATCCTAAAGGCAATTGTCCCAAACCTAAACTTGTAGCACTCCACCTTTTGGTGGAGGAACAGATAAAACTTGGGCACATACTCCCTTCTGTGAGTCCTTGTATTTGTTATCCAAAAGGCATCTGGGGCTTGGTTCATGCTCCAAGATCTATGTAAGGTAACTGAAAGGATGGACCTTGTAGGAATGCCCTAAGAGGTATGCCCTGGACTCCTGCTTCAGAATATACCTTGGTTGTAATTGATATTAAAGATAGTTTTTTTTGATACCCTTGCATCTGGATTACTGCAAGAAATTTGCCTTCTCCATCCCTTCTCTTAATATTTTCCCATCCTGATCGGTAGTTTGAATAGAGGGTGCTGCCACAGGGAATGGCCAACAGCATGGCCTTTTGCTAACAATACTTGGCCACACTTTTAGGGCCTGTGCTGTGTTCAGACACCTCTCTTGCCTATGCCTACATGAATGACATAATTCTGAGGCACCAAGACCTGGGCCGCCTGGAGGGCCTTCTAGCCCATGTTCTCACCATATTAAAAAAGGAGGGTTTTCCAATAACCCTAAAAAAATTTCAAAAAGTATCTCCTGTTAAGGAGCTCAGATCCCAACTTACTTGACTCAGGCCAGCCCCCTTAAGCCTTGGCTGGATATTCCAGATCTCTGCCCCTAACCCAACTTCAAAGCCTTTTAGGAGAAATCAATTGGCTGTTGCCATGGGTTCTCATCCCTAAAGATAGTCTTGTGCCTTTATTCAACCGACTAAAAGACAGGACACCCCAAGAAGTTATTACAATTACAAACAACCATCGAGCAATATTTTTACAGTTCTAAAGAGCCTTGGATGAACTTTCCCTGAAGAGGTATTCTATTCTTAAGCCCATTTCACTCTCGTTGTTTGCAGGTGTTACATTGATTTCTGCAGTTTTAAGTCAAAGGGGGGGGAGCCATTAGAGTGGTTTCACACTCCCCTGGGGGGAACACCTCGGTATACTCTAAGGCAGAACAACTTGACGATGCTATTGTCAAGGGAAAGACCCAAGCCCAAAGGCATTATGGCCTTGATCCTCACTCCATTGTTTTTTCTTTTCGGATGGCAGACGTTAAGTACTCACTTGAGCCAATGCTCAACCTGCTCTCTCCCTGGAAGGATTTCTAGGTCAAATTGACTGCCATTATGTGTCATCTAAATGGACAGTCATGTTATGGCGACTTCCCCTCATAATGCCTTCTCTATTTTCTCTACACCTATTCCTGGCGCCCTACATGATTTTACTGATGGAGGTAAAACAGGCTCTGCATATGCAGCCTTTGAGGAGCAACAAAAGATCCCAAGCCAACAAAGATTTCAACCTTGTCAAGGGTCAGCAGAATAAAAAGAAATGTTTGCAGTAATTATGGCCCTTCAAGACATTCAAAAACCCTTTAATTTGTATTCTGATAGTTTATATATGATTAACTTGCTCCCTCATATTCCCCAGGCACATATTAAACTGGATGGAAACCCTATTTTTCCCCTTATGGACACCCGTAACGGCCTATTAGATGTATGGAGAGCTCCTATTCATATTCAACATTTGAGAGGGCATTCAAAACTTCCTGGGTTTTTATCCATGGGCAATGATTGGGCTGACCAGTTAGCTACTGGCCCACAAGTTTAATGTTACAAGAGGCCACCCGTTTACATGATTTAACCCACAATAATTGGAGAGGTTTTCAACATAGATTTCCTCAGATTCCTGTAAAGGACTTCAAAAGGATAGACATACCTGTAAAACATGCCAGCCCTTCTTTTTTTAATTTTTTTAATTTTTTTAATTTTTATTTTTTGTGAACACACTGTACAGAGGGGTTACAATTACATGGGCAGGATAATGCGTACATTTCTTATCAAGCATTGCAGCCTCCTCCTTTGTTTACCCTTCACATCCCTTCCCAGCCTCCACCCCACCCCCCCCACCAAATCCTCCCTGCTTTCCCCACTTCCACCAACTTTGTAAAGCTCATTTTCGAATGACAACTTGTAATTCTCATTTTTGAAACAGGTCCACCTGTATCCTTAAACGAATTGTTTTTCCCCATCTTCTCTACAAGTTATACTGACATAAAATATAGTGAAAGCAGGGGTTATACTGTGGGGGAGGGACATACAAAGCTACAAAGCGATAATCTTATAAATGCGTTAGAAACACATGCATGAAAGAAAAAAAACATTAAAATACATATCTAAGGATTCATTTTCCTAACATCACATTATCTGACCTTTTCCACTTGACGCATACATATACTAGATATTGCAAATAAGGGAAACCTTGGGACCTATGTTTCTTTGGGCTTGGCTTACTTCACTTAATATAATTTTTTCCAAGTTTTTCCATTTCCTAACAAATGGGGCAATGTCATTCTTTCTGATGGAGGCATAGAATTGCATTGTGTATATATACCATATTTTCTTGATTCCTTCATCTACTGAGGGGCATCTGATCTGGTTCCATATCTTAGCTATGGTAAATAATGCTCATGCCAGCCGTTCTTAAAAGTACCCCTGCTACAACCAGAGGCCTCAAACCCAATGTCCTTTGGCAAACTGATGTGACTCATTTCCCAGACTTTGGTAAGCTTCAATATATTTTTGTTTCTATAGATACCTATTCAGGAGCATGTTGGGCCACAGCACATACAGGAGAAAGAACTAAACATTCAGAAGCACATTTTCTTCAATGTGTTGGCACCTTGGGTCTACTAACACAAGTTAAAACCGATAATGGACCTTGTTTTGTTAATAAAGCAATGTCAGAGTTCTTTGACAGATGGCATATTACTCATACTACAGGAAATCCCTATAATCCCCAAGGCCAAGCAATCATAGAAAGAAATCAACAATGTCTTAATGAGCAATTAGTAAAACAAAAAGGTGGAGATAACCCCCATATATAGTTACAGATAGCTTTGTTTACCATTAACATTTTAAATTTTTCAAAGGGACAATTGAATCCAGATTTCAGAAGCACTGGGGACAACTAAATCCTAAGCCCCAAGTGAAAGTCAGGTGGAAGGACCCCCTGACACAACAATGGAGCGGACCTGACCCCCTAGTTATCATGGGCAGGGGATTCAGATACGTTTTTCCCATAGGGGAGACAGCCCTCATTTGGATCCTGGCCAGGAACTTTAAGTTTTTACCCATTTCCTCTATAGAGGAAGAAGCCCAAGGATCAACTAACCAACAAGGAAAGTAAAACAGCTATGCTGGTCCATGCTTGTGTTTAAAAGAGGGATAGCTGAAAGGATAATTACTAACCATCCCCAAGGGCAATCAGCCCTTGAGAAGCTCTTGCATTCTCTAACAATTGCAGATGGTGATATTCCAGCTGTTAGCTGTCCTGACCCTCCCAGTCCTGGCAATGGCCCTACGGAATCCACATCAACCTCAATGCGTGACCTGGGCAGTGATCAGCACTGGCAATGGAGAAATCATCAACAGCACCAAAAGAGAAGCTGTCCCTTCCACCTGGTGTCCCTTTGACCTGGCTAGAGGATCCTGGGATGTTGGAGATTGAGACCTCCTTTACCAAGGACAGCCTGAGTGTGAGGGCCCACGAGGATGCACTGTGCCTCATGTATGGTACCCCCAATAGCCAGGCTGCTCCCATGCTTTAAAGTGGTCAACCTTATAAGATACTGACTATTATATATGTCCCAGTAGTAATCGAACTGCTTCGGACATTTCTAACTGTGGTGAGACTAACGTTTATTAACTTTACTGAGGAGGGAAAAAGGATAATTAACTGGGAGATGGGCAGGATGTGGGGGTTGCGGTTATATCGAAAAGGATAGAGCCCAAGAGATCCAATGCATGGCTCTCCGTGTCTATTATGATAAGCTCAGTGCTGAAGATTACTCCATACTTAAGGTGAACCACGGAAAGAGGAGGTGCCAATTGGGCGAACCTCATAAGAGATGCCCTGACCTGAACCTCAGCAAAGAGGTGGGTCTGCCATTAAAATAAAAAGGGAGACTCTGTAGGGCACATGGACAGCAAAGGTGGCGCTGAGAGGCAGTTTAGTTGGCAGAGTCCGAGTTGTTTATGTTAAAATATGACTGTAACACAACCAGGCAAAGTGACATCTGTACTTGAATAGCTCAAAGACAGAAGGGAAAGTATAGAAAGTTTAGGTGAATGATAGGATGACCTCTACAGTGATTGGTTGGTTCCTTTTCCTCCCCTTCCATGCCACTCGATGTTTTGCTTTAAAAATTGCTAGCTGCGTGGGGATAAACGAGTTCCTGCTTGACTTGACTCCCTGGTGCATCTGACTGTCTCTGGGGCTACGGGAGGCTGGCGAATGAGCTAGCAGCACACTTACCTTTCCTCGGACCCCGTCCATCTTCTGCGGGACAGATGAAAATCCAACAGGTAGGGGGAGAACAAAGGAGGAAGCAACAATGCTCAATAGAAAATGTACTCATTACTTTGTTCATGTAACTGTAACCCCTCTGTACAACATTTTTACAATAAAAACATAAAAAAATAATGTAGTGCTCAAAGAAGCACTTTGGGGGTAAGGGAAGGATATCTAAATAGCTGTACAAAATTCTACATTGCTTTTTTTTAAAATGTTCAATATGGAACTGAATAAACATAAGTGCTTCCATTAAAAATATTAAGTCACTGTCTTGGAACTGGGGCCAGTATTTCTGCCATTGAAGGGATTTGAGCTCATTGTCCGGTTAACTCTGTTACACCATTGGTGAAGGGGAAGCTCACTATCCTAGAGGAAAAGAAATTCAAGCTAGAGTTCCCAGGGCCTGCATTGAGGCCCTGCAATGTAAAAAATATTTCTATACATGTGTAACATATGATATATATGTACACATGCATGTTTATTATATATTGATTATTATAATTATTGATTTTGTATTTATTTTATTCATTTCATAGTTTATTGTATTTAGTATTATTATACACATAATATTTATTGTGTTTTGTGCATCTATTATAAAATTATACACAATAAATCAGATCATTGACTTGTTTTTCATCAATACTTTATTAAGTGTTGAAACATGATACATAATTAAATGGAGGCATTAGTCACAGTCATCACATGTTTAGAGTCTCTCCCAAGTATGAGCTTTGTCTTAGTTATCTTTTGACAACTTACTATAGGAATTTATTTAGATGATTTATACTCAGAAGCCTTTTTTTGAGGATAAGCAAGATGTGGGATAAAATTGTAAGAGTGGGGTGGGAATGTGGCTTAGTGGTATAGAGCTTGCTCAGCATACATGAATGCCAGGGTTTGAATCCTCAGTGCCACATACTTAGAAAAACCCAGAAGCTGTGGAGTGGCTCAAGTGGTAGAGCGCTAGAATTGAGAAAAAGAAGCTCAGAGACACTACCGAGGCCCTTAGATCAAGCCCCAGGACTGGCAAAAACAATGGGCCAGATGCTGTTACCTCACTCTTGGAACCCTAGCTTCTCAGGAGACTGAGATCTGAAGACACAGTTCAAAGACAGCCTACACAAGGAAAGCCTGTTAGACTCTAATCTCCAATGAATCACTAAAGGACCTCACATTGTGCTGTGGCTCAAGTGGTAGAGTGTTCGCCTTGAGCTGAAGGGTGTAGGGACAGCACCCAGGCTTCAGTCTGAGAAAAACATCTGGAAAAAGAGTGAGGGATAATCAAAGTACTTTTCCTGAGTGAGCAATAATCAAAGTACTTTTCCCATTTGCTAATTATGAGAATATTTTCGGGAAAATGAACATTGATGTACACCAGAGTTGGAGTCAGGGCTCAAGGTTCAAGTATAGCAGATCCATATGCCCAGCCTCTCAGACTCTAACATTATAACCTTGTGTTCTACAGAGTTCTGAAAGGTCCAATATTGAAAGGCATAATTTGCTCCCCCAGCCCTTTGTGATAAGCACTTGACTTCTATTATCAATGTCATTGCAGTTCTGAACCCAGCACTGCACAAGTAGCTCAGGCCCGTCACCCTAGCTCAGGAGACTGAGGTCTCAGGATCACAGGGTGAAGCCAGCCAGGGCAGGAAAATCTATGACACTGTAACTTTCACTTCTGAAAGGTCAGATATTCAAGAGCTTCCTGGGTTTCCCTGGGTGATGAGAGGTTACTTGCACTCTAAATGTTCTTAGAGTTCTCAAGCTATAGAAGCAGGAAAGAAACATTATTGACCCATGCTGGGTTCAAATGAAGTTCTCAGGATCCAAGCCCTAGCCATGTTATCAGGAAGTACTCCATTGTAACACTGTATTTGAAGGACAGAACATAGTTGCAAAAACCGGGCTATGTGAAGAGACCAAGTCCTGTAGGATTAGCAGGCAGAATGTACACACTCAACAGGAAAGTGAGCTGCAAAACCAGTTCATTCATTCAGGCACAACCAGCAATGGGGGGGGGGGCAACTTCAAACATTTGTTAGAGTTACAACAGGGTCAGGCTTTTCTCAGCCTCTTCAAACAATGACTAATTAATCTTCCCTCAGGTGAAGGGATCCTTAGGCTGTCTTTACGTTAATAATGGAGAGTCGGTTTAATGGGGAGAAGGGAGGAACAGAGTAGAAAAACCCTACTCTCTGGTCTTAGGGAGTAAGTTTTTGACTCAGTCAGATTTGAAGGCCCTTCTTCTACCTCTGCCAGTCCATTTTCCTTCCTTCATTCTCCACATCATTAATGCAAATCCCCAGCCAAAGGAGAGGCAGAGCCCTTTCTCTACTATCTCCAAGCACCTGAATTAGAACCTGGCTCTGCCCTCTTGGCTCTTCTGCTGCCTGAGAAGTGGGAGAGAGACAGTCTTCCTGTTCTGTGGTGTGTGATGGCGAAGCTGGTGGCCTAGAGCACTGCAGGAAGCCTCATGATTGGGAATTTTTCCCTTCTTTCCTCCTGAAGTCTAAGACAAGATTCACCTATCATCTTTCTCTCTATCTACCTACCTACCTATCTATCTATCTATCTATCTATCTATCTATCTATCTATCTATCTATCTATCTATCTATCTATCTATCTATCATCTATCTACCTACCTACCTACCTACCTACCTACCTACCTACCTACCTACCTACCTACCGAGTGAGCTAGCTATCTCTTTGTCAGTCCATGGGTTGAACCCAAGGCCTGGGCACTGTTTCTAGCACTCTACTACTTGAGCCATAGCACCAATTCTGGATTTTTCTGTGTATGTGCTACTGAAGAATCAAACCCAGGGCTTCTTGCATGCTAGGCAAGCACTCTCTCACTAATCCATATTCCCAGCCTCCTCATCTTTTTCTTAATGGTAGTTTTTATGTAAGTATGCTACCAACTTATGTCCCCAAGTTTAATTTTCTGAATTCTGGTTATTTCTATGAACCGTGATCTTCTCTTCTCCTGCCTGATTTGTGACTGTTTCTATCTTGGCCTCATAATAAAATTTAAATAAGGGCTGCTGAGAGTTTAAGTGTGCATCATATAAGGACACAGGCCTGGATCCATGGAACAGAAAAGCCATGACCAGAAATGAAGAAAATGATGTGGTATGTGCAACAAGCATATCTGAAAAATAAATCAGTAAATAAAACAAAAGCAATACATATGATCTGTGTGCACTCAGGGAGGTAATATACACACATAAGTAGGTAGGGTACTGGTACATAACTTGGCCTTCTCTTTTTGAATTTGTGTGGCCATCCCAGGGCTTAACCTCAGGGCCCCATGGATTCCTCAGTTGTTTTTCTCAAGGCTGAGGCTCTACCTCCGCCACAGATCCACTTCCAGCCATCTGGTCATTAATTGGATATAAAGTCAACCCAGGCATGCCTGGTCTGTCCTGTATCTCCTGCTCAGCTCTCTCAAAGCTGGAGTTCTGCCCTCTGGACCACTGCTCCTCTTCTGTTTTTCTGGTAGTTTATTGGATATAAGAGTCTCACAGACTTTCCTGCTTGGGCTGGCTCTGTATGGCGATCTCCTGAGGAAGCTTCACGCGGCTTTCCTCACGGATTCGATGAGAAGCCGTTCCACACAAAACCTTAGTCTAAATCTTGGGAGGTACTAGCAAATCAGAAACATGAAGATGCTTCTAGTGTGTTCTAGATACTTAAGGTTAGAGACACATAACACTCATAACTATTAGATTATTTTATAGGCGAAAGGAGCAATGCAGACAGTACTAGGATCACTCCAGCTTTCAGTCCTCTCATCCTGAGACAGTAAATTCCCTGCAGCTCAAAGCTAAGTGACAGAGCTAGCATGAACTGTGGGCATTAGCTCACAAATCCTATGACAATCATTTCCCACTTTTGGCTTCTAAACTGTGACCAGAGGGGAAAATGAGGAGAGAAAATCTTTCTCAGAGAAAGCAGCTATAAACAACATTGGGTAGTTTACTTATAAATTCAAACTATTGGAATGACCCGGTGAAGAAATTAGGTTGTCCAGATTAAAAAATGAAGAAGCAAAGAAAGGCAGGTGCCAGTGTCTGCTGACTATAATCCCAGCTCCTCAGGTGGATGAGATGTAGAGATTCTCAGTTTGAATCCAGCCCAGTTAGGAGAGTCCTTGAAATGCTTTTTCTAAGAGACAACAGAAAAACCCAGAAGTGGGACTGTGATTCAAGGCTAATGCACTTACCCTTGAGCAAAAGGAGATCAGGGACAACCCCTAGACTCATAGTTGAACTCCAGGACCTGCCCCCCAAAAGGAGCCTTTACCTCCATGTCTTTGTGTATGTATGGATGCATTCCCATTGGTGAAACACCAGAGTAGCTATTATGAATGGCACCAAGCTAGGAAATTTGTTCTCAATTCAGTGATTTCATAGCACAGAGACAGCTTTCATGACAGTGCATGTTCTGGGGATCCCATGAGTGGTCCTAGTGTAGCCTAAGTGATTCTCTGTACCCCTGGCCTGCTGGAAGAAGTCTCTCTCATTGTCTGGACAGGCAGACCAAAGGCCTCAGTCCTGTACAGCTGTGTAACTCCATCAAGGCCAATTAGTGAGGATGAGTGTGGGCATGCTCTGAAGGCCAGTAGAAAAAGGCTTCTTTGTACCTCAAGCTATCTCTGTCCTCAGTGATCTGTTTTGACAGGAAGCCTTTATGTGTGCCACCTCCCTTGACAAGCCAAGTTTCCTGCACTTACTCTGCCTTAGGGAGACTATGTTCCCGTGTTCGATACAGTACTAAATGTAAATCAGGAGTCCTCCTGGAACACAATTATGGCGCTGAACCTAATGAAATGTTTCATTGCAGACGATGATGGGGCTATGATTCATCTCCTTGGTTTCCTGAAGCTTGGGAAATCCAAGCATATGTCGGATATCACAATACTTCCTGTCATATGGGGCTGGTGAAGATCATCAGGTTTTGAAATCTTTGACCGCTCCTAGTTGGATCCTTAGTGGCTAGATTTTGATTGTGAACACAAGGCCTGGGTTCTGGCCATGAGCTCAGAACAGAACTCTATTGCTTGACCATTTTGTATTACAGCTTCACTTCTGCTCTCTCTCTCTCTCTCTCTCTCTCTCTCTCTCTCTCTCTCTCTCTCTCTCTCTCTCTCTCTCTCTCTCTCTCTCTCTCTCTCTTTCTCTGGTGTGTGTGTGTGTGTGTTTGTGTATGTGTGTGTGTGTCTGTGTGTGTGTGTGTGTGTGTGTGTGTGTGTGTGTGTGTGTGTGTGTGTGTGCGCATACACTAGTCCTGGAGCTTGAACTCAGAACATGAGCATTGTACTTAATTTCTCTTGTAAAAATATAGCCCATTCCCACTTGAGCCACAGAGCCAATTCAGGCTTTATTCTTGTAATGTTGTACTGAGTAATCAGTCCCAAGATTACATATATGCAAAGCACTCTACACCTAAGGCACATTCACATCCATTTATTTCAGGTTTGTTAGTATGTTTCTGTCTTTTTGTTTTTGTTGTTGTCAGTTGTAGGAGTTGAAGTCTGAGCCCTGGGTGCTGTCCCTGAGTTCTTTAGCTCAAGTCTTGTGCCCTAACACTTTAGCCACAGAGCCATTTCAGGTTATCTGAGCCTCAATATTCTTGTCTGCATAATCATCTCATATGTTTACTGCATATTGTAGTTAGTGTAGATATTCATTTTGTGTTTTATTTATTGTGTATATTAGTGAGTATGATTATGCATATAACGTTTTTGACATCCTATTACATAGGACATAGATTTGCCTGTGTATTAGACATCATTCCTGAGACCCCGGATTTTCACCAGTTCGGAAAACAAGTGGGACAATTGGCTTCTTCCACCAAAATTAAGTTTTTGGCAGTTCTGTGATTTGAACTCCGGGCCTAGAAGGCCCACTTCATGAATGAGTCAATGTTAGCACACCAGTCTGATGCAAGTGAAGTTGTTGGACAAATTTGAGGACCTGAGATCAAGCCCTAGGATTGGCCAAAATATAAACACATAGATGTGTAGATGCAGTGTGTGTGTGTGTATTTACATATGTATATGCAGCTATAAATGTATACAGAGACAGATAGACATTTATGCAGATCCTAGTACATAACTATATAAAGTGATATCTATATCTGATTTTCATATATTCTATTACTACCAATTATTTGATCTAAAATTATCCCTTCATTAATTGATCACAGTAGAAGACTTAATAAAGTACTAAATTAATTAGTGACTTGAATTTATTGCATACAATCTTATACTAGAATGACTAGCTAATTAGTAATTAGTACATTTCAAACATTCTATTAGTGTTCCTATACATAGAAACATAGGATCTTCAGCAGTGTTTAGGTGCCAGTCCCAGTATCCAACTCAGGGCCTAGGTGTGTGGGTTAGGCTCAGTCTTCACTGACAGCCCACCAGCCTTCAGCCATGCTAGGTCACATTCAATTTTCAAGAGGAGTCATTGAGACCCAGGATGGTCAATTGGAAAGGAAACAAAGGTAAAACGGTTGTGTAAAACTTGCTGTTTTTTTTTTCCCTCCTCCATTTGTGTTGGTTTGATGTGTTTTGTTTTGTTTTGTTTTGCCGCCAGTGTCAGGAGTTGAATTCGGTCCTAGGATCCCTGGATCATCTGTGGGTGTAAAAGCTGCACCCCAGCCTAGGGTAATCATGGTTTAAGACATAATAAAATGCTTCCTTGAGCAAAAAGAGCTCAGGGAAAATGTCTAGGCTAACAGTTCAAGCCTCAGGACCTGCCACAAAAAAAAGCCAGTAACTACATGTGTCTGTGTATGTATGCATGTGTTTCTACCGGTGAACATCCAGAGTTGCTATGTTGAAAGCCACCCAGATAGGAAATTTGCTTTGAATAGAATTATTACAGTGCACAGAGAATTCATTCAAGTCAGTGCTGGTTCTGGGGCTCCCCCTCACTGTTCCCAGTGTAGCCTGAGCATTTCCCCACACCCCAGGCTGCTGGAGGAAGTCTGCCTCATTGTTGGAACAGGCAGACAAAAAGCCTCACTCCTGTAAAACTGTGTAAGAAACAATTCATCTGGGGCAATTAGTGTGGGCAGACTCTGAAGGCCAGGAAAAAAAGGCCACTTTGTACCCCAAGCTCTTTCCTCAGTGCTCTTTTTTGACAAGAAGCCCTCATTTGTGCTGCCTCTCAGGTCAGGCCAAGTTCCCTGTACTTATCCTGTCTTTGTTAGACTATGTCCTAGTGTTGAAACAAACTGCTGCAATATATTCAAGAGTCCTTCTGGCAGACAACTGAGAGCTGAACCTAATGAAATGATTCATTATTGGCAATGGTATTTCCCTAGGTTTCCGGAAGCTTGCTAAATCTAAGCTTATGTGTAATATCAGAGTGCTTCCTGTCATGTAGGGTTGGTGAAGCTCATCAGGTTTTGAAACCTTTGACCTCTCCTAGTTAGGCCCTGGGTGGCTAGGTTTCGTGACTGAAAACAGGACCAGAGTGCTGACCCTGAGCTAAGAGCAGAAGGTCTTTGCTTTACCATTTGGTGTCACAGCTTCACTTCTGGTCTGTGTGTGTGTGTGTGTGTGTGTGTGTGTGTATTTGTGCGTGCACATGTGCACACTCATGCATGCGCTCATGCACCAGTCCTGGAGCTTGAACTCAGGACCTGAGCACTGTTCCAGAGTTTCACCTGTACAAGGATAACACTCTACCACTTGAGCCACAGAGCCACTTCAGGCTTTTTTTCTAGTGATGTGATACTGTGGATTCAAACCCATGGTTTCTTATATGCAAAGCACTCTTCCCCTAAGACCCATTCCCTGCATTCTACTTCAGGTTTCTTGCTTTCTTTTCTTGTAAGTTGGAGGAGTTGAAGTCTGAGCCTGGTTGCTGTCTCTGAGTTCTTGAGCTCAAGCTCTACCACTTGAGCTACAGCGCCCCTTCAGGCTATCTGGTGGTTCACTGGAGATAACCATCTCAAGGAATTTCCTGCCCAGGCTAGCTTTGGACCATTATCCCCAGCTCTCAGGCTCCTGAGTAGCTAGGATGACAGGCCCGAGTCAGTGACGCCCTGCTTCCACTTCAAGTTGCTAAATGGTGTGAAGGATATAAGAGTCTCAGGACCTTTTGTGTCTGGGATAGTTTTGAACCAAGATTGTCTGATCTGAGCTTCCTGAGTAGGCCGGATGACAGACCTCAGCTACAGATGCCTAGGGTCCTTGGCTACACCTCATAGGGCACTAGCCATGAGCCTAACAGGGAAGTATCTGTGCCTAGGCCCTGAGTTCAACATTTACAACAGAGAAAAATAAACCAAAACAATTTTCTGCAGGAAACAACTCATTAGAGTTCAGTACATACATAATTTTAGCCTTAACATGGGGACATATCTGAGTCTTAACTTTCTCATCTGCACAATCATCTTTGTTGTGGGGCTCTTGCAAGGACCAGATAAAAGAATGCACCTTGTGAAGGACGCAGCACACAACACCTCATGAACGACTCATCACATAGCTGTATCCCACAAGCTATCATTAGAATTAGGATGTTTTCAACAGTATCACCATTCTTTCAGAAACATGTCACAAACTGCATAAAGTTCACATCTAATTGTTTAGAGGAATGTTTTTTTTTTGTGTGTGGGAGAGTTAGCCACGGGGATTGCACTGAAAGGTTGGGGCTCGATTATATAAGGGACTGCTCAACTTCCAGATTTTTCTGTGCATGTGGTAGTGAGGAATCGAACCTAGGGCTTTGAACATACTAGGGGAGCACTCTACCACTGAGCCCCAGGAGTGACAAGTGTATAAACAGATACATGCGTAGTTTGGTAGATCGATAGATAAATAAATGTATATGTATAAAACAAGAGAGATGTCTGTATATTTATGAAATTGCATATATGATATTATTACCAATTATTAGCAACTAAATTATTCCTTCTTTTTTAAGTATCATGACTGAATAAATAATAAAGTATTAATTGAAATTGGTCAATGAAGTATAATTGTGTATAATTTTATAATATGAAAATCATACACTAACTACTAATTTAATTGTTACTTTTATAGCATTCCGTTTGTACGAATGTAATTTCAGAATGCCTTTCTTAGACCATCCCACCATTCATTAGTGGCAGTCCCAGGATCCAACCTCCAGGCCCAAGTTGCCGGTTTCGGCTATAGCTTACCTAATAGCCTACCAAACATCAGCAATGCAGGGTCATGTGAACTTTCTGGGCCTTGTCATTTAGACCCAAGATGGTCTAAAAAGTAAAACTACCTTCTTGAACTTCTCAGTTTTATCCTTTTCCTTATTATTTTTGCCAGCCCCAAGATATGAACTCGGGTCCTAGGAAACCAGGGTTGGTGTGGCAGAGGTGCCAAGACCTTAAGCTCAAGCTCCATGCTTAACAAATAAGTAAATAAATAAATGAATAAATAAGGCCCTGGCTTGGAATTTGCATCACTGTTCTGGCAGGCCTGGGATTTGAACTCAGGGTCTGGGTAACTCTGTAGCATTGTGGGTGAAGGGGGAAGCTCACTGACCTTAAAGACAAGAAATTCAGACCAGTTACCAGGGTCTGAATTAAAGCCTCAGCGTAATATTCATATATGAGATCTATTTACATACATGGGTTTAATGCATATAAGGTTTATTACCCTTATTTATTTAGCATTATACATGTAACACTTCATTTATTACATCATATCACCTAGATAATATTTGCATATGAATTATACATTGTACTGAGACCCAGGACTTTTAGAGAAAAGAAAAAAAATCTATCAAATTGGCTTCTTACTTCATGAATAAATTTATGGTCTTACTGGGATTTTAACTCACAGCTTAGAATGCCAAATTCATAAATGGGGTCTGAGTCTTAGCACACCAGCCTCCAGCAAACTGAGCTGCGAGGAAATTCTGAGGACCTTTGATCAAGACACAGTAGTGCCCAATATACACATTGATAGATATGTATATGTGTGTATATATACATATATATATATATATATATATACAGAAAAAGAGGGAATGTGAGGATATTCAATTATTTATATTATTACCAATAATTAGTTATTACATTATGCCACTATTTAATGAAGTATCATGGTAGAATACTTATAAGAGCATTAATTAAAAATTAGTCAATATCTTTTCATTACGGGAATCATACCATGGTGCTAGAATGGAAGACATAAATCTAATAATATTTGTGTGGCATTCTAAAATAGAATCATGAATTAACTGCAAATTTAATTATTTATTTTATAACATTCCATTTGCATTCACAAAAATAGGAATGAGTTTGTCAGGATCTCCCTCCATTTGTGGGTAGCAGACTTAGCATTTGAACTCCAGGACTGGGTAGTTTACTTCGAATTCAAATCATTGAAATGACACCTTGAAGATTTCAGATTGTCACGATTTAAAAAAGAACAACAAGGGCTGGGAAGGTGGCTCAGTGGTAGAGCGCTTGCCTTGCATGCTCAAGGCCCTGGGTTCAATACCTCAGCACCACATAAGCAAAAAGAAAATAGCCGGACGTGGCGCTGTGGCTCAAGTGGTAGAGCACTAGCCTTGAGCTGAAGAGCTGAGGGACAGCGCCCAGGCCCAGAGTTCAGGCCCCACGACCGGACCCAAAAAAATAAAAAGACCAACAAGAAGAAAAGAAATCCAGGTGTCAGCGGCTCCTGCCTATAATCCTACCTCAGGAGGCTGAGATGTAGAGAATGCCAATTTGAATTCAGCCACGGCAGGAAAGTCGGCAACACTCTTATTTCTAAGAGATCACAGGAAAAAAACAACACACAATGAATGTCGCTTTAGCTCAAGTTGCAGAGTGCATCCCTTGACCAAAGGAGCTAAGGGACAAGGCCTAGGCTCATAGTTAAACCCCACACTTGCACCCCCCCCCAAAAAAAAATAGGGAGCAGTAACTCCATGTCTCTGTGTATGGATGGATGATGTATGGATGATGGACATTCAGCAGGTTGCCCATGCCCAGCCACCCCAAACTGGGCCAGCTGGGAAAAATCCTCAGAGTGTACTAAGTCTGAGCCGGCAGCTTGAACAAAGCATCCCTCTGCCATTTAATAACTGAAGCCCCGAAGGCTTTGCCTGGGCTGGTATGTGCAACGGATGCATTATGTTCTAGCTGAGGTGTCCCATTTTGACACCTAGCATCCAGCCACTGCCTCCAGGAGTGGTCGAAGATTCTGGATCTATATTCTCTATCCCTCTGTAGGATGTGAGCCTAGGCCTCTGGGGCCTCGTAGCTCTCACATATTCATCATTCCTCATTGCCAAGTCATAGACTGGTCCCAAATCTTGGCAAAGTTATGAAATAGTCAGCGATTTCTATGCCAAATGGTAAGCCAATAAATCCCACCCTCATAACTCCTGTTACAAGTCAGCCTTGGGCTGTGAATGTGGCTTAGCGGTAGAGTGCTTACCTACTATGCACGAAGCCCTGGGATCAATTCCTCAGTACCACAGAAATAGAAAAAAACAAAAGTGGCACTGTGACTAGCCTTAAGCAAAAGAAGCTAAGGAAAATACCTAGAGCCTGAGTTCATGCCCCAACACTGGCAAAAAATAAAAGGGATCCTGGTGAGACATATTCTTCTGGAACACAGGCGGGCAAGGTAAGAGGAAA
Organism: Dipodomys merriami; assembly: GCF_024711535.1. Taxonomy (NCBI): domain Eukaryota; kingdom Metazoa; phylum Chordata; class Mammalia; order Rodentia; family Heteromyidae; genus Dipodomys; species Dipodomys merriami. Next base: position 990,046 of record NW_027202982.1, on the reverse strand, counting down.
GAGGTAGAGGGCAGGTGATTGTGCCTCACCCCAGTAATTTCAGCTACTCAGGAGGCTGAGTTCTGCGTTCTGATCACAATTACAAGCAGGAAAGTCTATATGAAACACTTTTGTCTAATTAAACACCCAAAAAGCCAAATTGAGTTGGGATTCAAGGAGTAGAGTGCTAGCCTTGAGCACAAAAGCTCAGGGATTGTGTCCAGGCCATGAATTCAAACCCCAGGACTGGCACAGACACACAGACACAAACACAGACACAGACACAGACAAAGACACACACACACACACACACACACACACACACACACACACACACACACACACACACACACACACACACCAAGATAGATCATTTGTTAGCCTGCACAATTTCCATCTCTATAGGGAAAAAAGGAAGGAAAGACTTGCTCCAGGAGGTGATATAACCAGTGCCAAAATTCCACAGGAGTTCTAAGGCGTGGAACAGGATAGAGAGCCTCAGGCAGAAGGTACAACATGGGTAAAGGTCCTGAGGTGTGGTGTCGAGCAGGTGGTGTGGGTGGAATGGATGTTCTGTGGCTTCAGACAAATCTGGCAGGACATTTGAGTCTGGGTCAAGGTTTGTATTTGAGTCACAGGTAGGGAAGAGGATGGGGTCCCAGAATGAGGCCCAGCGGGAAGATTAGCCTGACTTTTCACCATGGACTCCAGCCATTTCTTGTGGCTAGAAGCCTATTTTTCACAGGTCCTGACATTCAGGCATCTTTGCATTGAGGAGTAAGGGCAAACACAGGGAAGAACTCTTGCTTAAGAAAAGCTTCTGGCCCAATGCCAACAGTGGCTCAACCCCTGTAAATCCTAGCTACTCAGGAGACGGGGTTCAGAGATCATGGGTCAAAACCAGCTCAGAGGAAGAAACTCTCCTTGCCAGTGAACTACCCAAAGCCAGAAATTGTGCTATGACACAAGTGGTAGAGTGCCAACCTTGAGGGAAAAGGTTAGGAGACCAGAGCCCAGCCCTGAGTTCAAGGCCAGTACTGGCACAGAAAAAAATAAAGAAAAGCTTTCAGGAGCTCCTTGTCCACTGTTGTGAAAGGCCAGATCATCAGGCACTGGTGGCTCATGCTTGTCCTCCTAGCTACTCAGGAGGCTGACATGTGATGATCACCATTCAAATCCAGCCCAGGAGGATAGTCTGGGGGATTCTGAAACTCCAGAAAACTGGAAGTGGCCCTCTAGCTCAAGTGGTAAGCTGAAGCTAGGTGACAACGCCCTGGCCCACAATTTAAGCCCGATGACCAACAACTGGCCTCCTTGGATCTCACTTTGTGGCTCTAAGCAGAGTATTTTCCAGTGGGCCCCTGAGTTTCTCCCAATGTCTAGGTATCCTACAAGTCTTAAAAGCAGCCCATTTGGAGGCCTTTGCCTACAGATCGAGCCACATTATCAGAGATGTGTACAGCCTTGGGACATGGAGGTCATCGTCTGGCTCATCAGAATGGAATCTGTCATGGGTACAGTGTGGGTCTGAGCAGTAAATCAATGTCTCTGGGCCAGGAGGGGCAGAAGATGGCATGGCAGGTAAAGCCTACTCACATAGGTATCACAAGAGTGAAAATCTGTCGGCACTCCTCGGGTGGGTGTTGAGTTGGGCTCATGAAAGTCTTGTGGGTTCAGGAATCCACAGCTGGCTGACTGGTGCTTGTAGCATTCACTATCCCTGGAGTTCCAGGGCTCACCAGTGCTTGGGGTCCAATGAAGGCCTTCAATCATGGGCCGACTACAAAAGAGCATCAATAGTGTCCTTTCCCTTGGTCCTGTGGCCCTGTGCCCGGATGGAGGAGCAGGTTCCATGGAACTTATTGCCATGGCCCAGACACAGTCAGGGGCTGCTCGGAGTTGATGTGTACTGTAGTTCAAGTGGTAGAGCACAAACTTTGTGCAAACAAGCTAAATGATACTACATAGGCTCTGAGTTCAAGCCTCGGTAAACAACAAACACACACACATGCAAACACACAAGCAAATACACACACACACACACACACACACACACACACACACATGCACACACATAAACACACTCATGCACAAAAAAGCACACACAACATTTTTAGCAATTCCCAATGGCTCATACCAGCAATCTTAGCTACTTAAGATGCTGAGCTCATGGGATGGCAGCTTAAAACCAGCCCAGGCAGGAAAGACTCTTCTCTCCAGTGAACTACTAAAAAAGATGAAAGCTGAGCTGTGGTTCAAGTGATAGAGTGTTAGCTTTGAGCAAAGGAAGCTCAGGGACAGTGCCTAGGCCCTGAGTTCCAGCTCTAAGATTTTTTTTAGACACCCTTTGCTTCCACCCCACCCCCAGTCAGGCCATAAATCCAGATTTTGTTCACTTCCACTCCGGCCACTTTCATTGCACTGCCACAAGTGACCAGCCTGTGGCCACACTGGATTAAGAGAACTTTCAACAAGAGGGGCATAGCCAGGTCAAGGCTAATGCCCCAGAACTTTGAGGTATTGGCCATACCAGTCTCTCATGCCCCAGTTCCCTGGACTTAGAATCTAAAGTCTGTGCCTCTGTATTCTGAACATCCAGAATTGTCTAGAAGGACCTGAGAGGCCAAGCTGGGGCAGGAAGATAGACTTTCCTGCGACAAGTTACGTTGACATTTCCTAGACACCAATGGATACTCCAAACCACTTTGGCCTCATCTCCCATGTAGCCCCGGACCCTCCTTGCTTGGGAAGCCTTCAGTCAGCTATCAAGTTCAAGTTGGCCAGAGCCACCAGAAACCCCCTTTCCTCCACTCCACTGCCAGCTTGAAGGGAGGGACGTGCAGCCAGAGGCCCAACTGAGAAAAAATCAGGATATCGCATGACTAAGGACCCCCAGAGGCAGGGGAGACCCTATGCCAGTGGGCCCTGCTGGCCCAGAATCCCCTGGAGGTGCCCAAAGATTTGGACAGGCCAGACTTTAGTCCCAAAGTAAAGCTGAAATGCAGGCTTCTGCCAATTTAGGACTCATTGTTGACCTTGATGGGAGCTAAAGGACAAGTTAGGCATGGAGGAGGAGCACTATCCGAGGCAGAAAGAGTCAAACAGGTACCCAGGAAGTGCACAAAGAAAGAAGAGGGAAAACACACACACACACACATACACATACACACACACATAAATAGCCCAATGCCTCAGCAGTCCCTGAGGACTCTGAACATCCCACCCCCAGAAGATGGCACTACTATCCTCAGAACAACTGTAGTCAAAACTCATGGCCTATCACATATCTGGAATGGCTCATAACAGAGGTTTGAATTTCCTAAAAGTACACACCACTATGCAGAAAACTCATCTACCTTATTTTTGGTTGTCTGTCATGGAGTTTGAACTCTGTGCCTGTGCACAAACCTTCAGCTCTTCAGCTGAAGGTAGGCACCCCACCACTGGAGCCACAGTGCCACTTCTGGCTTTCTGGTGGTTCACTGGAGATAAAGTCTCACAGGTTTTCCTTCACAAGCTGGCTTTGAACCATGATCATCAGATCTCAGCCTCCTGAGTATCTAGGATGACACAGTGTGAGCCACCAGTTTCGCCTGGATTCAGCCACCTTCTTAGACCCAGGGGAAACCCAACTCATCAGGCCACAAACCACATGCAGCCCTTCACTTCAGACTTTGATACCAGCATCCAAAACCATTCTTCCATGGATGGAGAGCATATAATTGACACTAACATCCCACCCCTTCTCCCATTCACCGACTCCCTGCCTGCCACAGGCCACGACCTATGGAGTTCTTGGTAAGACACCACCCACACTACTGTGGTTTCACACTAGGGCAAATCTGGGGATTTCTTAGAAATATCTGTACAGTGAGGCCAGCACCTGGTCTCCCAACCACAGCAACCCCACTACTTCAACATCTCTTTCAAGCAAGGAAGGGGTGTCTTTCTTTCTTCCTCCTTTCTTTGATTTTTGGTTGAGGGGCATGAACTCAGGGCTTGGGTACTGTCCTTGAATTCTAATTTTCCTTAAGGCCAGTCTACAACTTGAACAACAGTACCACTGCCAGTTGCAGATTGGAGATGAGGCTTTCCTGGGACTTTCCTTTCAGGTCTGGGAAATGAAGTCCTCTGGATCTCAGCCTCCCGAGTGGCCAGGATGACAGGCGTGGGATGACAGGTGTGAGCCACCTGCACACGGCTTAAGGTGTCTCATCCTTCAGAATTTCCAGCTAGTCTTCCTCTACACGCTACCACCTAAACACCCCTCTACCTCCCTCAGGGACAACAAAGGGAGGCTCAGAATCTGGGTGGGACCATGGGCATTAAAGGGCCCCCTCCACATCACTAACATTCTCTAAGCTCCCATTTGCCTCCTATGGATGGCCTGGTCGTCCAGGGAAGATCAGACCCACTAGGAGTTCTGGGGCCTTCCCTGTATCCCCCTACCCTACCCAACCAGTACCTGACAATTTCTGGGGGCAGCTGTTTCATGTCCCAGTGGAAGACTTTGGGAGGGTTGCTGATAAAGGGTCCAGGGGTGTCCAGGGCAGAAGGAGTGACCATCTCCCTTCTGTCAAAGGAGGAAACACAAAGCATGGATGATCTATTAAGAACTACAGGGAATAGCCATCCACCGGTCACCAAGGTCCCTTGGAGAGCTGTTTTATGTTGACAGCACTTGGGCTTGGCCTTGGGGCCTGGGTGGTATCCCCGAGTTTCTTTGGCTCCACGTAAGCACTTCCACATGAGCCACGGTGCCACTTCTGACATTTTCTGTGTATGCAGGACCTAGGAATTGAACCCGGGGTTTCCTGAATGCTAGGCAAGCCGTCTACCTCTAAAACACAATCCAAGCCCTACATAGCTGTTCTTCTGTGACCCATCAGGCCTGTCTCCAGACAGTCTTGCACATCTCTACAGTCTTGCACATCTCTACCGAGTTTCTCACCAACAGTCCTGGCTGGAAATGAACACGCTCTGCTATGTAGTCCATCATCTGCGGCAACTTTGCTCTCTGTGTTTCCTGTCAGCTCCTCCTTGTTAAGCAAGTCCCCCTTTTCAAGTGATGCCTCTAAGAATCCCGTTCTGATCACCTTGGCAGAGCTGGAACCTCTCTGCTCTGCAGGCTTCTGGCCTTATCACGCCCTGCCTTCCGTCCAGTGTGGGTTGAGAATGCACAAAGGGGAAGGCCTGGCTTCCACCACCGGATTTCTGAAGGCACTGATACACCACCCAGGGACAGGTGTTGTACCACACTCCGAGATAGGGCCCTCGAAGCTTGGGCAGTCTGTGGGCAACAAGACGGATCCATTTCTTTGTGTGGAGTTGAGCTCAGAATCTGGGAGCTGTCTCTGACTTTTCGGGCTCAAGGCTGGTGCTCTATCACTTGAGTCACAGCTACATTTCAGGCTTTTTGGTTCCATGGAGAGGAGAGTCTCACAGGCTTTCCAGCTTATGGCTGGCTTCAAACTGTGATCCTCAGATCTCAGCCTCCCGAGTAGCTAGGCTGACAGGTGTGAGCCTTAGCCCCGGGTGACGGGCACCAAAGGCTTTTTTTTTTTTTTTTTGCTCCTGTTTCAACTAGCAAGCCCAAGTTAAAATAATCGGTTACAGGGCATCAAGATCCTCTCCTAGGTCAGTTAATCCAAGGAGATAAAGTGTCTTTGGAAAAGGCTAGTCTGAATAGGCCTAGTCGTGTGTGGGTGTGTGGGTGTGGGTGTGTGGGAGTGTGTTGGGTATACCTACCCCCATCTCTCTGGTACCTCATCTTTCCAGCAGGGAGTGCATCCAGGATAGTCACCCCAAGGAAGGCGAATGGGGCAGGGTACCTAAGGTCACATCCAGGGAGATGATCCCAATTATGTCCTCTAACGGAACATGCACAGATTAAGGAGAGAAAGAGAAGTTTTGAGAAACATCAAGGGAAGCCCCTTACCTTTGGCTACAAGTACCAGCGAGAAGACTGAATCCATCTGTCTTGGTCGTCAGATAAAAGGTGTACACTGTTCATTTATTTTATTATTATTTTGTTAGTCCTAGGGCTTGGATTCAGGTTATCTCTGAGCTTCTTTTGTTCAAGACTGAGGCTCTACCACTTGAGCCACAGCACCAAATCTGGCTTTTCTGTGTGTGGATTTTGAGGGGGAGGTGGTTCATGGGAGATAAGTATCTCACGGAATCTCCTGCCCGGGCTGGCTCTGAGTCACAACCATCAGACCTCAGCTTCCCAATAGCCAGGATGATGGTCAGGATCCACCAGCCCCTGACCACCCCCATCCATTTATAATCCCTTAGGCCCAGGGCTGAGCCACCCACACTACACCCCATTGTTGGGAGTGGGAAGCAGACATGAGTGGGTTTAACACTTTAACAGCCTACCTATCTTTGAGCATTGTTCCGGGTCAGTCTGATGGCGGCTTCCTCCTTATCCACAGCAATGACTTGGCTCTGTCACAAGAACAAACGTCCCCTGGGAGGTTTCAGGTCTAGGGTCATTTCTCTGCACTCCATTTCCCTAACCGAAATGACACACCCTAGCAAAGAATAGCAGACACTGAATGTTTTCATTGTTTTATACCAGGGTCTGGCCAGGTAGGTGAGGGTGAGGGTTAGAGGCCCTGGATCGTGCTGGGCAGGGGGACAAAGCCTCCTCATCCAATTTCCTTCAATGGTCTATCAGAGGGACTTGGGGAAGGACTCATGGGATGGATAATGAACAACCATCATGGTCTAGCCAGGGCACAGAGGGGCTTACCTCATGAATCTGGTTCAACAGGCTAACCGACACACCTCCTGACCCACAGCTCACATCCAGAATAAGAGGGCCAGCTTGGGTTCCAGCCAGATAGGGATGCTGGGCCACCTCCTCCAGCACCCATTCAACCAGTTCCTGTGTGAGAGAAAGACAGAGAGAGAAAGAAGGCCAAAATTACACTTATGCCAGGTGCCGGTGGCTCAGGCCTATAATCCTAACTACACAGGAGGCTGAGATATGAAGATCATGGTTCATAGCTGGCCCAGGCAGGAATGTCTGTGAGACTCTTATCCTCAAAGAACCACCAGATAACCAGAAGTGATGCTTTGGCTCATGTGGTAGAGTGCTATCCTTGATCTGAGGAGCTTGGGTACAGTGCCCTGACCCAGAGTTCAAACCCCATGAGTGACAAGCAGTGGACTTCCCACCATAAGAAGTGGACTGCATAGCACCCACTGTCCTAGGGAGCATGGCAGAGAAGTCAGGCCGAGCTTCCTGTGTGCTGGGGGTCACGAGTAGATCACTCGGCTTCTCCATGCCTCATTTTCCCCAGCTGCAAAACTGAATAGAGTGAAGGATACCCTTCATCATGGAGATAGGGTAATGATGAAAAAGAACCATGTTTTGTTTCATTATCCCACACCTATTGCATGATTAAGAGCAGACCCCATCTGCCACATCACCTCCTGCTGAGTCTCCCTGAGAGATCATGCCAGGCAAAGCATAAGTTTCATGGAAGCATGCCTGCAGGAAGGGGGTGTTGGTTCAAGGCTTCCTATACACTTGGCTGCACCTTTATTGCCTCTACCTTTATTCTTACTATATTCTTCTTGGCTGTACATTTGTTGCCTTTATTCTTGTTTTGGCTATTTTTCTATTGATCCACGAACAGAGCATGTTGTTTCTTTCCAGTCCAATAGAGACGGCTTCTCTAAATAATAAAGACTAAGACCAAAGTTTAGATGTGGACAATTCCCCAATCAATATATCATCTGATGAGACGTTGCCTCCAGAAACTCCTGCAACTTCAAAAGCAGTTTTGCTGCTCCCTCATAGTAAATATAGAAATTTAAAATTTCCAGATATGTTACAATAGGCAGAATTAATGAATTAAACTAAACCAGAAGGAGTTATCCCAAAAGTATAGAGAGTTCTAGAAAAAGGGATCTCTGATAATAAAAGGAACAGAAAGATTCCCACAACGGTTATGACTAAGTTTGGTCCAGCTTACATTATAGGGAATAGATGGTGGTTTCCCACCTCTTTCATTTGGAAATATGATGGCTGACTTATTAACTAGGAGAAACCATCATGCTTTATTTGTAATTAATCACCTTAATACTAATGAACAAAATCTTGCACTTATGCAAAAACATTGGAGCGAAATTGGATTTAAAGTTCAGCCAAAAGTTAAAAGGAAAGATTTGCTCACAGGCACTTGGAAAGGGCCTGATGAATTTTATCACCTCGGGAAGAGGGTATACATGTGTGTTTCCACAGGATGCCGAGTCACCCATCTGGAATCTCAACCGACTTGTGTGCCCCTACAAAAATAAGAGAAACCCAGGGGGAAAAAAAACAGAAGATGCAAATGAAGAAAGTGTTGCAAAAGCACAAAAGTCTTCACCTTTCTCCTCAACAGGCGAAGACAACAAAAGAAGCCCTACCACCAAGGTGGGAACAAATTAAGAAGCTCACCCATTCTGCATAGGAGGTTGTGGTTTCTACAGGAAACACTATCACTGTTGAAAATATGTTTCTTGCTATGCTTGCAATTATTGCTGTGCAGGCAGTGTCTGTTTCAGGAGAATAATACTGGGCATATGTTCCTAATACTTCTCTTCTACATCCCATGTGATGGGGGGATGAAGATATAATACAAGTAATGTCAAACAATAGTGACCTGCTAGGGGGTTTGGAGGACTATTCTAATTCTCATATGACTTCTCAAACAATTAATTATGAATGAATGACAGATACCACTCCAATATGCATAACTATATCAGTAGAAAATCTCCCAGGGTGTTTGCCTATAAACTATAGAACTTTATTGACTGATGCCCTTGGTCAATCCAATGATAAAAAGTTCAAAAAAAAAAGATTGATGTGGGAAATTGGCATGATGACATTAGGCTTTTATACTTATAATGAATCCTTTTTTCATTCCCAAGAGGAATATACATTTAGATAACTGCCTACAAAAATATCATGAAAAGAATCAGTTTGGGGATGCATTAATTACCTGACCAAAATGGTGGGAATGTGGATTTCAAAAGACCTCTTTTTTACAACCCTATGGGGCACCAGATAGTATTTTTGATTTTTTCCATTGCTGACCCTGATTATGATTATGCCCCTACTTAAAACATAATTCATGAAAGTTTAATGGCCATGCTCCTGATACGCATGGGGAACCCCTGAAAAGATGGCTCACTCCAGGGTGGGTGGCTTCCATTTTGGTGAGTCACTCTCCCTTTCACAATAAAACTGGCATTCAGCTGGATTTGTTCAGACTTGCAGCAACAAACATGATTTTACTGAAAAAGCCCAAAGAAACTAAGAGTAATGCAATTGGGGTAAGAGCATGTGTGGGTTATCCTATGGGAATTTTAGCTGGAAAACTAGATAATTTAATTGTAGCGACCGTCTACTCGACCAGCGAGAAAGAACGACCACCACACCAGGAGTCTTCTCAGATCACGCTTTATTGGAGAGCCTTTTAGTTGTAGGAGAGCTTGGGCGCGAGAGAGTATGCACCCGAAACATGGCCACTTATATAGGGAATTGGAACACGGGTCTTTCTATTGTTGGTCGCCTGCCTTTCACTGTCACCAGGTGTCATGGGATTGGCTGGGGACTCTACCTGGCTCGCGCACGCGCACAGCCCAGGCGTCCCGCCAAGCACTGTCTGGGGTGGTTACCTCAAAGCTGCAAGGGAGTGGGCAGAGTCTCGCCTCGGCTCCCTACAGTTCCCCCTTCTTTGTTTTATGGTGACAGGTAAGAGTAGAGGTTGGGCCTCTGTCTAAGACATTAATGAGAGGACCTTGCACTGGCCTTCGCCTGAGGGGCGTGCCTTCCCCAGTGATGACCAGGCCCGTCCGATGCCTTTTTTGCAGAGGTGGGATCTTGGGCATCAACCCACTTGCAACCCAGCATGCTCTTCTTGAGTAGATGAGAACCATCTCCTCAAGTGCAGTGCACTTGCCTTGCACCCTGTCCCAAATTGCAAATTGCATACCTGTCCTGGTGCAATGGGATCCCCTGATCCCTCGGGGTGCTAAGGCTATGCAGAACGGTAAGGCTTAACTGCCTCTTAGGGCCGACAGCCAAATCTGGGGTGAGGATCCACTCTCCAAAGCGGCTAATGCTTGCAAGATAACAACCTTGTCCCTTCTGGTTTGGGCTCGAAGGCGACAGACCAACCATAGGCAGACCACGCATCCTCCTAAGCAGCAGGCTAAAAACATTCCGACTCCCACCCACTCTTTGGAAAAGGACACCGCAGAGGCAATCCAGTCAGTAAATTGTAACAGCCCACAGCATCATTGGTTTAGCTATCACAGGGATTGCTCTTAGCACTGTTGCTAACAGCAGGAAGATCAGCTGCATCTTCAAGAGGGGGTTCTGCTGCAGTCTCCACCGGCCTGGTCAGTCTCGTTGGCACCCAGTGAGGTACTTCTTGACTCTGTGGAAAAACACAAACAGCTCCCCTGGATCTCGTTATTACCGGATCCGGTCCATACCATTTATTATTAATAACATCCTTCCACATAACCATGTCTTTAGTATCCATGGAGTCTCTTGTCATATGCCGATCTGCGGCAGACTGATCGTTGTCATTTAGAATTAAAAAATTAAGGGTAAAGAGCGCAAGAGAAAGTCTTTCCCTGGGGGACGCGGACTCAGCAATTCCCCCTTTTTGCTTTTGAAGCATTTCTTTTATGCTTCGATTAGCTCTTTCCACTATACCTTGTCCTTGAGGATTGTAGGGCAATCCGGTGGTGTGGGCAACCTGCATTTGTGCGCAAAAGGCGCAAAAACCATGGGAAGTATAAGCAGGGCCATTATCTGTCTTAAGTCTAAGGGGCTTTCCCCAAGCTGCCCAAGCTTCTAAGCAGTGTATTCTGACGTGAGACACCTTTTCTCCTGCCAAAGGTGTGGCATGAATGACACCAGAAAAGGTGTCCACAGACACATGTAAATATTTCAACTTACCAAATTCCGTCAGATGAGTAACATCCATTTGCCATAGGGCGTTTGGTCTCAACCCCCTGGGGTTTACCCCCACATGGGGAGGATGAAGAAAGGTAACACAAGATTTACAGGCTTTAACAATATCTCTTGCCACATGCCTGGACAAATTATATCTTTTCCTGAGGGTATTAGCAGGTACATGATACAATCTATGAAAGTCTTTTGCCAATTCTACAGGATCAGCAGCAACCAGAGCCACAGCCCAAGTTGCCTGGTCCACCAGGGCATTACACTTTGCCATCGGGCCCGGCAACATAGAGTGGGAACAAATATGTCCAATATAAAAAGAGTGTTTTCTGTTTAAGATAAGGGATTGAATCTGTAACAAAACATTAGAAATTGTACTGGCCTGCTTAACTGAAGCAGCAACTTCAAGAGAAGCAACAGCATTTACAACATATAATGAATCAGAAAATAAATTAAAAGGTTGATCAAATCTTTTAAAAACTTCAAGCACAATTAAACATTCAACAGCCTGTGGGGCATTCGGCCGAAAATTAAAGACTACCGGCTGTTTGTGTCCTTGAACAAAAAAGGCACATTGTCCAGATTTTGATCCATCCGTAAAGATGGTCAGAGCATCAACCAAGGGCTCCTTTGAAGTGACAACAGGAAAATACACTAAATTTTTGTTAACTATGGCAAGCAAAGGATGCTTAGGATAATGATTATCAATTACATTTGGAAATGAGCAAACAAGAATTGCCCACATATCCACTGTGGCTGCTAAAATTTCAACTTGTTCACGGGTGTATGGAATAATTAATTTATCTGGAATTTTTGCAAAGTGCATCAAGCAATACTTTATACCCAAAATTGCCTTTTTTTTTCTTTTTTTTCTCTTTTTTTTTTTTCAGACCAAAATTGCCTGTTTAGCCACTAATTCAGGAAAATATTGAACAGTTTTTGCTCCCACAGAATCATAGCATTAATAGTTAGCCTTTGAAGCAAGGCAGTGGTATAATTGGCCGTCACTCCATAAGTCCTGACTGCCTCAACTAAATCTTTTAACTGGGAGTAGGAAACCGGCTCAAAATCTCTTTCATTAGTCACTGGATTTTCAAAAACTGGAAAAGCGGCCGCTAACGGCGACCAGGTGCTGCCTTTTATAAAGTGACTCTTTCCTGCTGGCGGGGATGGCGGGGGGGCCGATGGGTGAGGGCCAGCTCCGTTTCCTCTTCCTGGCTGCTGCGGTACTCCCACCCCTAGGGGGCGCCACCCCCCATATCTGTCTGCCTCGTGCTCCGCCGCAGCCTCTTCTAACTCTTCACTATCAGCTGGATCGAGCTGCTCTCCCTCCTCCTCTAACATTTCTTCCTCTGAGTCACTCACAAGATTACTATATTCTTGGTCCCGCCCTTCCACATGTAGGGCTGAGAACCGGTTTGCTTTTAAAGAAGGGCATGGGGGTCTCCTTGAGACCCCCTCCTCCCTAAAACCATTCTCCTTTTGTGAGGGCGGCAGTCCCTCTTGCTTTAATTCTTTAGGATCCTTTTGTCTTTTTTCCCTTTTTCTTTTAGGCCTATTTTCCTCCCCCTTACTGTATGCTGACTCTGATAGACTATCCTGATGCCGTGTTAGTACTTTGCATCCTTCCTGGATTAAATCAAACCCTCCCTCCTCGAGGCAAGTGCGCACCATCAAAAAGACAAGCCACAAAGGAAGAAGCAATGCAAGCAACCAATAAATATCTAAATCTACAGTGAACAGTATACCGGGGGATATTTACCGACGTCCCCTCTCCGCGTGTTGAGTTCTGGCTCCGGTTTTCAGCCTCTCGCGCGGGTCCCGTCCCTGGTTCGTTCCCGGGTTTTAGCACCACTTGTAGCGACCGTCTACTCGACCAGCGAGAAAGAACGACCACCACACCAGGAGTCTTCTCAGATCACGCTTTATTGGAGAGCCTTTTAGTTGTAGGAGAGCTTGGGCGCGAGAGAGCGTGCACCCGAAACATGGCCACTTATATAGGGAATTGGAACACGGGTCTTTCTATTGTTGGTCGCCTGCCTTTCACCTTCACCAGGTGTCATGGGATTGGCTGGGGACTCTACCTGGCTCGCGCACGCGCACAGCCCAGGCGTCCCGCCAAGCACTGTCTGGGGTGGTTACCTCAAAGCTGCAAGGGAGTGAGCGGAGTCTCGCCTCGGCTCCCTACATTTAATCATTATTAATCCAGGAAAATCTTATTATATTAGCTGTAAGGATTGTATTTTTACTCATTGTCTTACTTCTTCTCTGGATAAAACTTTTCTGTAATTTTAATTTTAAAATGACCTTCATATGTAATGTTATGTGTAGATCTATGAAATGACCCTTGGTTTAAAAATTCCACTTTACATATGCTGAAAAGTCTGGATTTTATGTTGCAGCCAAAACGCTTTGTTGCGGCCTTGATTTTAGGAATAAGTGCTTAAATAACAATAATTAGCTCTTTAGCGATTTCTACAGCAGCCTTAGTAAATGAAGTAAACACTGTTCATTTTGTTACTGATTTAAGCAAAAATGTTTCATTAGCCCTAGCAAAAAAATAAATTATAGATAAAATGTTAGAAATGAAAATAAATGCTCTGGAGGAAGTGGTTCTGTCTCTAGGTCAGGAAGTTCAAAATTAAAAAAAAATAACTCTCAGTTAAATGTCATGCTAGTTTTAAATATATCTGTTACTGCTCTAAAATATAACTTTTCTTTTAATTGGAATGCCACCAAAAATCATTTGTGAGGAGTTTGGAGAGATAAAGATATCTCTCATGTTATGGAGGCTTTACAAGACAAAAGTTAGTAAAGCTCATTTAGATGTAAAAAAATTACATTCTTTGGCAGCATTATTTAAGCATAACTTGGAGGCCCTCAGTCCTCTGGATTGGATTCATGTAATAATTATAATTGCCATTGTCATATGAATTCTCCCAATTCTTATTCTTATATTTCCAGTCATTTTCCGGATGATCTTTAGATTTGTCTCTTCTGTGCACCAAGACATTCATGAGCTTCAATTAAAAAATTAAAAAAGTAAGAAATTCCATGACCTCTCACTTTGTTGAAAAAAAATTATGAAGGAATTAGCCTAACTCCGAATACACCCCATTTTACTGCCAGAGCTGGGATTAGAACTCAGGTCTTGGTAACTCTGTTGCACTGTGGGAGAAGGGGAAGATCATCATCCTTGAAGACTACATGTTCAGGCCTGCTCCGAGTGCCTGAATTGAAGCCTAACACTGGCAAAAATCATATGCCCACCTATTTTACACATAGGATCTCTATTTACATACATATGTTGAATTCATCATGCTTTCAGTTTAGTTATTTATTTTATTGTGTCTTAGTCAGAGATGCATTTTGTAGTTTATTGAGTATGATGATAGATATAAATGTGCTGACATGCATGACAACCTATTCCTATGTCTATAGAGTTGCCTATGCCTTGTCCATCTTAGATGAGACCCAGGACTTTCACAGGACTGGAAAGCATGTGAACTGATGTACTGCTCACATCAGGATTCATGTTTTGACAGTGTTGTGATTTGAACTCAGAACCTAGCAGGCCCAATTGGTGAAAGGGCCAAGGTGAGGACACTGGCCTGTGAGCAACTGAGGAGCTAGACCGTTTCCAGGACCTGACATTGTGCACCAGGGAGGGCCAGGATGGGCATAAATTCATAATTTAAACATAGGATCTGTATTGATATACATGTGTGGACAGCATCTTGCATTCGGTGCACTTCTCCTTAATTTGTGTCTAATTCATGGAGATATTGTGTATTTTACTGAATATGGTGACAGGTATTACTGTGCTGACATGGATGTCAACCTGTTCCCATGGCTATAGAGTTGCCTATATAGCATGTACCATTCCTAGCTGAGAAGCAGGACTTTCACAGTACAGGAAAAGAGGAGGATCACTTGGCTTCTCACATCAGTATTCATCTTTTGACAGTGCTGGGATTTGAACTCAAGGCCTAGCAAACCCAAGTGATGAATGGGTCATGGTGATTACTCCAGCCTGTGAGCCAAAAGAGGGTTAGGTCCATCTTGGGACCTGAGATCGAGCCCTGCCCGGGCTGGCTTTGAACCGTGATCCTCAGATCTCAGCCTCCCGAGTAGATAGGATTACAGGCATGAGCCACTGGCTCCCAGCACTAATATAATTTCTATGTACTCCTTTTTATGCGCCTGACACAAGTCTGTTTCATGTACTCATCACTGGTCACATAGTCTTAAACAACTTTTTACAAAGTATGTTTTTTCCCCATAGTGTTTTCATATTGGTCCTCTCCATCAACAAATTACTGTTCCTTGTAAGTGTGCAGAGGGAAGAGCTCAGACAGAAATTCTAGTATCATTATTTACTCACTACATTGACTTTTGGCCTTATATTTCTCATCTATAAATGGATGTAATCTACCAGAAATATTGAAGAATACTTTGCTTTCTCCTAGAGCAATTAAAAAGAAAAGTGGAGTCTTTACATTTTGCACATTAGCTTACAAATAAGGAAAGAGTCAAATTCAGTTTGTTGGTATAAAATCACAAATTGCTTCATGCAGAAATAAAAATAAAGTTTACCTCCTGGCTCTAAGGGTTGTGTCCTTTTAAGGCAACTACAGATATGTAAGTGCTATTATGTAAATTGGGTCATGTGTCCACATTTGTATTGAAGAACATACTCAAAATATCATTGGAAAACATTGGTTATTGGATAGTATCTATATGAGAATGTTACTTGAACTAATGACACTAAGTTGAAAACTAATCTTAGTCCATCAAAATTTTCCTATTGCTTTATGTGCTGCCAAGTGTTCTTCATAAATTTATACATAGATTTTCTTCAGTGAACTGGATAGAAACTAAAACTGACTAAGGATTTCTGCCTAATGAGTGAAGCATGCTTGATGCTTGTGTTGTTACCTTCTAGGGATATATAACTAAGCTACAGGCTATGTGGGTGGTGAAAGGTTTTCTCCTAAGTTCCCAAGACTAGAACAAACAAGATCATTTGATAACAAAGCACACATCTTATTATATTTTATCTATGTGGGATAATAAACATGTGAAAATAAATGATTTTATTTATAAGAAAACAATACCACCAAGAAAAGTGAGTATACATTAGAGAGACTGCAAGAACAACATTAGGGATTTACTGTCTCACCTGATTATCTGATTATTATTTCTTGATATTGAAACTCTCCTCTTGTTATTCTTATTGTATGTAATCCAACACTGTTTATTATTATCTATTCAATGTGGGAAATCTAAATTCAAAGATGTCTAAAAATTTTTCTTTTTCAATCATAACATTGCCATTATCAAGGTCACTCTGGTCATCATCATCTTCAACAAAATATTATTAGCATCATAAGTGCTAATTATTGAAAGTCTGGTCTATGATTTTGTATTATTTGTATTTTAATAATTTAATATTACGACTGTGCATGCATCCGTGTTAAATTTTTGAATAAAGAAAAAAACCTAAACCATAAAAGGTAGCTTGATTATGTGATTATAACAAATTATTGAACAGATTTTTGAAGCATTGCCCATTTCTAACCAGTATGAATTAACTTCCCCTCTCCCTGTCATTACACACAAATATTTAAGTGTTTGAACAGAATTTTTTCAAGTAATATACTATAAATATTACTACTACATCATGTGTATATCTAAAATTACTTTGAAAATAATATATTCTACTTTCTATTGAAATATTAGTCATTTTACTCTAGGAAACATTTGGAAAAATAGTCTATATCTTTGAAATGAAAAGGGTAAAAATAGTAGCATAAAAGTTTTAGAGGGAGTGCATATATTCAGAAATATATACGTGTGTGTATAAATTTTATATGTAGAAAGTCATACATTTTTAGAAGGAATTTGTCGTCATATATATATATATATATATATAAATTTATATATAGAATTCTGTGCATTATAGTGAAACAAACATCTTAAAACGTAATTAAAATTTAAAAAAATCCTCAAACCAATTACCGGTAACTCACGCCTATAATTCTAGCTCCTCTGGTGGCTGAGATCTAACAATTGTTTTCACATCTAGCCCAAACAGAAAAGTACATGTTAGATTCTTATTCTCCAATTAACCATTCAAAAACAGAAATTAGCCCTGTGCTTCAAGTTGTGCAGTGCTGTCCTTGAGCACAAAAAAAGCTTAGGGACAATGCCCAGGACTTGTAAACAACAACAGCAACAACATGTCTCACATTAATTTCACAAAAGCATTTTTTAACTGCTGTGATCATTTCTTAGAAACATGAATATATGTCCTTGGAAATTTTTAAGTAAAAAGTGTAGAATATTTATGTCTATGTTAAAGACATGACTATTTAGATTGTTTACGATATTTAGGTAATGATTAGGAATTAAGTATAATGATAGGTAGGTAATAATTGGGACTTATCTTTTATTCTGTTTTATGATAGTGATAAAATGATAACTCTAATGATTATTTAAAATTACTCTTGCTTGGTATTTGAATTATAATAAGTGATAAACATTTTTTGAAGTTTTTTTAATTGTGAAAATACTGTACCAAGGGGTT